>NC_081406.1:334237959-334854709 GCF_030272615.1 Cryptomeria japonica
AACCCACTACTCCTTGTGTCTCCTCTGAAACTGACTGAATCCATGAAACTGATACTTTATTGTGATGAAGAACGAAACGTTATTGCAGATTGGTGATGCAAATGATCATTTACTACAGAGTGTGCGCGAAAAGGAGGAGGAATGAAAAGACGATGCTCCTCAAAACATGCGATTCTCAGGGTACCACTTCCATCACTATATTTAGGATTTTTCCCCATTTATAGATTGGACCCGATTTATTATGGACAGAAAAGGTGAAAAGAGAGGTTTATTATGAATGGCTGACCAATCTTAGGTAGATCAATAACAAGCCATGATGGGAATGGGTAAGTTTATTATAGATGGATAGGTTGTGAGTGTGCTCAAGGTGAAAGGATGAGATTGAATCCTAAAGGAGGGAGGAGAAATATCTCTACACAAGACACTGATAACTTGATTTTCACCATGGTACTTGCCCAGGGCGCCATCAGAGTGGTTTTCACTATTGGACGAATTTATTTCTCTTTATTTTTATTACTTTTTAAAAAAACAAAATTGTCACAAGGCACCTGTTTGCCAGGTTTTCACCAAGTAACGATTTTTTATTTTTATGATGTTTTTGTATTTTTTTATTATTATTATTTTTTTTAATTTTTGATATTTTTTATTTTTTATTTATTTTTGAATTAGGATATTCTGAAAAGCTATGTGTAAAACCTATGAAAGTGCATGTTGTTGATAGGATCTTCCAAAGGTTCTCCATTTGGTGTCAAAAGTTGATATGCATATGATCTGTAGACTGATGCGATGACATAAGGACCAAGTCAGTTGGGCTCAAATTTTCCTCTCTTTTCTTTGTCTTGCTGATTTTTAGGATTTTCTCTGAGAATTAATTCACCCACCTCAAATGTGTGAGGATTTACCTTATGATTGTAGCTACATTGTTCCTTGACTGAATGATGTGTAGATCGAGTGACTGTCATCCTTGATAAATGAACTAAGATAGAATTATTAATGTGTGGATTACATAGGCCCATATGCGTGTCACCTAAGAAGTTTAAGCATCCCTGATAACAAAGTCCCTCGAGGAAGTTCCATTAAAGGTCCATGATGTATCACTAGAAGGGAAAAGATGTGCGGATTAAGTGGATGAGTGATGAAGGCATATGATTGTGAAGAGGAGTGAAAGTATCATGACATGATGGAGAGTTAGGATCAACAAGTATGCTTTTTGACTTAAAATTGTAGAACTTTTGCTCCCAGTTATTTTGATATCAGGGGAGATCAACTCTTTCTCTTTTTCTTTCATAGGATTTTTATCCTTGACCTTGATTTTTATAGGGTCCAATAGCTTTTGATTTTGATTTGGACTAAAGGACTTTTCTTTATTATTGACTTTTATATTTTTCTTTTCAAATCTTGATATTTTATCCCCAATTAGTAAGCGATTTTCTATTTTTTGTTGTTCCAAGTCTAGGAGAGGAGTGGAAATCAAATGAACAGATGAAATGGTAAAGCTATGTGAGTTCTCAAGAGGGCTGGTGATATGCTTAATAGATTCTTTGTTGGAACCACTCTTACGACTATTGATATCAAGAGCTAGTTGCACCACTAGAGGAGATTTGCATCCAGACTTAGTAGCCACAACACTAGGTGGTTCATACCCAATTCCTTGGCATTGCAAATTGTTTGTAGTTGTTTATGTCGACTAAATGTCTTAGGAGATAGTGGGAATTTATCAACATGAAAGATATACTCACCACATCCCATGTCTTTAAACTTGAATTTTTCTTTTAACTTTGCTTGTTTTGATGTAGAATATTTCAAGGATTCTGGATCCACATATGCTGAAGAAGGAATAGCCTCTCGATTGACTGGGATTGTAATTTCTGATCTACATCATAGCTTATTGCAATATATGAATGGATTCAGATCGCCTTTGATGGTCACTTCAACTCCATTGTGTGGGAACTTAATACACTGATGATATGTTTATGGAAAAACTCTCAGTTCATGAATCCGTTGTTGGAATTTTCATGTTCAAAGATTGCATTAATGAAATATTATGTTGTCATTGATGTCAATTAACTGGTAATGATATTCTTGTAATGATGCTTTGTAACTGGTAGGATGATATAAGTGGAAGGAACTGTAACCAGTAGGTAAGTTTGTGGAGTGAACCAATATTGCTAGGTATTGGAGAGTTGAACTGGTAAACCCTACCTATTTCTTTGATAAACCCTATCTGACTAAGTTTAGTGAATTGGTTATATTGGTTTATGATCTGATGGTGAGGGGTAATGATTATGACATGTATGCATATTGTA
Source organism: Cryptomeria japonica (assembly GCF_030272615.1). Classification (NCBI taxonomy): domain Eukaryota; kingdom Viridiplantae; phylum Streptophyta; class Pinopsida; order Cupressales; family Cupressaceae; genus Cryptomeria; species Cryptomeria japonica. Next base: position 334,240,266 of record NC_081406.1, read on the forward strand.
TGAAGAGAGTTTCAAAGAGTTTTTGGCGTGTTGAGTTAATGGTTTTGTCTAGGGAATGAGCAAGTATATTGCATACAATGCAAAGCATGTGATAAGTTACTAAGTTTGATGAAGCGGTGATCAAGGAGCGGTCGAGGCTTTCTTGAATGATGTGAAAAGATTGTTATGTAATCCAATAGTCATATCTAAACCGAATTGTTTCTAATCTCTATGAGAGAATTAGATTTTTGTTGTGTTACCAACCTAATTGATTTGTTTATAAGGTCGATGAGTTGTTTTAGTTTAAGTGTTGGCAAAGTTGAATTGAGTGTGTGGTTGTCGAACCAAATGATGTATCTATAGTTTGAGTAAAGGCAAATAGGAACATGAAAAGGATCTAAACAAGAAAGTGAAGTGTTATTCAAACAGATCAGCAAACTCCTGTTGTTTTCTAACAATTATAGTAGTTAAATCCCCTAACTGGGTAAGCTCTAACAAGCTTGGTGTTATTCAAATCCTCTAACAAGGTGATCCATTAGTTTGGATTCTAAATCCTTTACAAAAGTTACTCCTCACAGGGTATTGCTTCTAACAAGGCATTATAGTTAATCCCTTAACTGGGTGGTCCCTAATAGAATCTATTCTTAACAAGACTTTTTGTAAAAGCTTTAACAGGCTTGGCTCTTAACAGGGCAAACTTCAAAAGAGTTCAGATAGTTATCTTGTGAGTCTCATCTCACCGTTGTTTTTCCCATTTGGATTTTCACGCAAAAAATATTGTGTCAATTGGTGAATGTCTTTGTGGTTATGTTTCTATGGTTGAATTGCTTAACTACTTATTTCACTTAGATAAGTCATGATAACCAACAACAATATGAAATGAAGTTTTACTTATGGCAGTAAAAGTATTTGGATTTTTGTGAGTTACAAGTTGTTTACTGTTAATTTGTTGTAATAGTCAACTGATTTACCTTGACAGTTTTATTCTAACATAGATATTGCATTTATAGTTCTAAGTTTACTTGAGAGGTTATTTATGAGATTGGTGAAGTTAATATCACTCTTTCTATCTACTAATTCACCCCCCCCCCCCTCTCATTTGTTGACTGAATCCTTGCTCTTTCATCATGCCATCAATTGGTATTAGATCTTCTCAGGTCCTCTAAGGTCTAAGAGGGAAGTTTGATGACATGCAAATGGCTAAAGGTGATAATATCCAATAGTATGGTCAGAGGATAAAAGAGATAGTTGGTGAGATCAAAAGTGCTAGTGGTAAAATGGATGATACCACCGTGATTAGTATGGTGTTAAGAACCCTGCTACTGGTGTACTCTATTTGAGTTGTAGCCATTCAGGAGCTGAAATCTATTGATAAAACCAAGGTAACCCTTGACTCCATCACTGGTAAGCTTACTTCTTTTGAATTAAATGGTTATGATGGTAGTATTTAGAAACCTAAATCAACATTGTGAGCTTATGTTTCTAACCCATCTATGAGGAAAAGTAGAGATGTCAGTCATAGTTATGAATCTAGATCCAACAAAGAAATTGATGATGAAGACATTTTAGTTGAGCTTGAAGCATTGTTGTCCAAGTGGTTGCCAAGAGGTACCGGTAAATTACCTTTGAAATGTTTTGCATGCAACAAGATTGGACACATAGCTGCTAATTGTCCTAATGGTGATATTGAGCACAAGCGAGACAAGTTCAAGAAGTACAAGGGTAAAGGCAAAAGAGATTGTCTTATTATAGTTGATGGTGGTATCACTGATGAGGAATCTGATGGTGATGCTAGTGAAGACATTGTCTTTGTAGCCATTAAAGAGGAGATATCTGATGAGAAAGCTTTGGTTTCTCGCATGGATAATTCTGATGATTGGATCATTGATAATGGTTGTTCACATCACACGACCGGTGATTGGAGCAAATTTATTTCTTTGAAGGAATTTTATGGCGAAGTTGTAAGATTTGGTAATGAATCACCGTCCATGGTTAAAGGTAAGGGAACTATTTCTCTTAATGGAAAGAGTGGTGCAGATGATGTCTACTGGGTTGAAGGTCTAAAGCATAATCTTTTGAGTGTGTCACAACTCAATGACAAAGGATATCCATTGGAGTTTAAAAATGGTATGTGCAAAATCTATGGGAGCAAAGGTGAACTGATTGCAACTGGAAGCAGACTAAAGGTAACTTGTTTCACCTGAATCTTAAAGTCAGCAACTGTTTAATTGCTAAAATAGATGATAGTTGGCTTTGGCATATGATATTTTGTCATATAAATTTTTATAACATTGTTAAAGTGAGTAAGACCAAGTCGGTGAAAGGTTTTCCTTAGTTGGACAAACCAGTTAATGCTCTATGTAAGGAATGTCAGTTGGGAAAGATGACATCCTCAACTTTCAAGAGCAAGTCTTTTTCAACAGAGCATCTGTTATATTTGATACAGACCTATGTGGACCAATAAGGACCAAAAGTATACAAGGTGATAGATATTTCATGATCTTCATTGATGATTGTCAAAGAATGATGTGGGTCATATTCTTGAATGATAAAATAGAGCCATTTAGTAAGTTCAAGGCATTCAGGGCCTTAGCTGAAAAGGAGAGAGGTAAGAAGATAAAGTGTCTAAGGACTGATCAAGGCGGAGAATTCACTTCTGAAGAATTCACTAGAAATTGTGAAGAGAATGGTATCAAATGGCAACTTTCTGCACCAAGGACACCACAACAAAATGGTATTACAGAGATGAACAACCAATTAGTTGTTGAAGCAGCTAGGATGATGTTGATACAAGGAGGTGTAGAGAAGACTTTCTGGAGAGAATTTGTCTACACAATGAACAGGATTTTGGTAAAAAGAGGTAAGGACAATACCCCTTATGAATACTGGTATGGTAGATCACCTAATGTTTGTTATTTCAAGATTTATGGCAGCAAATGTTTTATTAAAAGAAGTGACTATGTTAGCAAGTTTGAGGCTAAAAGTGATGAAGGTATATTTCTTGGTTATTCCACCAAGAGTAAGGCCTACAAAAGTTATAACAACCAGACTCAGAGAATCATTGAGAGTGTTGATGTTCGAGGGGATGAGTATCTTGAAGTCTCAGGGGAACCGGTGTGGAGAAAAAGGATGAAGATCCTTGCATTTTGTTTTTGGAACCTGAACCTGTGAAACCTGAAACCGGTAAAGCAAATATTGATGTACCAGTTCAACCGGAATAGGTAGATTCAGAAGATGATGATAATGCAAAAGAACCTTAGGATAATGATCGTGTTATTTCGAGGTATGTGAGACTCAATCATAATATTGAACAAATTATTGGAGATAAGGATGCTGGAGTGATAACCAGAAGAAGAACCAGAGAGAATTCTTGCATGATCTCCACTATTGAGCCTAGAACTGCTAAGGAAGTATTTGGAGATGATCATTGGGTTAAAGCTATGAAGGAGGAGCTTGAACAAATTGAGAAGAACAACACATGGAATCTGGTACCCGACCAGTAAATAAAAATGTGATAGGTACTAAGTGGGTTTTCAAGAACAAGTTGAATGAAGATGGTGTTGTAGTTCACAACAAAGCTAGATTGGTTTGCAAAGGTTATGAACAAGAAGAAGGAGAAGATTATGGTGAGACTTTTGCACCCATGGCTAGACTGAAAGGTGTCAGAACTTTACTGGCTTTTGCAGCTCATAAAGGATTCAAAGTATATCAGATGTAAAGTCAACATTCTTGAATGGAATACTGGAACAAGAAGTATACATTGAGCAGCCAAATGGTTATGCTTTAACTAATAAGGAGGACATGGTATGTAAGTTGCACAAAGAACTATGTGGATTAAAGAAAGCACTGAGAGCATGGTATGAAAGGATTCATTCACACCTAATGAAGATAGGTTTTTAGAGAACTAGTGAAGATTGCAACATATATCTCAAGTCTGAGGGAGATAAAATACTAGTTAGTGAAGTATTTGTAGATGATATCATATTTTGGAGGAAATAATGACATGAGCAATGACTTTGAAAATGAAATGAAAAGTGAGTTTGAAATGCCTCTAGTTGGAGAGATAAAAAATTCATAGGCTTGCAAATTCAGCAAATGAAGAGTGGTATTTTCATCACACAGTCTAAGTATATGAAGGAAGTATTAAAGACATTTGGTATGAGTGATTGTAAACCAGTTGAGACACCAATGGTTACAGGTTGTAAATTGTCTAAGGAAGATGAATCCACATCTATTGATGAGAAGGAGTATAGGTTAATGATTGGAAAATTGCACTATGTTGCTCATAGTAGACCAGATATAGCTCATGCAGTTGGTCTAGTTGCTAGATTTTAGAAGAATCCGAAGGAAACACATTTGATAGCAACCAAGAGGATATTTAGATATTTGAAAGGTACTGTTGACTATGGATTATGGTATCTATATGAAGGAAACTTTGAATTGAAGGTGTACACAGATGCAGATTGGGTAGGTAATGTTGATGACCAGAAAAGCATAACCAGTGGAGCATTCTTTCTGGGAGGAAGACTTGTTTTATGGAGTAGCAAGAAGCAGAGTTGTATTTCATAGTCTACTACTGAAGCTGAGTATGTTGTTGCTTATATGAATTGTACCTAGGCTATCTGGATGAGGCACATTTTGGAAGGTTTTAAGCTGAAGTTTATAGAACCTGTAAAGATCTTATGTGACAATACCAGTGCCATAAATATTTTAAATAACCCTCTCTTGCACACATGAACCAAGCACATTTAATTGAAGTATCATTTCTTAAGGGAAAAAGTGCAGAGTAAAGATGTGATCTTAGAGCATGTTTCTACCAATGAGAAGGTTGCAAAAATATTTACTAAACCTCTGCCTAAGACTACTTTCGAGTATCTTAGAAGTCAGCTAGGGGTTGTACCCCTTCATGAGGTAAATTAAGCATGATGTAGATTACATCAGTCCCAGAGCTACTTGTAGAATTTTATAGCAGGATTCATGTAGGAGTGGAGTTATTCCACAGGGGGATTATCAAGTTGTAGGTTGTTGATGTTGAACAATGAATTTTTACATTGCATGTTTTACTTTCAATTTGGCATTGTTGTCAAAGGGGGACAAAAACTATGTGATTATAGGGAGAAGAACTAGTGACAAGCTGAAGACCAAAAGTACATGGTAAAAAGTAAACTAGGATTCCTATTCACAATCACAACAATCAATGGTATTGATATTTGTATTTCCATCAATGCTAAAGGGGGAAACTATTGGTATTTGCATGAAAATTGCATTAATGAAATTTTATGTTGTCATTGATGTCAATTAACCAGTAATGATATTGTTGTAATGATGTTTTGTAACCAGTAGGATGAGCTAAGTGGAAGGAATTGTAACCGATAGGTAAGTTTGTGGAGTGAACCAGTATTGATAAGTATTGGAGAGTTGAATTGGTAAACCCTATCTGTTGTTTCGATAAACCCTAATCGATTAATTTTGGTGAATTGGTTATATTGGTTTATGATCTGATGGTGAGTGGTAATGATTATGACACGTATGCATATTGTATGAAGAGAGTTTCAAAGATTTTTTGGCACGTTGAGTTAATTTTTTTTTCTAGGGAATGAGCAAGTCTATTGCATGCAATACATAGTGCATGATTAGTTACTAAGTTCGATTAAGTGGTAATCAAGGAGCGATCAAGGCTTTCTTGAATGATATGAAAAGATTGTTATGTAATCCAACGATCATAAGTGAGCTGAATTGTTTGTAATCTCTACGAGAGAATTAGGTTTTTGTTGTGTTACCGACCTAATCGATTTGTTTATAAGGTCGATGAGTTGTTTTAGTTTAAGTGTTGGCAAAGTTGAATTGAGTGTGTGGTCGCCGAACCAAATGATGTATCTGCAGTATGAGTAAAGGCGGATAGGAGCATGAAAAGGATCTGGACAAGCAAGTGAAGTGTTATTCAAAAATATCGGCAAACTCTCATTGTTTTCTAACAATTACAATAGTTAAATCCCCTAACCGAGTCATCTCTAACAAGCTTGGTGTTATTCAAATCCTCTAACAAGGTGATCCATTAGCTTGGATTCTAAATGCATTACAAAGGTTACTCCTCACAGGGTATTGCTTCTAACAAGGCATTATAGTCAATCCCTTAACCGGGTGGTCCCTAATAGGATCTGTTCTTAACATGAATTTTTGTAAAATCTTTAACAGGCTTGGCTCCTAATAGGGAGAACTTCAGATAGTTATCTTGTGAGTCTCATCTCACTGTGGTTTTTCCCATTTGGGTTTCCACATCAAAAATATTGTGTCAAGTGGTGAATGTCTTTGTGGTTATGTTTCTATGGTTGAATTGCTTAACTACTTATTTCAGTTAGATAAGTCATGATAACTAACAACAATATGAAATGAAGTTTTACTTATGTCAGTAAAAGTATTTGGCCGTTTGTGAGTTACAAGTTGTTTACTGTTAATCTGTTATAACAATCAACCGTTTTACCTTGATAGTTTTATTCTGATATAGATATTGCATTTATAGTTCTAAGTTTACTTGAGAGGTTATTTGTGAGATTGGTGAAGTTAATATCAGTTTTTCTATGTATTGAATCACCCATCCCCCTCTCAAAAGTTGACTAGATCCTTGTTCTTTCATCATACCATCATCCATGGACATCCCAAAAGTATGTTGTATGTGAGATCTAGATCAAGGACTTGACAAACCACATCCTTTGTAACTGGCCCAACTCTGAGAGGTAAGGTGATTGTGCCTTTGGATGAACACTCCTCATCATCATATGCTTTAATGGTGATTGGATATGTAGGATTCATAGCCTTTTCAGAATATCCCAATTGTTTAATAGTGCTTAATGTACAAATGTTCAGACCTTCTCCTCCATCTATCAAGACTCGTTCGATGTGGTTTTTATAGATAAAGGCTTTAATATGTAGAGGTGCATTATGAGGTTGGGTTATGGAGGCATCATCGAATTCTATGAATGTGAGGGTATGTGGAACAAAAAGGTATCCCACCATGGCTTGAAACTAGTCCACGTTCAGATCAGTGGGTACGAAAGTCTCTCTCAAAGTCTTGTCAAGGATGGCCTTATATGTAGGTGATATGCTTAAAATCTCAAGGATGGAAATGAGGGTGGGTGTCTTCCCTAATTGATCTACAAGGTCATACACATTCTTTGTGGGTGATGAGGTTGTTGTCTTAGATGGAACACCTTGTAAAGTGACTTTGCCTCGACGGTTTGTGAAATTACATTTAGAGGTTTCATTTTCAGAAGATGAGGAAGATGGTCCAATTCCTTTTAGGACAACCTTAATCCTTTGGGTAGGACCTTCAAGAGTTTTATCCTTGATGATGATGGTTGAAACATGATTGTCCATTGAAATGTGGTTAATAGTGGAATAATAGTCATAAGGCATCTTCGTATAATTAGCTTGATTATCGATAGTTTTTGCTTTTCCCTTGTCATGTTTAGGAAATGGCTCCTTGAACATCGCATGCTCTTGATTGGAGGTATGACCATCCACCTCTATGTCACCTCTGTCAATGATATCCCGATTGATATTCTTCAATCTATGAGAGCTTCTAGTAAGATGTCCTTAACTCTTGTGATATTCACAATATTCATCATCATCCACCAATTTGGTTTCACTTTTGGCTCATATGGTGGATTATTTGGTAGTGTTATGAGCTTGTTTACCACTAACTTCTTGAATGTGCTTTCAATTAGTTCTCCCAATGCGGTGTATTTTCTTTGAGGTTTTGATTGCCTTTGATTGTTCACTTGATTGTTTGAGTTAGAAGAACTTGCATTGGGGAAAGTTATCTTAGGTTTCACAATATTTTCATCTACTACCCCGTCATTGATTGTATTCTTATTCTTGTTCCAAAAGAGATGTTTGTCTTTCCCATTTGATTCCTCTTTGTTATTTTTGAATATCTTGATGATGCCTTGTTCAATAAGGACTTTTTCTATCACCATTCCTTTCTCAATGACCTCTTTGAACGTAGACAAACATGCTTTTATTAGCTCATATCCAATATCCTTTTTGACATTTTGTGTGAATATTTCTACCATTTGATTTTGTGGTATATCACAAGAGCATAGACTAGCAAGACCTCTCCATCGTTGTAAAAATGAAGCAAAAGATTCCCCATGTTTCTGCTTAGTATTACATAAGGTGGCTACTGACACATATGTTTCAATGTTGTATGAGAAGTGTTGTATGAAAGCCTCTGCTAGATTACCCCATGACTTAATTCAAGGTGGAAGTTGGGAGAACCATTTCATTACTTATTCACCTAAGCTTTGTGGGAACAATCTCATCAAGTATGTTTCTTCTACTGGTACCTCAATGCAAGCTCTGAAAAACTATTTTATGTATGCCTTAGGATCCCCTTTGCCTTTGCATTTATCAAAATTTGGTGTTACAAAATATGGAGGGAATGGAGGCATTGGAATGCTTCTATCAAATGGGTAAGGACATATATCCTTCATTGTGTACTATTGCTTTGGTGTAATCATGTCCGCCATTTGCCTTTGTAAGTCCTTTATCTGTTGTTGTAAGTCATTCTTGGGTGGTGTCTTTTCTCTTTGAGCTAGTCCCATGCCTGAACCATTGGCCAGAGGAGGGATATAATGCATTTATGGATGGTATTGATCATAGATGTGTTCAAATAGAGGAAGGACATATCTTTATAACTTGCATATGAACCACTTGGTATGGTATTATAGTGAGGAGTACTAGGTCTCCTCGTGTCATGATTTTGAATGTTTGATTGAGTGTAAATGTATGCATTGGTATTATCTTGGGTATCATCATGGTCATGCATGGTGGTAGTTCTTCTCCATGGGAAAGGACGACTCCAGGGTTGTTCATGAGAGGTCCTATCATAATTGGTATGAGAATGAGTGTATTTGTTTGCAATCTCAGGTTTTTGAAGTAGGGATGAAGGTGACTCAAGCATGAGATTCTCTTTCTTACCACCACTATCGGGCGTCCTTTGTCTTGTATTAACTTGATTTGCTTAATTTGGATCATCCTCCAAAATTTGTGACATATCAAAATTATGGGGTAATCTTGTCCCACTTTGTGCCATGACTTCTAGGAAATATTCTCTATCCCTTTTCATTATTTCTTGAACCAATTTGTTAAAATGGAGATCCATGATAGTTTCCTCTACTTCTGCAGAATCCACAGATGCATTGTCATTGCCTGGTATATTACTGTGGTGTTCAAATGGATTGTAGAATTTGTCTCCATCAAACTCATAGGTACTCATGTTTAAAGACCTTAAAGCTTCTTTGACTTCCCTTTTAGACCTTTGTGAACGAGTTTCAACCATGGACTAAAGTCTTGACAAAAATGAAAGGTAGTATGAAAATGCAAAGACTATGGAAGACCAAGAGGTTTATGAAATGTAGATGAATCTAAGGTAAACTTGCAATGTCCAAGAGTGTAAGACCAAAGTAGGAGAGTAAGGTGTGGATTCCAAAGAGATGATGGATCACTTGATGAGGTATGTTGACCTTGAATCTAGGCATGTATATTTTTAGAGTAAGGTGTTGCTTCCAAAGAGACGATGGATTTCTTGATGAGGTAAGTTGACCTTGACTCAAGAAGACCAAATGAGACCCTAAGATGATAGATCTTGATACTGGAATCACCTAGTGTTGTGTTGTAGTATGTTTGCAAAGTTTGATGAGGACAAGCAAAGTAACCTTTTGACTCAAATTTAGAAAATATATTATGAGGGAAATGCAAGTGAAGGAAAATGATTGACTATGTATGACCAAGACATGTTGACTGAAAATGAAGCCCTATAGGAAGCAATCTTAGAAGCTCTTTGAATCTGAAAACTTAAGTCCTTTTTGTTCTCAAGAATTTTCTTGTAATCTCTGAATCACAGACGCAGTTTTAACAAACCCAGACATGATTCTGAAAATGTTTTGCAATTTAGTCCAATTGTAAAGTTGTTGAATGTGACCAAATCTCAATGTTTTGACTTTTTGTGGCATGAAAACACGACAAAATAGTGAAGACCCAATGTGTGAAGGTATTTTGTCTTAAGGATCCAAAATGTTTCCAAATGTGAAGTGTGGGTGAAATATTTTTCCATACACTTGAAAACAATAATGTTTCTTTGTTTTGTTTGAAACTTTTTGAGTGTTTTTTATCATGCAAGCACAAATCCTAGGGTTGGCTAGGATAATGGTTATTGAATCTCACTTAGGGGGTTACCCTGAGCTACGCAATTCAGAGCAGATACTTAGGTGCTTGACCCCACTGTCTCCACCCTCAACACTCACTTCACCGGGACAGACAAGCACCAGTCCCCACAAAAACTTCCCATAGCGAACTTTGTATCTCTATTAAGAACCATACGAATGTGAGCTGCTTTAGAGGTCCAACCTCCTGTGCCAACAACTAGAAGGTTTTTGGTCTTTCTAAAAAAAAAAAGGTGCTAGTAAGGGTTTCTATTAGGAGACTATCCTTTGAAGTCACGCAAGCACGATTGAGGGTTATAGCACAACAAAGTTCCAAAAACTTTAGTAGTCACGCAAGCATGATTTAGACCTCAAGGGCCCTACAACGTGCTTAATATGAGATAAATCGTAGATAGCTCCAACCTCCAAAATTTTCATCCCAAGAGGGCTATTTATTATAGTGAGTTGGAATGTTTGGGTTTTATCCGTACTCACTTGGCTCATTCCCTCATCACTAGTAGTCCTAGTGACCACACGAGGAGGCAAGCTCTCTAAAGATAAACACAAAATAGCCTAATATTCAAAACACGAAAGACACGGGTTCAATTTTAGTGTACCAATTGAAGTGTTTGCTAGACTAAGAAGACAAAGAAAGCAATTTTAAAATAAAATCTTTGTCAAAGTTCCTGCACCAATATTATTAGTAGTTTTGAAATAATACCCCTCCTGCAAGCACACAAGTTAGGTAAATTTTAGATCTAAAAGACTTTGTGAAATAGGGGCCTTCGAGAAGACGTTTTTTGATAGATTCAAATATCCAATTTTCCACGAGTTCTTTTGCATCATAAAATATAGAACACCTGTAAAATTCTAATACATTACGAGAAATGTAAGAAGATCCAAAAAAATTCCTATTTTCCTCCAAAAATTAATTTTTTATAAAAAAGCATAAAAAATTCATAGAAAATAAAAAATTGATCTGAAAAATCTGAATTTTTTAATAAAAACTTTTGATACCATTACAAACCTTCATAAAAAATTCCTGCAGAAATCCCAAGCAGTTTGTGAGATATGATCAAAACAATGCAAAACCCTAATTTTTAAAGATCTGATTTTTAATGAATTGTTTTGCATCAAAATTAAAATTAGAAAGAATAGATGTTGTGTATAATTCTAAGAAGTTTCCAAAACTATAAGAAAATCCAAAAAAAAATCTCATTTGCTCTAAAAAAATAATTTTTTAATGAAAATTCATAGAAAATTAAAATATGCTCCAAAAAATCTGAAATTTTTGCACTTCTGATACTATTCTCAACCTGTCAAAACATTGTGATGCAAAACTTCCAAGCAGTTTATCTAATCTAATTAAAACAATGCAAAACCTTAATTTGTAAAGATCCAGTTTTTCATGAAAGATTTTGCACCCAAATTTAAATCACAAAAAATAGATCCATTGTATAATTTTGAGAAATTTCCATAAATGTAAGAAAATCTAGAAAATTTGCTCTTTTTCTCTCAAAATTAATTAATTATGAAAATTCATAAAAAAATAATAACAAATTCAAATATGCTCCAAAAATTCTGAATTTTGGATTGAGATCTCTTGATACTATCCCCAACCTTCAAACAAAATTTGGTGCAAACATTCCAACCCATTTGTGAGATCAGATCAAATCTCTCCAAGATCTTAATCTTGTGTCCAAAACCCTAGTTGCACAAGGTTATTCTCCAAATTATTTTACAAAACAACAATATAGGGTTAGAAAAACCTGAAAAAAATATAGATCTAACAAAAATCCATGTCCCATCGGGCGTTGCAAAATGTGTGGTGAAAAGTGATGATATGTTATTGTAAAACCATAAAGATTCAACCACAAACAATCTAGATCCTACAATGAAACATTCACCAATACCAATAAAGATACCTAAGATCATGTAAATCAACAAAATAAAGCAATATTACCATTCCCATGTCTACTAGGGTTTCAATCTCCATTGATCTTGTTTGATATATTTGCTCTCAGATTTTATGTGTACACAAGAACTCAACAAAGAACGAAAATGTGGTTGATAGCTTGGTCGTAAAAAGACTTGATTGCATAAGATTGATTAGACACCTTGGTTAACTGATTAGATGATTAGAATGCTCATTAGGTTTGATAATGAAGGAGAGTATCCTCTTATATAGAGAACACTTTGGAAAATGAAGGGATAAGATTAAGAGGTGTAAAGATAAATGGTCAGCTAGGATTAAAGGGTAGGTAGAGGAAATAATAAAATGATAAAAGGGGTACGTAGTGTAGGAATTAAGAAATGAATGACATGTGTCATGGGTAGAAAAGGGCAAAGAATCTATGTCCAAGGAGGAAATGGGATCAATTAAATAAATTTAAGTATTTATTTAAATGAGGAAAGGCTTAGAAGAGGATAAATGAATTAATTAAATAAATAAAATTAGGATAAATAATTAAATAAATGAAAATATTTATTTAATTAGACATGATAATTTTAGGTGTCTATAGTATGAAATGTCTAGATCTCTAACACATACATACATGTACACATCATGTTCTAAAATATACATCCAGGAAAAATGTCGAGCTAAGAAAATAAATATATATAGATGTATATAAAATATGTGCACATGCACATATATAAACAATGGGTCAGTTGTATCCATGTCCTGAACCGTGTCCCGATCCCTGCGCCTACAATAAAGTACACATGAACTCATACATTAAACATTCATAATAGTAAATTTTTAAGAGTTATATTTATCTATCTAATCGATTTGAAACATTCATACATACAATTTATCTAATATAATTTGAAACATAGATGAAGAACATACATGTATACACGCTCTAGATAAACATACCTCAGGGTCTCTAAAATCTTCACCACGTGCATGTAGGACTCTAGAACATCTATGTGATGAAGAGTTCAACCAGAGTGATAGTCGCTCATCCTACAATGTTGAATTTTAGTTAGATATAAATAACTTGAAATTAAGATCAATACCTATCCCTTTAAATAGAACTTAAAAATAAACAATTAATTTAAAGTTATATATACTTGTGTCTCCTGATGAATAGAGTCAATGGCAGTGTGCAAATCTCCATACATGGATCCTAACAAAATTCCCTATAGTTCACAAATTATAATTAAATAATGAAAAAATTAAACATCTACAATCAAGTAGAGATAGTTTTTAAATTAAAATTATTTTAAAAAAATTCATACCTAATTTGCAGCATTTAATGCTCATCTAATCCTGCTCATGTTAGAATCATGGAAGGAGCCCACTACAACATCGACCTCAATGTCTGACTCCATAAGTAGACTAGTGTACAACCCTCAAACTCCAGTACCAGGTGTTGTGGGATCAATGGATGTATGAATAGGAGGAGGAGGTGTATCCTGGCCAACTGATGTATGTTAGGGAGGGCCAGTAGGATGTGCAGCAACATTATGCTGAGAATCTATAGTCTCACCACCATGGCTACAAACAGTCAGTCTGCCAAGTACATGTCTAACATATGTTGAGGCCTCCTATAGAGAGATCCCATGCTCCATAGCAATAATCTGATATGCATCCAAGGAATCACTTGACAAACATGCAATCATTTGTCATAAAGGATCTATCTCACGTATGTGTGCAACATCCATCGATGATTGTATGTCTTCTCGAATATAGGGATCATAACTTTATGATGCATCATCAGATGTAGGAATCCTAGTATGAGAGAGTAGAAAATATCTACCCACATGACCTGATGTCATCTCGTCGACTTGTGTAGCTATTGTAGAAATATTAGAAAAAATAGACTGTCGAGTGTCATCTGGTGCACTATCTATTACACATGCCAGTTCCAAACGTTTAGGAAGAACCAAAAGGTTTGGACCAATCAATGCCCACTTATTAGCGGGTTGTGGTGCATCAGGTCTTCTAAACTTATCTAAAAATATGCCTCTCCGTGGTCCAGCATGTGTAGGAAAATCTGTGTAGTCAACATCAAACCCCAAATGGAACTCTGGAAATGATTGTTTGCACAAAAAAAGGTTCAAATCATCCTTTTGGGGCCACATATGATGAGTGGTCAACCATCTATGATATATAAATGGTGCCACTAGTACATCTATGCACCTAGTAGGCATATAACCCTTCACCCTACCCATGGACTGATAAAGAGGGAACATGATTTTCACATCAATGGTAGAAACCTTCTCATTGATTGTTTCCCATTTTACGGTACCACAAACACTATGTGAAAGGGAACTAATGAATAAAGTAGTGTTAATCTCATCATATGGATTATAAGTGTCAACTACATCAATCATATGACGTAGCTCATCTCTAATGATCTCTCCCTTTCCTTATTTATATGGTTAGGGGTGCTTTCCAATGTGTTGTTCAAGTGATCTAGAGAAGATTGTAATGCATGTGATGTCTGATCATAAAGATGTTGCCTATTCTCAGGAGTTCTTGCTGACCTACATGATGTCTACTCCCTCCCTCCTGGAATAACACTGGGCTTAGATCTAGTGTGATGTGAACTAGGCTGATTAGACATGATGATAATAGGAAATGTATATATATATATATATATGTGTGTGTGTGTGTGTGTGTGTGTGTGTGTGTGTGTGTGTGTGTGTGTGTGTGTGTGTGTGTGTGTGTGTGTGTGCATGTATGTACATATGTATTGCAATTTATATTAAAAAAATTGTTCTAAAAAATATAAACAATAATTAAAAATAATTTCAATTTTTAATCTAAAAATTGTAGAACAAAATAAAGTGCAATTTTCAAAAAATATACATGTTTAATTTACATACATTTTCATCATTTTAAACATACATAAATAGATATAAAAATAAATTTACACAGAAACATACATTTTCATAATTTTAAGTTAATATGAACATATAAAGATATAAAAAGATATAAATACATATACATGTATTTTCAATATTTTAAACAAATTAAAGTTCATAAAAAAAGATATAAAAAGATATTTAAAATCATAAAATGAAATATTTAAGCATGCATGACCCCTTAGGATCACATATGACCCCTTAGGACACTATTGGGTCCTATGGGGTCAAATTGGGTCTTAAGGGGTACATTATACGCACTAGGATGCTATAAGGGGTCATAGGTGGTCCTAAGGGGTCACGCATGTGTTAAAACACATGTGTGACCCCTTAAGACACTACTGGATCCTATGTGATCAAATTCAATCTTAAGGGATATATTATACACATTAGGATGCTATAAGGGGTCATATGTGGTCCTAAGGGGTCCTGCATGTGTTAGAACACATGCGTGACCCCTTAAGACCACATATGACCCCTTAGTATACTATTGGTTCGTATGGGGTCAAATTGGGTCCTAAGGGTCACACATGTGTTATGCTATAAGGGGTCATATGTGGTCCTAAGGGGTCCTGCATGTGTTAGAACACATGCGTGACCCCTTAAGACCACATATGACCCCTTAGTATACTATTGGTTCCTATGGGGTCAAATTGGGTCCTAAGGGGTCGCACATGTGTTAGAACACATGTGTGGCCCTTAGGCCCATATATGACCCCTTATAGAATTCTAGTGTGTACAGTATGTATATTATTGGGTCCTATGAGGTTAAATTGGGTCCTAAGGGGTACATAATACAGACTAGGATGCTATAAGAGGTCATAGGTGGTCCTAAGGGGTCACACATGTGTTAGAATACATGTGTGACCCCTTAGCACCACATATGACCACTTAGAACACTATTGGGTCCTAAGGGGTACATTATACACACTAGGATGCTATAAGGGGTCACACATGTTTGACCCCTTAGGACCACATATGACCCCTTAAGACATTATTGGGTCCTATGAGGTCAAATTGGGTCCTAAGGGGTCATAAGGGGTCATAAGTGGTCCTAAGGGGTCACACAGAACACATGTGTGACCCCTTAGGACACTATTGTGTCCAATGGGGTCAAATTGGGTCCTAAGGGGTACATTATACACACTAGGATTCTACAAGGGGTCATGTGTGGTCCTAAGGGGTCACCCATGTGTTAGAAAACATGTGTGACCCCTTAAGACCACATATGACCCCTTAGGACACTACTAGGTCCTATGGGGTAAAATTGGATCCTAAGTGGTACATTATACACACTAGGATGCTACAAGGGGTCATAGGTGGTCCTAAATGGTGTGTGACCCCTTAGGATACTATTGTGTCCTATGGGGTCAAATTGGGTCCTAAGGGGTACATTATACACACTAGGATGCTATAATAGGTCATATGCGATCCTAAGGGGTCACACATGTGTTAGAACAAATGTGTGATCCCTTAGGAGGAGATATGACCCCTTAGGAGCACATATGACCCCTTAGGACACTATTGGGTCCTAAGGGGTACATTTTACACATTAGGATGCTATAAGGGGTCATAGGAGGTCATAAGGGGTCACACATTTGTGATCCCTTAAGACCACATATTACCGCTTAGGACACTATTAGGTCCTATGGGGTCAAATTGGGTCCTAAGGGGTACATTATACACACTAGGATTCTATAAGGGGTCATATGTGGTCCTAAGGGTTCACGCATGTGTTTGAACACATGCATGACCCCTTAGGACACTATTGGATTCCATGGGGTAAAATTGGGTCCTAAGGGGTACATTATACACACTAGGATGCTATAAGGGGTCATAGGTGGTCCTAAAGGGTCACACATATGTTAGAGCACATGTGTGACCCCTTAGGACACTATTGGGTCCTATAAGGTCAAATTGGGTCCTAAAGGGTACATTATACACACTAGGATGCTATAAGGGGTCATATGTGGTCCTAAGGGGTTAGACATGTGCTAGAACACATGCATCACGCCTTAGGAGAAAATATGACCCCTTAGGGCACTATTGGGTTCTATGTGGCCAAATTGAGTCTTAAGAGGTGAATTATACACATGATAAGATTATATAAGGGGTCATATGCACTCCTAAGGGGTCATACATGTGTTATAACACATGTGTGACACTTTAGGACCACATATGACCCCTTAGGACACTATTGGGTCCTATGGGGTACATTATACACACTGGGATGCTACAGGGGTCATGCCTGTGTTAGAACACATGTGTGACCCCTTAGCACCACATATGACCCCTTATAACATCCTAGTGTGTTTGTTGTGCATGCTATTGGGTCATAAGGGATATGTTATATAAACTAGGATGTTACAAGGGGTCATATGTGCTCCTAAGGAGTCACACATGTGTTCTAACACGTGTGACCCCTTAGGACCACATATGACCCCTTATAGCATCCTAGTGTGTACATTGTGCATACTATTGGGTCATAACGGGTATGTTATATAAACTAGGATGTTACAAGGGGTCATATGTAGTCCTAAGGGGTCATATGTGTTAGAACACATGTGTGACCCCTTAGGAGCAAATATGGTCCCTTAGGACACTATTGAGTCCTATGGGGTCAAATTGGTTCCTAAGGGGTACATTATACACAATATAATGCTATAGGGGGTCATATGTGGTCCTACGTGGTCACACATGTGTTCTAACACATGTGTTCAAACACATGTGTTCAAACACATGCGTGACCATGTAATGCCCCGCCAGGAAACCCCGAAGGGATAAGCCAAAACACAAGAATAGAGCACAATAATTTTTTTTTTTAAAGTTACACCACATTAAGATACAACAAGATAACAAAGATTCAGATTACATAGCGGAAGACATCAACTAACACCTAAAGAGTTTCCCAACGAGATTACTTAAATTTCAAAATTCACTTAACTCACACAATTAAACCAATAAGCTGATTACCTTAATAACGAGATAATTCTTAATTAGGATAATTTATTTCAAAAGATGGAAATATAAATCACAAGAAAAGATTCATCCATCAAGATCTATTCATAATCTTCATTCAAGCTTTTCATAAAAATACAAGCCATACATCTAATATTCTAACACACTAGAATTTCATCATAAACATATGAGATCTTTTCAAGCATACTTAATTTCCTTAGCAACGACTGAATATATTCCATTACTCTAAGTTACATTCTTTCATATTCCAATTTATTGCATTTAAAAGACGATTGCATACATGAATCTACAATAAATCTCATCTAAACCACTTATGCATTCGATCAAAATGGCATTCAAGAAAGGACTGCATAAAAGCATTTAAAGTTAATTCCATCTTATCCACTTATACGTTCTAACATAAGCTAATCATACATGATAAAGCTGAATAAAGGAAACATAAGAGAATAACATCACATAACACCATAATGATCTCGGAGTTCACCCCTAAAGGGCTACATCTCCAGGTTTGCTCAACTGCAAGACCCCTCTGATAATTAATAAAGTTAAGAATACAAGAGGTTACACCATTACAATCCGGCCATCAAGGCGAAATATAACAATATACAAACGACCACATCGGTCAATTCATACATAAACAATCCCTGAAAAGAAAAGGATCCAGCTGAACATAATCAAAGCTAATACAAAGGTCCATTGGAGCATCCATCAAATTGAGTCACCACCACCCAAGGTCTAACATGAAACCAGGTACTCACAAGGGCAAAGACAAAAGGATGACCCACAAACGTGCTCCTAACAGGACAAAACGACAACAAACTAGCGAACGTAGGGACAAGTGTCATCACACAACCTGGTATGGTTACCATGGCAGGTCTTCATAGGTTCCAGCCCCATAAACTGGCTATCCTGGCAAACTAATCCGAGCCTCCGGCCCATCCAAGCCTCATGTGGACCCACACATCCTCTCGTGAAGACAAGGATGATGGTTTGCCATTTCAGGCCTTCTCACAGCATGTCGAGCCTATGTTAGCACTCGTCCCATGTGTGAGGCACATTATCTTACTTAGAGATTACATTCTAATCTACTGTTAGGTTATCACTTATTAGACTCACTTTCGACGGGTTACCCAGTAGCCACTTTGGGCGCGGCCCCCAATCGAAAGCCACTTTCCCATACGACACTAGAATATACTCAAACGAACTCAAAACCCAAGGAATACACATGGTCAGACGAACAGAGTTCAAGAAGGAGGGGACAAACATCTGGTCAAACACGAATCATCATTCGGCACCCACACAAAGGATTTGACCAAATACGACACTACCACAAAACAACAGTCAACCCATACAACAAGAACCCATCAAACAAAACACGACTTGCCATATCATAATCAAAAGCGAATACCGAAATTAAACTCGCATAGGCAATAATCAACAGATACAATCTTTTTGAATTGATCTAAACATTAAAAGTTGATCAAGTTTTCTACATGATCTATATTAGATTGCAATTATCTACCTCATCTAGGTATAGGTTGTTCTTGGTTTCCTAACTCGCTGATGTTCATTACATCGAACATACAAAAATACGCCCAAATGAGCTCTTTAACCAATTTCACAAGAATATAATCTAAACAACCATTAACTAACTAATTAAGATCTTTAATCTTCAATTAAAACATCACTGACATACCGGTTCAAAACCAACCTCTATAGTTTCACATTTTCCAATCCTAGTTGCACTATACAGATCCCGAAAATATAAATATGTCAGGGAATCCAAAAGTAGATCTTCATTTCCAAAATCCAAATATTACTTCCTTACGCACGTATAAAAGAATAAAAAATTAACTGTTAATTAACGAGTATATTTATTAATTCACAATAAATAAAATATACACAATTAATAACTAAAAGTGCACAATAACCCAGTTAATTATTAGTTAATATATAATTATTAATCTTTATTAATAAAATATTTTTTACTAATAATTATTGCATTACACAAATCTCAAATTAAATATCGATTATATTATATATATAAATTAATTCCCATTAATAATATATATAAAATAATTAATAAATAATTGAAAACTTTATTTTAAAAAAATATTTTTAATTTAATAAATTTATTTTTTTATTTTTTTTAAATAAAAAAAATAATAAAAAAAAATGAAAAAACTTTATTTTGAAAACTCCAAGGGCAGACCCACGTGGGGGCCACGTGGGCTTCTCCCACGCGGGCCTCCCTTTCCCTACAGGAAGGGCTGGGGAGACCATGACGTGGTCTCCACCCAGCCTAGGCTGCGTGGAGAGCATGGCATGGCCTCCCGCAGGCCTCTCCCCAAGCTTAGGGAAGCCTTGGCTCTCCCCAAACATGGGTCGAGGGCCTTGCCAATACCATAACCCCAAATCCGACATAACAATTTCCCACGCAGATAATATTATATTATATTTTTTTTTTTTAAAATTGCTGTTAGAATTTCATACACAACAAAGAAAAAACACAGTCTCACAGAGACTGAAATAAATAATAATTTTTTTTTGCTTTTCTTTTTTTTATTCTTTCATAAGCAATAGTAAAAATACCCAGATCAGGAAAGGGGAAAATTTCTCCAAAACCAACAGCATATTGGCCAAATAAGATTGATCTTCACAAATTTAACATCTAATCTGCCAAACCCCCAACTAAATTTCAATTTTATTTATTTTAAATCATTCTTAGCAAACCAGAAATTGATTTGAAAACAAAGAATGAAATCAAGGAGGGATAATTCAAGATCTTATTTCCATTCTACTCTATTAATCAATCAAACCGATTCTTTTCAATAACAATTTCATTTCTTCAACCAGAACAGTAAATTCTTTTGGCAACAAGAAAACAATTTAGAAACCTACCTTCATACGCAATCCTGGTAGAGATTTACTGAAGAGCCCCAACCTGCAAGCTCAAGAATTCCTCCTCCTTCCAGAATCCCCCAATTTCATCCCAAAAATCCTTTTTTTAACAAAGCATTTTCCAAAAATCTCCCTCCCCCAAAATTCCCCAAAAATATTAGGTTATAAGGGAGAGTTGACCAAAATTCCATTTTTGGAATTAAAATTTTTATTTAAAAATAATTCTCAAAATTAATTCTTTTCTAACTATTACAATAAATTAAATTGCTTTCCAATTCAGAATCGATTTTCTCATTTAATTCAATTTAACCTTTCTAATCTCAAAAGCCAACAGAATACAATCAAATCTATTGCAATTAAGTACAAAACTTTCTTTTTCGACAGCATATACAAAATGCATTTAATATTCAAAATCAGCTATTTAATTGAACTTACTCCCAATTTAAGACGAGCAATCCAATATCAACGATAATCGCATAATGAAATCCCGATTAATTTAGTCCATTAATCTTTAATGCACAAACACATATTTAATCAAGTTAAATACTAAGGACTAATTAATCAATTTAACCATACACACCAAGCACGCAAACCAAGAAAGTCAACCAAACAGACGACTCGCAAACCCGAACAAAAAGGGATTACCGACGGTGACTGACGATGCTCACTTGAGCACGACTAAGGTCAACTAGGGTCTTACGACCACCTAATCCAACTCTAAGGATTAAAGAGGTACACTCAAACCTGCAAATCTAGGTGAAGACGAACCTCGCACTCATGCGGCGTTGTACCTGAAATCTCCTGCAACCAAGAGTCATACATGCATACATATATAAACTTAAATGAAAGCATTAGCCAGATATTAATACCACGAAGTAGGAACACTGAACAACTTGCATACAACTAGTGTGAAAACCACATCAACAGCTATGCGTTAAATCAAACATCTGACTATAACATTATATTAAGATAAACTAACCAAGATTAAACCGAGATTAGAAATTGATTAGGGCAGGGGTACTACATTCTCCCCCCCTAGGTTCCGACTTACTCCTAGAAGTCGTAAGGCTAGATGGAGAACATGTCGTACGCATCAGCCCTGAAACTCATCCAACAAAGATCAAATTGCACATAGAAATCTTTCCATAATCAAATGAAATATTATTGCAAAATCCTTTACAAACGCCATTATCCATTGACAAGATACATCTAAATACATACATTCCTTAAAATATTCTAGGAATTATCCACAATCATAGCAGAGAAACAAGAATTTTCTTCCTTTCATTACACCAATTAAAGCATTACAAAGAGGTAAACAACAATTACCATAATCATCTACCAAAAATGACAAGAAAACATGCCATTGAGATCAATTTCCTTTTACCAATATATCTTTTTCATAAACTTTATAACATAGAACTAGCTTAAAATATCAATTTCTACAACCAATTTAACTTTCATGAAATAAGAGCAACATAAATAATTCAATTGTTTACACTTGCCAGGCATATAAAAACCTTTCTAATGACTATGTCCCATAACATAGTGACAAGTTAACACAATTTACTCCATGATACAAATAATAACCATCCACATAACTGGAATACATAACTCAAAAGGCCACATGTGAGCATGTCTAATGCTCGGTCAAAGATAACATGCACGATCAGCATCTCTATGCCTGATCTCAAAACAACGATATGATCATAAATATCCAATATCTCACTCAAGGCTCGATGGTGCTAGGCACACCATAGCGGTGCTACCTTCCATACAAGACCTTTGTGAATATCCCTTGTTGAGCAAGGTGGTTAGCCTCCAAGAGATAGTCACCACACATAGGTAGGTAGTGGATCCTAGCTGCATCACAGCCTCCCATACCCCCATCCTCAAGGTTCCCTACATCAACTTCCTCGTACACACTCTACCAAATCCATATCATACATCTTTGGAGAGGAATTTCACATTTCAAGACAAGACCAGCATACGAAAACAATAAGGATAAACCAGTTTAGCCACCAAAGTATAGATGAATAAAGATAATAAATCATCAATTCCAACAGTAAGGCAAGAAAAAAAAAAAATCCGGAATTGCAACACCAAATCAAAAGTGCAAAAGATCACAGGATCGTGGCTAAACCTTCAAAGTCATCGTAAAATAAATTGTTGATCCCCAAGATAATAATAAGAATATCACAACTACACATAACATCACTATGTGACTAACATCTAGCCACTAACGAGGAAGGGAGGAACAACTGACTAGCTATTGCAGTAGCTCATCATGTGGTGCGACATAGTCACACTACCCACATGGCATGGCAGTGTGCACCTCGACATCACCCCGCATCACGTCGTCATGTGGCATGGCAATACCCCAAGCAGAGAACACACGCAATGGACGTATCCCGCATGGTAGTGTACCTCGCGAAAAAAGCATGCGCAGGTCACATCCCGCATAGCAACGTATCTAGAAGGATACTCGCTATAACTCAGAGGTATACATGACTAGGGTCCACCCACATGCCCACCAACACGTACTAACTGGCAGCACAAGTGAATAAACCTACCTTTCATGAAGACAAGGCAAAGGATCCTACAAATTACACCATCACTATGGTCAAGAATCACCATCGAAAAGCTCAAATAAAGGAGAGGAATAGGATGACACATATAAACCTATAAAATAGATTCATCAAAAGGGAAAGTATTGAGTACACCTTTGATACAGTTTAATAGTACAACTATATCATTCCTCGAAGTAGAGAAGCTAAAGTCACTTCGCACCAACATTACTTGTATGCCAATCCATACTATTCAAGGAACAGTTACTTCGAATACTACCCCTTAACATACTGAGTTACCCACAGCCCGAGGTTTGGTGCTCAGTAGGGGAAACAAATAAGCAACATCACATAAACAGTATGGTTTCCCATACTCATAAGCAACATATCCTCCATGGTTGATTACTTCACCAATCCATGGGTACATATAATAAGCACTGGTTTCTTACAATACACACAATTACACCAGTACTGGTTTAGTCACATTTACGGGGAGTACTTTTCAGTACGCTAACATCTATATAAGGAAGATTTTAATTATGCTTTCTACATGAATAACTGAATCAAGTTTACTCTAGATACAAGTACTGAAATTATTAACAATTCACAATTACATAAGGAAATGACATCATTCTTATATCTTTCTCAAATTTCACTAAGCATTCGCAACTAAATTACTTAGCTATGCAAACTCTTTTCTCAAAGAGGACTTTCATTTTTCAATATGAAGCCAAAATGCAATAGTACAATTTCACATGTTTTATAAACATTCTATTTAAATCAATGCATTCTTTAATACCATTTCTAAAAAAAAATTAAAAAAAATCTTATGGTTAGGCAAAGAGAAGGGAAAGAGAGTTTGATAATCAAACTATTTCCTACAAAGACACAAGATCAATCAAGACCACACTATAATATAAAATTTCTCACTATAAGCCTATCATTATAATTACACGGTTTTCATTTTGTTATCGATAGAAGGATGACAATCAGCTTAACAAAACACTTCCAATAGTTATGGTTGCAACAGGAGGTTCTAGTTTTCCAAACAAAGCAGAGATCAAGACAGGTAATCTTTTCGATAATACCAGACCTCTTGAGAACACTCTCTTATACTTAATACAAAACAGACACATCATAATTTGCAACCTATCATTAAAATCAAATTACGATCAAAGATAAGCAAGGAGCTATCACCCAAATAAAACATATTAATGCATGCACATCAAACAAGCTTTTCATTCGCACTTTCTAAACACATTAAGGTAATTACATATACCCAAAAGCAAGTTCAATGGAGCATTTGCTAAAATAAATCTTCAATCAAACTGGTTTAATGAAACACATAAAACAATCTTTCATGGAACACATTAATATACTCTCGAAGCTACAATAACATGCTCCTTTTAATACTTCTTCTACAAACCAAGCAGTTTCACATAATTCAACTATTCGCATAGTAATGCACCTTACTTAAGATAAAATTCAATTATGCTACTCCTACAAAATACACATGGAGAATTCTTTAAACATACACATACAATTTTCTCCCAATATCCAATATAAATTTTTAAACCCATAGCCCTTTAATAATCTAAAAACATAAGCGTCATAAGGCTCACACAAGGGTTCAAGAAGTCACACCCTCTTCTCTTGCAAACAAGAAACTCAAATCAAAGATAATTACACATATCCTAATCATTTTAATTTCTAGAGAGAGAGAGAGAGAGAGAGGAATGGTGATAATCATTCAATTTTCTACAAAATAAGCATTCAATATTTGCCATACTAGTCCTTCAAGTGGACAACACTAAGCTAGATCATAATCTTAAACAAGCACGATACGCACTTTCAGATTCAAGACAAGCACTGACCAACCCAAATGGATTAGTCTAAGGAGTACAACACTCAACAAGGAAGGTACATACGACTCTCTTTCAAAATATGAGTAATCATAGACCAAGACATTAATAAGCACACAATGCACATATAAACACTCAACACCAACATCAAGAAGGTGAAAACAAGGTGTGAGCACACACGTCACAATCAAGTTAAGGTCTGCTCAATCACTCACATACAAAAAGGAGGACAAGCATACACATAAGGTCGATACAACTCACACCAAAAGAGGGCACATGCGACACCAGAGATCCCAGTGTTTGTAACATGGGCTCTGATACCAAATGTAATGCCCTGCCAGGAAACCCCGAAGGGATAAGCCAAAACACAAGAATAGAGCGCAATAATTTTTTTTTTTAAAGTTATACCACATTAAGATATAACAAGATAACAAAGATTCAGATTACATAGCAGAAGACATCAACTAACACCTAAAGAGTTTCCCAACGAGATTATTTAAATTTAACAATTCACTTAACTCACACAATTAATCCAATAAGCTGATTACCTTAATAACGAGATAATTCTTAATTAGGATAATTTCTTTCAAAAGATGGAAATATAAATCACAAGCAAAGATTCATCCATTAAGATCTATTCATAATCTTCATTCAAGCTTTTCATAAAAATACAAGCCATACATCTAATATTCTAACACACTAGAATTTCATCATAAACATATGAGATCTTTTCAAGCATTCTTAATTTCCTTAGCAACAACTGAATATATTCCATTACTCTAAGTTACATTCTTTCATATTCCAATTTATTGCATTTAAAAGACGATTGCATACATGCATCTACGATAAATCTCATCTAAACCACTTATGCATTCGATCAAAATGGCATTCAAGAAAGGACTGCATAAAAGCATTTAAAGTTAATTCCATCTTATCCACTTATACGTTCTAACATAAGCTAATCATACGTGATAAAGCTGAATAAAGGAAACATAAGAGAATAACATCACGTAACACCATAATGATCTCGGAGTTCACCCCTAAAGGGCTACATCTCTGGGTCTACTCAACTGCAAGACCCCTCTGATAATTAATAAAGTTAAGAATACAAGAGGTTACACCATTACAATCCGGCCATCAAGGCGAAATATAACAATATACAAACGACCACATCGGTCAATTAATACATAAACGGTCCCTGAAAAGAAAAGGATCCAGCTGAACATAATCAAAGCTAATACAAAGGTCCATTGGAGCATCCATCAAACTGAGTCACCACCACCCAAGGTCTAACATGAAACCGGGTACTCACAAGGGCAAAGACAAAAGGATGACCCACAAACGTGCTCCTAACAGGACAAAACGACAACACACTAGCGAACGTAGGGACAAGTGTCATCACACAACCTGGTATGGTTACCATGGCAGGTCTTCATAGGTTCTGGCCTCATACACTGGTTATCCTGGCAACCTAATCCGAGCCTCCGGCCCATCCAAGCCTCATGTGGACCCACACATCCTCTCGTGAAGACAAGGATGATGGTTTGCCATTTCAAGCCTTCTCACAGCATGTCGAGCCTATGTTAGCACTCGTCCCATGTGTGAGGCACATTATCATACTTAGAGATTACATTCTAATCTACTATTAGGTTATCACTTATTAGACTCACTTTCGACGGGTTACCCAGCAACCACTTTGGGCGCGGCCCCCAATCGAAAGCCACTTTCCCATACGACACTAGACTATACTCAGACGAACTCAAAACCCAAGGAATACACATGGTCAGACGAACAGAGTTCAAGAAGGAGGGGACAACCATCTGGTCAAACACGAATCATCATTCGACACCCACACAAAGGATTTGACCAAATACGACACTACCACAAAACAACAGTCAACCCATACAACAAGGACCCATCAAACAAAACACGACTTGCCATATCATAATCAAAAGCGAATACAGAAATTAAACTCGCATAGGCAATAATCAGCAGATACAATCTTTTCGAATTGATCTAAACATTAAAAGTTGATCAAGTTTTCTACATGATCTATATTAGATTGCAGTTATCTACCTCATCTAGGTATAGGTTGTTCTTGGTTTCCTAACTCACTGATGTTCATTACATCGAACATACAAAAATACACCATAACGAGCTCTTTAACCAATTTCACAATAATATAATCTAAACAACCATTAACTAACTAATTAAGATCTTTGATCTTCAATTAAAACATCACTGACGTACCAGTTCAAAACCAACCTCTATAGTTTCACATTTTCCAATCCTAGATGCACTATACAGATCCCGAAAATATAAATATGTCAGGGAATCCAAAAGTAGATCTTCATTTCCAAAATCCAAATATTACTTCCTTACGCACGTATAAAAGAATCCAAAATTAACTGTTAATTAACGAGTATATTTATTAATCCACAATAAATAAAATACACACAATTAATAACTAAAAGTGCACAATAACCCAGTTAATTATTAGTTAATATATAATTATTAATCTTTATTAATAAAATATATTTTACTAATAATTATTGCATTACACAAATCTCAAATTAAATATCGATTATATTATATATATAAATTAATTCCCATTAATAATATATATAAAATAATTAATAAATAATTGAAAACTTTATTTAAAAAAAATATTTTTAATTTAATAAATTTATTTATTTATTTATTTTTAAATAAAAAAAATAATAAAAAAAAATGAAAAAACTTTATTTTGAAGACTCCAAGGGCAGACCCACGTGGGGGCCACGTGGGCTTCTCCCACGCGGGCCTCCCTTTCCCCACAGGAAGGGCTGGGGAGACCATGACGTGGTCTCCACCCAGCCTAGGCTACGTGGAGAGCACAGCATGGCCTCCCGCAGGCCTCTCCCCAAGCTTAGGGAAGCCTTGGCTCTCCCCAAACATGGGTCGAGGGCCTTGGCAATACCGTAACCCCAAATCTGCCATAACAATTTCCCACGCAAATAATATTATATTATATATATTTTTTTTTTAATTGCTGTTAGAATTTCATACATAGCAAAGAAAAAACACAGTCTCACAGAGACTGAAATAAATAATAATTTTTTTTGGTTTTCTTTTTTTTATTCTTTCATAAGCAATAGTAAAAATACCCAGATCAGGAAAGGGGAAAATTTCTCCAAAACCAACAGCATATTGGCCAAATAAGATTGATCTTCACAAATTTAACATCTAATCTGCCAAACCCCCAACTAAATTTCAATTTTATTTATTTTAAATCATTCTTAGCAAATGGGAAATTGATTTGAAAACAAAGAATGAAATCAAGGAGGGATAATTCAAGATCTTATTTCCATTCTACTCTATTAATCAATCAAACTGATTCTTTTCAATAACAATTTCATTTCTTCAACGAGAACAGTAAATTATTTTGGCAACAAGAAAACAATTTAGAAACCTACCTTCATACACAATCCTGGTAGAGATTTACTGAAGAGCCCCAACCTGCAAGCTCAAGAATTCCTCCTCCTTCCAGAATCCCCCAATTTCATCCCAAAAATCCTTTTTTTAACAAAGCATTTTCCAAAAATCTCCCTCCCCCAAAATTCCCCAAAAATATTAGGTTATAAGGGAGAGTTGACCAAAATTCCATTTTTGGAATTAAAATTTTTATTTAAAAATAATTCTCAAAATCAATTCTTTTCTAACTATTACAATAAATTAAATTGCTTTCCAATTTAGAATCGATTTTCTCATTTAATTCAATTTAACCTTTCTAATCTCAAAAGCCAACAGAATACAATTAAATCTATTGCAATTAAATACAAAACTTTCTTTTTCGACAGCATATACAAAATGCATTTAATATTCAAAATCAGCTATTTAATTGAACTTACTCCCAATTTAAGACGAGCAATCCAATATCAATGATAATCGCATAATGAAATCCCAATTAATTTATTCCATTAATCTTTAATGCACAAACACATATTTAATCAAGTTAAATACTAAGGACTAATTAATCAATTTAACCATACACACCAAGCACGCAAACCAAGAAAGTCAACCAAACAGACGACTCGCAAACCTGAACAAAAAGGGATTACCGACGGCGACTGACGATGCTCACTTGAGCACGACTAAGGTCAACTAGGGTCTTACGACCACCTAATCCAACTCTAAGGATTAAAGAGGTACACTCAAACATGCAAATCCAGGTGAAGACGAACCTCGCACTCATGCGGCGTTGTACCTGAAATCTCCTTCAACCAAGAGTCATACATGCATACATATATAAACTTAAATGAAAGCGTTAGCCCAATATTAATACCACGAAGTAGGAACACTAAACAACTTGCATACAACTAGTGTGAAAACCACATCAACAGCTATGCATTAAATCAAACATCTTACTATAACATTATATTAAGATAAACTAACCAAGATTAAACCGAGATTAGAAATTGATTAGGGAAGGGGTACTACAGACCACCTAGGACAAAACACATGAGTGACCAACTAGGACCACATATGACCCCTTATAGCATCCTATTGTGTACGTTGTCCATGCTATTGGGTCATAAGGGATATTTTATATAAACTAGGATGTTTCAATGGGTCATATGTTCTTCTAAAGGGTCAAATGTGTGTTAGAACAGATGTGTGACCCCTGAGGACCACATATGACCCCTTAGGACACTATTGGGTCCTACAAGATCAAAAGGGGTACTAAGGGGTCCATTATACACACTAGAATGCTACAAGGGGTCATATGTGGTGCTAAGGTGTCATGCATGTGTTGCGTGACCCCTTAGCACCACATATGACCCCTTATAGCATCCTAGAGTGTACGATGTACATGATATTGGGTCATAATGGGCATGTTATATAAACTAGGATGTTACAAGGGGTGATATGTGCTCCTAAGGGATCACACATATGTTAGAACACATGTGTGACACCTTAGGACCACACATGACCCCTTAGGACACTATTGGGTCCTATGGGGTCAAATTGGGTCTTAGGGGTTCATTATGAGTCATAAGGTATTATGTATTAAGGTATTATTATGCTTCATTACAATCATATGAGGTCATTATAGTCAAAATAGATCTTAAGGGGTCTTATTGTGTCATTTTGGTGTGATTGAAGAGATGAATTTTGTAATATATTGGTCATTATCTTTAGGTTTGAGTTATATCCATAATGTATTTCATGTGTCCTTGTTAAAAAGTATAACCTTTAAGTTTACATCTATTTTTTATTGTCATTCATTTTATATTCACAAATTTGAATAGTGGTTGTAGACACCCAAATCTATCCACTTAATTAAATGAATACTAAGCATTTATTTGATTATTTAACCATCTCTCAACAATTAATTAAGTTAATATTTAATTAATTAATCTTAACCCCCTTCTCCTATTAATTAAATAAATAATTCAATTTATTTGATTAAATTCACTTACACCATATTCTGACTTTTAATTAAATAAACAAATCACATTTATTTAATTAAATACCCTCTCTCACATTTAAATAAATCAATATTTATTTAAATCCATAAAAACCTCACCCACTTGCGCTTTCTAGAAAATGCAAGTTGCATCACTATTTTAAATAAATAAATTTTTTATTTAAAATCATATTTATCCTCACCCACTTGAAACATTTAATGACTTCCCTTAAAGTCTTCAAACCTTTAAAGGTTTCCTTCTAGAGTCTTCTCAAACCTTAAATGATTTTCATTAAAGTCTTTAAAAACTTTAATTACTTCCTTCTAGAGACTTCTTAAGCCTTTAATTATTTCCCTCAAAGTCTTCAAGAATTTAATGCTTTATCCCCCCCTTTTCTCATTTAAATAAATTCAAAATGCACTTGCACACTTATTTATTTAAAAATCCTAAAAATCATCCCACTTGCATTCTCCTACAAAATTGACTTGCTCACTAATCTCCTTCTATATTTTTCTAACCCCCTTCTAGATTCTTCTAAATCCTTCTAATTAACCTAATCCCCCTCCTAATAATTTGCACATTCCTTAAGAAAAAGGTCACTTCTCAAAAACATGCAAAGTCTTACAAACCATTTGACCTTTGGTTAGAGACTTTCCTGTATCTTAACCATCCTTTTGACTCATGAGTCTCTTCAAAGCATTTATTTCTCTGACTAAGGTAACCATTTAACCCTTGCACATTCATTTATCCCTTGGATAAAAGTAATATCCATTAACCTAACCCTAACCCAACCCCCTAGGGTAACCATCATGTCCCCTCAAGCATTAATGCTCCTTATCTCTTCACTCAAGCCTCCTCATGGTGACACTTGTCAACATGGGATTGGGTTGAAAGTCTCACATGGATTGAATATCTTTCAATCCTAACCCTTGTTAAGATTGCTCAATATTAACCCTTCATTTCCCCATTTCTTCTATAAATAGAACCCTTCTCCTCAAGCAAAGAAGGAAGCATTAGAGTATTGTTACTATATTGGTATTAGCATAGAGGTTTCTCATAGCATCACTATCTACACTTGCATAGCATTTGTTTATCATATCCAACCATCTTGAATCTCTATATGGCATCCGTGGCTAGTGTTAAAAGATGAGAGATATAGTCATTTGGGACTTGGAGAGGGGAGAAACAAGGGAGAAGAATCAAAAGGCATCATGTAAGCATCTTAGGGAGACTTTTCTCCTTTCTTTGTTTTGTGAAACTTCTTTCATGCTTTTTGTAATCTCTTTTGATATGTTTGGAAAGGTTTTTAGTTCTTTGTTTTGGTTTTATGGTTGAAGCTAACTTATAAACATTGAAATTTGTTGTTGCCTTTTCCCCATTTCCACAACATCATTTGGTGAACCCAACGTTAAAAAAAAGCTCTAAACACGTCTCATTGTTCTTTATCTAAAAACAGGTACCCGACCTACAAACCTAATTGCACCTAAACACCCTTGGGGGAATCTTTTGAAAATATTTTATGCCAGCTCCTCTTTTGATCTTATCACATTACCTAAAACATCAAACTATGAACCACAAGTCAAACCTTCCTGGTGGAGAGATAATGAGTATTGTGAATTTCATAAAGGAAGAGGGCACAAAACAAATAACTGTCATCGATTAAAGGATATTGTTCAAGACCTCATTGATCAAGGTGACATAGAAGTGGATGGTCACAATGCAAAAACTTCCAATATTGATCATACCATGTTAAAAAATCCACTCCCATCATATGAGAAAGGAGGTCCCTCCCATCAAGGTAATAATCAAGATAACACAACAAACTATACACGCGCAACCTATACCTATATTGTCAATAATCTTTATGATTGCAATGAACAAGTTGCTACCATTACCATCAAAGGCCAAGATCATGCATTCAATGTTGTTTACCGCCATAGAAAGCTTGTCTTACCAGGTGCACCATCAAGAGCAACATTTGTGCCCAAACATTATAATCTTGTGGACCAATTAGATAAGACACCATCACTTATCACCATACTAGAGATTTTACACATATCACCCTCATATAAAACCATCTTAGATCAAGCTCTCTAAGAAGTGTCAGTTCCACCCAACCTCAATACAAATCAATTTCAAGCCATGGTTGGTAGTCTCAAATCATCACCATGTATCACTTTTGCAGAGAATGATGATGCATCCTTTCAACAACCGCATAACATCCCTCTCCATATTGAGGGATTCATACATAAACACGGAATCAAGTGAGTCTTGACTGACAATGGAGTTGGCCTTAACATTTGCACATTATAGTTAATCACAACATTGGGATACAGAAGATGCCAGAAAGCGGATTACCATCAAGGTCTATCATGATGCAGAACGCTCCTCTAAAGGGTGTGTCATGCTACCAGTCAGGGTAGGACCCATGGTGAAGAATGTAGTCTATCAAGTCCTAGGCCTCCCTCTTCCATACAATCTCCTATTAGGTAGACCATGGATTCACACCATGCAAGAAGTACCTTACCATCAATGCATCAAGTTTCACTATAACGAAGTAGAGATTACTATCCCTGGTGATGCCAACCCATTCACTTTTTGAAACAATATAAGGCATCAACCTAATATCACAGTCCCTAGCAATAGAGAAGTCGGCGCCTCATTATCTTACATTCACCTCACCAATCCACCGATCCCTACACCCAAACAAGAAAAGATGAAAAATGAAAGTACAAGATAAGGCCCAAAAGAGTATAATATTAGTCAGATTTTCTATGCTGGCCAACTATCCCTCTCACCTAGGACTTATGAAAAACCACAACAGTCACTCAAACCACTTGTTGCAGCCCATACTACTACACTTGATGGCTTCATGCCAAGCATTTCAAAGGAACAGGAAACTATTGATGAATATTTGGCATGATGGATCTACAAACACCCTTCCGACATAGCTAGATAACAAGTCAGGATCCCGACAGAGAGGTATGGTAAAGGTTTTACCCAAATGCAAAAGATGGGCTATGATATAGGGATAACTTTAAGAAACCACCCCTTGGGCAAAAGTGTAAAATCCTGGTGAATCAGACATTTTTTGGGGGGGAAAATTTTCATAACGATGGCTTTCAAAGTAGGAAAGAAAATTATTTTGTATTGGCGATTTTTGCCTAGGGTACGAAAAATTACATAAAATTCTGGCGAATGATACC
Source organism: Cryptomeria japonica (assembly GCF_030272615.1). Lineage (NCBI taxonomy): Eukaryota > Viridiplantae > Streptophyta > Pinopsida > Cupressales > Cupressaceae > Cryptomeria > Cryptomeria japonica. Next base: position 334,274,287 of record NC_081406.1, read on the forward strand.
TTGTTCTGTGGGGAAATATATATTGTAGGAGGTGAATATTTTTTCGTTTAAAGGAACAAATATATAATTGTATGGGCAAAAAATTTTAGTCTGAAGGAAAAATTATTTAAGCGTATTGGCTATTTTTATCCACCGCTTGAAAATTATTTAATTTGTTTGGCTAATATTTTGTTATTTATGGAAAAATATATATTTTATTGGCAATTTTATGAATTCATTTCCATTAATAGACAAGGCACATCACATCACATCAATACATCACAGTAAGTCCAGAATCTGCACGATGTATCAATAAGCGCAGCCTCTTTGACACGTGAAGGATGACACGTACCTAAAATCCATAATTGATTTTAAACCATTCAATGATCGTAGATCAATGGCTGAAGTTTTATTTTGGCCCAAATTTCTAAAGAGAACGTAGTTCAGCAAAAAGTGCCCAAAATGGAATTGGATTCAATAGACACGTATCAAATGTCACAGTCAATAATGTTGGTCATTTAATATATGTCTAGTCACTAATTGTAATCCACTCTATCCCCACGACTTCCAATGTGGTACTGGTTTATAGTTGTTTCCAAGTTCGCACACTCGTGCATTTATGGGAAAGATTTGCAGAGATATGGGATATATTTAAAAAAATTAAAGCAATTAATATAGTTAGAGAAAGTATTATTACAATCAAGAGCTTCATCCATTTATATACGATCTCTGATTCTTTCATCTTCAATTAGCCTTTGGTAGATAAATCGTCAGAGCTCGCAGTATTTAAATTTTGCCTCTGGTTTAGGTCTATAGTCTCAGACTATTTAATTAGGTAATATTATTTTTCAAGATGGACACTCCTATCCACTTGAGAATCATATCTGAGGAGGACCAGAGGGCCTTTTTGGGCTCCATTATAGACCCAACCCTCCAATCAGTCTGCAAGGAGGTTGGGATGTTCACTAATGAGGCTATGAGGATGGTGATGGGTAGAGACTTTCAGCGAAATCAAAATAGATACCATGTTAACATGGATGTTACATCCCACTTCTTGGCATCTCTTCTGGACCTCAGAGGAGACGAGCTGGATATGTTGATACTGTTAAGGAAGGTGTTTAAAGAAGACTTCCTTGGAAATGATGTTACTATTGTCATCTTTGCAGAAGTAGGGCTAGGGATCCCTTGGGTGAATGAATTAACACAGCTTCTCCTCCCTAACCAAATAGTGCCAGTGGCTAGGCAACCATTTCTTTTGAACCTAAATGCGGAGCAATTGACGCGTCATAGGAAATGGGCATGGATTGGTAGGGACTTTCTTCAGAAATGGTTCCTCCTAGATGACTTTCTAAACTACAGCTGGCTTGAAGAATTCTCTCAGCTTATAATGTCTGAAGAATTCTACATGGATGGAGGGCGAGATTCTTAGGGTAAACCATGAATGTGTCCACTACCTGTGCCCTAGCCCTGACCCCCTAGTAGTTTTATTTTTTTGGCTATGTCCTCATAACCTCACATGATCACTCATTTTGGCTTTAAAGTTTTTGAGGGACCCAAGTCTCAGACATGTAAAAATTGTAAATTTTCGAAACATAAATATTAATGATACTTTTGTAAATTCCAGTTCGTTTCAGTTTGCCTCTTATGGATATAAAAATGCTTTCTATTTCAGTTTATTAATGATAATTTTGCAAATTCTTTTTGTCTATGAGCTACATTATTTCAATATTTTGTTAAACAATGGAAATAAATTTAATATTGCAATCTTTTTTATGTAATGTTTCTTCGTCTTTATTTAATATATAAAAAAAAAATCCAGTTCGTTCCATTAATTATTTATACATTAATTATCGTTGATTATAATTTTATAAATATTAAAAAAAAGATGTTTATCTTGCGAAAAACAAGTGAATTAAAAGTCCAACTTGTTGTTGAAGTTTTGAACTAGTGTATGCGGAGGAACAATAAACATGTTTTGCAAACTTTTAATGGAAGACTTCCATAAACGATAAACATTTAATTAAGTATAGTTAAATTCTAAATTTTCAATTGTATACTTAATTAAATTTAATAAGCTCTATTTCGGTAGAAGTTGAAAAGGATTGAAAAGTCTACTAGGCTGAAAAATAGGAGATGTTGGACGCTTTCCTTTGTAAGATGTAGGAGGCGGTATTGCAACATATAAAGGAGGAATATAAGGTGCAGGAAGGAAACTGAGTCCATCATGAGGAGGATGAATATGTCTAGGATCTCTAGGCTCACTCAAAGATAAGATTATATCATTCTTCCATTTTTTATAAGATTGAAAAAGAGCATCACTTCGAGTCTTAAGAGGCTCAAATTGTTTAGGCTAAAAGTAAGCAAGATTAACATCTCCATGCCTCATCGTGGGTTGGTACATGCTATGATTTATAGTTACGATTTTGTCATTATGAAGAAAATTGAGATATTTATGAACGATAGATGAGATCACTTTCACGGAAGAGAACCAAGGATGTCCCAACTTCACACAAAATTGATTTGATGTAGGAATGATAGCAAAAATGACATCTAAGAACTTAGTACCAACCTTAATGGGAAGAGTAATAGAACCTATAGTAGGACAAGAGAAACCATCAAAGATCTTAACCACTAAATCAAATTTATCATATGTTACTTCATGCAATTGTAAAGTATAAAGATATTCTTAAGTTATTCAATTCACCGTACATGTTGGATCAATGAGAACCCCTCGTGAGAGAATGTGTTTGATCTTTGCAGTGATATATAGTAGGCCATCAAGTGCTTCAATAGTCCCACTAAGATTAAAGGTAATGCATATTGCATAGGTCCTTAGGAGGTGCAAGTTTATCAATAAGATTCACCACATTATTAGACTCAAGGCCAAGGTCATTAGAAGAAAATTCAAGATTCTCAGACTCCATTAGAGAACGGGATTAGACTCAATTAGATCAACGACCTAGGGTGGATTTCAGCCCAAATGTGGGAAGTAAACACATTTGTGAGAATTTCGTCCAGAATTGAACATTTTACATTTAATTAACTATAATTAAGTCTATAAAGCTCTATTTCGAGCAGAAGTTGAAAAGGATTAAAAAGACTTCGAAAAAAATCTAGAAAAGTGCCTTGAGTCTGGTGACATGTCTGAAAAATGACAAAAGTCATGGGACCCACGACAACTGACAACAGATACCATCGTCCATTGGATGAGCATAGATCAACGACTTACGGTGGATTTCATCCTGAATGTGGGAAGTAAACACATTTGTGAGAATTTCGCCCTAAATTGAACGTTTTACATTTAATTAACTATAATTAAGTCTATAAAGCTCTATTTTGGGCGAAAGTTGAAAAGGATTAAAAAGACTTAAAAAAATAGTCTGAAAAAGTGACTCGAGTGTGGCAAGGTGCCCAAAAAATGGAAAAAGACATGGGACCCACTGTTAGGAACCGATAAGGACAACTGAGGGGGGGGGCTAAATAAGTTGTCAATAAATTGCAACCCAAAACAAATTATCCCAACTTAAAACTCAATGTCGGTAAAACAGATTAACAGGTATAGCAATACAGGTACAACTTAATGCATGAAATAGAAAGGAAAACAACATCCACAACACATGACACAAATATTTTGACGTGGAAACCCTGTAAGGGGAAAAACCACGATGGGAAACCTTACCCACAATCAAATGATACTACTGCAGATAGTAAGTGAATACAATAATGGGGTCTGCACACGCAAAAAGGCCAACTACCTAGAGCTCACTTCTCAATCACAAAATAGGAGTCACACTGACTACACAATTGGATGGTTAAATCCAATAATCAATGTACTTCTTCAACATAGCATCTACAATGCTGGATTTAGTATTGGTTTAAGCTCTGTGCATGAGTGTCAAACACCTTCATGACCTTTAACAACCTTCCTTCAACCTTCAGATAGTATCTGCGTGATTCGCACAAGGATCTGCTTATTTTCACTCTTCATAATGATCTTCAATATTTACACACACTCACACACTTCTTCCAAATAAGATCTTACAATTATTTATACAAAAACATAAGACCTAATCATTAGGTCGGCTCCTAAAAGATATTACATTTAAATACATTTACACATTATCTAATCAATAAACTGTTACTACTTATCAAGTTGTCATTAGTTTTTATATTCAAAGTCATACTATACATTCTAGTCGGTTAGCACTACCGAATCATGCAGTCAATACACACAGAGAAGTCGGTATGCACAGTCTAGTCGGTTACAGAAGAAAGCAGTCACAGAACGCAGTATACACTGAGCTGGCCTACGAGTATCTTTTCATGACTACCGAGCAGTAAAGATGACACACCGAGTGAAATGTGTTACTAGATACATTGAACCTAGACATGCATATGAAAACATGTTACAAGATCGAGGCACATCTAACCGTTATTACATTGGAAATTGCACTAGAAGATTGTGTATGATTATGAGATCAATCTAACCAATGAAATATTTTGTTTAGTTATTCATTCGAGGAATCTTGTTTCTAAGATCGAAGCAATGAATTGGATCACCGTTTTAAGAGATCTATTTATACAGCATGAGTTAAGTGTATGTATGCATGAAAGAAGACTGTTATAGAGACACAGAGGTCACCGAGAAGATTTTTAGAGAACAGTCAAAGAACAGAGTAAACAGAAGGGTTTACCGAGTTACTATATGGGTTATCGAGGTATGCTATAAGCAAGGTAATCTATTATGAGCACATAGAATCTGCTATAACATTTTAGATGTAAAGTTGCAGATATTTGTAATGATTTTATTGTAATATTGAGAAGTTGTAAGAGAAACCTTTAACAGGGTAAAAGACTCTAATCAAGTCTATAAATTGTAAAGCCTCTAACCAAGTGCAACATTCAGAATAAATGTTGTAAAATCCTTTAGCAAGGTAGATCTAAGAGATCTTGTTACTCCTAATAGGGTAAGCTATCAGAAATAGCTAAATGTAGCTCTAACCGAGCATTCTTTATTATTGCACTAGTGAAGTTGTGGGTGCCATCCCCTCCACTGTTTTTCTCTCTAACCAAGTTTTTCTGCGTAACCAAAATATATGTGTTATGGAGTGAATCATGTATGATCGTTATCTATTTGTTTTAACTTTATTTTATGTTACTGCACTATTCTGTTTATGCATAACAGTAAAGTTATTATTCAAGAAAAGTTTTGGAGTACTGATTCACCCCTCCCCTCTCAGTACATTAGCTTTCCATATTGGGCCTAACATAAACCACTTCCAAAATGTGTTGTGTTGATCTGGAACATGACTTCTCATACCGGTTCATAACCTAGACCTATCTGTCGGTTAAGGAAAATATGTGAACCCGATCAGACCAATATGCAAAACAACAAATGCAAACATCCAATCCATGTCTTAAACATAACCAAATGATCTCTAGATGATAACAAGTCATCGTCAAATTCCTAAGCTATCGGTGAAACATATACCCGTAACTGTGCATAAGCCAATATCCATGTCGGGACCACAATGTACCTATTCAACAACAAATCAATATAACCAGAGTGCCAAATCAACAATGTAGACCTCCAAAAAGATAAGTGTTGACATCAATGACAAAACCAATGCAACACATGAGGAAGTCATCCATAATACCAACAATCTCCCCCTTTGGCATTGATGACAACACTAGATGGAAAAACATATAAGTGCCAAAAATAGAATGCTAAATACCAACAATCTCCCCTAAATAGATCAATACAAAGTTTTGTACCAAAAACAGAAACAATATAACCAAAACCAAAATACATCTTTCCAAGTATAATGTTTTTCCATAGACATCTCTCCCCCTTTGACATCAAATGCCAAAGTAGTTAAGAATCACAATCAAAACATAACATACAACTAACTACTCCTCCTGAGTAGTAGATCTCCTTCATTAAGACCGGAAAAAATATTTTTTTGTTAGTCCCTATCGGTTTGATGCCAATCTTCATCATTTAAGTCTCTGCTAGTGGGGGGATTACCCCAAGCTTCCCTATGAGATATTCAAATGTTCCCTTAGGAAAAGGCTTTGTAAAATATCTGCAATTTGCTCTTTACTGTTCACATAAACCAATCTCACTTCGTTTGCTTCAACATTTTCTTTCAGAAAATTATACTTAATAGAAACATTCTTTGTTTTAGAGTGAAATACCGGATTCTTTGATATATCTATTGCTGCTGAGTTATAACAGTAAATAATTACCAATTCTTTGCATTTTACCTTGATATCCTTCAACATTTTCTTGATCCATAATACCTAAGTGCAATTAGTTGTTGCTACAACATATTCTGCTTCTGCTATAGATAATGATGTGCAAGTTTGCTTCTTGTTGATCCATGAAATTAATCTTCTACCAAGAAAGAATGCGCCGCAAGTGGTACTCTTTCTGTCATCCACATCTCTTGCTCAATTTGCATCTGTATATGCACATAACTCAAAATTGTCATCCTTAGGATACCATAAACCAAGATTTGTTGTGCCTTGTAGGTACTAGAAAATCCTTTTTACTACAGTTTCATGATTTTCTTTAGGATTGCTTTGAAATCTTGAAACAATACACACTACATTCATTATATTAGGTCTGGTTTGTGTCAAATACAATAACCCTCCTATCATAGATTTGTACCTTGTTGGATTTATAAGAGTTGAATCATCTTGTAATGTCAATTTATCAGTTGTAGTCATAGGAGTGCTTACCGGTTTGGAGTTTTCCATTCCAAATTTCTTCAAGAGTTCCTTCAAGTATTTTGTTTGACAAATGAATATACCTTTATCTGTTTGAGAAATCTGCAAACCTAGAAATTCTTTTATCTCTCCAATCATAGACATTTTGAATTCTTCCTCCATCTTGTTAGAAAAATCTTTGTATAGCCCCTCTTCTCCTCCAAAAATGATATCATCCACAAATACTTCAATAACCAAAATGTCATCATTGGTAATTTTGTAATACAGATTACTATCAGCATTACCTTTATTGTATCCAAGATTTAGAAGATATTTATCCAATCTAGCATACCAAGCTCTGGGAGCTTTCTTTAATCCATATAAATATTTTCTTAATCTGCAAACCATATCCTTCTCATCTATTAATGAAAATCCATCAAGTTGCTTAATGTAAACTTCTTCTTTAAGATATCCATTCAAAAATACACATTTTATATCCATCTGATAAACTTTATAGTTCTTGTGAGCTGCAAATGCAAGAAATAGTCTTACTGCTTCAATTTTGGCTACCGGTGTAAAGGTTTCATTATAATCAATTCCTTCTTTCTGAGAATAACATTTACAAACTAATCTTGCTTTGTTTCTGATTACTTCACCATCTTCATTCAGTTTATTTCTAAATACCCATTTAGTTCCAATTACATTTTTGTCTTTAGGCTGGGGAACTAATGTCCAAGTATTATTCTTTTCAATCTGTTCTAATTCTTCTTCCATTGTTTTTATCCAATATTTGTCTTGACATGCTTCAACAACTGATGTAGGTTCAACTTGAGAAATTAAACATACCTCTTCATTTGTCAATCTTCCTCTTGTCATAACACCTTGATTTTTGTTTCCAAATATCCGATTTTCTGAGTGATTCAATCTTACATACCTGGGTTTATTTTGATTTCCATTTACAGGTTGTTGTTCTTCAGTCACAGTTGAGTTTTTTGATGATGTTAGTGTGACTGGTTCTTCATTCTATTCTGGTGAAATCCATGCTGGTTTATTTATAATCATTTCTACTACCAGTTTAGAACCTATAGATCTTTATTCTCGTCTAAAATGTTCATCTATCTTCACATTAGTACTTTCAATGATCTTCTGCAATCTTTTATTATAACATCTATATGCCTTGCTTCTAGTTAAATAACCAATAAATATTCCTTCATCACTTCTATGATCAAATTTGCCAATAGACTCATCACTCCTAATATAGCATTTGCTTCCAAATATTCTCAAATATTTAAGAGTAGGAATATGACCGAACCATAGTTCATAAGGAGTCTTACCGGTTTCACCTTTGATGTGAACTCTGTTGAAAGTATAAACCGTTGTATTTACTGCTTCTCTCCAGTACATATGAGGTAGATTTGCTTCCATCATCATGGTTCTTGCAGCATCCAGTATAGTTATGTTCTTCCTTTCCAAAAATCCATTCTGCTGGGGTGTCTGGTGTGATGATGGTTGTCTTTTGATTCCATTCTCTTCACAATATGCACTGAATTCCCTAGATGTGAATTCTCCTCCTTGATGAGATCTCAAACATTTAATTTTCTTACAGGTTTCATTCTCTATCATTGCCTTGTATATCTTGAATCTCCCAAAAGCTTTTGATTTCTCCCTGAGAAAAGTAACCCAACACATTCTAGAATAATCATCAATTATTAGCATAAAGTATCTATCACTCTGAGGACTCCTTGTCCTTGCTAGACCACATAAATCAGTATGAATTAAAACAAGAATATTATTGGATTTCTCAGAAATGCTCTTAAATGTTGTTCTAACTTGCTTTCCCATTTGACATTCCTTACATACCAGATTATGAAGTTTCACAATCTTAGGTAAATCCCTTACTGCCTTGATTGAAATGATCTTTACAATGCAATCAAAATTCACATCACAAAGTCTTCTATGCCATAACCAACTTTCATCAATATGAGCAATCAAACATGTCTTATCACTGATATTCAAATGAAATATATTGCCTTTAGTCTGATTACTGGTTGCAATCTCCAATCGAGTTCGGCATATGATTTTGCATTTCCCATTCTTGAATTGCAATTGAAATCCTTTTTCCATTAACTGACCAACACTCAAAAGATTATTCTTTAAACCTTCAACATAATAAATATTGTTAGTATTGTGCTTACCATTCAAAGATATAGTGTCTCTTCCTTTGATTAAACAAGCTTTATCATCTCCAAATTTTACTAGACCTCCATGACATTCCCGTAATGATAAGAATTTGCTTTTATCACCAGTCATATGATGCGAGCATCCATTATCAATGATCCATTCATCCTTTTCTTCAATTTTTGTTGGCAATGCCTGCTCTACTGGTTTGACAATAGGTATTGGTTGATCTTCTTTTATTGCAACAAATGCCCATCCACTATCTACAAGATCATCATCAAAATCATCTGTAACACCTTCATCTGCATAGTAACATGACTTTTCTCTATTTTTCTTAAATCTGTATCTTTGATATTCAGGGTTAGGCTTATATGTTCTTTTTGCCTCATCTCTTACTCTTGAATGTCTATCAAGACACCTAGATGCCATATGACCAACTTTATTGCAATTAAAACATTTGAAAGGTGCTTTACCTTCATACTTACTTCCTATTGGACCTTTAGGCATCTTTCTTGCAAATAGTGCTTCAAGTTCTTCATTTTCTCTTATGATATCTTCAAGTTATTTTGCATAAAGTGCTTTCCAATCAGATTTGTCAGATGATGATGATGATGATGATGATGTTGATGCTTTGAAGGCTATATCAGTCTTCACTATAGCAAAGGGACCAAATTCTTCAACCTCAAATGTTGAAAGTTTTCCAACCAAAGTATCTCTAGATACTGATGTATTAGGCATTGTTCTCAACTCATTAATAGTTGTCACTTTCATTTTGTAAGCTAGTGGCAAAGCTCTTAAAACTTTAGAAACAATTTCATATTCACTTAAAGATCCTCCACAAAATTTTATTCCTAAAAAAATTTCATTAACTCTTTCCATAAATGCATAAATTCTTTCATCCTCTTCCATTTTTAAATTTTCATACTTGACTCGGTAACATTCCATTTTTGCAATTTTGATAGTGGAATCTCCTTCATTCAATGTTTCCAGCTTATCCCAAATAGATTTTGCAGTAGATCTGTCTAATAATCCCATGATTTGTTGATCTGATAATGTGCTTAAAAGTGATTCTCTTGCTTTCCAATCATTCTCCAAGTCTTTAGCCAAGGTTGGTGGATTAGGGTTCTTTGGATTAGGAGCAACATAGCCATTCTTTGTAACATCCCATATATCTCTTCCAATGCAGTTCAAATGTGTTTCCATTCTAATTTTCCATATACCATAGTTAGTTCCATCAAGTTTTGGACTGTCCTTCCTGAAGATATTTGCTACCATAGCATCTCCTCAATTTGTTAGGCTTCTGCAAAAAGAGGACTAGGCTCTGATACCAATTGTTAGGAACCAAGAAGGACAACTGAGAGGGGGGGTGAATCAGTTGTCAATAAATTGCAACCCAAAATAAATTATCCCAACTTAAAACTCAGTGCCGGTAAAATAGATTAACAATTATAGCAATATCGGTACAACTTAATGCATGAAATAGAAATGAAAACAACATCCACAACACGACACAGATTTTGACGTGGAAACTCTATAAGGGGAAAAACCACGGTCGGAAACCCTACCCACAATCAGATGATACTACTACAAATAGTAATTGAATACAATAATGGGGTCTACACATGCAAAAAGGCCAACCACCTAGAGCTCACTGCTCAATCACAAAATAGGAGTCACACTAACTACACAGTTGGATGGTTAAATCCAATAATCAATGTACTTTTTCAATATAGCATCTACAATATTGAATTCAGTATCGATTTAAGCTTTGCGCATGAGTGCCAAACACCTTCATGACCTTTAACAACCTTCCTTCAGCCTTCAGATAATATCTGCGTGATTCGTACAAGGATCTGCTTATTTTCACTCTTCACAATGATCTTCAATATTCACACACACTCACACACTTCTTTCAAATAAGATCTTACAATTATTTATACAAAACCTAAGACCTAATCATTATGTCAGCTCCTTAAAGATATTACATTTAAATCAATTACAAAATAAGTCTGGGTGCAATAATATGTCAGTCTCAATAAATTTACATATTATCCAATCAATAAACCATTTCCAAAATGTGTCGTGCTAGTCTAGAACATGATTTCTCATACCGGTTCATAACCTGGACCTATCTGTTGGTTAAGGAAAATATGTGAACCCGATCAGACCAATATGAAAAAAGCCAAATGCAAATATCCAATCCATGTCTTCAACATAACCAAATGATCTCCAAATGATAACAAGTCATCATCAACTTCATGAGCTACTGGTGAAACATATATCGGTAACTATGCATAAGCCAATATCCATACCGGGACCACAATGTGTGGATTCAACAACAAACCAATATAACCAAAGTGTCAAATCAACAATGTAGACCTCCACAATGATAAGTGTTGACATCAATAACAAAACCAATGCAACACATGACGAACTCATCTGTAATAACAACACCCACGACAACTGACAATAGATATCATCGTCCATTGGATGAACACATATCAATGACTTAGGGTGGATTTCAACCCAAATGTGGGAAGTAAACACATTTGTGAGAACTTTGCCTGGAATTGAATGTTTTACAATTAATTAAATATAATTAAGGTCTATAAAGCTCTATTTTGGGCAGAAGTTGAAAAGGATTAGAAAGACTTAAAAAACAATCCGAAAAAGTGACTTGGGTGTGGTGACGTGCCCGAAAAATGGCAAAAGTCATGGGAGCCACAACAACTGACAACAAATACCATCATCCATTGGATGAGAACAAATCAATGACTTAGGGTGGATTTCAGTCCGAATGTGGGAAGTAAACACATTTTTGAGAACTTGACCTGGAATTGAACGTTTTACATTTAATTATCTATAATTAAGCTCTATTTTGGGCAGAAGTTGAAAAGGATTAAAAAGACTTCAAAAACAGTCTAGAAAAGTGACTCGTCACTCGAGTCTGGTGATGTGTTCACTATCCTCAGAATTTAGATTGAAGCGATGAATTTTTTGTCCTTCGGCGACGAATAGATATTAATAATAATTTATAAAATTACAACAAGATTCTAGATATTTTGCCCTTTAGATATTACTTTTGTACTTTTTAGTGTTTTCAAAATAAGTGACTCATAAATTATAATCGTATTTCATTTCATGGACAAATCAGTAAATCAAGGGAGATTAAAGATGACTACTAGATTGAGGAATGCAAGTTGCAACAGAGTTTGTCTGCGCCAATCTAGTGAAATAGAAATTTCGGGTAAAATCTAGAACACCTACATCCTATGTTTTTACCTTTTTAATCTCGTGGTTCAATTTGAGGATTAGCATTTGTAGGCTTGTATCTAACATTATTTTGAATTATTAACAATAACAGCGATGGGGAAACTGAGAAGTAGTAGTTCAACAAGAATCCAAGTGAAAAAAAATAGACCTAAACAAACTGGTTAAAACACCAAGTTTCACTGATGAATACCATGATATTTATGACCTTGCTATCCATAGTGAAAAGCATATCATAGATATTAGATATGGATTGTCTAATAAGGTGGCAGATCCAAGTAGGGCAAATTTTACTGTTTTCAACATAATGTTAAAACAAAGAACAAATAAAATCGCATTGTGGGATATTGGATTGGGAATCATGGTGTTACCTGAAGTATTCTCTTGCCCTGAATTTGTCATGGTCCGCACCAAAAATTATGATGAAGATAAAAAATAAATTGTCAATAAAAATACAAAAGAGGAAATTCTATCCATAAACGTGGGAGAATTTGCTTGTTTGTTGAACCTAGGGTTTAAGCACAAAACTCAAACATCCACATTGACCTATGAAAACTGGTAGGGAATTATGAGAGTCTCGATCCAAGTCGTAGAGATTCATTTATCAGAGCTCTAATAATGTGTGGTACTCTATTGGATCGGAATCATAAGCCTAATTATGATTCTAATATTGTTGTTTCATGGGTTCGAGATACTATTCCCTTGCTGACATTTTTCTTGGGATTGGAAAATGATAGGGAAGTGGTTTCTAGCCTTCTTGAAATGATTTTTAATATCCATTGTGTAAGTCAACTAGAAAGATATAATTTTGTTGAGCACGTTGTTCAATCCATGCAAAAACAATTACTAATGATCAAAAAAGGTTCCTGTAAGACATTTAGGTTCTCATCCTACTTGTGCCATCTCCTTCTATCCAAGTATTGTGCAATATTCAAGACAAACAATCTTCACATTATGAACTATAATATTGATGAGAAGACTCAGAATAGAATAGAGTGTCCAATATATGAATGGACACCAAAGATAAGGATGCATGATAACAGAAAGAACTACAACCATTTTGTAGACTTCTTTTTGGCACCAACGTATAATGAAATTAAAAGCACTCCAATGCCTAGGTTGTATGTGTCTTGTAGAGATTGCATTCAACTCAAAAGTCAAATACAATTGGTTGATTGGTTCTTCATGGAAGAATACACTGTGTTAAGGTTTTACGGATCAACAATAAAACGCTACAGACTTCCAATACATGTGACAGAGAGGGTATTTGTATTGGAATATGTACGAGAGTTGGAGAGCACAAATAGGCACTTCCATGGTCAGCAAAAGAAGAGCATATTTCCTTCCTTGCCTTTCTCATGTGGAGGGTTCACATTAGAGAGAAAATCATTCAATGTGGCACATGATTTTTTATATTTTTTAGCTTTTGTGATGAGGGTCTCTAGCAGTATGATCCAATCGATGTAGTATAAGAAAGGCTTAAGAAAAATGGGAGCTCTTCAGCATTATGTCAACATGAAAGTAAACCATTGCTAGAAAAGCTTAGAAACATGGACTCTTGGGATGACGTAAAAAAAGAGATGGAGAAAATTTCCGCTGACAATAACATTTCAATAGAAGAAATGTCATCACAAATTATGGCATTGCACACACAGAGGACAAAATAGGAGGGCATCCAAAATAGGAGGTCCTACAATTTCTACAAAAAATCTGCTAATCCATCTAACAAATCTATTCCCAAAATAATTCTGCAAGAATGTAAAGACAGTTATTGGACTCAAACGAAAATAAATGATTTTTGGACTATGAGGAAGAATCTTGGTGAAGCAAAGACTAGTGCAGAATTTGAGTCCATCGACGAGGATGAAGAGTTTAGCAAATTGTGGAATATGGAGCATCCCACAACAACATATGACAGGAGTGAAGATGAAAATGAGTATGAGGTTGAGCCCACTCCAATAACTACTACAATCCCTAAAATATTAGGTGGAGTCAATGACTCCATGAAAGAAAAATATAACAAAGGGGAAAACATTGTGGAAAAAATGGATTTTGAAGGTTGTGGTCTAGGTCCCAGAGGAGAAGGCATTTGGTATCCACTTGAGGTACAACTTCCATCAAATTCAAAATCAAAAGCTCTTGTTAAACCAGTCATTGGACTTGATTCTTCAGATTCATCTTGGAAAGGTACTACTCATTACACTTAGGGACCACTTGCATTTGTTTTAGGTTCAAATCCACAACCACCACCACATCATGGTATTCCCATTGGTGGTGAATCAAGTGCCGCTGCCACTGGTGGGGAATTTGAGGATAGTATTCCTATTAGTATTCAGTCAAGTGCCACTACGATTGGTGGGGTTGGCATGGGTACTACTAATACTAGTTGTCTTGGTGTTGGACAAGTGAAACAACAAATATCTCTCGCAAAAAGCCACTAGTGGTAGATACTCATACTATTCAAAATCCTACATCAAGTGTCACTAACACTACAAATCTATCATTTGCAACTTCATATCAAACCCCTTAAAAGACTATAAAAACTACACATGAAAGTGGTAGTGGGACAGGATCAAGAATGGTTGTTGGTAACCCTCATAATGCATTAGTTAAAACCACAGGCATAGGTGGAACTAGAGCCTCTGCTATTTCACCTTTCAAACATTCAATTGCTTTAGAAAGCCCAGATTTTCAATTTCATGATTACTATGAAAAATTTGAACACACAACAAATATAAATAAAGAAAAAAAAAAGAGCATTACATAGGGTTGCCATGACTGAAGTTTTAGATGAACAACCTACAAGGAACAGGGTATTTCCAACATATGAGCCACACAAAGATATGATGGAGTTCATGGTTGTTATGCCCCCAACTAAAGATAAAAATCCACCACACAGTCTAATAGATCCCTCTGAATTTCAAGTTAGCACCCTCCAAATGGATTTTTGCAAAATACAAAATGTGGACAAAATTAGTGTGTCAAAAAGGACTAACAAAGTGGTCTACACTTCATTGCTAAAGGTGGAGAGAGAAAAAATAAATTGGAGAAACAAATAAAAACGTACAGGCAGACCTCACAAACGAAAAAAGTCAAAGAGAAAAGCAGCAGGTAACAAGTGTAATGATTTACAGAAAAAGGATAAAAAATTTAGGCTCTGCAGTAGAAATTGCAGAGAAGGAAAAGATGGATGCAAAATTGAAGGACCTAAGTGAGAAACTAGCTAAAAGTAGTAAAAAAATTGATGAGGAAAGAGCCAGTTTTTAAAAATTATACAAAAATTATGAGTTTGTTCCTTCTGAAATAAGAAAAATACAAGACCTATTGGATCATGAGAAGGAAAAAGAAAAACATTTGGAAGAGGAAGTAGAGGAATAAAGAAAAAAAAATGTGCACAAATGAAGAATACCTGCACAATCCAAATGATAAAATTAAAACTTTAGAAGATAGATTGAAAGATAATATGAAAAATACAATGAAGTATATACAACAAAACATTTGGGGGCAAATAATGCAGAGGAGTGACAAGTTGTGTGAATAGTTTGAATTGAATGTAAGTCTGAGATTAATTTATATGAAAATCAAAGGGCACATTCATAAGAGAATGCATGTTTATTCAAAAGAGGATATGGAAAAACATATTTTGCAAGTAGTCTAGAATACCAGTGACAGCTATTTGGCATCCAAGCGAATTAATAGTCGCATTGATGCCACAGTTAAGACATCATCTATCCTTGAAAAATGCTAGAATCTAAGGGAAACATCAAAAGTTATGGATAAATGTGACTAAAAGATATTGAAGTTTGCAAGAAAAGACAACTACTTTGATTAAACTTGGTTTGCTTAAGACCGTTTACCCATCAAATAAATTAATTGGAAAAGAAGCTTACAAAAAAACAAGGAGATAAAAATGAAGTATGATTTATACTTGCTTCCTAAGAACACAAATCCCCAAAGCTTTTTGGAATTCATCCAACCATTTACAACTCTGACTGCGGTATTGGGTGAAACAGTGATGTCAAGTCACTCTTCTAAATATGGATTGTTGACGAAGTTGCTGTTGACTTTCCATAGTTTAAAGAATATTGACCTTCCATCAGATGAAGAGTGGAGTACCCTAAAAAAACTAGCATAGAAATCTTAAGAATCATAGTATGTATTGCACAATTTTCTGCTTTTACTCTTAATTTCAAGGTTTTATGTTTTTTCTGTTTAGAATTTGGCATCGCTTGAAATAACTCTATTTTATGAATAGGAAGAAACCAGCACTCGCTATTGCTAATCCAACCTATGAACCTATGATGCACAGTGCAAACCTTCAGTCTGTAAATTTGTATTCTCAGATTATCCCAAGTTTTAACATTTGTGCATTTCTCTATTTCTGATTACTAGGTTTTGGGCACTGCTATTATCTATATTTAATTTGTGATGAGTTTTGAACTCTGTTTTTTTAATAGGAGACATCGGACATGTAGCAGTTGTTAAATTGCTAATCCGGCTTGTGATGGCCATGTAAATTTGTGTTGAGTTTGTGATTTTGATGTTGAGTCTTCACATGTTGCAAATCGACCTAAAGTTTTTGTTGCTCCCTTATTTCTATAAAAGAGAATTCAGGGTCATTTGCAAAGGGTTCTAAAACTTTGTATTGAATTTTGCATGAATAATCATACAGAGTGGTGTATTGAATGAATTGTATCATATGGCTATATTTTGAAATAATTAATGAAAATCTAAGTTCTCAACATGTCTAAATAAACATCTTTGTATCAATAAACACATTATGGTATTTTATTATTCTATTTTAAATCTGGAAATAGAAAGTTGAAAAATACATTACGAAGCAATATTAAATTCTAATTACAAAAAGTTGACACTCATAAAATATCATCAAGTTATCAACCATAATAATATGCTTTTGTAATATGAATGATGAGATACAATAATAATATTAATAAATACCAATCTCTTACAATTGACATTCATCCTCATCAAATTCAGGGCTTTCTTGATTCTTGTCTATGTTTTCTTCACTCTGAGTTTGCATACCTTCGTTGAACTGCATCTCAATGCTACCAGTAGGTCCAATACATGAGTCAGTAGTCCCACTGGCACTTTGGTTTGAAGTATTTCACAAACCTCTTCTTTCACATTTGGACCTCCAAATTTGTAGTGCCCTATCGTAAGGAAAAGTGTGGACATCATACCTAGATGTATAGAGCCTCAAGCAATTTTCTAAATTTTTGTCTATTTTGTTTCTTAGCTTTGATTTTAGGAACCCCAAAGCACTGAAAACCCTCTCATCTTCCACCGAACCCAATATCATGGTAAGACATAAATCAGAAAGCTTCAAATATTCTGGCATTGAATCACGCAACACTGCATTCTTAGCTATATATTTCCAAACCCTTGTTACTGATCCCTCTTCGTGGGGGTTCTCCATTGTGCCATATTGTTCCCTCATAGTGTATGCAAAATAAGATGATTTCTCTCTAAGAAGAGTTTCGTCTAATATTCCATTTATAGTTACTCCATTCAATTCTCTGGATATACAAAATTGTTTTATCAAATTCAGTAGCTTACTTTGAAAATTAGCTGCACTGTTGAGGCTCTAATATTGAGGAAACACAATAGACATGGATTTGAGTAGGTTTTCAAGAGGAAATCCGCTTCTAATTTGTGAGGAAAGATCATAAGCAATTTTCTTCACAGAAGTAGTTACAGACTCAACAATCTTGTTCAAATATTCCCTTGTAACTCTTGCTAGTTGCTTCCTGGGGCGCTTTCTTGGTTCCACAGGGTTGACTGTGGCATATAAGTGCATTGGTGTCTCAACTCCCCATACATTGGCACATACCTTCCCATTTGCATCGATTTGTAAAAAAATATCAAGATTGTTCAAATCTGTGAGTTCCTACCACTTAACAATTTTTTCATCAGATCGTGTTGGTTGATTTTAATAGAGATTGTCGAGGGTCATGCATGTCATCTTACGTAGCATAACATATTGTAAAATATATAAAGCTCTTATTCGAGTAGCCTTCATAATATTCCTCATTTCCTCTAGCATGGGAAGAAGAGCTGCTAAAGTTAAGAGTGTCTCTAGATTACTTAACCTCTAAAGAAGGTCAGGAAATTTCGGTTGCAAGGATTCGTCGCGAGCTGTGTGAAATATTCCAATCAAGGATGGATATTCTGGAAAAACTTGATGCGCTAGACCATCCAAAGAGATCCATCTGGTATCATTATCCTTGAAGAGCATGTTCCCATAAGTTATTCCATCAGCAAAGTGTTGAAATTCCATAAATCGCTTGGGACTTCGACATAACTTGATCAAAATTCCAAAAGCTAGATTCATTTTGTGAGCTATGCAATGAATTGCAATAATGTACAGTGCAAATGAAGTTTCAATCTTTGTACAAAAATCATCCTTGTGACCTTGCATTACTGAAGCTCCATCTGCTCCAACACACACCAATTTTTTGGCAACTGTCATGTCATCCATACCTCCATATTCAATTAAACTTTTCTTTACTAGTTGAAATAAATTTTTCATTGTCACACTCTCCTTCATTTTAGCAACATATAGTAGATGAGGTTGGCGGGCATGATTTTGTACAGTATAATTAGCATGCATACCCATGAAGTATTGTCTACTATCGTAACTTCGTCTAAAGAAAATGCAATAAATTTTGGCTCTCTTATTTTTTCATTTACATCTTCTTTTTCAACATCAGCAAGACAACTTGTCCATTCCCATCCACTTTTTACTAACCAATGTCTATTAGGATAGTTACGAACTCTCAAAAAGTGTAATAAACCACTAATTGATGTGAAATATATCATAGCACGCCCTCTGCTCAAAATATATAAAAAAATGCTCAACTGAACATCTTTTCCTAGTTGTTCTATTTACATTTCTTTTCAAAAACTAGCTTCAATGGAATCTTTAACTTCAGCAGGCTTCGTCTGCATTTTCTCATGAAAATAATACTGTTTGTCATTCGTCACATGCTTACATTCCTCCTTTGTTTTCCATCTTATCACTGATTTTTCGTCTCTGTCTATCATTTATTTTTCATAAACTTTACCCATATGCTTTTTTATGATGTCAAATTTTAGGTGCAACCTAATTTCCTTATTATGTTTCCAAGTGAAAATCTTACACTTGCATTCTATTGGAGGCTCACCTTCAATTGGATTCTCCACTAGTTCAATTAATGGATACTTCGATGCCCAATTAATTTGAAAATTCCTCACTGACATATCCCACTCCTGATCCTTTTTTGATCTAGCTTTTCTTTTCCCCTTTCGTGCATTATCATCAATGACATTATCACCCAAGTCTATTATATCATTCCGGATAACTTGGGAATCTATCAAACAATCTTCTTCAAGATCATCATGACCTGAGATATCAGGTTCACCGCCATCTTCAACATGCGGTGTAGGTTGTGAATTTCGTACTTGTACTTGTGATGATGTACCTTCCTAATTTTCACTACAATCTTTTCCAAAGCCAAAGTACGAAGACAACATTTTGTGTTTTGTTGGCCTCTCATGGCCTTCCCCACATTCAGGTTTCCTACCCTTCTTCTTGTTCGACATCTCCAAGGAAATAAAGGCTGCCAAAAAAATATCAATTTGTTGAAGAAGCAATAATAGACTATGAAGTATAATATATGTTTCATTGGCCCTATGACCTACAATCTAGATGTTTGAGGTCTGAATCTCTTGGCTGACCACTTGGCACTAACGGGTCCCCACTGAATAAGAATGAACTCAACAATGCAAATAAATATAGATAAATTCAGAATAATATTATAACACTTCAAAAATATGATCACTCACCTTTAGGTCACTAGCAGTCGCCAATGCAATCAACATCAATAATTTTCCTTGGTCTGAAACTTCACTATTGATCTAAATTCAGAGCCTAGAACCCACCAGATTGTGTAGAGATAGATATGATCTTTGAATGTATTTATACCAATCCTTATATGGCGAATTCTGTGGGAATTTTATATGGTATATAAATATTTGGCGAATCCTGCGTAACTATAACACGACTTATGTAATTTTTTAGGCAATTATGGGTCATCCAAATAATTGGCAAATACAATATAACTGGCAAAATTTGGGGAGAAAGGAGACATGCGTTAGGAAAATTTCAGGCGAATTGGGTCCTCATGACTAACAAATCTTCATATGCCTATAGGCAAATTATGGTCGTCTATTAAGGAAACCTCAAAGAGTGTAGGCAAAAAAATTAAATTTATTGTGTGTTCAGCATATATTATATTGGCCAAATCCTCACATGGAAACATTTAATTACATAAAACATATGGAAATCGAGCCGTGAATTTGACGAAAAATTGATAATATTTTGGCGACATGGCCACCCCCAGTCGATACAAAATATTTGCCATTTCCTAGGTCTCCAACGTGAATAATTCGACATTGGCGAATATTAGCGACTAAAGTAATCTCTTCTATGATCGCCATAGGGCATTGGGATTCCACAAAAAAGGTTTACAAGAGCCATTGCAACCATTGTTACAACCACTTTATACAACTAGACTCAGATTCAACCCTAGTTCAAGCGGCCCTTCTAAGCTCAGGATTCCAAGCAAACATAAAAGGACCACTTCTAAGATCACCCCTTCTAGAAGAAGAACAATGTCTATTGCAAATCAACCTACCAGGTCTAAATTTTCAAGTTTCTAAAACACCTCTCAATTTACAACAAGTAAACAAAAGAGTTATGTTGCCCGCCAAACTATCACTCCTGGGATAAAACTCATGTCTACTTAAGACACCCAAGCAACATCAACAACCCTGTCAGATAAAACCTATAGAAACTATCAACAAAACTTTCACATCAGCAAACATCCCTATAACATATAGTGATAGATTTCTACTGAGTGATTCCGAGATGGATTCACATGAATACGAGTGGGATTCTTCATTTTCACAATCATCTAACAGGGACACTTTTGAGGTTAAGAAAGCTGAAGGAGATGCATTTATTAAAACCTTTTGGGACCCAGTTGATGAGGATACTTCGACAATAGATAGGTCACCTCCCGAACCTGATTACGAAGAGGATAGTACTAATGATGACCCTGGTTCCTCCATACTTACCATAACCGATGCATCCTATGAACTTAACCTGATCGATGAAGCAATGCCAATTATTCACCCCAAACTCATTAACTGGATCCGGCAAAATCCTCCACAACTTGACACCTTCCAAAACTATGACGTGATCATAGACTTTCTTGAATTACGGAAGGACATACCAAGCGATGATCACAAAGTTGGGTATGCTATTGAGCTTAACAACACAACTTACTTTGGAGAGAATGTCAAACCTTTTAGTTGCAAAAATATTACAATCAAACATGATCCTCAAGTGAAAACCACATTGTGGCACCTGTGGAAATAAAAAGAGTAAAAACAAAGGACGTATCCAATGGTGAAAACCTCTCTGAGGTGCCTAAGGGCGGATAGAAGGTTTGACATTCTCCCCTTTAGAACTATTCAAGAGAGATCATCTATTCTCATAGAAGAAACAAAGGAAGTCAATCCAGGGTCACCAAAATATCCACACATACTACATATAGCAGAATCACTAACTCCAGTAGAAGATCTTGAGTTTATAGAGTTCTTTCGCAAGAGACAAATCAATTTTGCATGGTCCTATGCAAACATGTCAGGCCTTGATCAAGAACTAGTAATGCATCACTTAACAGTAGCAGAAGGAGCCAAACTAGTAAAACAAAAGCTTAGAAAGATGCATCCTCAGATCACACTATTAGTAAAAGTTGAACTCAAAAAGCTATTAGATGTGGGTTTCATAAGACCCATTGACTATGCAAAATGGATCTCCAACCTAAGTACTAGTGGCAAAACCAACTGGGGGCATCTGTATCTATACATATTTTAGAGATCTAAACAAAGCATGTCCTAAGGATGACTTCCCTCTTCCAAACATTGATATTATCGTGGATCTCACAACAAGGCATGCAATGCTATCACTGATGGATGGATTTTTCAGGATACAACCAAATAAACATTGCTCCAGAGGATCAACACAAAATATTTTACATGCCCATGGGGTACATATTGTTGGAATGTAATGTCATTTGGTCTCAAGAATGTTGGCGCCACATATCAAAGGGCAATGGCTAATATCTTCCACGATATGATGCATACATTGATGGAAGACTATGTGGATGATTTACTAGCTAAATCATTAACTAGAGAGGGTCGCTTCTCTATATTGGACAAAATATTGAACAAACTAGAACAATATAATGTACACCTAAATCCAAATAATTGTGTCTTTGGGGTAACCTCCGGGAAGCTCCTAGGATACATTGTCTCAAGCCAAAGAATTGAGGTTGATCCCATAAAGATCAAAGCAATTATGAAAATGCCACCTCCTAGGAACATCAGACAATTAAGAACATTACAAGGAAGGCTACTATCAATCCGGTGGTTCATTGCACAATTGGCCAACAAATGTCATCCCTTCACACATTTTCTTCACAAGAATGTTTGTTTCAAATGGGAAGAGAATTGCCAACAAGCATTCCAACAGCTAAAGGACTACCTAATGACAACACCATTACCAATGCTGCCATCTCCAGATAGGCCCTTATATTTGTACATATCAGCTACAACTAAGGCCTTAGGAATCTTACTCACACAACATAATACAGAAGGAAAAGAATGTGCAGTATACTACATTTCCAAAACACTGGTAGGGTATGAACTCAATTACACCCCTATTGAATGAGCTTGTCTAGCAAGAATTTTGGCAGCCACCAAATTGAGGCACTACATGTTGACACACAAGATACAACTCATTGCCAAGATAGATCCACTCAAGTATCTACTCAGTAAAGCAGCACTAACAGGCTGTTTGGGAAAGTGGGTTATGCTCCTCAGCGAATTTGACATACAGTATGTGGATCGAAAAGAAATCAAAGAGAAATTCATTGCAGATTAGTTGGCAGAAGCACCACTCATATGAGACCATCCGTTCATCTCAAATTTTCCAGATGAGGAAATCTTCACAGTCCTGCCAACATGGAAATGGAAGTTATATTTTGATATCTCATACACCAGACATGGTTTAGGATCTGGCATTCTCTTTATCACACCTCAAGGTGATAGCATTCCAAAATCATATTGGCTTACATTCTTGTGCATGAACAACATAGTAGAATATGAAACCTTGATCACAGGACTACACATGGTTGTGCAATGGAACTTAAAAGAGCTACTGGTATATGGCAATTCACAACTGGTAATCTGACAGGTCAATGATGAATACCAAACTAAGGATGATCAGCTCATGCCTTATAATAAAATGGTTGATAGCTTCAAAGAAATATTCACAGCTATCACTTTTGAGTAGATTCCTCAAGATCAGAACTGAGTTACAGATGCAATGGCTACAATAGCCTCTCTCCTCGATCTACCACATAATTCAACATGCTATGAGTTCTTAGTTGAACATCTTTGGATCCCTGCTTATGATATGACAGAATCTGAGATGGTATTTCAACTCATCAGTCTTGATTCCCCATGGTATGGAGAATTTTACGCTTACCTATATGATCAAATCCTTCCACGTAACCAATGAAAAACCTTCATACACCAATCTGCTCGATACACCATCATTGTTGAACCTTATACCGATGAGGTCTCGATGGTACTCTCCTTCGATATCTAAAGCAAGGTGAGGTGACCATTACTTTAGAAGAATTACTTGAAGGTATCTACGGATCTCATTCAAGTGTCCCTTCATTGGCTAAAAAGATCGTGCGGGTAGGATACTATTGGCCCTCTATGAAAAAAGACTCCTACTACTTTGTCAGAAAGTGCAAGAAGTGCCAAGTTCACGGAGATCTGATACATGCCCTAGTGCAATAATTGCAACCTATCACAACACCATGGCCCTTTTGTTATTGGGGAATTGCCCTTGTGGGTAAAATCCATCCATCTTCATCCAACGGTCACAAATTCATCATTACCGCCACATAATACTTCACAAAGTGGGTCAAAGTCATTCCGCTTACCCAAGTCACTGACAAACAGATCGCCTCATTCATCCTCAATTACATCATCTGTTGGTATGGTGTAACCATGTCCATCATCACAAATAATGGGCTTCCTTTCAAAAATCAAGATGTTCGTGAACTTTGTGAGAAATTTCATATCCAACACTGTTTATCAACCCCATATTACCCATAAGGTAATGGTCAAGAAGAAGCCTAAAAAAAAACATATTGAGGATCCTCAAGAAGACAGTCAATGATGTCAGTCATGATTGGCATATTCGTCTAAATCTTACACTATGGGCATATTGAACTAGTATTCGAACCCCTACAAGTACAACCCCATACTCACTTGTATATGGAGCAAAGGTTATCTTGCCTATTGAGGTTGAATTACCATCTCTACAAGTTTCCTTGCACAATTTGATTATTGATGAAGAGTACTGGGTCTCACATCTTTGAGACTTGGAACTGCTTGATGAAAAGTGACAAGTTGTCTACAATCACCTAAAAGCCTATTAACAACGCATGAGCAAAATTTACAATCATAGGGTCCAACCTCGCACATTTGAGGTAGGAGATCTTGTTCTCAGAGAGAATCCTCACAATCAACCAAGTCGAGAACACGGAGGCAATTTTGAATCCAATTGGTTGGGTCCATATGTCATCACTACAGTCTTCAGGTCTAGGGCATATCAGTTAGAAACTTTAGAAGGAGAACCACTGGTAGATCCAATCAACAGCATATGTTTCAAAAAATTTCGTACATAAGCTGTGCAGAGCATCAGGGTCATCAAATATCAGAAAATACCAAAAAATAATTCAGTAAAAGTCTTGAACAAGATACAAAAAAATAAAAAAATTAAGAAAATAATAAAGAAATATCATTCATCCAAACGGTGAAAACCACTCCGGTGGCGCCTTGGGTAAGTAAGGTAGTAAGAACCTAGTAAACTGGCACCATTCGTAAAGGCTATGGCTCCATTGTCTTTCATACTTGTTGCGATCACATCCATTACATCCATTCATCCATCATTTATACCATGGCTTGTTATTGATCTGCAATCAAGGTTGTTGCCTCATGTGTCCCATGTCACACTTTACTGGGGGCAATGTTCTTAACCTAATGATGGGAGTGGATTAACCATTCTTGTGATTCATTGATTTATTCATTCAAAACATCCTAAAATAATACCAAAAACATCCATAAAATTTCAGAAAATACCAAGAATGTTTGAAAAATGTCCTGAAGAAAACACGAAAAACATTCACAACACTCAAAAATTCAAAAACATGACAAAAACATCCAAAACAATAAAAAACATTGGAAAAAAATTGTTCCTTATACATTAACATTGCCAAAGACATAAAGCAACATTTTAAGCTACTCAAATGATGACCACCTATCAAATCAACCAACAAACATAACATCTAAGCACAACCCTCTTAACAAGAATGCATCCTTCCTTACAAACAAGACATGGTACCATATTTCTTTGACAAGAAAATTATGTTCAACTGATAGACACTTGGTTGAATTTTTTACATTTATATCAAGTTCCTATGCTACTCTGGGATATCCAAAAGTGATTAGAGTGGTCGGGATGGTTCATGATTTTTTTTTTTCTTCTTTCTATGGATTGTTCCATTGAAGTTTTGGGGCATGTACTAATGGTGTCTACGTGGTAAGTTCACTAAGCTATGAGATTCTATGCAAAAATAACATCATGGATCATTATGGCTTACTGACTACAACGTATACCTTGACCATTTGTATAGGAACTAGAATGGAGGGTAACTTTCCTTGTCTACGATGTTTGCTATAGGTGAAACGTTTAACCTTGGTTTTTGATACGTCAGCCAAGATCGGTACTACTATGCTCAATGAGGAGATAAAACATTATAAATAAGTCATGGATCGTCATTTCATCTCATCTATTTATATTGCATTTGGTTGCATATTTCTCATACATATGATCATTCATACATTGTAATTTTTTTGTATGCATGTATACGCAAGGAATAGGGTTTCTATGAGAAATCTACGTGTGAAGGACTATCCCTAAAATCATGACTAAGTATAATAATACAGACCCCATTCATGTCAAAAGATAACTATATTTTGATCCTTTTTCATAGGAATTAGTCCTAGGTCCTCCATACCTTCTATCTAAAATTGACTTCCCCACCTCACCCTCTCCATCTCGATCATCAGCATCACATACCCTACATCATGTCCCATCAAACCAATCAAGCCATGTTTATCACCATCCATCTCTAAAAGGAGGGTTTGTGTAGCCTATGTTACCTAGGTCATCCTATAAGCAAAGCAAGTTACTCTGTCTACATAGGTACATCGACTACGCACACCTAGACTACAACAGACATTTACATCAATTTCTTAGTCTCAATAGGTAAGCTAAGTCTAGAAAACACCACAAACAACCTAATTTAATGCAAACACTATCAATTGGTCAACCAATCAAACACAATCAAAACAAACAATTACATCAATTGTCTAAGTCTCAACGAGTATTTTGCTTCAGATACCTTTATTTCATCAGGCAATTAAATCAATTGTCTAAGTCTCATCAGGTCAATTGACTCACTTACTCAGACTTTATCCTGTCCAAGTGAACAACTAACATCAATTGTCACGCTTTGACTCAATTGAGGCAATTCAACCGATTGCACCAGACTGCCCAACCAATTTTGATCAATTGTACAACATCAATCAAAATCACAACACTACATTTGCACTGTATCTCCTGCATGACCTAAGGGTACTCACTGGCTTACCCTTCTCCTTCATTCCCAAATCCTCCATTCTATCCATGCCTAATTTTCTTAATAGTTTTGAGAGATCGCCCAAATTTTTAAAATTTTGTCCCATCCCTTGAGGGGGTATACCTCACCACCAAATCGGTGCATGCTGGGGCACATACTATGCTTACTTGTTTTTCTTTGAAACGATGTGATAAATCACACCGTCTCAAAGAGGGGCAAATGTAGACACTTAAATATGTCCACTTAATTAAATTAATACTTAGTATTTATTTGATTATTTAACCATCGATCAACAATTAATTAAATAATTCATCTTAACCCTCTTCTCTTATTAAATTAAATAAATAATTTAATTTATTTGATTTAATTCACTTAAACCATTTTATGAATTTCAATTAGATAAACAAATCATATTTGTTTAATTAAATACCCTCTCTCACATTTAAATAAATCAATATTTATTTAAATCCCTAAATACCTCACCCACTTGCACTTTCTAGAAAATGCAAGTTGCACCACTATTTAAATAAATAAATAATTTATTTAAAATCATATTTATCCTCACCCACTTGAAACCTTTTATGGATTCCCTTAAAGTCTTCAAACATTTAAAGGTTTCCTTCTAGAGTCTTCTCAAACATTTAACGGCTTCCTTCTAGAGTCTTCTTAGGCCTTTAATGGTTTCCCTCAAAGTCTTCAAGCATTTAATGCTTTAAATATCCCTCTTTTTCTCATTTAAATAAATTATGATTTATTTAAATAAAATCCAAAATTCACATTCACATTTAAATAAATTAACTTTTATTTAAATATCTATCCAAAAACAAATTGCACCATTCAATTGAAATAAAATTTATTTTAATTGAAAATCCCAAAATTCCTCCCACTTGCATTCTCCTACAAAATCCATTTGCATTCTTAAACCCCCTTCTAGATTCTTGTAATCACTTCTAATTTAGCCTAATCCTATCCTAATCATTGTCACATTCCTAAATAAAAGGAAGCCACTTCTCAAAAACCTCCAAAGTCTTCAATAACCATTAAAGGCTTTATGTCTTCAAATGGTTAACCTCTAAAGTCTTTCAAACCATTAAAGGCTCGTACATAACCATTTATGGTTAACTCACCTTTGACCTTTGGTTAGAGACTTTCCTCTAACTTAACCATCCTTTTGACTTATGAGTCTCTTCAAATCATTTATTTCTTTGACTAAGGTAACCATTTAAACCTTGCACATTCATTTATCCCTTGGATAAAAGGAATATCCATTAACCTAACCCTAACCCAACCCCCTAGAGTAATCATGATGTCCCCTCAAGCACTTAATGCTCTTTATCTGTCCTCTCAAGTCTCCTCATGCTGACACTTGTCAACATGGGATTGGGTTGAAAGTCTCACATGGATTGAAGATCACTCAATCCTAACCCTTGTTAAGATTACTCAATATTAACCATCCAACTCCCCATTTCTTTTATAAATAGATCTCATTTCCTTCACTATCATCATCCCAAGTTTTTGCATCCAAGTTATGCTATTTTTTTGTGTGCAGGTTATCAAGGAGTCTCATTTGCCTCTCTTTTCAAGCTTAAGCATTTAGGAGCATTCTAGTATTAGAATTATCATGTTAGCATAGCATATCATGTTAGCATAGTATAATAGCATTATCATAGCATGTTAGTTTATTTATCATAACTTAATATTATCGTAGCATTATCATGTTAGGATAGCATATCATACTAGCATAATATTCATTTTAATCTCATCATCTTACACTCAATCATAGCTTTTCATATCCATATCATGCTAATATCTTAGTTGCACTTGCATTTAGATCTTTTATCATATATCCCTCATTCTTTAAGTAGTTATCCTAGAGATCAAGTGCTCTTCCAAGCTGAGAGCCACCTTGATTTGAAGGATCCTTGGAGATAGAGAACAATGAGACGTGCTTAGAGCTTTTCATTTCACGTTGGGTTCACCAAATGATGTTGTGGAAATGGAGACAAGGTAACAACAAAGTTCAATGTTAATAAGTTAGTTTCAACCATAAAACCAAAACAAATAACTAAGAACCATTCCAAACATATCAAAAGAGATTTCAAAAAGCATGAAATAAGTTTAACAAAAGAAAAGAAAGGAGAAAAGTCTCCCTAAGATGCTTCCATGATGCCTTTTGATGTTTCTCCCTTTTTTCTTCCCTCTCCAAGTCCCAAATTAGTGTAGCTCTCGGCTTTTAGCATTAGCCATGGATACCATATGGAGATTCAAGATGGTTGGATATGATAAATAGATGCTATGCAAGTGTAGATAGTGATGCTATGAGAAAGCTCTATGCTAATACTAGTATAGTAACAATACTTTAATGCTTCCTTATTTGATTGAGGAGAAGGGTTCTATTTATAGAAGAAATGGGGAAATGAAAGGTTAAGATTGAGCAATATTAACAAGGTTTAGGATTGAAGATATTCAATCCATATGAGACTTTCAACCCAATCCCATGTTGACGAGTGTCACCACGAGGAGGCTTGAGAGGAGAGATAAGGAGCATTAAATGCTTGAGGGGACATGATGGTTACCCTAGGGGGTTGGGTCAGGTTTAGATTAATGGATATTCCTGTTATCTAAGAGATAAATGAATGTGCAAGGGTTAAATGGTACTTTAGTCAAAGAAATAAATGCTTTGAAGAGACCCATGAGTCAAAAGGATGGTTAAGTTAGAGGAAAGTCTCTAACCAAAGGTCAAAGGTGAGTTAACCATAAATGGTATTGTAAGAGCCTTTAATGGTTTGGAAGACTTTAGAGGTTAACCATTTGAAGACATAAAACTTTTAATGGTTATTGAAGACTTTGGAGGTTTTTGAAAAGTGACTTCCTTTTATTTAGGAATGTGACAATGATTAGGATAGGATTAGGCTAAATTGGAAGTGATTAGAAGAATCTAGAAGTGGTTTAGGCATGCAAGTGGATTTTGTAGGAGAATGCAAGTGGGAGGAATTTTGAGACTTTTAATTAAAGTAAAATCATTTATTTTAATTAAATGGTGCAATTTTTATTTAGATAGATATTTAAATGAATATTAATTTATTTAAATGTTGAGGTGAATTTTGGATTTTATTTGAATAAATTATAATTACGCTCAGAAATGCTCCTTGAAGGTGCAAGACGATCTGAATGATCGTCATCATTCCTCGTTTTCATCCCTTTTTCTTATTCATCATATCAGAGTCTCTTTATTTGGAATGAATGAGCTTATATTTCAAATCGACGATGTACGTTTCTAAAGAGGTTTGCATGACAATTGGACCGATAGTGATCGTCATATGATTTTCGTTGGTTTTCATCTGTTTCTCCTTTCTCATGCGTGAGAGATGGAAATTAAAAAAAATGTTAGAAATCATAATTTTAAGAAACAGATTCCTCCCAACTGCTACCGCGCACCGGTTCAAAGTTGGCAGAGATTTTATTATGCTTAATATATTTTAAAAAGACAACAATCTTTTCACGTGTATGATCCTAGGGAAAAGGAACTTTCGGATTATTCAATTTTTATTTTTATTTTTTTAAAACTTTTTCCAGTGCTACATGGGATAAGTGTTTAAATCATTTATATTACCCATTTAATTTTTTTTAAGTTTGAAGTTTTGTTATTAGATATTTTAGTTATAATAATATATAATGTATGAAATATACAAATAATAAATTATATGTTTTAAATTTTATCTAATTTTAATTTATTTTAAAAATTATTATATTATAATATATCATATAAATAATTAGTTTAAATATATTATATAATTTTTTTAATAATAACATTATTCAATTTATATAAATATCAAACATTTTTTTGATAAATATAATTATTTTTGAAATAATGATATTAATAATTATTATTCATATTAGTTGAATCAATTAAATAAACAACTTATGAATTGACTTTTTATTTTTTAAATATATTTCATTTACTATTAATTTTTAAATTTGGGTTCGTTTATAATTTTTAATATAAAAGTTAAAATTTAGCTTTAACAATCTTAAAGTCTATAGGACTCCCTTATCGAAATCTACTAACATTAAATTTAGGTGAATGAAAAAATGTTGATTATTTATGGGATGGTGTGTAAAGAGCATCAATGGATAATATTGCCACAAATGGCCAAAGTGCTAAAGGTCATATCATCGAGAGACATACCACTAATGTGTGCAACAAAAGAGTACCAAAGATAGAGACAAAAAATGATCTATCATATCATTGTGGAATCCCATGTAGGTGATGGACTTTAGATTTAATCACTATAAAAACCTTTTGGCAAGGTTTGTGACCTCCATTGTTTATAGGTTTCAAGTGTTACACCTTTCTAGAATTTCTCTTTTCCACCAACATTATTATGATGTGTGGGATGGATATACATGCATGACTATGAAATAATGAAAAAACTAATATATTGACCAAGGGGATTAGGCATCATTTATATCATTAGAAATTTATAATTTAAAATAAAAATGTAATTGTGATAAAATTGGACACATCAAAACACACATCTAGATAATATATTTTAAAGTATATCCATACTAATCAAACTATTTTGTATTGAGAAGTATATATAATGATCTCCAACTATTTTTATGTTTTCATATCTTTTACATCACAATTAAGATGACAATAATATATTTTTTCATTTCTTACCCTCTCTATGGAGGAAACTTGTAACAGTGTAAATTGGAAATGGTATGACTATAAAAAGTAAGAATCTACTAACGTAACATGATACCTCTAGTTTATTCATCTAATATCTAATGATACAATTTTATTGGCATCTCAACTTCTTCTTCATCAAAATGCTTCATAAATGACAATTTAGGATAATTTTGAATATATCCCTAAGAATTATATAAACTGACAATATTCAAGTGTATCACGAGGATGCCAATTTAGGATAATATTCTTGTAATCAATCTTCAACCATATATTATATCTACAATCACGTATTAAACATAATATGTTCTCCTTTATAACCTAATATATTAAAAGCATAACCCAAACTCTAAAATAATAAGATTAAGCTCAAAAAACAACTTTGAAACAACAAAATTGTGCTTAGGTCTATGGAATGATTATATGCAAGCCATGGTTTTAACATGTTTTTTGAAGGAAAACTATGAGTTTTTGTTTTGTTCATGTTTAGATCCCTATTAAGTGGATACATATTGGTTTGAAAATATCACTTCTCCATTTAGACATTAATTACACAAACAAAATGATTTGTTAAATGACATAATAGTCGATCTCATTAACTGCATAATTGTATACAAAGAAATAGACATTTTTTTCCTAACTAATCTTCCAAACCTCTTCGGCGTGCCTATTGCACACCAAGGTAAAATTGCTGGTTTATTTAAATGAGAAAAAGGGGGATAAAGTATTAAATGTTTGAAGACTTTGAGGGAAACCATTAAAGGCTTAAGAAAACTCTAGAAGCAAGCTACTAAAGGTTTGAAGTCTTTAAGGGAAGCCATTAAGTTTGTTTGAAGATTTTAAAAGAAACCATTAAAAGCTTGAGAAGACTCTTAGAAGGACATTAAAGGTTTGAAGAATTTAAGGGAAGCCATTAAAAGTTTCAGTGGGTGAGGATAAATATGATTTTAAAAAAATAATTTATTTTTTTAAATAGTGGTGCAACTTGCATTTTCTAAAAAGTGCAAGTGATGAGGTTTTTAGGAATTTAAATGTGAGAGAGGGTATTTAATTAAACAAATATGATTTGTTTATTTAATTAAAAGTGAGAATATGGTTTAAGTGAATTAAATCAAATAAATTGAATTATTTATTTAATTGTATAGGAGAAGAGGGTTAAGATGAATTAATTTACTTAAGTGTTGATCTATGATTAAATAATCGAATAAAAACTAAGTATTGATTTAATTAAGTGGACAGATCTGGGTGTCTATAGTGGTGATCTTAGAATTTATTATATTTTTGCCATTTTCAAATGAATAACAAAGTAATTGAGTAGATCGAAGAGATTGCTACTTAGAAAATTAGCTGAGATGCATGTCCCTTTTTCGCAGTCATGTTGGTATATGTGCTAAGATGGGGCACTTGTTTAGGGGGAAGATGTAATGCCTGTCATGTTTATACTATCAATAATTACTAGATATATAAAAATAGTTTAAATAACCTATTATCTATACGGTTAGATCAATGTTAGATCATCTCAACCTATTGAACTTAATTTGTAAAATATATTTGTGAAGATGTGTTAAGATTGCTTGGCTATGATTTTAAACATCTATGAAACTTGTATTGTTATTTAGGAAACCCATTGAATTCAAGTTGTAAAATTCATTTGCACGACTATATGTTAGATTGATTTTCTATGATTTTAAGCATTTATGAAATATAGATTTTGATTTAATAACCACTATTTGAACAAAATTTAACTAAATCTTTTATTATTTTTACAAGATTGTATGCATGATTATCAATCTAAATATTATTTGTATTTATTATAGACATTAAATGAATATATGATACCAACTTTCACTACTTCATTTTTGTCTGTATAGGAGAGGACCCAGTAATTGTGCACCCTAACTTCACGCTTCTCAAAATTCTACGTGGAAATTTCAAATCACTCCAATTTTTTTACAACAGCTTACCTGGAAAGTCCCCTACTTATAACTAAGGTTTCAAAGCCACATCATCAAATATGATGCCACATCAAATGTCCAAAAAGCCCAAAAAAAAATGATACCAATAGATGAACAAAAAACCCCCAATACTTGTGCAGCTGATGTGGCATCGCATGATTGGTTACTTTTCACAACAAATGGTATATTTTGTTCAATTATTGGTAATTGTCATCAACTATTGGTGCAATGTTGTACAAAAGTTGGATATTCAATCAGCAAGTGTGAGGGTATTAAATCAACAACTTCTATCACAAGAAATGGAACTTGCTGAACTACGGACTTTGAAGATTACCTCTATTCTTGAGATAGCATTTGGAGAGGATTGTGGAAAATCACCAAAATGAAAAACCACTATTTTATGGTGGCCTCAAACAATTCAAATTTTCATTGGTCAATCTTGCCTCTACTTTCCTTGATTTCTCATGCAATGCTCATCTTATGATTGAGCACGAGTCATTGAATATTGATTTCAATTATTATATATTAAATTTTAAAAGATGAGAATGAAAATTCTTTAATATGGTGCTTTTACAATTTTGCTTAAGCATAGCTGCTCTTGCATATTGAATTTCTCAAAAATGAAGTCCAATGCTCTTTTACAATATATTTATACTTGAGCACAAGTCATTGAATATTGATTTCAATATCATATATTAAATATTAAAAAATGAGAATGAAAATTCTTTAACATGGTGCTTTTACAATTTCACTTAAGCGTAGCTGCTCTTGTGTATTGAATTTCTCAAAAATGAAATCCAATGCTCTTTTACAATATATTTATACATGTGTATGCACTAGAAATTCTTCTTGGCTCTTTAAATTCCTTCCCAATATGGAAAAGTTTCTCATGCAAGGCCTATGTGTTTATTGTAAATTGATGCCTCTTCTTTAGTAATTTATTGGGAGTAGCTCTTTGATTACTAGTTTCAGTTAGCTTGGCACTCAATTTACATTCACATGAATCTTGGTTTGATGCATACATTTCCAATACTCTTTTTATTGAATTGGTTTTTTAAGATGTAGGTGATTTAGTTTGGAAGAAAATTTTATTATAAAGAAATAGCTTTCAAATGTATATCTTGTTTATTAATTCCAACAAATAAAGGCTCCTCTAGTCATGATTGAAGATTTTAAGCTTAATCATATAATTGAATTAAAACAAATATTTAACCATAAATACTTATGTTTCTGTTATCGAATATAATAACATTATGATATTATAATTTTAAATAAATGATTTTATATTATATTTTAATATTATTAATCTAAATATTATTTATATTTTTAATAGACATTAAATGAATACATTTTACCAACTTTCACTACTTCATTATTGCTTGTGAACAAATGACTACTATGTCTCCTTCAATTAACAAATATAAAATTTTCATCTCTAATTCATTGGGTTTCTAATTTTGGTTACATAGCTCCCTTACCAAATTGCCTCTTAAGTCAAAATTCTAAGTAGTTAGCATTCTCTTCTACAAAGCCCATGCACACCATTAGGACTTTGAGGATTACCTCTATTCTTGAGATAGAGTATGTAGAGGATTCTGGAAAATCACCAAAATGAAAAACCACTATTTTATGGTGATTCCTTAGGACCACATATGACCCCTTATAGCATCCTAGTGTGTACGTTGTCCATGCTATTGGGTCATAAGGGCTATGTTATATAAACTAAGATGCTACAACGGTTCATATGTGCTCCTAAAGGGTCACACATGTCCCTTATTGCATCCTAGTGTGTATGTTGTCCATGCTATTGGGTCATAAGGGGTATGTTATATAAACTAGGATGCTACAACGAGTCATATGTGCTCCTAAAGGGTCACACGTGTTAGAACACATGCATGACCCTTGAGGACCACATATGACCCCATAGGACACTATTGGATCCTACGGGATGAAAAGGGGTCCCAAGGGGTACATTATACATACTAGGATGCTATAAGGGTTCATATGTGGTGCTAAGGGGTACATACTAGGATGCTATAAGGGGTCATGTGTGGTGCTAAGGGGTCACGCAACAGGATGCTATAAGGGGTCATGTGTGGTGCTAAGGGGTCATGTGTTGCGTGACCCCTTAGCACCACACATGAACCCTTGTAGCATCCTAGTGTGTACGTTGTGCATTTTATTGTGTCATATGAGGTATGTTTTATAAACTATAATGTTACAAGGGGTGATATGTGCTCCTAAGGTCTCACGCATGTGTTAGAACACATGCATGACACCTTATGACCACACATGACCCCTTAGGACACTATTGGGTTCTATAAGGTCAAATTGGGTCTTAAGGGGTCATTATGAGTCATAAGGTATTATCTATTAAGGTATTATTATGCTTCATTACAATCATAAGAGGTCATTATAGTCAGACTAGATCTTAAGGGGTCTTATTGTGTCATATAGGGTCTTATATGTTATACATGTGAGTAGGATAAATTGGGTCAAAATATGTTTTAAGATGTATTAAAGGATCATTCAACGTTTAATAGAGTCTTCAATTGTTCTAGTATGTGTTCAAGTGTCCTAAGGTGTATGTGTGTATGTTTATTCCACGTTTATTTAAGTAATTAACCATTTAAGTACTTAAGTAATCTTTTCCTAAGGTGTTGTGTGTTTTTATATGTCAAATTTATTTAACTAATTAACCACTAAAAAAAATCAACCATTTAAATGTTCAAAACTAATATATTATTAAACATTAAAAAAATTAATGCTAAAATATTATTAAGAATTTAAAAACCAAACAACTAAAAAACAAATAAATTATACAATTTTTTTTATGAAACAAACAAAAAAATTAATATTTTACTATTAATACATTTAAAAATAAAATAAAAAATAAAAATACTTACCCACGAAATGCTTTCGGATGAATCTATGCTCCTATGCTCTCCTCGCCCACTGCTCAATAAGCCCCTCGGTGTCAAATGTGGGGTTATGGTTGTTTCACAGCTTAAATAGTGCAAGGGTGTAGAGTCAAAACCCTTCCGTCCAGAACCCTGTTGCCACGCCAACGTTTCATGGCTACCACATTGGCCAAGTCAGATCTCTCGAGTTAACCCCAATTGCAACACAACTCTGTACTTTTACCCTATATTGTATTTTAGAAAGATAAACCAATAAAAGGGGGAGTCTTCCCTTAAAATTAAGAGAGATTCAATCTCATAGACTATGCTTGAAACCATAATTTTTTAAGCTTAATGAGTTTGCAAAATTTTCAACCAACACTTGTAGAAAAATGAGAATAAACTAGACAATTGAGAACTTGTTGTGAACGTATTATACGGATAAACCATCTAAGTGAAATAAATTCTTGTCATTGATATATTTAAGTTACAATATCTCCTACCAATCATTGTTAGGAATGCAAATATGATGCATTGTTAAAAAAAATGGACTCCCTCAAGTTTGGAAACTTAAAAGAGCAATGATTTGTCCCAAAGTGTTGAAAAATATTTAAGATATGAAGTTAATCAGATGATGCTTAAAAGATGTAGGGGGGAATTTTAATTGTGGGAGAATATATTCACGATAAATCTATACATATAGACTAGAGTCCTAAAAAAATTAATAATTCAAGTAAAGTCTTATAGAGAGTGAAGCTTCACAACTATTCGATATCTTTTGGAAAGTATATTGAATAGCATTATCAATATTATCTTTAGGTTTGAGTTATATCCATGATGTATTTCATG
Organism: Cryptomeria japonica; assembly: GCF_030272615.1. NCBI lineage: Eukaryota > Viridiplantae > Streptophyta > Pinopsida > Cupressales > Cupressaceae > Cryptomeria > Cryptomeria japonica. The sequence goes on from NC_081406.1 coordinate 334,311,677, forward strand.
TGTCCTTGTTAAAAAGTATATACTATAACTTTAAATCTATTTTTTATTGTCATTCATTTTATATTCACAATTTGCAATAGTTGTGACCTTATGATTTATTATATTAATGTCATTTGCAACTAAATAACAAAGTAATCGAGTAGATCAAAGAGAGTGCTACTAAGAAAATTAGTTGAGATGCATGTCCCTTTTCACATTTTGACGATGAGTCATGTTAGTATATGTGCTAAGATGGGGCACTTGTTTAGGGGGAAGATGTAATGCCTACCATGTTTATACCATCAATAATTACTAGATATATAAAAAATAGTTTAAATAACCTATGGTTAATCAATGTTAGATCATCTCAACCCATTGAACATAATTTGTTAAGTATATTTGTGAAGATATGTGTTTATTGTAACTCTTTTTACTCAATTGCAAGGCCTATGTGTTTATTGCAACTCTTTTTACCCAATTTTAAGGCCCTTGATGGCTCTCCTAATATAGAAAAGTCCATAATGCAAGGTATGTGTTTAGTGCAACTCCTTTTACTCAATTAACCCTTGATTCCTCTTCTTTAGTAATTTCTCGGGAGGGGCTCTTTGCTTCCTAGCTTCAATTAGCTTGGCATTCAATTTACATCCATAAGAATCTTGCATCATGCAGACATTTCCAATACCTTTTCATTGAATTGGCTTTTTCAGATATAGGTGATTTAGTTTTTAAGTAAGGAAATTTTATTATAAAGAAATAGCTTTCAAATGTATATTTTATTTATTAATTCCAACAAATCACTTAGGACTCAAAATATAATGGCTCCTCTACTCATGATTGAAGATAAAGACAAGAACTTAAATTAGTTTAGGAAACCCAAATGAAGAATAATAGATTCAAGAAGAGATTTCAAGAATTGATTTAAGGAAAAACTTAAAATATTTTAAATGTTTACATATCCCTTTGCTACTTCACCAAGATAAAATTTTGCATTACATTTATCAATAATCAATCATTTTCATGCAGTGAGAAAACAAACTGCCCTATTAATAATACATTTCAGTCATAAATGATTAATTTATTCATTCTTTTGAAAAAAACAATGATTTAATTTTACATTTCATTCATTAATAATGAGTCAAATTCATTAATAACAGTGTAATGAAAACAAATTTTTTAAAAAGAACCACAAATTTATTACATCAAGAAACATTCATCATATAATATAAAACCAAATATTACACCAAATGCAAGAATCGTAAATATCCATGCCATAGAACTCTACCATATCAAATATTACACCAAATGCAAGAATCGGTAGTTCAGAATATCCATGCCATAGAAATCTATTATATCCATGCCATAGAGAGAACATATGCACTTGTTCAGCATATGTTCTCAGGTGGAGAAAACTCCAACTTCAATAAAAACATCTAATCAAATAAATTAAAAATTAAGGTGATAATTAAACTATTCATCAGACAGTATATACATTACAAAAATTTCTTCTACTATACAATTTCAGGCAACTCAACCCAATATCCATTTTTTTCTTAATCATCCCCCGTTTCAGAAACCAGGCAACTCAACCCAAAAACATTTACGAGAAATAGATATACAATTAAAAGCAAATAGAAAAGAACATTCATTAGAAACCACAACTTAATCTGAAATTTCCCAAGTTACTCGATTCAGAAAAGCCTTCATGACAATAGTAGGTATTAAAGCATACCTAAAAAACAGACATGATAAAAGCATACCTAATAACATACAAAACGCCTATCAGCTATTATATAAAAAAAAAGGCATTATTCGAGGAGCATTTAGTATTTCTTGCATAGAGAGACCTAGTATTTAAGAAACTAAGTTATCATTCAAAACCTTAGAAATTTGCATCATAATCCTTTTTAACCTCATTCTCCCAAAACAGCTTTATGCTTCTGCTCGATAACTTCCATTTCAACTTGCTCAATGCTGCCCATTGCATAATTTAGCTTTCAACTCACTTTTCATCGCATTCATCAAATCCATGTTCGCTTGCTTGTTGTATTCGTCTACTACATTTCTAAAAGATTCTTTCACCACAGTTATGACGCAATCCTTCATCTGTTTACACAGTTATACAGTGTTTAAATTTAAAACAAGTATTAACAAAGGGTTTAAAGATGAAAAGATTTTAGAAAAGCATTACCTCCCTCACTAGAACCATCTCTTTCATCTTGTTTCCATTACCCCTCTTCCTCAATCTTTTGTAGGGGTCACCTTTCGCTTTCTCCTTCCTCCTCTTCTCGTTTCCCCCTTCTGAAGAAGGCATCCTGTTGACAGAAACAACACACGCACAATTGTTCAGGAGAAAAATACTTAGGGAGTGCTGTATAAAAATACTTAGGGAGTGCTGTATCTATAGGTGAAGTAAAGATGCAGCCGGCCTTTTGCCAGCAATGCAAGTTGTACAATGAAGTTAGAGGACAACATAGTTAATTCTGACGGTAGAGGGACCTCATGGCATGCGCTAAACTCTGCATAAACTGGTACTTCAAATAAAAAAAATTAGATTTGTAAAAATAAAACATCTTTTTGTGATTTAACAATAATGGAAATGCAAACATGAAAATTTAATTTCTGAAAATCTGTTGTATTTTATAATTTTTGTAAACTTTATGCATGCCATTTTGTGTAGAGTTTAGTGTGTCCATGGAGGAGGCTTTTAGTGTTAAATCTTTATCTTTTATGTATGCACTAAAAAGAGGTGCTATAGTTAGGCCAATAGGAAATTATGCTCTAAATAATATATTGTAGGATAAAAAATCAATTAACTTAAGAAATTGATTGCATTGAATGTATTTGTTGTTGATCATTGAGATTGCTTCTTTGTTGTTGTGAGTGGTATTTGTCTTTGATTACCTAGCGATATATAGGGATTATTGGTATACATCTTGGGTCATTTTGGGTCCATGGTGGCCAACAGTAATTAACAATACAGGTATTAATGGTATACATTTTGGGTCATTTCATTTACAAGACTTGCTTGTGTCCATATGTTGGTTGTGAGCATGATTCACTGGCTTCTGCATAGTAGCACTTGTTTTTCAAGTTGTTTATCATTAACTTCAATATCTGTTAGGACATTTGTGATGAAGAATTCTAACAAAAGTCCACATTGGATTATTGTTATATGATATCCATACCTAGTTCTAAAGTACCCATTTTTTGCATAGGGTGGAAAGATACTAGAAAAGGTTGGGGAGACTGGTCTTACTACTAGTAATTGCATTCGCTTAAAAAATTCTAAACCTTTTCAATGTAGCAATTTTGTGTGGATCCTGAAATCATTTCATTCCATGAGACAGTAAAGAATGCTCTATAAAACTTGTCTTTAAAGTAGTTGAGAGAAAGTTCATCGTTTCCAACAATAAGATTTAAGCTCGTGCATTTTAAGCAATTCTTTTTTGTTCCTTTTATATGAGCTTGATTTATTTACTTGACTCTCTCCAGATATGCCACAACCATCACCATAGTATCAACAAATAGATTTGGTGGATGTATTTCGAATTTTCTTTGTATCAACAAACACTATATGAATGAAAGCCACAAAATCTATATGAATGGAAGCCACAAAATCTAACTTTCAAATGGAATTTGTCAAAGAAATCTATGGTGAGCATTGTCAATGAAATCTATGTTAAGCGTTCAAAGCTCGTGGGTGTTTTGATAAACTTATAAGGCACTAAGAGGGAGGGGTGAATCAGTGCAAGCAAAAATAATATGAATCTAATCACCTTGATTTAAACAACTTAAAACTTAACAAGCATAAGAGGAATATCACCACATGAGCTAATGCCCAATAAAAAAAATAACACATAATACAAGAGATTTATACGTAGAAACCCAAAAGGGAAAAACCACAGTGGGAGTTAATACCCATGAGATTCACTATCTGCAGAATAGAAATCTTGACCGGTTAAGGTCTTACAAATATGCCATGTTAGAAGAAGACCCGGTTAGGAGTCACTCGGTTAACGGATTTAAATGATGAGCCATGTTAGGAGCTTTGATCTGTTAGAATCAACCTCGCAAGAGGATTTAAAACTTTTATATAGAGCTACCCTGTTAGGGGATTTACAAATTAAGACCTGTCAGGACCTACCCGGTTAAGGGATTTTGCTAATGTAATTGTTAGGATAACAACAATCAAATGATCTTCATGTAACACCTTTGTGTCTGATAAGATCCACTTCAGATCCTCAAAACTTCAACAATACATCAATACATAGCTTCACTAATCACCACATAATCAACTTCACCTTATTCACATTTGATCTCATCAACATACACATGTCTATCTCATAACTCATCACATTTTTATAGACATCAACTTAGTCAGTTACAACCTTGGAACAATTTTGTAGGTTCAATGAATCTAGACAATGTAATATTGCATGCCGAACTTATGTCGGGGACTGACATAACAAACTAAAAATATAACAAAATCTGTGTCAGTTTACCAATTTAAGTGACTTTATCACTACCGGTTGAGTGTTCATCAGAATGCCTACTCGATACATCAAATCTCGCTTGTTTGGTTGAATATGCCAATGCGGTCATGAACATAGCTCCAAATACCTGTCTCCATCATTACTTTAAAATTGCTTCATCCAACTCTTCATCATTCACCTATACCAGATGCACGAATGCAACTCTGCTCCTATTTACCTGTTGGAGTCCTAATTGCCCATTCTCTATTAAACTGTCTTTTGTAGCTGTTGGCTTCCAAGACATAGATGACTACAAAAACATTGTTGCCATCAATGACAACACAAGACTTACTCATGAAACATGAATCCCAATCTCTTCATCACATTCACCAATCAATCATTTATTGGTTGCATATCACCAACAGTGTTTACCGATTAAGTCAAATGCCAACATGTTCCTCTTAGAGTTGTTCATGTGTTTGATTCTTGCATAGTGGTGAAATGAACATCTAGTTTGGAAATATGCAACTCTCCTCGCGCATGGCGGTTATGTTCCTTTTTCTTGTAGTCATTTGTAGTAAAAGGGTGTGCATGTTGGGTGTGCATTGTTATCTCCCTAGTCACATATGAAAACACTTACTATTTGGACTGCAATACGTAGTTCTTATATCTGGTTCATGGTCAACCCATTGTTACATTAAATAATTGGATGATTATTCATTGGTTTCTTATGGGTTATGAATTTTATCTTCTAAACAATGTAATTTCTCTTTGTAATGCTTGCCAAAATACTTAGAGAAATAAACCATAATCTACTAACGAAAGGAGATTAAAAAAAACAATTTTTTTTCAGTCAACCATCACTGCTACACTATCAACCAATATGCATCAATTCATCTTTTAACAATTACAAGAATAAATATGAATCAACAAGAACATAATCATAGAACATATTATGCAAGCGCAGCTATCATTTAACCATTAACATATCTCTATACAAACTCATACATTATATCCATTTGCTAGGGTATCTCAACACCACTACTTGACATAAACCTAACGCATCACATATCCATCTAGAACATCTTACACTATCATTCTACTGATCATTTACCTCCCATACATATATGACAAATAATTAACATATATGCAAAACTCTACCACATTTCTTACTCTTTAGGTTCATTTTAGAATACCAACCAAATGTTCCTAATACCCTTCTTTATTCATCAATCATTTAACACTTCATAAATATAAATGCATTTAACCTTCTCCTACATATGGAACTAGATTATTTCCTTAAGCACAATCATTAAACAACTCATCAAAAATACTATCCATATTCATATGCAAGATTATAAAAGTAAGAACTTATCTACTTCCAAATAGGATTCCAAGCTACTAAAAAAATTCAAGGGTCATACGATGCTACAAGAATAGACACATTCTAACATTTTGATTCCTTAATTAAACATAGGATCTCATTCCCAACACAATGAGCATTTCTACAACACGAACCATATAATAAGACATCATCTTATTTCAAGAGAACAGTTCTACATCATCAAGTCTAAATACATAAGAGAACATGGAACAAGCACAGTCTCTTTTTCTACATTCCATCCTAATGCTTAATAGTACAAGTTACATTAGTACATAATCATATTCCACATTTACAAGTCAATGTAATATAGTAATATCTCTAATACATAGAAATCAACACCATAGGACAACCGCATATTGAAGAGTCATATATTCCACGTAAATCCACAACTACTCATTAATTTTCCATATCCCAAGATAACTTAATCTATCTCCCTTGGACCTGCAACCAACATTAGTTTTCTGCAAAAACCTATTGAAAAATTTAATGACGATTGTGGGCTGACAAGCCTAAAATTTTCATCTTTTTTTTGTCTTACAAACGCTTCTCTATCTGTCACCTATGCGCTAAAAGTCAGAGTGTATGCGCTATAGTATGGAATATACGTGCTAATATTTAGAGAAAATAAGCTACTCTGGAACTCATACGTGCTATACTGATGGTCCAATGCGCTAAAAGATAGATCAAATCATTATGCGTTGGAATAGGATTCTTACGCGTTGGTGTATCTGTTAGATGTGCTCTAGAGTATAGGAAAGATGCACTAGAAAATGAGTTATATGCGCTAAAATGACTTGTAGATGTGCTATTATGGGATTCTTTAGAGAATTTGTCTTTAACCTACATACAAAATGATTATAAATTTGAGGACGGGCCCCACAATGAGCGCCAAAAATGTATGTCATAATAGTGGTGTCATTTGATTAATCAGAAAGATGAGAAACTAACATACCAATGAAATGTTAGATATAAAGACTTAGTAAACTAGTTAAACAAACTAATCCTTCATAAGATTCTCATTTTTCTATCTCATAGGAATCGTCAAGTCAATGGTTGCTCTCAGATCATTGAGAAACTGACATTTGGAATGACAACTCCAAGAATGAGTGATAATGGATAAAAATGATCTATATACAATATGCAACTAAGATCTATATGATAAACTTATTAAGATGAGGATTATGGTATGGTAATGATAATATACTAGGCTAATATGATATATGCTAACATGATAACATATGATACTAACAATGCTTCCAAATGATTAAGATGATGATTTGCAACAAAGAGAGGCAAAACTTAAGACTTTGATAAACTATAACCTAGATGCATTAAACTCGTGATGATGGACAATGAGAGAAGTGAGGCCTATTTATAGAAGAAATCGACAATTGGATGGTCAGATTGAATAGTCTTAACAAGGTCTAAGATTGAATAAGTTTCAATCCATGTTTACAATTTTTTCCAATGAAATGGTGACAATTGTCAATATGAGATGGCTTGAGAGGAGAGAGAAGAGGCATTAAATGTCAGAGAAGACATGGTGGTTATCTTAGGGGGTATGGTTATGGTTGAGTTAGTGGATAAGGATAAAATAATGTGAAAGAGTTAAAGGGATAACCATGGTCAAAGCAATGAATGCTTGAAAAGACCCACATGTTAAAAAGGATGGCTAATTTAGAGGATAGCCTCTAACCCAGGGTAGAAGGTGAATTAAGCATTAATGGTTATGTAACAGTCTTTAATGGTTTGGAAGACTTTAAAGGTTAATTATTTGAAGATATAAAGTCTTTAATGGTTATTGAAAACATTGGAGGTTTTTGAGAAGTGACCTTTTTCTTAAGGAATGTGCAAATGTTTATGAGGGGGATTGGACTAAATTACAATTGATTAGAATGATCTAGAAGGGGGTCTAGGAATGCAAGTGGATTTTGTAGGAGAATGCAAGTAGGAGGATTTTTAGTATTTAATTAAAATAAAATTGATTTATTTCAATTATTGGTTGCAACTTGCATTTGATAAATTTAAATAAACGTTGATTTATTTAAATGTGTGGAAGGTATTTAATTAATTGTAAAGGGGTATTTAATTAAATAAACATGATTTATTTAATTAATAGACTAAATTTGACTAGATGAATTAAAATTTATTTAATTAATAGAGGAAGAGGTGAATTAATTAATAAAAGAATTGTTAGTGAATTAAATAAACATTAAAATACTTATTTAACTTAGAAGTCATTTTTATGTGTCTACACTTACAGTTTGAGTTAATTTGAAAATTTGAAATTGTAATAAGTATTGCTACTCTATATTGTAAATTCCTTTCTGAAGAAAGAGGAAAGAATAACATCTATTTTGAAAAAGAGGATAGGATGATGCACCACCCAAGTTTAGATTATGAATTAAAAGTTATAGGGTAAAAGTACAAACCCGTGTCACACTTTTATAAAGGAAAAGGTTAACACAACAATAACTGTTCAATTCTGATGACATAAAAGTGGCATTTGTATTTTGAATTTGAAGATGATGTAAACTGATGAAGTTTGAGTCTATTTTTTTTTTTTAAACAATTGTCAAGGATTGATGTGTTTTTTTACTTTTAAAGTCAAATTTTTTATTGCTGAAAATCAGGGGGTTTAGTTCCCACCCAAAAAAATATATAAATCAGCTTATTTGTTTCTCATTTTGATATCCCTAATAGATGAAATAAATATACAGTGTATAATTTTTTTTTTGATTTTCGACATATATTTTCTCTGTTATAACATTTTAAAGTTGAACATACCTGAATTTGACAGTTTTTATCTCCCACCATATTTTGTTTATTTAATTTTGATAATAAAAAAATTAAAAATACCTTTTTGGAAAAGATTGTCCTGTAATGAACCCCTTTTTTCCAATTTTTTTTGAGGTGATTCAATGTTTTTTTTTTTTTCGAACCAACCTCTTACCGAACATTAAAATACCTACTTGTAGTATTTTAAAATAATATAATAAAATCTAATCAAAACATCATAAAAATTATATGAGTATATTCTTGACTTTGATCTCTACAAAAGGTTTTTTTTTTTTTTAATAAATTGATTTTACTTGTAGAATTTTGTTGCAGAAATCAGAAGTTTCAGAAATTAGTCAAATTTGGTGATGTGGCTGCCACTTAGGACTTTCCGGCCAAAAGACTTCTGGTCGGAACGTTGGAGGTCGATGTGACTGGTCATTTCAACGACCACGCCTCTGATTTATTTTTAGTTATTAAATATCAAAAAATAAAGGAGTGTGAATTAATATAATTGATTTTTTAATTAAATCAAATAAAAGCGACATTATTGATATAAAGCAGCAAAGATTTCCATTTTTTTTTTAAGATTTTGGTTGAAGGCTTCTACTTTTTTCAAGTATGTTATTTTAATTTTTTTTCAATTAAATAAATATCCAATATTAGAAGGCGTTTTCGAGTATGTCATATTAAACTAAATATTTTGTCAGATTTTATTAAACCTTATTTTTTGGATGCATAATTTGTTAAAGAAAAAATTGCATTGAAATGTTATTTACCTTTTATTTGTGGATTCATTTATGTAATTGTTTCTTGAAAAACATTTTTTAATTGTTATGATCTATGATTTATTTCTTATATATGATGTATATGTGTTTGTGTACTTTGGTGTTCAATTGAAATTGAATCTGAATATTTTGTGCAATGGGGAATAAGAGGACTAGATCAAGGTTGTATGATTGAAAAAGGGATGATAAGATGAAAGGTCATACAAAAGGTAGTCAACAACAACCCATTGATGTTCAAGATCAACCTATTAATGTTCAAGAAACAACAACTCGGGTACAAGATCAAATTGGTATATCGTCAAGTTCAAAATTGTTCTCAGGTATGAAAAATTTAATAGAAATGGATGAATATAGTCTTTTCAAAGAAATTCCTTCTGAAGATATGGTACCTAAAAGAACAATAAAATTGCATTGTAAGAAAATATGGGATGATTATTTTGAAAATAAGTCTATTATTGGAAGGACACAATTATTTGCTAAGTTATTTCTAGGAAAAAAGAAATGAACCCTGTTTTGGAGTTGTTGGGTGTTGATAATAAGAAAAGCTCACATGATGCATCAGTAAAAGATACTATAATTAAAAATTTGCAACAAGAATTGAAATGTATTGACAACACAAGTCGAGGTGTTGAATTAAGTGTTGCACGTAGAGCATTGATGACTATGATTTCTAGTAAGATACTATCTCTGAGAAAACAAGTTCATGCAATTTCTCAATTAATGCGGGTATCTAGAATAACTATTCAAAGATATATCAGGAAGAGAAATATGTTAGATGAAAACATTGAAAACAATTGGGTAAATATTTGTAGGGTTCCTCGAAAAGACTGAATTTTTGAAGATGTAAAAAAATAGGTCGTTTATTATTGGACCAACCAACCACTCTCGTATTTCTTCCAATAGAAGGGACACTATACAAATGATAGATGATGATGGTAAAAAAATTTCACATCCAAAACATTTCTAGATACAATACAAAGTGAATTGTTTCAAGCATTCAAGCAAGAATTTTCAGATGTGAAGATTTGTCAAAGGATGTTTAAGAGATTGTGTCCTTTCTTTGTATGCATAAATAAAGTACATGAAACTTCTTGTTGGTGAAATCATGTTGAATTTAATCTAAACTTACAATCATATAAAAAGTCATGGCAAGAATTAATCTAAATCTAGTCATTCCTACAAGTACAACGCAATTTGTGAAATCTATTTTATGTGATAAATTAGAAGATTTAGATGAGTTCAAAATACAATGTATAAAAGGTACATGCATTGATTGTGGATATTTTCAAAAATTTCCATTAGAAACCCATCCTCAAGTAGTTGATTTGGAAATCAAGCCTAATTAGGCCTATTAGGTCTGTGTCCACAGTAGGTTCTTAGGAGTGCTAGAGCAGAGTCAAGACTCAATCTCTTAGGGTTGGATGTAAGCCCTAAAAGGGTACTCAAATCTGTAAATTTTTCTAAGGGTGTTTTGGAAAAATCTGGAACAAAGTTAGAAAGACCGGTCTAGCAGCGCTACTAGAACTAGGCCTAAATAGAGGTTTCTTGACCTGGGTGCATAAAGGAGAGTTCCAAATTTGATTGGAAAGTTAGGGTGAGTTTTCTTTGGTATGAAACACTCCTAATCCTCCCTAGGAAGTGTAATTGGTGACTAGTTGTCATTAGTGTGTCTAGAACCCTAGTTGTGGGGTTGTATTAGGCCTTGGACAAGGCATAGAGGGGTGATTTTGGGTCTTCTATTCTTCTAGTTTCCCACTCCGCATCCAGTGGTATCAAAGCCAAGAAGGTTCTTGAGGGTGGAAGAATAAGGTTGACAATATGTCAGAGGGAGAAGACACCAGTGATGAGAGAAGGATGACCAACATTAAATTGGTCAAGATGGTAAGAGAGAAGGTAGCAACAAACAAAGAGATGAGAAAATAATTGGATAAGTTGAAGGGTAAGATGGACAAGAAGGAAGGAGCCTCTGATGAAGAAGAAGAAGGGAATGATGAATATGCCTTTTTGCAGACAAGAGAGAGGATACCTACAGATCATAGAAGTTTCCTTGAGGTCGTTGAGAGAGTAGGTAGCAGAGACGACAAGGCAAGCCTACCTATGTTCATTGGGAAGATGAACCCAGAGGAAGTCATGGATTGGTTGGAGGCCTTAGAGAACCACTTTGAGTGTGAAGATGTGCCTGAGAACCAGAAGATGAAGACTGCTAAGTCTAAGATGAAGGGATTTGCCGTTAGTTGGTGGAACTTCTTACAAAATGAGAGAGTAGAAGAAGGGAAGAACCCCATCTCATCATGGAAGAGGATGGTTGCAGAGGTGAAAAAGAAATTTTTACCTGAGGATTATGAAGTGATGATGCACAAGAAGTTGCACAACCCAAGACAAAAGGATTTGAATGTGAGTGGATACAGAGAGGAGTTTCACAAATTGTCCCTAAGAGCAAGGGTTCCAGAGAGTGAGAAGAGAAAGTAGTCAAGATACATGAATGGCCTCATGTATGCCATTCAAGATGAACTAAGTCTCTTCAATCTTGAGATAGTTCATAAATGTTATCAAATTGCATTAAGACTTGAAGAAAAGTTCAGAAGAAAGGGAGACCAACAAGGTAGAGGAAGAGGAGAAAACTTTAGAGGTAGGGGTAGATTTGGTGGAAGAGGAACATCTCCTAAACCACTAGGAGAGTCAAGTAATCAAGAACCAGAAGGAGAACGAAGCCACAGGGATAGTTTCAAAGGAAGAAGAACAAATGGAAGAGGTAGATTTGGAGGTAGAGGAACCAATGTGTTCACCGGAAGATGTTTCACATGTAATCAAGTTGGCCACCAATCATTCATATGTCTGTAAAAGCAAGGTTCTAATAGTCGAGGTGGAGAAAGAAGAGTTCATTTGGAACAAGAGGAAGACACCCAAAGTGTGAACTCGCCTTCAAGGCATGCAAATCCACAGCAAGGGGAGTGTCTAATGTTCAAAAGGACCCTCTTCAAGGTACCAACCACCAAGGAGCCACAACAAAGGAAGGTACTATTTAGAACTACTTGAAAGGTAAGTGGAAATGTATGCAAAGTCATTGTGGACTCAAGGTCAACTGATAATATTGCTTCAACAAAGATGGTCGGCGAACTTGGGTTGAAGAAACTCCCTCATCCTTACCCCTACAAAGACTCCTGGTTGAGAAAAGAGCAACAAGCCTTGGTAGGTGAACAAGTTTGGGTGGACTTTCAAATAGGTGAATATAGAGAAGATTTTGTGTGATGTTGCATCGATGGATACTTGCCATTTTCTCCTTGGAAGGCCATGGAAATATGATGTAGATTAAAGGCATGATGGGAAGAAAAAAGTCTACAAGTTGACCAAAGATGGTGTGCAATACACTATGACCCCACTACCGGATGATGGTAAAGACAATCATGTTGTGACTAGTGTCATGTTAGTAGGTAAGGAGGAGTTTATGCAAAGAATTAAAGAGAAGGATACCCCATGCTTTGCCATAGTGGTGAAGCCAAGAGAAGAAGTGAGGAAGAAAGAAGAAGACAAGGTGCGAGAGAGGACTCCAGGTCCTAGAGAGGTGAAAGAGTTGTTGGAAAGATACAAGGGTATAGTTGCAGGAAGCAAACCAAAGACACTACCACCTTTCAGAGATGTAAATCACTGCATTGACCTCATACCAGGCTCTACATTTCCCAGCAAAGAAGCATACAAGTTGACCCCTGATCAGAATGAAGAACTTGCAAGGCAAGTACATGAGTTGCTAGAGAAAGGGTTCATAAGGAAGAGCATTAGTCCTTGTGTTGTCCCTGCAGTATTGGCCCCAAAGAAAGAAGGTACATGGAGATTATGTATGGATTCAAGTGTCATAAACAATATTACAATCAGGTATAGGTTCCCTATGCCTCAGATAGAAGACTTGATGGACTGTCTAGCAGGAGCCAAGTACTATTCCAAGGTGGATTTGAAGAGTGCCTACCATCAAATTAGGATAAGAGAGGGAGATGAGTGAAAGACAACCTTCAAAACAAATGAAGGACTTAATGAGTGTCTAGTTATGCCATTTATCCTCTCAAATGATCCTAGTGCATTTGTGAGACTCATGAATGAAGTCTTGAAACCCTTTATCAATCATTTTGTTGTTGTATACTTAGATGATATCCTGATTTTTATCAAGAATAGAGGTGAACATCTAATACATTTGGATTTGGTGTTGAAAAGTTTGAATGAAGATCAGTTGAAGATCAATTTGGAAAAAAATGTGTCTTCTTGCAAGAGGAGTTAGTGTTTCTTGGTTTTGTGATCTCCAAGAGAAACCTCAAGATGGATCCATCCAAGGTGGAAGAAATCCTCAATTGGCCTACACCTAGAAATGCAAGTGAGGTAAAGAGTTTTCATGGTCTTGCAAGCTTCTATAGGAAGTTTATTAATAATTTTAGTGGTGTATGTGCACCTATGATTGACACTATAAAAGGGGGTAGAAAATGTCAGTTTGCATGGACTAGTGAAGCAGATAAGCCGTTTGAGTATTTGAAAAGAAGGGTAGAAGAGAAACCTATATTGGTTCTACCTGATTTCCATAAGGTGTTCACCATAGAATGTGATGCAAGTAACAAGTCAATAGGAGGATTCTTGAGTCAAGAAGGTAGATCAGTAGCTTCTTTAGTGAAAAAATAAATGAAGCCAAACAAAAGTATTCAACCCATGACTTGGAGATGTATGCAATGGTTTAATCTTTGAGGAAGTGGATGCATTATTTATTGCCAAAGGAGTTTATAGTCTATACTGATAACCATGCTCTAAGCTTCTTGAATAGATAGGACAAGTTGAACCACTGGCATATGAAGTGGATGGAATACCTTCAAGCACTCACTTTCACCATCAAGCACATGAAAGGAGTGGCAAATAAGGTGGTTGATGCCCTTAGCAGAAGGAACTTGGCAGTGAAAGAGGTTTAGTTGGAGAGCATAGGAATTAGTTCCATGAAGGATATGTACCAAGGAGATGAGGATTTCAAATAAGCATACCAAGTGTGCAAGGAAATGGATGACAAGTACCACAAGGAGTTCTTAGACTTCATTTTGTAGGAAGGTGTTGTAATACCCTAAAAATGGCCACCTAAACCATGGGCCCCTAATCTCGACAACATCACCAAGGTCCTAACCAAAGGCAATTAAATCAACCTTGAGCACACCTAATTAATTAATTCTTTAATCATTAATGTTACATGGCAAATGAATCACTCTATATTAATTAAATATTTATTTAATTAATTAAATCATTCCAAGTAAATCATTTTGATCAATTATCCTATTTATTTAATTAAATATCCTAGCATATTTAATTAATCAATAAATTTGCCATTAATCATAAAAAGGAATTAATTTACAAAAAAAAAAATATTTATTACAAAAGAGGAATTAATATGCAAAAGCAAGAGTTAAATTGAAAATAAAATATAAGAATTGAATTGAGAGAAGAAATTAAACTTGAGACATTATTTCTTCTTCTAAATCGAGATAACTTGAAATCAGAAAAGCAATTAAATTGAATTAACCATCTTCTCTAGAATTATAACTCAAATATTTTGAGAAAATAAGTTCAGTTGCATTGAAAAAGACTTTTTTTCTTGAATAAATCAAAGAGTATGCATGGAATCACCTTTTTATATCTCAAGTGCATGGAATTAATTAAATTTGATCACCAATACAAACTCGAACTTATAAAATCTGAATGCATTTCAATCAAGCTATAATTGGAATCTATCTCAAGGTTAACTTAATTTGATCTCTCGATTATTTCAATTATCTTAAATTGTGTTTTTTCTTGAGGAATCTCAACCTCTCATTGCTAATCGATCTTGACCATTGGTCTCTCTTTTGAATCTCTATAAATTCAACCTTCATCTCTCATTCAAAACACCCTAGAGATTTATTGTTATTATGCGGTTTTTGCTCTAGAGTCATTGAAGATATTGTGTTTTTGAGATTATTGCATCTTAGTTTATATTTTTGCATATTTAGTTCAATTATGATTGCTTGAATTCATATAGCTTAATCTTGCATCCATCTAGCATAATCTTGCATCCATTTAGCTTATTCTCATGCTCATATAGATTAAATCCTTCGTCTTGGTGTAGTCTAGTCACTGGTATCGCTTATACAAATATGAGAGCAAGTCTATACTCACATCTTTTAGAAGGAAATAGGTCTATTTTTTATATTTTTCATATTCATGATTACATCTGTCTAACCATGCATGTAATGAATTAATTGAAGTGTTGTGTCTTACATCTTGCAGTCTTATTCTACTTTTCACACACACATTTCTAGCGCCCACCGTGGGGCTCGAGACTACATCTTTTGGCTTCGCAAATTAACTTTATCTTATTTTTTGGATTTTGGTCCATACAGTTACTGCAAAAACTCATAAGAGTTTTCCCACATGCCCGAACAACAAACTGCAGGTATCATACGGTCATGTATGAATTATCGTATGGCCCGGTGACAATTGTCCTACAGTATTTTATGTTTTTGTGTTAAAAACATACTGCATTCTTCAGGTTCTTTGTTGAATTTTGATGATACTAATGTTGACCCTGACTTGTTTGTTTGTCTGAGAATTTTTCATAGCCTAATCAGTTTTTGCAGAACGCTTGTCGAAGAATATGCTTGTCGCACAAAGACAATATGACTATTGATTTGTTGTCTTTGCAAGTTCCCTGAGGAGATTCGAGTAAACATCGTGTATTATTTAAATTCATTTTTAGGCACCTAAATTGATATCTGGTTAATGCGCAAATCTGTCTTTTGTGTTTTAAGAAAATTCTAAGAGGTAGGAGAGTATGCTCTTGTCTGCACAGACAATCAGAAATCCAGATCCTTGTGGCTTTTTCTAAGTTTGAGATTTGTGTACCTTTAGTGGGCTTGTCACAGTGGGAAAAAGTAATCACCTTGTGAGAATGACCCAAGTGAGTACAGCTAGACCTGAGCATTTTAACTCACTATAATAAATAGGCGTCTAGTGATTAAAGTCTCAAAGGACAAGATTATTTGAGTTTTCTCTTTGAGATCTCTCATATCGAGCATTTTGTAGTGCCTCGTTGTCTCAATCACGTTTACGTGACTATAACTTGTTTCGGTACTTTGTCGGGCTATAGGCCTCAATCATGTTTGTGTGACATTAATGGGTAATTTCAAACAAAATTCCTAACTAAGAACTATAAGATAGAGGCTACCCGATTCACCTCTGAAAGGGGGGGTAATCTTTGTGCAAGAGAGATAGTAACTCTCCCAAGATACTTCCCATTTCATGCCCCCATTAGCATTTGGAGTCGGCTAATACGATGTTGAGAATCCATTGCGTGAGACTTAGCGACCGTATTCTGATTAGCTATTGGGTGTGTACCTGAGTCTGCAAGCAAAGGTTTTCTTCTCTAAGCAAACTTCCATAGGGTTAGCGTGCTATGATTGAAGTCATTATACATCTTGCATTTTTACTATGTTTTCATCCCTGAAACTGAAATTGGAATACTAAAAAACTGGAGAAAACAATAAACAAACTCAATGATCAAAACTATGTCCGTGTAAAAAACTAGTCTACCTCAGTCGTCAAAATTTTGTACATGTCAAAAACTAGTCTACCTTAGTTGTCAAAACTCTATCCATGTCCAAAAATGGTCGTCGTCAGTCATTGAAAACTCTATCAGTCATAATCTCATCTTTGTTCAGTCTTCTATCATACGAATCTGTTGAATTGTCATCTTATTAATTATATATTATCATACAAAACTTCATTAATCCCCTCAGTTTGTCATCTGGCCCTTCATAAACTATTGTACGAGGTCTCAAAAATTGTCGTTTGATCCTGTAAAAATTGTCGTTCGGGTTAGGGAATTGTCGTATGATCCTGTGCTTTTTGTCGTACGAAAAATCATCATATCGATTAGATTATCGTCTAGAGTCTGCCAACTTTCGTACGAATCTAGGAAGCAACTCGTGTGAAACACTATTTTCATCGTTCAAAAATTATTAAAATGTCGTCTGGTTTTATAAATCATGTCGTACCAATTCTTGATTTTTTCAATCCAGAACAACCAAACTTTCCTAAAATAGTCTACATCAAGCATAAAACTGGTTATCATCATCCTGAGCATAAACGAATCTAGATAGTGTACCATTTCTGTTGTGTTGCACGATTTTGTCGATAATCTTCCATCTAGTTCAATCAATTACTTATCAAACCTAAGTCACTTAGACCACGTCTTACACAAGATAGATCAATCCTGAAACCAAACTGAGTCTTGGTCACTTCTCTCAAAATCAAACTAAGTAACTTAGATCATGTCTTATACAGGAAAGATCATTCTTGAAACCATACTAAATCTTAGTTGCTTCTCTCAATCACTACATTAATTGAACAACTAGCTTCAATTTGATCTTGACTTCTGCATCACATATAACTCTAGGTCACATCAGTCATAAAATGGCTACTCAAACCAGAAGTTCTCACAAGAAAGCCAACAAAGGCAAAGAAGAATTCTTTTCATATCAGGATAATCCATTTTACGAAGAGGACCATGTCACTAATAAACCTTCATCATCAAGTATGCTAGTTTTTTATCAGCCCTTATCTCCCACCATGTTTGGACCAAAGCAAGAAAAATGAGCTGCTAAACACGATACTTATGACAATCTCAGTATCCATGCTACTGACAGTGATTCCTCATCAGGCAATTCTAAAGCCTCTGAAACTATAGAAATTGTTATAAATAAATGTCAAAATGATAAACATTTCCAAAATATGATGAAGATTAGCATAGCTAGAGAAAAAGAAGACTATTTTCGAGAACTAGCAAAGCAAGGTGCTAAGGTTCCTATTGATTATAATATTGAGACTCTTATCACTAAAGAGGAAGAGACACCCTTAGAAATGGTAAACAAACAATTACAAGCGTTACAAACTGAAATCACAGAACTGAAAAAATAAGGATAAATCATCAAGGCAATATTCTCTGGACACAATATGTCCATTTCTATTTGATAAAAACCTTTACATGCCTCCATTTCCATCACGAGTGGAGATTCCTAAGTTTGACATATATGATGGAAATGCAGATCCTCATGACCATGTCATTGAATTTTGTGCTTTATGTATGGAGTTCATGCATGAACAAAAATATATCATGCATCTTTTCCCGAGAAGTTTAGGAGGACAAGCTATGGAATGATTTTCAAGTCTACTTGTGGGAATCAAAACTTTTGGAGAATTAATCCAATTGTTTCTACAACAATAGTCCTATAACATTGGAGAAAGATGTTCTTTAGATATTCACGACCTATTCTGGATTCTCAGAAGATGGATATCTTCGTCAATAACTTGATCCCTGAATTGAAATATAGTATACAAATGCAAGTGTACCCTTCATTAAACAAAATGGTAGATACTGCCCTCAGAATGGAAGATGTGCTTATAAAGAAAGGAGATATCTCACTTTGGAAAGAAACACAACAAGGTTCTAGTTCCAAGGAAAAAAACAAATATTGGAAATATGACAAAGATAACAACAGAAACGTTGTTAATGATAGAGTGGTAGACACTATTAAAACAAACTCAAAATCTATGATATTTAACTTAGCTAGTGGTACACAAGCACTCAAAGAAGCTGAAACCGCACTAGAAAATCCTCCGAAGAAATTAAAAGAGTGGTTTAATGAGAAACCTTGGCTTTCAAAACCTAAACGCGACTTCACTCCTCTAGAAGAATCATATGAATCCAGTTTTAAGAATTTATTAAAAAATGATCTGATAACATTACCAAACAACTCTAGGCCATATGATCCAGAAGTCAAACCAAAATGGTGGAGAGAAAATGAATACTGTGAATACCATCGAAACAAAGGTCATAACACAAACAACTGCATGAAGCTCAAACATGAGATTCAAGATCTCATCGACACTGGAAAAATTGTTGTTGGAAATCACACGGCTAATGTTGATCAAAAAGCTTTTATATATCCCTTACTTGTTTATGAACAAGGCGATTCCTCAAAATCAAAAGGAGGTGCCAAAGTCAATTACACCTACACTAACAATGACAATGTGATCAACATGATTGAATCTTCCCAACCTGAATATTGCAGTGTGATCATAATCAAAGATAAACAAAATGAAGCACAAACTGCAAATGTTGTGACCCATGCTCAAAAGAAGGTTACTCTCCAAGGAGCTAGCTCCTCAACTGCTGCTCAAACAACATCAAACTTACCAACTTATTCAAATAGACAAACATATACAACTATGGATAAATCTAAACAACTGGCTTCATCATCCTCTTCTAGTTATAGCATTGTCGAACAGTTGAAAAGAATGAACACTTAAATCTCCTTTTTTGAACTGCTTAAAATCTATTCAGCTCATAAAGAGATCCTGGACAAAGCGTTGCTCACTACTAATGTCCCAAAAGATTTAGATGTTGATTAGTTTCAATCTATGGTGGGTCACATGACTTCACCTCATTATCTCACTTTCTCTGAAGAAGATGACAACTCACCGAATCACCCACATAACTAGCCATTACACATCGAAGCTATGATCCATAAACACCGAGTTAAACGTGTTTTGATAAATGGAGGCGCTAGGTTGAATATTTGTACCTACAATCTACTGACACAGTTGGGCTTTTCTAAAAATATCATTGATCCAACAAAGAAAATAACAATCAAAGCTTATGATGAAGAAGAAAGAACCTCTAAAGGTCTCGTACTATTACCAATCAGGGTAGGACCTGTAGAAAGAGATGTTATTTTTCAGGTGCTTGATCTTTCTCTGTCATACAACATTTTACTAGGTAGGCCATGGATTCACAAAATGAAGGCAGTACCATCTACATATCATCAATGCTTGAAATTCCGTTATAATGGAGTTGAAGTTAGTATTCCTGCTGATACAAACTACCCCTGTAATGCATTAATAAAGAGTGTTGATACCTTTGTTCCTCATAATAGATCAACCTCTACAGCTGAAAGTTAAGAAACTTTGATGAAAGATTCAGAAAAGAAATTAAAAATCACAGATATTGGCATAGATGGATACAAGATATAACCTGTACTTTCACTAATCTCTCTCCCCCCATTACCAAGACAGTCGGGAAAACCATAAGAGGTTATGAGAGCAGAAACTTCAACTCCAAATGTCAATTATGATGGTCTCTTTATACATTCCTCTACTTCCCTTATAGATGAAATAGAAGAGGATGTTGTTCTTAAATGGCTTTTTAAAGAAGATAGTGAAAACAAAGAAGTACAACATTGTGATATTTCCCCAACATAATATGGTCCACGCTATAAGATGATTCAATGCATGAGATATCCAGGTACCGGTCCTCTAGGAAAGCATCAAGAAGGTATTATTGAACCTATTCAGCTACAAACTATGTCTACGAATGATAAAGTTGGATTGGGATACAATCCCAAAAAGACATCAGACCAGAAACATACTTCTCATCATCAATCTAAGTGGAGGAAAAAGGTACTACGTTCAACATCACAAGAGGTAAACACTCAACAAAGTTAGGAAGAGTATGAAAAGGAACAAGAAAATTTGTAAATTAAGAGAGAGGAAGCATCTGGTAATCAAGTTTTGATTGTATCATAAATGACACTACAAGAAGTAGAAGTCGTAGAGGATATGAGAGAAGAGGTAGAAAGAATCAGAGAATTGTTTGCACCACTAAAAATTCCAGTCACATACACTAGTAGACAGCAAATAGATGGTTCAAAAACTGACTCGAACGAGTATAAATGGGGTCCAAATCATCTCTCAGATGCATCTACTATAGAAGCTCCAGAAAAATCCAGTGATATCACAGATTACACACAACAGTTGATATGCTTAAAGCTGCAAAAGGAAATAGAGGAAATCAGACTAAAAAGACAAGAAGACTATGAACAAATTTTGAAAGAAGAAATAATACAATACAATTCCTCTCCTACCGTATCTCCCTCTAATAAGACAAAACACATCAGGTATATAATTACACAAGAAGAATTAGAAGGTACAGAAGCAGAACCAATCATTAGTCCAGAGGAAACTGAATGGAATAAACAATAGAGACTCACAGAGCCATCAAGGTTATGTCAACAAGTATGTCAAATACAAGTGATCAATAAACCAAATCACAAAGGAACTTGCAACATCAAAGATGTAGGTATTGACACTATACATACTTTTACTCAATCATTTAAAGAAGAGTCAGAAACCTCCTCTTATGACTCTGATAACTCTGATAGAACTTCTATTTATGACAATACCTATTCGACATCACACTATGACTACTCTGTCATGAATGACGAGAAACTGTCTACTGACCGTGTTATTGTCGAACCACAATATGTAATCCAGCCTAGCGTAGAGCATGGTGCTAGGAGTAGGTCTGTTGGATTAGGTCAACTAAATATTAACATGCACTTCGATGATCATGTTGTAACTCTTCTCGGTCTTGAGACATTTATGCAAGATAGTCTTCTGGAACTCGACATTTTGGTTCAAAGTTATGATGATAATATCGTGAACTTTCTTGAACCTGTCCAAACTTTATCCTTGATACATCCTGAACTAATTGACTGTAGTCTCTAAAACAAACCTATCAATCTACCTATCTTTGCCAATGACTACACGTTAGCCTACTATCTTAATGTAGTTAAACCAATGGACTCTTCCACCAGTGAGAAAAGTGGGAACATGACTGAAATAGACATCAAGTATCTTAGTCACAAAAATAAAATAAAAAAGATCTGATGGCGAAAACCACATTGTGGCGGTGTCAGAATAAAAAATAGAGAAAATAAAGGATGTACCTAAGGGTGAAAACCTCTCTGAGGCACCTGAAGGTGAGATACTTGATATACTGCCAAGTCACTTCCAGGAAAGGTCTTCAATATTGATTAAACCAACTCAGCCAATAAATATTGGGAGTCAAGAGACACCACATATCATCCACTTAGCTCAATCACTATCAATAAAAGAGTTAAAAGATTTCACCGACCTCTTTTCAGAAAAAGAAGATCAACTTTGCATGGACATACTCTAATATGCCAAGTCTAGATCATGATCTCATCATGCATCATCTTTCTATTACACCAAGAGTTAAACCAGTTAAGCAAAAACTCTGTAAGATGCACCCTAATCTGGCACAGCTAGTCAAGGATGAGCTAGAAAAATTGCTAAAAGCTTGGTTTTTCAGAGATATAGACTATGCAGAATGGATATCAAACATAGTACATGTATCAAAGATAGACAAATCTATTAGGGTTTGCACAGACTTCAGATATCTCAACAAAGCTTGTCCAAAGGACGGTTTTCCATTGCCCAACATTGATATGATAGTGGATATGACTGTTGAGTATGAGATGTACTCATTAATGGATGGATTCTTTGGTTATAATAAGATCAAAATAGCTCCTGGAGATCAAGAAAAGACAACCTTCCCTGTGCATAGGGAACCTTTTGCTGGAACACCATGCCATTTGGGCTAAAGAATGTAGGAGCAACTTACCAAAGAGCGGTAACTACTATCTTGCACGATATGATGCACAAAAACATGGAATATTATTTTGATGACACCTTATTAAAGACCGTGAAGAGATCCATACATATTCAAGAGCTAGGCCTCATACTAGATAGAATGGAAAAATTCAAGCTCTGGCTAAATCTTAAAAAGTGTGCATTCAGAGTGACATCAGGGAAATTTCTTGGTTACGTTATTTAAAAGAAATGAATTAAGGTTGATCCTGAGAAGGTCCAAGCCATAATGGAAATGCCACCTCCAAAACATATCAATCAAATGAGAAGTTTACAAGGACATCTCCAGTCAATAAGACGCTTTATTTCTCAGCTAGCAGATAAAGCTCAACACTTCACAAAAGTATTGAGGAAAGGAGTAACATACAACTGGGATGCAGAATGTGAGAAGCACTTTCAACAAATCAAAGAATACCTATCTAAGCCACCAATATTGATGCAACCAATTCAAGGTAAACCATTAATTCTATACATATCAGCTACCGATACATCACTAGGGGCACTTCTGGCACAGCAAGATGAGAATAAAAAGGAACCAACTATATATTATAGTAGTGGAACTTTGGTGTCCTATGAGATTAACTATACTATAATAGAAAAAGTTGGTTTGAAATTAGTTTTTGCATCACAGAAATTGAGACACTACATGTTAGCACATTCAATCACATTCAATCAAGCTGGTGGCTAAGATTTATCCGCTCAAATATCTTCTCAGCAAGGCAACACTTACAGGAAAATTGGCTAACTGGGTCATGGTTCTTACAAAATTTGATAGTAAATATGTAGAATGAAATGCCATCAAAGGACAAGTCATTGCAGATCAACTTGTTGATGTTCCACTTGAAGACAATCAACCTTTGCACATAGAATTTTTGGATGAATCCATCATGCACCATACTCAATGATCATGGAAGATGTTCTTTGATGGGTCTTTCACTCAACATGGTTCTGGTGCTGGAATACTTTTTATTACTCCTCAAAGATATTCAATCCCAAAGGATTACAAGATTCTCTTCCCTTGCACAAACAACATTGTTTACTATGAAGCTTTGGTAAACGGGATCAAGCTACCTTTCGAATAGAAGGTTGTTGAGTTACACATCTATGGAGATTCTCAACTAATCATCTGTTGGCAAATGCACACTCCAATGAGAAATTGTAGGTGATTGAAGGTATTGTCATTGATGGCAACCTTACAATCCTATGGCACCGGCAAACACAGGCACCGACACCGGCAGATAGTTTACTAGCAACGGAAAAGATGAATACCGACACCCTGGCCGACAGGATTTTGTTTATTATATTTTGTATTTAATTGTAAAATATTTTTGTAAGCCGACAAGATGAATTGTAATAAGACTCATATAAGTATGAGATCTTGTAGGATCATTTATGTATGAAATGTAATAGGCAGATGTGAACATGCGAATATTAAGGCAGATTTTGGAATAAGGTTTATGGAAGTTGTATGAGCTTAAACCGGTACTGAACCTGGCATAGTAGATGCTAAACCAAAGCAGTACATGATATTGGATTTTCTTAATCCATTTTTGTAAGTCAGTGAGACTTCCCTTTTGTAATTAAGCAGTGAGCTTTAGGCAGTTGGCCTTCCTGCATGTGTAGGCCCCTATTGTAAGTAATATTCATTTATTGGCCAGTGACTGAATATTGTGGGTCACAAATCCCACCGAGGTTTTTCCCACACTAGTTTTCCTCGTTAAAAGTATTGTGTTATGGTGTGCTTTCTATGTTGTGGTTATTGATCTTATTTACTGCATTTATTTTGGTTTACCGACACACTGTTTTGGAATGTAATTTGTATAATAAGATTAGAAAATTTGTTAACCGACAAGATATTGATTCACCCCCTCCCCCTCTCAGTATCTTTGGGAATCCTAACATCATCAACCAAATCAATGATACATATTAGATTCGAGATGAGAAGCTGATGCCTTATAAGAAAATGTTTGATGATCTCAAGAAATATTTTACTTTTGTATCATTTCAGCAGATGCTATGGCCACCTTGGCATCTATAATAGAGTTACAAGAATCTAATTTTTGCTTTGAATTTATGGTGGAAGAGCTACAATATCCTGCCTATGATTCTCCTCAGTCCCAGATGATCTATTCTATTATTGAGCATGACTCATCTCGCTACAACCACATTTACTCTTACCTGGGTGATCAAATTATCCCTTCTAATCTTACCCATAATGAGAAAAAGGAACCTAATCTGAAATGCTTCACGGTACGTCATCATCGCTAACGATCTATTTAGGCGAGGTTTGGATGGTACTTTTCTTAGGTGTCTAGAAACTGAAGAGTCCCAATGTGCATTATCTAAAGTCCATGAAGGTATTTGTGGATCTCATTCAAATGGTCTAACTTTAGCTCGAAAACTACTAAAGGTTGGCTACTATTGGCAAGATATGGAGAAAGATGCTATAAAGTTTGCTAAAAATTGTCATAAGTATGCTCTACATGGGAATCTCATACATGCTCCAACAAGGGATCTTATACCCTTCGTCACACATTGGCCTTTTCAACAATGGACATTTGATCTCATTGGCCAAATATATCCTGCATCATCTAATAGACACAAGTTTATCATAACTGTCACTGAGTACTTCACTAAGTGGGTAGAAGCGGTTCCGCTCTTCAAAGAAACCGATAAACAAATAGCTACATTCATCCTTAACTATATTATCTGCAGGTATGGGATACCTTCTTCAATTGTGACTGACAGTAGAGGGCAGTTCAAGAACAAAGATCTAGACAAGCTCTGTGAAAAATTCAAAATCAAACATCACTGGTCATCCTATATTATCCTCAACAAATTGAAGCATCTAACAAAAATCTGTTGACTATCTTACACAAAATAGTAAGCAAATCTGGAAAGGATTGGCATCTGCAGCTCAATCCTGTACTATGGGCTTATAGAACAAGTATCAAAACACCTAATGGGGCTACACCTTTTTTTTTGGCATATGGATCCGAAACAGTCTTACCTATTGAGGTGGAAATACCATCTTTTAGAGTTTGTTTGCAAGGTCTTATTACTGATGAAGACTACATAATATCTAGATTGCAAGAACTTGAATTATTGGATGAACGTCGACAAGTGACATTTGATCATCTGAAAGCGTATCAAAAGAGAATGTCTTGAGGTTATAACAAGAAGGTTCGACAACAAGAATTTCAAGTTAGTGACCTTGTTCTGAGAGAAAATCTTAAAAATCAACAGTTTCAAGACAACAAAGGGAAGTTTGAACCCAACTAGCTGGGTCCCTACATCGTTACAACAACATTTGGCTCTGGTGTCTATCAACTCTCAAGATCAGAAGGAGAATAGCTTCGTTAACCAATCAACATCATCCACTTGAAAAAAATCTTCACTTAGTATTCTCTACTCCAGCAACCTGTACAACTAAAATGTCTTGAAAAAAATCATAAAAATCAGAAAAGGTCCTGAAAAAATCATAAAAAAAAAAGAAGAATCTTTGCCAAGCAGGTGAAAACCTAATAAACAGGCGCCTCTTGCACTCAAGTGCTCCATCTATCAACACAACGTTGTCATTTCCATCATCTTTGATTTTGCTTGTACATATCTTTTAGTCGCTTTTGTGACATCCTGGTTCTTTTGGAACTCTTATCACTTGAAACCGATCAATGTCCTACTCTTAAGGTAATCGACTGAGCAATTTACATGTCCTAAGTAGTATCAACCAAGTCATCTTTCTGTCAGTGATACTCGGTCATCCAATTTGAGTCAGTCACCTGTCTCCTAACTACTAAAGAGTTTTATCACTCAGTAAACAAGCAAAACAAGATTACTGAAAACGATCACTAAACAGTTTGAGATATGCATGAATTTTTCTTTGTGTGTTGTATTTTTATTGGTTTTCACTTATTATTCCCTCTATGTAACTCAAGGAAGTCTATCTTGACTAAGAGGAACAAAGATTGGGGGCATAATATATTTTTTTTTTCTTCTGCTTGTAGGAATGAGTTCGATGATCTGGAAACATCTAATCAGCTGGGTGTCTATGATAAGTGTCTTCACATCAAGCTGGAATCACCACACATACCTCGGCTCTGCTTATTTGTATGCTACAAGGAGGTTGCCATCATTTATTTGTCTATTTTGAGGGAATTTATTTAATGTGCAATCTAGATAATTAATATTGCATATGAAAATAAAGGAACTCTATTCTGTCTGCTATGTTTGTAAATGCTCAGTGATGAAAATTAAGCATTCCAAATCCAGTGACTTAGTTTATGTTGCATTCATTCTCAATTTTATGCATTTCGAGTGATTTTGGCATGATAACAATGATCTCTTTATCTTTTGAATGAGAGTTTGAAGCATCATCATTTCTCAGGTAAGTAGTCTCTTTTTCATCATCATTTCTTCGATCGAGTTATTGTGTATTGAGATGTTAGCTGCATACATAAGCATCTTATATATATTCATACATTTCATTATTACTTGTTTGCATTCATATTATTGCATGAAGCTAAATAAAGATTTGCATTACTAGTTACACATTTTCATCATTTTTTGCATATGAAAAGAAACAAAAAAATAAACATCCATATTCATCTGCACTACATACAACCATATTGAAAAGATATGCATACATATAGAATAAATCATATATAGATACATCTCATAATCAATCAACACAAGTACGATGAAATAAAATCAAGATCTTGTATATATCATCATAAATATCTCATAGTACAAATAATATCAACTGTCATATACAATGTCTTATCAGAGCAAGAATTGCATGGGCTATACAAAATGGGGTGTATAGAAAAATATAAGAGATATAACAAGCTATCTCTTTGCCTCTTCCTCATCACCGGGTGGAGGAGGAGGCACTGCCTGCTGACCAACGTCCTGTCTGGGTGCCCTAGCTCCCTCAGATCGAGCCATATACTGTGAATATGGAACAACCTGATGCGCTAGTGGGACTACTACGCTATATGCTACAACATAATAGGATGCTTGAATAGTCTGATGTAAAACCTCTTGTTGAAGAGCGTCTCGCTTTGCTCTCACCACAGTGAGTTGTCGATCGCGCTCAACTTTGACCTCAGCTAGCTATCAATCTCTCTCTACTCTCACTTCTACAAGTTGTTGGCCTCGCTCTTCTAGCTGTGTCCAAGCCACTGTCAACTGTGACTGCAAACCAGCTAATCTATCTCTCATAGACTGTAGTGTGTCTATTGCCCCCTGCTCTCTCATAGGATCTCTACCTCCCTCTCCGCCTCCCTACTCATCTATCTGTTGTATCACCTTCCTAGGAGCTTCTCTCTCCTCCTCACCTCCACCCTCTGTTGTGCTGGTACCACTAGCCCCCATACCAACAGCTCCAAGGGATCCACCCTCCCCTCTCTATCGTTGTCTCCCCCCAGCTGGTACCCTGCTGCTGCAAGCACCAGGATCACCTCCTGCCCTCCTAGAAACCTCCGCTCTTCATCCCTGTACCTGTGCTTTTGCAGGGGCCTCATCCTCAACTTCATCTATGAGAGGCACATGCTTTGTAGGATCCGTGAGTCTAGGAAAGGGATGTCTCTAGAACCAATCCCTATACTAGGGCATACCCCCACATTTGCAATGTCCTTCAAATAGTCCCATCAATCTCGCTATAAATAGACTAGCTTCTGCATGCTCAGCCCGTAGGACAACCTAGGGCTCCATCCTTGTCTCTCCTCATCTCCATATCGGGCGTAGGCGGTGAACTTCTGTGATATACCCTATGGCCTGCCATACTGCCTCATCACCCTAGAAACCACGAATCGCTCCATGATAGATACTAATCAGCCGATGAGGGGTCAAGTCATGAACATGTCCCTCCTCTGAGCTCTCAAGTCATCCCATAGCTCTAGACCCCTATACGTTCTCCACACAACAACGATCAAATCATCGAGTTGTCTCGTCCAATACTCTGTCTTGCCCAGATGGGGTTGAGTGACATATCCTGAATACCTATATATGATCGACTGGTGTGGATCTCTGGTGTCATCTACTATCGATCTACAAACTAGGATATGCTCCTAGGCCCAAATCTGTAGAACCAAAACTCATGCAGCCATACTCTTCACCCCTCTATAGGCGATCTCATGCATCTCATGATACATGTGGGCTAATAAGAAAGAACCCCACTCTAATCTCTCAAGCTAAGTCAGTAGCATCTCGAGCATCCCACCCCAACCACATAGAAAGCCCTATTGTCCTTTGTCTGGCATGACGAAACAACCTATCATATGTGCTAATACACATGCTAGAAGAAAATGATCACCGTATCTGCTCATCATATCATCCCAAGTGATAGCCCGCTCAAGAATGTCATCATTGTGAAATATGCATCTCAAGGCTAAGATACCAGGTCGCTGAGTAGAATCATAGTCAACCTTGTCCCTAGCAAATGGAATCCTCAAAATAATTTACACATCCTCTGGTGTAATAGTCATCTCTCCAACTGGTAGATGAAAAGTGTTATGCTCTAAATAGAAACACTCAACTCATGCAGTCAGCATCTCGTGATTCACACGAATATCAGGCATCTCTAAAAGGTGAGTAAAGATGCACAAACCAATATGTTCTTTATCTACATCTGATAACTCGCGGACTAGCCTCATCGTCGGAGGATATACACACCGAAACAGGATATCCAGAAACTGAATCTACAAAAATGAAACAACAAAGTACCAACAAGTCATCCAAATGCGCTACAAAATATGTTAAACATACACACGAATCCAAATACACAAAATGCCAAATTAAAAATTCAAGTTTTGACTCTTAAACATGCTCATTGTTTTTCATAGGAATATTCACAGAAAGGCAGAATCTTGTACGAGTCAGGATTACACGCCGAATGATAAAACATTCCATACGATAAATGGTATACTCTTGCACGATACAATGGGATATTAAGAACAAACCCTTATGAGACATGGGAAAACACCATACGACAAAACACAAGATGGAAAGTTTATCCTGCGAAAGACAGTCTCTTACCGTACAATAAAATGACATTAAATGACTTTTCAATGACACTAAAATGCAAACAATTCAACAAAAATTCAAAATTGATGAAATGCAAACACTTAAGATTGATCACTAACCGCTGGGTCGTAGTTCTGCAGTCGATTATGTCATCTCTAGTGCTCGAATCGATGTTCCTCTATCGGGATGGTCATTTTTCTTTGCAGAAGGCTTTTCAAATTTCAAACTTGGAGATGTTAAAATGAATTGAAAATGACACTTGGACCTGTTATATAGCCAAAACCCTAATTTTTCAATCTGCTTCGCTAGACATGAAATCTATACCCTAAGCTAATTGGCCCATCCTGATTCCATTTTCAGGATCAAAATTGAAATCCAAGATAATACTCCTACTCAATTTTGCACAAATGAGACCACTTAGCACTTTCATCAAATTCTCATTTTTTCATCAATTTGCGCTCAATTTCTCATTAATCAACGCTAAATCTCAATTTTATTCCTCAAATCAAATTTGCACTCAATTTCTCATCAATCATCGCTAAATCTTCAAATGATCCTTTGACTCAATCTCTATGCTCAAATCATTATCGTTGCCAAAAATTGCCTAAAATCATTGTACCCTTGCTATCTTTTGATTTCGCTTTCGAGGGGCATACTCATGACCTCATGACCTCACATCTTCAAAGTCAAGAAAATTTTCAAATCTTCATCAAAATTCGAGAAAAAATATTTTCAACTAAGGAAAATAAATCAAATCCTTATCGCTAGGGGCATCTCAGCTTCATCGCTTCATATAAAGTTGAGATTTCTCTATCATCTGAATCAAATCAATCTCTAGGGGCATATCGGTTTCATCGCTTTAAATCAAGTTGATATTGTCTTCATCTGAATCAGTCTCTTAACATTAATCAGTTTCATCGCTTTTCATCAAGATGATTATTTGTTTAAACGCAATCAAGGGTTTAAAGAGTATCTTTGATCACACACTCAATCTAAGAAGGTGTTCAATTTCATCGCATCATATCAAGATGGACAGTTTATCTTCGCTCATCATGTCTTGATCCATCAAGTTCAAGATCGATTTGATCTCTGCTCACAATGTCTAATTCAATCAAGTTCTAGATCAGTAAGATCCGCTTCTTGATCAATCAAGTTCAAGTTTGGTATCTTTGCTCTTCATCGGTTCTAGTTCAATCAAGTTCAGGATCGGTATTGTTTTAATCAACTTTGTTTAGTTTCATTGCTTCAAAACAAGCTAAACACCTCGCTCTTCACTGGTTTGTGATCCATCAAGTCAGAACTGATATCTATTTGACATCAACTATTCTTTGAATCAACGCGCTGCTCGCACATTAATTCAAAGAGGGGCAAATGTAATACCCTAAAAATGGTCACCTAAACCATGGGCCCCTAATCTCGACAACATCACCAAGGTCCTAACCAAAGGCAAATAAATCAACCTTGACCACACCTAATTAATTAATTCTTTAATCATTAATGTTACATGGTAAATGAATCACTCTATATTAATTAAATATTTATTTAACTAATTAAATCATTCCAAGTAAATCATTTTGATCAATTATCCTATTTATTTAATTAAATGTCCTAGCATATTTAATTAATTAATAAATTTGTCATTAATCATAAAAAAGAAATTAATTTACAAAAAAAAAAAAGATTTATTACAAAAGATGAATTAATATGCAAAATAAAGAGTTAAATTGAAAATAAAATAAAAGAAT
Source organism: Cryptomeria japonica (assembly GCF_030272615.1). Taxonomy (NCBI): domain Eukaryota; kingdom Viridiplantae; phylum Streptophyta; class Pinopsida; order Cupressales; family Cupressaceae; genus Cryptomeria; species Cryptomeria japonica. Next base: position 334,343,409 of record NC_081406.1, read on the forward strand.
TGAATTGAGAGAAGAAATTAAACTTGAAATATTATTTCTTCTTCTAAATTGAGATAACTTGAAATCAGAAAAATAATTAAATTGAATTAAACATCTTCTCTAAAATTAGAACTCAAAGCTTTTGAGAAAATAAGTTCAGTTGCATTGAAAAAGACTTTTTTTCTTGAATAAATTAGAGAATATGCGTGGAATCACCTATTTTTATCTCAAATGCATGGAACTAATTAAATTGTATCTCCAATGAAAACTCAAACTTATAATCTAAATGCATTTCAATCAAGCTATAATTGGAATCTATCTCAAGGTTAACTTAATTTGATCTCTCAATTATTTCAATTATCTTAAATTGTGTTTTTTCTTGAGGAATCTCAACTGCTCATTCCTAATCGATCTTGATCGCTGGTCTCTCTTTTGAATCTCTATAAATTCAACGTTCATCTCTCATTCAAAACACCCTAGAGATTTATTGTTATTATCCAGTTTTTGCTCTCGAGTCATTGAACATATTGTGTTTTTGAGATTATTGCATCTTAGTTTAGCTTTTTGCATATTTAATTCAATTATGATTGCTTGCATCCATCTAGCATAATCTTGCATCCATTTAGCTTATTCTCATGCTCATAAAGATTAAATCTTTCATCTTGGTGTAGTCTAGTCACTGGTATTGCTTATACAAATATGAGAGCAAGTCTATACTAGCATCTTTTAAAAGGCAATAGGTCGATTTGTTATGGTTTTCATATTCATGATCATATCTGTCTAACCATACATGTAATGACTTAATTGAAGTGTCATGTCTTACAAATTGCAAACTTATTTCACTTTTAACACACACAGGTCTACTTTTCAAAGGAAGCCAACTTTGCATTCCTAAGCACTCCATGAGAGAAAACATGGTGAAAGAGAAACATTGTGGGGCATTGGCAAGTCATTTTAAGATTGACAAGACCCTTGAATTGGTTAAAAGATTCTACTTTTGTCGTAGGATGCAGACTGAGATCAGAAAGTATGTGGAAGATTGTATTATTTGTCAAAAGGCCAAGGGTAGCAGTTCAAATGCATGTTTGTATACCCCTTTTCCCATACTAAACAAGCCATGGGATTTGATCAGTATGGATTTTGTATTAGGACTCCCAAAGACCAAACAGGGTTATGACAACTTCTATGTAGTTGTTGATAGGTTTTCAAAAATGACTCACTTCCTACCTTTTAAAACCACACATGATGCAACTCACATAGAAGGTATATTCTTCAAAGAGGTTGTAAGGCTACATGGTTTGCCACGATCAATCATCTTATACAGAGATTCTAAGTTTATCGGGCATTTTTGGCGAACACTTTGGAGAAGGATGGGCACCAATCTGTCATTTACTTCAGCATGTCATCCCCAATCTAATGGGCAGGCCGAGGTCATCAATAGGTTACTTGGAAACCTATTAAGGTGTCTAACTAAGGATCAAGGAGCTACATGAGATTCAATACTTCCTCAAGAAGAATTTTCTTATAATGAATCAGTGAATAGGAGCACTGGTCACAATCCCTTTGAAATAGTGTATGGGTCACACCCTAGAGGTGTATTGGAGTTGAGAGATGTGAAGGATTTGAAAAGAAGAAGTGCACAATCAGAAGACTTTGCAGAAGTGATGAGAGACATACTTTAATGCCCCACCAGGAAACCTTGAAGGGATTGAGCTAAAACACACGAATGGAGTGCAATAATTTTTTTTTTAAAGTTAAACATAACCTAATGATACAACGAGATATCAAAGAACAAATTATACAACGGAAGACATCAACTAACACCTAAAGAGTTTCCCAACGCGGTTACTTTATTCCAAATTTAACTTAACTCAAGACAAGATAATAATTGTACAAAGAATAATTTCTTTAATTAAGACTAAATCATAGGTAACATATGAATACATCCATTAAGGTTAAAATATAGCTAATATCAAGACTGAAAATGTAAATAACCCAAATGAAGTTCATCCATTAGAATTACAATTTAATCATACCTTTCGTTCATATTTTTCTTATTAAAATTTAAGTCACACATCTAATTAATAACACACTTTAATTTCACCATAACTAACGGGATCTTTCCATGCATACTTAATTTCCTAAATATATTCCATTATTCCAAACTACATTCTTTCATGATCCAATTTACTCCATTTAAAAGACATGCATTTACAATTAATTTCATCTAATCCACTTCATACATTCTAACATAATGCCATTCATGCATGCTAAAACTAAAAAAGAAAACATAAGTACAAAAGCAACACATAACACCAAAGTGATCTCGAAGTTCACCCCTAGAGGGCTACATCTCCGGGTCTGCTCAACTGCAAGACCCCTCTGTTCATTTAAATTAGTTAAGGGTACATAAGTTCCATATCATTTACATTACTTCCACAGAGGCGAATCATACCAATAAACAACCGACCACATTGGTCAATAATTACATCAATGATCCCTACATAGAAACGGATCCAACTGAACACATTTAAACTGATACAAGGTTCACTGCCCGAAAATACTCTAACTAGAGACCTGACCCGCTATGGTCAACCACAAGTCAACACTTGACATTCACATACAGAACATGACCAGTCAAAACACCATCACAAGGCAACAACCAAACTAGAAACAAAAGACATAAACAGGTACCCCAAATCATCCAACGACAAGGTCCAAACAAATATATCAACATAGGACACAATGACAACTCAACCAGAATTGCAATAAAATTAAACTTGACTGATAACACCATCTACACAAGATCCTATTACAGGCAATCTTTTCTTTAAACAATCAAGAACATAAATAGATTTTTCAAGAAGACAAAGAAATACAACTATATTAATAAATCCATCTTGTCATTTGTCCAATAAAGTTAAATAAATTAACATATGAATTAAACTCCTAATATATTTCCAATAAGAATATCGAATTTAAAATTATAAGCTTTTTTTCTTTTTTCTAAAATTACAAAATTCTAAATTCTTTATTCATATAACAAAAATCTTTAAATTGACAAATAAAAATTAAACCACTATATATATATAAAAACACATTATAATTATTTTAATATTATTGATTTATTATTTATTTTATTTTTATTAAAAAAAACTAAATAACAAATAAAATAATAAATAAAATTTTAAAAATTAAAAATTACATTTAAACTCTAGAATAACTACCCTAAGGCAGCGTTTCTACCATAAGGCAGTCAACGCTACCCTTGGGTAGCGTTGCTGCCCTATGGTAGCACACGCTACCTATGGGTAGTGTTGCTGCCTTAAAGGGCAGCTGCTACCTTTGGGTAGCGCTGCTGCCCTATGGCAGCAACCACTACCATGGGTAGTGCCACGTGGGTAGAGGCAATGCCTCCCCACAAAAAAATTAATATATATATATATATATATATATATTATGTATTTTTAAATAAAAATTTTAACATTAATTTCAACAAAAACAATATTTTTCCAATAATTCCATTTTCACATAATTTAATCTTTCATATATATATTTTTTTTATTTAATTAACCCAAATAAATTTAATGTATAATTAAATTTATTTTCTTAAAGTAATAAAAACCATTTCATAGAGATTCCATAAATAAACAAAACTGTCGTAACTAAAAATCAAACAAGAGAAGTTAATTTCTCAGATAAATACCCTTTTTCACCAATCTTGCAATTCTCCATGCATCATAAAATCTTGACAAATTTTCTATAATAATTTTCCTAATTTTCCCAAAATTACATTCTTCCCATAAACTAGAAATACACATCAGGCATGAATTTTTAAAACAAAACTCGAATTCACCAGAAGAGGGTTTTGGGTTTGACAATAATTTACACACACATCATTCAGAGAGAAATGGAAGAAATAGAATTATTTTCTAAAAATCAACAATCAAAGAAGCCACCCAACCTGGTATTGCTTTCCTGGAAGAATTCTGTAGAAAAGCCCTAATCTTTTCCACAAGCTTCCAATAAATTTCTTCACCTAAATCCTTGACCTATTTCCTGTGTATCTAAAATAAAGACCTATTCCCTATTTAAACTAAAATTCTAGGTTCAATAGTTTTTCTCAAAAACCTAAATTTAGAATAAAAGTAATTTTATTTTATTTTCTAATTTTATAACAAAAGACAAGCTAACATGCAATAATTAAAATTCATTATTCTTTCTTTTCTTTTCTCATGCAAATTAATTAATTTTCTAAATAAAGAATTAAAACAATACTTTAATTCCAATTAATTCTTTTATTCATTTTTTTTTTAATTTATTCTTTTATTTATTTATTTAAAATTCTAGGAACAATAAATATAATTAATCTAATTTATTTTTCCACTAAAATTTAAATAAAAATATATTTCTAATATCATGCAGCTTGAAACTTGATTTAATTAATTAATTAAGTTTATGGAATTATCTCATAGTTGAATTGTTTATGCATTGAGATTATAAATTTAGTTAATTAAAAGAAATGCTTTTCTCCCTCATTTATTTTTTAATTAACAGAGCTAATAGTTGCATTTCATAATATTAATGAGGGTAAAATATTTTTAATTAAATTAAATTCTCAAAATCAATCTTACACACTATATAAAATAAATATGAATAAAACTCACTTTTCTAATCAAAATTGATTTTCTTAAATAATTAAAATTAATCTTTTTATTCCAAAAAGCAAAAGAGATTAAATTATTTCTATTTCGAATAAATTTAAATCTTTCCTTTTTAAAATGCATAAACTGAATAAATTCGTTATTTAAAATTAACCATTAAATTAAACTCGCTACAAAAATAAATAGAGCGATCTTTTTAATTAATGATTAATCACATAAAATAAACCTATTTATTTTAATTCCTCAATTACTAATGCGTAAATGAACACATTAAATCAAAATAAATACTTAGAGTTAAATACTCTATTTACCATACGCCAAGCATGCAAACCAAGTAAGCCAACCAATTACCCGACCCGCAAACCCAAATGAAAAGAAAACTGACGGAACACAAGCGACGCTCATTTGAGTATGACTAGGGTAAACTGAAGGTTTTACGACCACCTAACCCAACTTCTAAGAATGAAAGAGGTATACTCAACCCTGCGAATCCAAGTGAAGACAAACCTTACACCTAGGCGGTACTATACCTGCAATCTCCTGCAACCAAGAGTCAGACAAGCATATATATATATATAATGAAGAAGTTAGCTCGAGATTAATAACAAGAATCAGGAGGACAGTTTAAACTTACATAAGAATCAATGCGAAAGCACATTAACAGATACTCACAATAATCATAATATCTAACTAAACACTACCTCATGGTAATTCAACCATTCAAGATTGCCACATAAAAAGTCAACCAAGGCCAAACCGATTTTACAAAGCTGTCTAGGGTAGGGGTACTACACATACACCAACAAGTAAATGATAGGTTGGAACAAACCTCAAACAAACACAAACATGCCACATATAGGAAAATAAGAGATTTGCAGTTTAAGGCTAGAGATATGGTGATGATTCATCTCAAGAAGGACAGACTACCTAAGGAGAAATACACCAAGTTGATGATGAAGAAGATAGGTCATTTCAAGGACATTCATAAGTGTGACAACAATGCCTACAGGATTGATCTTTCTCCGGACATTGGTCTCTCTAACACTTTCAATGTTTCAGATATATATGCATATAAAGGTCCTGCTACTAATGTGTGTGATGCAGGTCAAGATGACTCCAACAAGGAGGATATGTTACAAGACCTACCTAACAAGCCTAAGCTTGAAGTTGAGCATGTACTTGACAAGAGGGTGAGTAAGAAAACAAGGAGGCATACCTACTATGAGTACCTAGTACAGTGGAAGGACAAAACCTTAGAAGATGCAACCTAGATGACAAAGCAGGCCTTAGAGAAAATTGGATGCAAGGTTCCAAATCTGCCAACTCAAAAGACTTGAGTTTTTTCCATCCCCGGGAGTATGGTGCAGGGTACCCTCTTGATTCCATTTGTTGGTTGAATGTTATATAGGTCTTATATCCTAGGTTGGTGTGTTGGATCAGTTTGGATCTTCTTGATGTATTAAGGAACCCATTTGTAAAGTCAATTGGCTCTAAGGTCATTTATAAACCTAACACCAAATTAGGCCATGGGGTTCATAATGAGTAGGAAGCATGTTGATAGGTTGAGCTGAGTAGTTTTAGGCCTAGGATAGGTCTATAAAATCCATAGAGGATTTTGGCACATCAAAAGTGTCAAAATTGAAAAGTTGTACAAAGTTGCTAAGCAACTTTTCAAAGTTGTTAAGCAACATTTCCACCGATTGTGGAAAAGAGGTTCCAATGGCCATAACCAATTGAAAACTATTATATCCATTGGGTAAAGGCCTATTTAGGCCTCTAAGATCATCCATGTTGATGTTGGATGAGACGTGTAAAGATTTGGTGGATTGCACAATAAGAAAAACTCAGATTTTGCCCAATTCTCACTGTTTTCCATATAGTATGATCTGACAAAGGATTTGATTGTATGAAATTTTAAAGTGGTTGTGTAGGGGTATGAGTTTAGGTTCTAATGCAAGTGATCTGACTCCATTTGGCATCGTTTGGAGTGAGTAGTGATCTATTTACTAAAAATTGTTAGTCAAAACCCCGGTTCATAGGGTTTCACCCAAGATGTGACCCTAACTTGCAAATTCTATTGTGGGATTCAATGGCCTTTTGGAAGATGCAAATTAGGGGAATTTGCATTGAGATTCCAAAAGGGTGGAATTATGGAGTGAGGGTTGGTGTGGTTACCACCAAGCCTTAGGCTAAACAAGACAAAGTGTTTAGTCTAGACTGCAAGAAGGAAAGAGAAAACAATCACCAAGGGAGTGTATGGAGACCGGTTTGATGGATGATTTGGCTCATTAGAGGATAGGGGAACATGTCCAAGTGTTGATTTTAGTTCTGAAAACTCATCCTCAAGTAGTTGCTTTGTAAATCAAGCCTAATTAGGCCTATTAGGTCTGTGTCCATAGTAGGTGCTTAGGGGTGCTGAAGCGGAGTCAAGCCTCAATTTCTTGGGGTTGGATGTAAGCCCTAAAAGGGTATTAAAATCTACAAATTGTTCTAATGGTGTTTGGGAATAATGTGGAACAAAGTTAAAAATATCAGTCTGGCAAGGCTACTAGAACTAGGCCTAAATAGAGGTTTTTTGACCCATATGCACCAAGGAGAGTTCCCAATTTGATTGGAAAGTTAGGGTGAGTTGTCCTTGGTGGGAAACACTCCAAATCCTCCCTAAGAAGTGTAATTAGTGACTGGTTGTCATTAGTGTGTGTAGAACCCTAGTTGTGGGGTTGTATTAGGCCTTGGGCAAGGCATGGAGGAGTGATTTTGGGTCTTCTATTCTTCTAGTTGCCCACTCTGGATCAGATTGCTTTGCCAAGATTTTAAACATTAATGAAACATAGATTTTGATTTAATAACCCACTATTTGAGCAAAATTTAACTAAATCTTTTATTACTTTTACAAGATCGCATGCATGATTATATTTTTAAATAAAAACAAATATTATTTAAACATTAAATGAACATAATTTTTCTAAGTTATATTATTTTCTCAAGATTGTAAGCCTTATCACAGCCTAATCATATAATTAAATTAAAGCAAATATTTAACCATAAATACTTATGTTTGTGTTATCATATATAATAACACTATGATTTTATATTTATAAACACATGATTTTTAATATTATTAATCTAAATATTATTTATATTTACAATAAACATTAAATGAATATATTATACCACCTTTCACTACTTCATTTTTGCCTATGGACAAACGACACGTCTCCTTCGAGTAACAAATATAAATATGTCATCTCTAATTCATGGGGTTTCTAATTTTGGCTACATACTTCCATTACCAAATTGCCTCTTTTAAGTAAAAATCCTAAGTAGTTAGCATTCTCTTCTGCAAAAAATCCCACACACACTAATAGGACTTTGATGATTACCTCTGTTTGTGAGATAGTATATGAAGACCACTATTTTATGGTGACCTCAAACGATTGAGAACTAATGATATTGTCATTCGGTCATCATTAGGCAGACCTATTTCTATGGTTGAGCACTAGTCATTGAATATTGATCTCAAACCACTACTTTATGGTGGCCTCAAACAATTCAAGATCTAATGATATTGTCATTCCATCTTTCATTGATCAAACTCACCTCTCTCGAGCAAAGCTCATTTTATGGTTGAGCACGAGTCATTGAATATTGATCTCAAACCACTATTTTATGGTGGCCTCAAAACAATTAAGATCTAATGATATTGTGGCCACAAACAATTAAGATCTAATGATACTAGCATTCAATCTTTCATTGGACATTCCCACCTCTCTCTAGCAGAGCTCATTCTATGGGTGAGCACGAATCATTGAATATTGATCTTAATTATTATATAATAAAATATTAAAAGATGAGAAGAAAACTCTTCAATGTGGTGCTTTTACAATTTCAGATAAGCCTAGCTTCACTTGACTATCGAACTCCTCAAAGATGAATTTCAATTCTCTTTTACAATATATTTATACATTCTTATGCACTAGGATTATTTTTGGTTCTTTGAATTCCTCACCAATATATAAAAGTTTATCATGCAATGCTTGTGTTTATTGTTATTTCTTCCTTAATTTTGAGGTCCTTAATGCCTCATCTTTGGTAATTTCTCAAGCGGGCCTCTTGATTCCTAGCTCCAGTTAGCTTGGATCTCAATTTATATTCTTTCTATTGAATTGGTTTTTGCAGGCAAAGTAAATTTTATTATAAAAAGATAAGGCTTTAAATGTATATCTTGTTTATTAATTCCCACTAGCCACAAAGATTTCATAGAATAATAGCTTTTCTAAATTAAATTTTAAAAACAATTCTAATGCTTAAATTTTACTTTATTATTCAAATATTTACAATACTAAAGCTTTAGTCATGATTGAACATCAGGACAAAACTAAATTAGGTTTGATGTAGGAACAATGAATTTCTTAGTTTTAGAAATCAAATGAAGAATGAAGAAGAGACTTCAAAAATTAATTCAGCTAGCGATTTAAAAGAGCTCTCATTATTTACATATCGCTTGCTACATTTCATTCACATGTAACAGATTTTTTATTTTTTTTAAAACAAGATTTAATTTTACATTTCATTCATCAATAATCAGTCAACTTCATTAATATTTTTTTTAATAAAAAAACATATTTTAAAAGAAACCAAAAAAATATCGGAAAAAATAAAAATACCACCAAACCACCACCTAACTATTGCACCAAATGCAAGAATCAGAAATATCCGTGCCATAGAATGAATCAGTAGTCATGCTGTAGAGATATCATATGCAAATGTTCAGCAGGATGATTTTATATGATAAATGAAAAACACAAAAGGATTGTACCATTTCTCAGGTGGACAGAACTCCAGCTCCAATAAAAACATCCAATCAGATTACATTAAAAAATAAGATGGTAATTATGCTAAATAGTATTTGAACTTGTGCAATTGATTTTACCATATTTCTCAAAATAACATCAGAACTAATTTAATTTAATTGACATCTTGATATATAAAAAATATTAAAATAGATATTAATGCTCATATAATTAACATTTGTAAAAAAAGTTTGGTTAAAATTTAAATAAAATATAAATATTTTAATTTTAATTTCATATATAAAAACACTTATTTTTTCTTTAAAATTAGGATCAACTTTGTAAATTTTCTGTTCAATAAGTATTTGTGAATGTATGAACCCTCGTTACCATTTTCTGAGAATACATAATACCACACAAATGGGATAAAACATACCATCTATTACGAGTTCCTGCGTATTGCCTACAAATGGGATAAAACATAAATTTAACCTTTATTTGAAAACTATCATAATACTACACAAATTTAAAGCCAATCACAATGTCATAATAGCAAACAGATTTTGCAGATGTAGAAATCAGAAACCTTTCAAAAAATCTTACTTTTGTCATAATAGCACACAGTTTTTGCAAACGTAGAAATCAAAAGGCTTTCAAAAAAAATATCGCATTCGTAACTCAAAATATTTCATCAGGTCCTTTTTTTTAATAGCTCTTCTTATTTTTAAATCTAAGAAACTCACTATTTCACGCAAAACAAATAGATGTTGGGAGGAGGTTTCAAAAGAAAACATGCTATTGCTATCTGGTGGAGATTGCATTGGCTACTGTTGTTGAATAGAGAAATGCACTGGTGATAATTTTGTTTTCATGCCTTATTCTTTTCATGCCTTATGCTGTTACTTGCACGAATGGAACAATGGTTGTAACGGCTTTATAATTAAAGACTGTGGGATGCCTTAAGAATTAAAGACCATCATCAAAATGACCGTTAATTTTTAATGAATTTTTACATTTCAATTATTTTTTATGATCCATTAAAATTAATGCTTATGAATACGTCTCTTGGACCTTTGTTAATAGCCAGTACTCTCGATGTTTCCCATTTCTTGAGGGGATCTACAAAACACATAAGCTAACTTGCAAAAGGAGAACATGCACAAAAAATGAAATATATAATGCTGGTTAAAAGTCAAAGTCCAATAACAAAACATAACCATTTTGACACGGGTAACCACTCAGAAATTTTGTAGGTTTAGAGGTGCCTAGATGTGTTTTTTCTATGTTTTCAAGCTGTTAAATTTAAAGCCGAAATTGCTAAGAAATAAAGCGATAAACGGGAGGCAGATATCAATCTACAGTAGCAAAATCTGGTTAGTTATTGAGCCTAGGATAGGGATTTTTTGTTGCGCTCAAGAAAAATAACACCAAGATTAGATTGATCTGGAGATTATAAAAAGCGGACACTCCACAATCACTTGGCATTAACATAACTGATATGCACAAATGGTCTTGTTAAAACAAAACTTAGTAAAACTTGAAATAAATTTTGCCGCCAAATTACGTGGGATTGCTATACAAGAAATAAATTATTTTCAAACAGATATCTAAAATGAGAATAGGATATTGCAAATTATAGGGGTTTAATATGAATATGTTTCTGGTAAAAGAAATGGAAGAAAGACTGTTGGTTCTATCATGCATTTTACACTAGTCTCCTAAAACGTACCAGACAAAACTTACATGGGAAACAATCATAGCACAGAATAGATTTGTCTAGTAATTTTATACAAAATGGTTATTTCAATCTCCAAAATGAAGTAGTGAAATGGTTGGGTGCGCAGAAGGACTAAGTGCCCAGATGAAGAACTCGTAAGCCCACTTCAACCAATAGCTTGTAAAATTTGTACAAATCTTAGTGCCCTCAGAATCTATGTACTTCTCTTTCCATTGTAGAATAATTCAATTATGCTGCACAAAAATCCAGATTATACTGCAAAATAATTCAATTATGTTGCAGAAAAACCAAAACCGGTGCAAAACAAAAGCTCGACCAAACATACACTTAGCAAAACACTTTACGATGGAGAAGAGATACATTGGTGCCCAAAAACCATGAAATGGCAATTTTATATTGCCCTCAATCTCCTTCAGTTTCATGTCAGTGTATCCAAATCATGCACATTTAAAATTTATTAATCACTCCTTAAGTTACAAACAATTTAAATACATGCATATCCTGGGTGGATATCAATACCATCACTATATTTGCCAATTTTTATGAATCTATTAAGTGTGTAGCAAGTTTGTGGTGCAGTAGAAGTTGTGCTGCCACTAGGCGACAAGATTCTTTGACAGATTTTCAACTACAGGCGTTCCATAATCATTAATGGCAGTGATATATAGTTTGGATTATTTAAATAGGCATGAGACCGTCAATTTTTTCTTAAAAGTATTTTGTGTTTAGGGACAACTTCGATCCCATTGTAGATCGCCTCTCGGCGAAATAAATAAAATTAAAAGAAAAACTTACGAACCCCGAAAATTAATGCTGCAGAGCGACATTCGTTAGATACCAATATTCCCCTTTTTCTTGATCATCCCCCATTTCAGAAAACAGCCAAAAACTACGAAAATTGGTCTATACATTTTACCATGACAAGCCACAACTCAACCCAAAAAACTAACTTTCTAAATAGAACGAGAATTAGATATACAATTAGAAGCAAATAGAAAAGAACATTCATGAGAAACCACAACTTAATCTGAAAATTCCCAAGTTACTCGAATAGCTTTTAAAGAGCGCTTAACCAGTACAGACATGATAAAAAAGCAAACCTTAAAAAACATACAAAACACATATCAGCTATTATATTAAAAGGAAGGCCATGTTCGAGGAGCATTCAGTATTTCTTCCATATAGAGACCCAGCTAGTATTAAACAAGCGAAATTACCAAGTCTTTCACATAATTCAAAATTATTTCATTCAAAAACAAACAAATTTGCATCCTCCTCCCTTTAATCTCTTTTTCCAACTTGCTCAATGCTGCCCATTTCTGCATATTCTGCTTCCACTTCCCTTTTCATCGCATTCATTATATCCATGATCCCTTGTTCGTATTCGTTTAATACATTTCTAAGAGATTCCTTCACCACAGTCATGACGTAATCCTTCATCTGTTTACACAATTAAACAGTGATTAAATTTAAAAGAAGCATAAACAAAGAATTTAAAGATGAAAAGATTTTAGAAAAACATTACCTCCCTCAGTAGAACCTCCCTCTTGTTTCCATTGCCCCTCTTCCTCAACCTTTTGTAGGTGCCACGCTTTGCTTTCTCCTTCCTCCTCTTCTGGTTATTCCCCTGTGAAGAAGCCAAAGAAGGCATCCTGTTGAAAGAAAAAACACACTCAATTGTTCAGGAAAAAAATAAGCGGCAAAACTCAGAGGGAATGCTGTAAAGATGCAGCCGGCCTTTATGTGATTTATTTATAGGTGAAGTAAAGATGCAGCCGGCCTTTTGCCAGCGATGCATAGTTAATTAAGATCAAAGTTAAGAAAAAAGGCCATTTAATGATAGATCCATCATTAAGTGTTTTAAATTCCAATTCCACTTCATTGTAAATATCTCAATTAATCGACATTAAATTGGATACGCTAAAATCTTTTTCCAAAATCTAAATTGGACTTGGAAGTGCTAAAATCTTTTTCCAAAATCTAAATTGGACTTGGAAGTACTCTCTAGTGTCCTCATTAGATTTGTTTTGGTTGGTAGACGTACCTACCTAATATTGCATTTATTTTTTGAAGCAGGGTTTGGATACGGATTTATATTCAATTTGAGAGATAATCAAGTTGTATAATGAAGTTAGAGGACAACATAGTTAATTCTGACGGTAGAGGGACATCATGGCATGCGCGTTTCTAGGGCGATGGATAAAGGCACATGCTAATATCTGCATAAAATGGTACTTCACAAAAAAACAAAATTCAGATTTGTAAAAATAAAACATTTTTTTTGTGATTTAACAACAATGGAAATGCAAACATTAAAACTTAATTTCTGAAAATCTGTTGTATTTTATAATTTCTGGAAACTGTTGTACGCATGCCATTTTGTGTAGAGTTTAGCCCCTCAGAGGGGACTTGTAATGTTAAATCTTCATATTTGATTTTTGATTTTTTTTCAAATTAATGCATGCACTAAAGAGAGGTGCTATTGTTAGGCCAATACTAAATTATACTTTAAATAATATATTGTAGGATAAAAAATCAATTAACTTAAGAAATTGATTACATTGAATACATTTGTTGTTGATCATTGAGATGTCTTATTTGTTGTTGTAAGTGGTATTTGCCTTCGATTACCTAGCGATACAAGGATTATTGGTATACATCTTGGGTCATTTTAGCTCCATGTTGGCTGGCTGTAATTAACAATAGAGGTAATTATTGGTATACATTTTGGGTCATCTTGGTTCCATTTTGTGAGATTTTTCCAAGATCAAGAGCTCAATGAAAAGTACAAAATAGATGATAGGAATAAACTATATTCTATCAAGAGCAAATACTGATCAACTGAATCATCAAGAAAAATTACATACAATGTAGATAAGCTTGCTTATAAAGGCAAGGCTAAGAGACAAGAGAGCACACAATAATGACATGTGGCTCAATGAGATGCAATGGTAGGTAGGAGTAGGTAGGAGAAATAATAAAATATTCCACAAGAGGTGGATCACCCACCGCAGGTGGAATTATCACTCCACAATAAGTGGATATGATAAAGTAATAACAAGATCACACCATAAAAGGTGAAGTTTCTCCTACATGCACACTCTCAATGTAGCACATCTCCCTAGGTGCCTCATATGCAAACTACTATGATATGCATGTACCTAAGTAAACTTAAGTAAAGTGTAATTATATCCAACATGAATAAATAATTACACCAACACAAATACACTTAAGTCTACAATGCAACTAAGTAATGCAAGATGAGTCTCGACTACAAAGCCATGTAGGTACCCATGTAAAAATGCAAATGCAATCTCTCATAAAGCGAGGAAAGAGAGAAAAACCCTCCCCCAAAAGAGAGATGAAAACTATATATAAAAGACCTCTCAAAAAAATATGTGAAGGAAAAAACTCCATGTGAAGAAAAAACCCCCCCATATGAGAGAAGAAGAGAGACCAAAGAGCCCCCCCTCAATGTAGAATCTGTACCAATGGTAGAAGCTCAAAGCTGAATGAAGAAACTGCTCAACAAACGTTGAACAACATTCCTCCCCTTAGGAAGAAACAAAACCAAAGGTGTATCCATGTAGTATCTCAATCATGAAAGGAAGATGTAGGAAAAAAACATATGATAGATGAAGTCTCTGAAAACTGCTCAAGTGTCCCCATGTCGATGTTGGAAGTTACCCCCTCCAAAGGTGGTGAATTGTTCCGCATTGCTGGAATGCCACTCCAAGATCTAGTGGAGATGAATGCAAAACAATATCTAAAGATTCACATGTCTCCTCTAAGGATAAAGAGACCTCCTCCAACTGTTGCACAAAAGTATCCACAATCATGTCAACCTTGAAAGAAGGATCATGTAGAGAATGCATAAGAGGGCCAGAGTGTTCCCTCACAACAATAGAAGAAGAATCATCTTCATCAAAGAGAAGATGAATTTCATCAAAGATGTCTTCCAAATCTACAATGTAGGACTCCACAAACAAGCCTGCAATGTCTGTCAAGTAGTCATCCCAATGAACTGAAGCTAGAAGACAAGATATATCCTTTTGCACTGAATCACAAGAAGGCAAAATTGTCGCACTAGTTGCATCATCAGGTGCAATAGGTGATTTGATATCAATAGGAGGAGATGAAATGCAAGGCTCAAGAACAGGTCACATGTGAGAATCCCCAAGTTCAAGTACCCAAAGTTCTCCTCAAAATCTGAATCATCATGTGAAGAATCAACCTCATCAATAGGACCAAAATGTGAAAATGAGTACAACTGAGATGCATTATCAACCACCCCAGTCGCAATGATAGCTCTAGTCTCCAAGTCTCTAATGATAACTGAATCAGGTGTGAAGTTCATAGTTTTCCTTGTTGTCAGGTAAAAGTACAAACTTGTCTCTCACTTTTATAAAGGAAAAGGCTAACAACAGCAAAATAGTTCAACTCCAATGGCACAAAAGTGATATTTCTATTTGGTTTTGGAATATGATGTAAACTGATGAAATGTGTAAAACTGGATGAAGTTTATGCCTATTATTTAAAAAAAATATTGGAACAAGAATTGAAATGTTTTTTAATTATTGAAGTCATTTTTTTAATTATTAAAAAATACTGCAAATCAAGGGTTTTCCCTCCCACCACAAAACTATATGTAAATAATCTTGTTTTCCTCTGATTTTGAAATATGTTTTAGATGACATCCATAGCCAGTGCAAAAAAAAAAATCTGATTTCGATGTATATTTTCACCATTATAATAATTCAAAGTCGAAGTTTCCCGCAATCGATAGTTTTCGTCTCCCACCAAATTTCCCCTATCAAAACTATAGCAATCCCCCAAAAAATTATATATTCTTGAAGAGGACTCTCTCCTCTAGTGTTATATATAATTTTTAAATTTTTCTGATATGATTTATTATTATTTTTTGTTTTTCCGAATTAGATTCTTCTGGAATGTTAATATACTTACATGTAGTACTTTGTAATTTTAAAATACTAATTCTAATTGAAATTCTATAAAAAAATATATATGTCAATGTTCCTCACTCCAAGCTCTCGAAAAGGGTATTTTTAGTTTTTTTTTTAAATAAAAATTTGATGGTCAAATTCTTAGCAGAACTTGAAAGTTCTGCAAATTGGGGGGGGGGGTTTGAGTAGGTTGCCATGTGGGATGCCACATGGGCAGGGGACTCGGCCGAGCAGGTCCCCCAAGTAGAGGGACCCTCCGCGAGCAGTCACATGGGGAAGCGACCACTCGCTTCCCCACCCTTTCCCTCATATATTAATGAGGTGATTTTTTAATTTTTAAAAAACAAAAAACAAAAAGCAATTCATGAAATCTTCAAAAAAAATTCTAGGAAGTTGATTTTTTTCAAGGAAGGAGGCGATTTTTTCGAAGGAGGTGATATTTTATCGAGGAGGTGATTTTTTGCAAAGGATTTAATTTTTTTCATTAGGAGTATTTACTTGCGATTTTAGGAAAGCAAATTTCAATACTTTGTGTAATGGGGAATAAAATAAATAGAGCAAAAAAATATGATCGTATAAGGGATGATTCAAAGAAAGGTCATACAAAACGTAATCAAGAGCAACCTATTGATGTTGAAGAAGATCGGGTTGATGTTGAAGATGATGCAACTGAAGCAACGAAAGAAATTAGTACTAGTCAAGGTACAAATTTTTCTTCTGTCTTGAGAAATTTGATGGAGATGAATGAGGATTCTCTTTTCAGTCAAATTTTATACACATGGTACCTGAGAGCATAATTAAATTGCATTGCAAAAACATGTGGGAGGAATATTTTGAAAAAAAATCTATGGTCGAGAGAGCACAATTATTTGTAAAGTTATTTAAGAAAAGAGAAATTACTCATGTTTTGGAGTTGTTGGGTGTCGATAATAGCAAAAGCTCAGGAGGTCATGTAAAAGAAAATGTAGTCACATAAATCTGTCCACTTAATTAAATGAATACTTAGTATTTATTTGATTATTTAACCATCAATTAATAATTAATTAAATTAATATTTAATTAATTCATCTTAACCCTCTTCTCCTATTAATTAAATAAATTATTCAATTTATTTGATTTAATTCACTTAACCAAATTCATACCATTAATTAAATAAATAAATCATATTTGTTTAATTAAATCTTCTCTCACATTTAAATAAATTAATATTTATTTAAATCCCCCAAAATCTCACCTCTCACATTTAAATAAATTAATATTTATTTAAATCCCCCAAAATCCCACCTCTCACATTTAAATAAATAAATCATTTATTTAAATCACCTTTATCCTCCACCCACTTGTATTTTCCTACAAAAGCAAGTTGCACAACTATTTTAAATAAATTATTAATTTAAAATAATTGTGCAACTTGCTTTTGTAGGAAAATACAAGTGGGTGGAGGATAAAGGTGATTTAAATAAATTATTTATTTATTTAAATGTGAGAGGTGGGATTTTGGGGGATTTAAATAAATATTAATTTATTTAAATGTGAGAGGTGGGATTTTGGGGGATTTAAATAAATATTAATTTATTTAAATGTGAGAGAAGATTTAATTAAATAAATATGATTTATTTATTTAATTAATGGTATGAATTTGGTTAAGTGAATTAAATCAAATAAATTGAATAATTTATTTAATTAATAGGAGAAGAGGGTTAAGATGAATTAATTAAATATTAATTTAATTAATTATTAATTGATGGTTAAATAATCAAATAAATACTAAGTATTCATTTAATTAAGTGGACAGATTTATGTGACTACATTTGCCCCTCTTTGAGACGGTGCGGTTTATCGCGTCGTTTCAAAGAAAGAAAAATAGGTGTGAAGAAATGCCCCATAAAATGCAAATTTAATGGGTGGTATGCCCCCTCGAGGGATGGGCTGAATTTTTTTTGAAAAATCGGGCGATCTCTCGAAAAAGAATGAAAAGCGGAGGGGAGGTAGAATAGAAGAAATTAGAACTAATGATGAAAGAATGGGAGAAAATGGAGTGAATATGAAGAAACAACAAGCCAACAAGTACCCTGAGGTCATGCAAGAGATACATAGCAGATGTAGTGTGGGGTTTGGATTGATGCTATACAATTGATCAAAATTGGTTGGACAATCTGGTGCAATCGGTTTAATTGCCCCAGTCAAGTCAAAGCGTGACAGTTGATGTCAGTTGGTCGCTTGGACATGATAAAGTCTGAGTAAGTGAATCAAAGTGACCTGATGTGACTTAGACAATTGATGTAATTGCCCGATGAAGTCAAGGTATATGAAGCAAAATACTCGTTTGAGACGTAGACAATTGATGTAATTGTCTGTTAGATTGTGTTTGATTGGTTGATCAATTGATAGTGTGTGCGTGGGATGGATGATTGTGGTGAATCATAGCAGCCCCGTTGAGACTAGGTCATTATGATAAATGCCTGATGTAGTCTAGGATTACCATGATCGATTACCTGTTGAGACCCGAAGATACTTGATCAGAGTATCTTTGGATAGTCTAGGTGTGTGGGAGTCGATGTATCTGTGCAGATAGAGTAACTTTCTTGACTTATTGGATGACTTAGCATAGGAAACACAATCCCTCCTATTTAGAGATGGATGGTGATGAACGTAGCTTGATTGGGTTGATTGCGAAATGATGAAGGATATGTGATGTTGATTATTGAGATGGGGAGGGTTGGGGGGTTCAATGTTAGAAGAAATGGAGGACCTATGACTCATTCCTATGGAAGAAGAGGAAAATAGAGTATGCATTATTATGACTATGTATGCATGATATGCAGCTATTATAAATGTATGGATGGTTGGAATGCAACGGAATGCAGTATATATAGATGAGATGGAATGACGATCCATAGTGCTCTATTTTCATCATTGAGCTTTTAAAATGTTGGAAGAGAATACAAGCATCTTGACATAATGATTCAAGATGACCAGAGTATTTCTTACATGGATTTGATATAGCAAGTTAATACAAGCAACTTGATATAATGGATCAAGTTGACCTCAGTATTGCTTGCGGAACAGACAAGGATTATCTCCGTTCATGCATGACTTGGATCGTCCTCCTTGATCTTAGGCTGATCATATCCTGAGACAAGTGCATACCATACTAAGAAATAAAAACCTTTACCCAAATTGGATGAGGAGGAACCAAAGAATGAGCAGTGTACCTGTAAACAAACAGTATATACATAAAGAATAAAGAATATGGATCCTTGGTAATGGTTCATGCTCATATGGTCGAGGTATACGCTGTAGTCAGCAAGCCGTAATGATCTATGACTGTATTTGGCATAAGATTACGTAGCTTAGTGAACTTCCCACGTAGACACCATTAGTACATGCCCCAGAACTTCATCGGAAATAATGCACAAACGATACAAAGCAATGCTGAAAGATCCCGATACAGATAAACAAATGAATTACTCACGAATCAACCAAGCATTTGATAGCTTAACATAATTTTCTTGTCAAAGAAAATGTCACTTTTGTCTTTGTTTTGGTAAGGAAGGATGTATCCTTGTTTAAAGACAGTTTCTGATTTGTTGGATGTGGATTGTGTGGTCGATTGATAAATGGTCATTGTGTGAGTACTGTGTTAATGTTGGTTTTGCATCTGCTTGAATGAATATGTACAAGGTGTTGCCATGTTTTTGTGTGATTTTCGATGGGTTTTTCGATGTTTTTGGATTTTGTGTAATAGTTTTTGAATGTTTTTGGATTTTGTGAGTCATTTTTGAATGTTTTTGGATTTTGCGAGACATTTTTGAATGTTTTTGTATTTTACGAGACATTTTTGAATGTTTTTGTATTTTGCGAGACATTTTTAAATGTTTTTGCCAATGAATCACCAGTAATGTAGAATCCACTTCCATCATCTAGATTGTAAGGGCATTGCCCCCAAGTTGGACATGATTTATGAAAAAGCGGGATGCTAGACGCATGAAGTACTTTCTTGGATTACAGATCAAATAACAAGCCATGGTTAGATGGATGGATGTGTGTATGTATGAATGTGATCGCAACGAGCCTGAAAGATACTGGAGCCATTGCCTTTACGAGTGGCGCCTGTTTGCCAGGTTTTCGCCATCGTACTTACCCAAGGTGCCACTGGATTGGTTGTTCACCGTTTGGATGCATGATTTTTCTTTACTTTTTTGAATGTTTTTGTTATTTTCTAGTATGCAGGGGAGCTTGATGCTCTGTACAGCCTAGGTATAAAACCGTTTGAGGTGCATGCTATTGATTGGATCTGCAAGCGGTTCTCCTTCTGATGTAGCCAACTGATATGCCCCGGACCCGAATACAACAGTGACAACATATGGGCCGAGCCAATTTGATTCAAGCTTGCCTTGATGTTCTCTGTTTGGTTGGTTGCGAGGATTCTCTCAAAGAACAAGATCACCTACCTCAAATGTACGAGATCTAACTCGGTGATTGTAGCTTCTACTCATGCGCTGCTGATAGGCTTTGAGGTGATTGTGTGCAGCTTGTCGCTTCTCATCAAGTAACTCTAACTTCTGAAGACGTGAGACTCTGTATGCCTCATCATCGATGAGATTATGCAAGGAAACTCGTAATGATGGTATCTCAACCTCAATAGGTAAGATAGCTTCTGCACCATAGACCAATGAATAAGGAGTTGCACCTGTAGGGGTTCGAATGCTAGTTCGATATGCCCATAATGCTGGATTCAATTGAACATGCCAATCGCGACCGACATCATTGACTGTCTTCTTTAGGATTCTCAATATGTTTTTATTGGATGCTTCAGCCTGACCATTGCCTTGTGGGTAATAGGGGGTGGAAAAGTGATGTTGGATATGAAATTTCTCACAAAGCTCACGGACATCCTAATTTTTGAAAGGAAGACCGTTATCTGTGATGATGGACATGGGTACACCATACCGGCAGATGATGTAGTTGAGGATGAATGAGGCGATCTGCTTGCCAGTGACTTGGGTAAGTGGAACAGCTTCGATCCACTTTGTGAAATATTCGGTAGCGGTAATAATGAATTTATGGCCATTGGATGAAGATGGATGAATCTTACCCACAAGGTCAAGGCTCCATTGACAAAAAGGCCATGGTGTTGTGATTGGTTGCAGTTCCTGTGCTGGTGCATGTATCAGGTCACCGTGAACTTGACATTTCTTGCATTTCCTGACAAAGTAGTAGGAATCCTTTTCCATAGATGGCCAATAGTATCCAGCTCGCATGATCTTCTTGGCTAGTGATGGACCACTTGAGTGAGTCCCGCAAATTCCTTCATGTACCTCTTCCAAAACCTTTTTTATCTCACCTTGTTCTAGACATCGAAGGAGAGTACCATCAAGACTACGTCGGTATAGGGTTTCGGCAATAATGGTATATCGAGCAGTTTGGTGAATGAAGGTTTTACGTTGGTTATTTGATTGGTTGGGAGGAAGGGTGTGATCACGGAGATAGGTGTAGAACTCACCGTACCATGGGGATTCGGAACCAACAAGGTGACATATCATTTCGGATTCAGGGATATCATAAGCAGGGATCCAAAGCTGTTCTACCAAGAACTCGTAGCGTGTTGAATTCTGTGGAAGATCTAGTAGAGATGCGATGGTAGCCATAGCGTCAGCAGCTCGATTCTGATCTCTTGGTATCTGCTCAAAAGTGATAGTAGTAAATGATGTCTTTAGAGTGTCCACCATTTGCTTATATGGCATGAGTTTATCATCTTTGGTCTGATATTCATCTGTTGCTTGTCGAATGACTAGTTGGGAATCGCCATATACTTGTAGTTCTTGTAATTTCCATTGTACGGCTAACCTGAGTCCTGTGATCAAGGCCTCATACTCTGCTATGTTGTTTGTGCATGGAAATGTGAGCCTGTAAGACTTCGGGATGCTGTCACCTTGAGGTGTGATAAACAAAATGCCTGCCCCTGAGCCGTGCCTAGTGTATGAACCGTCAAAATATAGTTTCCATGGTTGTACTTCTGTGATCATGAATATCTCTTCATCTGGAAAATTGGAAATGAGGGGATGATCGCCTATGAGTGGTGCATCAGCCAACTGATCTGTAATGACCTGCCCTTTGATAGCTTTACGGTCCACATACTCGATGTTAAATTCACTTAGAATCATTACCCATTTGGCTAAGCGACCTGTCAATGCTGCTTTGCTGAGTAAATACTTGAGTGGATCAATCTTTGCAATGAGTTGTACTTTGTGTGTCAACAGATAGTGTCGCAATTTAGTGGCTGCTAAGATTACTGCTAGGCAAGCTCGTTCAATAGGTGTGTAATTGAGTTCATAGCCAACCAGTGTGCGAGAGATGTAGTAAATAGCACACTCTTTGCCTTCTGCATTATGTTGTGCCAATAATACACCTAATGCTGTACTTGTCGCTGAGATATAAAGTAACAACGGTCTACTTGGATCTGGTGGCATCAACAATGGTGGATTCATGAGATAGTCTTTAAGCGTTTGAAATGCTTGTTGGCATCTGGCATCCCACTGAAAGCGGATGTTCTTGTGTAGCAAGTGTGTGAATGGGTGACACTTATCAGCCAATTGTGCAATGAATCTTCGGATGGATTGAAGCCGCCCTTGTAATGTCCTTAGCTGACTGATATTCTTTGGAGGTGGCATGTCCATTATTGCCTTAACCTTTGTTGGATCGACCTCAATGCCTTTGCTTGAGACAATGTATCCTAGAAGCTTCCCGGAGGTCACTCCAAAGACACATTTCTTTGGGTTGAGTCAAACATGATATTGTTCTAGTCTATCAAAGATTTGATCTAAGATGTGGAGATGTCCTTCTCTAGTAAGTGATTTTTCTAGTAAGTCATCCACATAATCTTCCATCATAGTATGCATCATGTCATGGAAGATGGTGGTCATTGCTCTTTGATAGGTTGCTCCTGCATTCTTTAGACCAAAAGGCATTACATTCCAGCAGTATGTGCCCCATGGACATGTGAAGGTTGTCTTATGTTGATCTTCGGGTGCGATCTTTATCTGATTGTAGCCGGAAAAGCCATCCATGAGTGAAAGCATCGCATGTCCTGCTGTTAGATCCACTATGATGTCGATATTTGGTAGGGGAAGTCATCCTTAGGACATGCCTTATTCAGATCTTTGAAGTCAGTACAAATGCGGATGCCCCCTTTTGGTTTGCCGACAGGCACAATGTTGGAGATCCATTCTGCATAATCAATTGGCCTAATGAAACCAACATCTAGGAGTTTCTTGAGTTCTGTTTTGACTAGCACTGCAATCTGGGGATGCATCTTACGAAGCTTCTGCTTGACAGGTTTGGCTCCTTCTACTACGGTGAGGTGATGCATGACTAAATCAGGATCAAGCCCAGGCATGTCTGCATATGACCATGCAAAGTTGATCTGACGCTTCTGGAAGAACTCTATAAATTTAGGTTGTTCCTCTGGAGTGAGAAGAGATGCCAGATGTATGATATGAGGATTTTCAGGAGTCCCCACATTGTATTCTTTGGTTTCCTCGATGAGAATCGTTGATCGTTCCTGTTGTGCATTAGCAGGGAGAATGTCAAACCCTTCATCCTCAGGTGCCTCAAAGAGGTTTTCACCGTTGGATACGCTCTTTCTTTTTACTTTTGTGGGATCAAACAGTGCCACAGTGTGGTTTTCACTGGAAGATCCATGTTTCATTGTTATATTTTTGCAGCTGAAAGGTTTGGCATCCGCCCTGAAGTATGCTGCGCTATTAAGTTCAATGGCGAATCCAACTTTGTGATCCCCGCTTGGTAGATTATCCCGTAATTCCAAAAAGTCAATGATAGCCTCATCATTTTGGAAGAGGTCAAGACATGGAGGATTTGATTGGTTCCATTCGATGAGTTCAGGGTGGATAATGGGCATTACTTCATCGGTTAGGTTAAGTGCGGGAGATGTATAAGTGAGGGTTAAGACATTATGGTGAAGGTCGTTAATGGTACTCTCCTTGTCAGAATCAGGTGTAGGATGAGACATAGGGTCTGTGGAAGATGTTTCCAGCTCAGGTACCCAAGTGGTCTTTATCTGTGCTTCTCCATAAACAGGGATGTCTTTGCGTGGCGGAGGTGGTGATGTGTCTTCCTCATCTGAAGTGTTAAGTTGTACAGAATCAAATTCCCACTCATGTGAGTCAGTCTCTGAATCACTCTCCAGCATCCGATTGCTATACCATACTGGGATGTCTTTGGAGTTAAAAACGGCAGGTGTGATTGGTTTATGTATCTTTGTAGTGATCGGTGCTGCAGGAATTGTGATGGGGATTAAAGGATTTGTTACTGGAAGTATCGGCAGTGTTGATTTAGTGGCTTCTGTTGGAATGGCTGGTGCCATAGATGTTGCTGTAGGTTTCCATACAGTTGTTGCTACAAATGGTGTTGCTGATGGGATTACTGATTTGTTTGGTGGGATGAATGATATTGATGATGGTTGCGGTGGGGTTGTGAGCCTTGATGGGGCAGTGGGGATAGTGCTTGATGGTGCTTTGATTATGAAAGGTGTCCTCTTTGCAGTAGGTGGGCAAAATGGTTTGCTGGGTTTTCCTTTGAATTTGAGTTTGGGAAGGATCTCTTTTTCAAAGCCTAGGCCTGTATTACCTTTGGGCTTGAATTCTGGTAGCAGAGGTTCATGTCGTCCTTGTTTGTAGTATCCCAAAGCACTCTGACCATCATATCCCATTCTTTGCATAATGAGGAGGCCTTTGCCATACTGTTCTGTAGGAAGTGTAACTCGCGGTTTATCAGTGGTGATGGGATCTTTATAGATCCAGTCCGCTAGGTCCTCATCTTGTGTCTCTTCCTCTTGACTCTTTCCAAGGATGAAAGGCGTCAAGGCACATGCTGGTGTGATTAGTGGTTGCTGGAGTAATTGTTGTGGCTTACCATGTGTTCTAGGAGAAGTGGGCATTTGTCCCACACAAAAGAGCTGACTCAAGTTGTATTCTCCAGGACCTTCCTCTGCGATCTTCATCTTAAGCTTTTCTTGCTTCGGTATAGTGGTGTTCGAACTGGCAAGAGAGGCGGGACTTACATATGATGTGGAGGAAATGGCTTCCCTATTATTAGGAACAGTAATCTCTGGTTGATGGCTGATATTATGGCAAAATGCAAAGGGATTTGCATCGCCCAGGATTGTGATCTCTACATCGTTATGTGGAAACTTGATACATTGATGGTAGGTAGATGGAACAGCTTGCATGACATGTATCCAAGGTCTCCCTAATAATAGATTATATGGCAGAGGAAGGTCCAGAACCTGACAGATGATGTGCTTTACCACAGGGCCCACTTGGATTGGTAGTACCATAGCTTCTTTGGATGAACGCTCTGCATCATCATAGGCCTTGATGGTGATCTTCTTGCGAGGATCCACTGATTCTATTGCATATCCCAATGCTATGACCAACTATAGTGTACACATGTTTAGGCCTACTCCATTATCTATCAAGACTCGCTTGATCCTGTGTTGGTTGATAAAGCCTTCAATGTGTAGTGAAGCATTATGAGGTTGTTGGAAAGAAGAGTTGTCACTTTCAGAAAAAGTGAGACAAGGTGATGACTTTAGATTTCCAACCATGGCTTGAAACTGGTCCGTATTCAGGTTTGCAGGGACTAACGCCTCTTGGAGTGCTTGATCCAAGATTATTTTATGAGATGGGGATAGGCGCAATAGCTCTAAAATGGATATAAGCGCAGGCGTTTTGTCTAATTGTTCCACAAGATTGTACTGCTTTGGGACAGAGGTGGTGCCTTGTGGAGCTGCCTTGATGGTGACCTTGCCACGATGTGTAACAACATTGCATTTTGAGGTGGGATTTTTGAAGGTTATGGTTGCAATTTGTTCACTGGCATCATACAGGTGATTTACAGTATAATTATACGCAGCCTGCGTATAATCAGTGGTATCAGTGCCTCGCCTAGAAGTGGAAGGACCCCTTTGATCTTGTGATGGAAGTGGATTCTTGAACATCTGATGATCATTATTGGTTGTTTTTGGGTCATGTCCTTCAACTTCAATTTCTCCTCGATCAATAAGATCCTGAATGAGATCTTTCAATCGGTGACAATTACTTGTCTTGTGTCCTCTTCCTTGATAGAACTCACAGTGTTCAGTATCTCTCCACCATGCCAGTTTGACCTGAGGCTCATAGTTTGATAGCTTAGGTAGAGTGATCAAATTTTGAGAAATGAGTTGTCGCAACATTGTTTCAATGGGTTCCCCTAAGGGAGTGTATGTGCGTTTTTGTTTTTGCTAACGAGGTCTAGGTTCATCATGAGACGTGATGCGACCTTGATTGGAAGGAACATTTGTGTTATTCTGAGGTGGAGGATTTTGTCCTGCAGATCAAACCACAGGTTGTGCATTTTGGATAGTCCGAGCATCCACAACTCCATCATTGATGATATTTTTGTTCTTGTTCCAGAAGTTCGGTTTATCGCTATTGAAGCGCGGGCGAGGACCATCTTTTGGTTCATTAAAGATTTTGATGAGTCCTTTCTTGATGAGTGCCCGTTCACACTTTAAACCCTTGGTGATCATATCATTAAAAGAGTCTGTGTCTTTGACATCCAGGTGAAATTCCATTTCTTCGTTTAAGTTGGAAATGAATATTTCCACTAGTTCTCGTTCAGGTAACTGAAGAGAACGTCTGCTAGACATTTGGCGCCATCGTTGCAGGAATACTGAGAATAGTTCACCTGGTTTTTGTTTGGTGTTGCACAGATCAGCCATGGTGATGTCGCGTTCAATATTATAAGAGTAATGAGATAGGAAATTCTGGATGAGTTCCTCAAATGTTCTAATGCCACCTGGTAGTCGGGAAAACCATGATGTGGTTGTGCCTCCCAAGCTTTGGGGAAAAAGGCGCATTAGGTAGGTGTCTTCATATGCCACTTCAAGACAAGCGGAATGAAATTCTCGGACATGATCGCGGGGATCCCCCTTTCCTCTATATTTTTCAAACTTGGGTGTTTCGAATCCTCGAGGAAATGGTGGCATGTAAAGATTCATATCAAAAGGATAGGGATAGATGTCATTGAGTGAGAATTGGTTAATCTTGACACCACTACGAAGTTGTTGGGCGAGATTCTCGACTTGTTGCCGCAACATCTCCATTTCATTTGGAGGAGGAGGTGGTGGGTTACCTCGAGGGATGTTATATCTGATGGGATCTCTACGCCCTTCCTCCTCATGGTGACTTTGTCTTTCTGATGCTTGTCTTAATTGGGCAAGTTCAAAGTCTGAGGGGAGTTTGGCTCCTTCTTGAGCAAGTCTTAAGAAGTGAGCATCCGCATTGCTCCTGAGTATTTCGTCAAAAAGTCTGTTAAAGAGAGGGTTATGCTGAGCCCTTTCTATTGTTGCAGGAGTGGGAGTACTTGGGTTTTCGTCATCTGCATTTCCTCCAAGTGCTTCTTGAAATTCATTGAGATTTTCCTCTTCTTCTTCTTCTCTTTCTATTTCTCGTTGTCTCGACTGTGATCGGGTTTGAGCCATTTTGTTTGCAAGTTTGTGTTTGAAGTTGATTGAAGATGATGATGAGTTGGTGATGAAATGAAATATTGATGGTTGGTGATTTGTGTTGTATGGGGATCTCTAACACTTTAAGGTAGATGTAACCGAAATTCCTTCTTTGAATTGCTTGTTTGTTTGATAAGTTTGGATGTGATAAGGTGTAGAGAAATCTGAGATGTGTTACAGATTTTGACTACCTAGCAATGAGAAGATTCACTCATGAACTAGTTTTAACCTGCGTAGCTGTGTCTCTTAGGATGAGCTTATCCTAGATGTAGAAACAATCTAAAAAGTGATGTGATGTGTTTGATTTCAAGCAATATCTAAAAGAGAACTTGGGACAAGAACCTCTTAATGTTTTGAGAGTTGGGACGGATTGATGATGAAGTGATTATGTATGAGTGAGATAATGGATGAAAATGTTTCCAACTTCAATAAAAACTTTGTGTTACAAATGGGACAAACTCTATCTCTTCCCTTTTAGGCGTTGGTGGCACTTCTCGAGCTGTGTTGTAGGTGATACAGATGTTTGGGAAGAAGTTGGGATTGATCTTTCCTCCTTGGTTTTTGTGATAACTCAAAGCTCTATATTGCATAAAAACTCTACGGTTCAATGATTCGGAATCAAATTCGTTTGTTTTTCCTTGAAGGTAGAGACGCATGTGACGCAGAAAGACTCTATGTGAGACAAAGATTTGTCTATTTATATAGAAGAATTTACTCCTTTTGATCAAAGCCTTTGAGCTCAATGGTTTTCTTTTCAAGTTAATATTCTGATGATGCTTCTTCTTTCGCAAGATGTGAAGAATGGTCATAAAATTTGACTCTTTGTTGTTTGTACCTTGTTTTTGATGTTTTTGGTTGTTTTGACAGATGTTTGGTTGGATGAATACTTTGTTTTTGGGAAGTGATTTTCTGATTTTTCTTTGACAAGAAAACAAAGCAAGCACACAAACACAAGAATGTTGCCTCAAAGGCACAAAAGAGTATGGGTCTAGATCAACCCAATCCTTGGACTTGTTTTTGACCCTTCCTTTAGATGTATTTTAAGGTGTATTTCCAAAGCCTGAAGTCGGCTCAATTTGCACTTGGTCTTTAAAACGAACACACTTCAAACACTTTTTATCCCTAAGGTCAAATGGCCAGTTGTGATAAATTTAGCCCCCATCTTGATATTTTTTCGACTTTGGTACTACATACCTTATGAATCCCGCCTTGGCAGGTAAGGATGTGATATACTAAGTCTTGCACGAGCATAACAAATAGATGATCCCTATGATGGGGGAGGCACCACTTTTATCAAGCCAAAAGTGACTTTTCAAAAAGCTATGTTTCTATTCAAGGAAATATGTATGGTGAGTATCTTGGGAGCAAAACCATCTATGCTCTTGCACTAAATTATATCTCAAATATCCTCAATCAATAGAACGAGTGGGCTACTACTTAAAAGTGTTTAGTCATGTTCGATGTTTTTGGACATAAGTTCATTCTGCAGTGACTCACTTAAGAGCCTTGTAACTGGTGGTGGGGCCCATTTGTCCTTTCGGCCAGTTACACTGTAGGAACAGCTAAACCCAAGGCTACAGCTTTCGCTCACACCTGATTTCTATAGCGGCTCGAAGGATTTACTGCTCAAGGTCGTTCCCAAGAGTGATGTGTCTCTTGGTTGGCCTCTCTTAAAAAGATAAAATTTTGAGTGTTACTAACACTTTTCTCTTGCACCTAGGACCACGAAAGCCAAGGGAGAGGATAGTGTGTGTTAGAAGTAGGACCACTCGACCAACTCTTTGCACAAGTGTGCCAAGCACGAAAAACACTTGTTCTTTTTAATCTACCATTGCAATGTGATCTAACTATTTGGAGATGTTGCTCCAACAATCATGGTGTTCTTTTTAATTTTCAAAGGCATTTGTTTGAGTAAACTAGAATTTGAAAATCCTGGTCAACTTAATAAAAAACACGTTTGCCTGAAGTAAAATTGCTTTAAAAATGAGACAAGTTGATTGCGAATTTTATTTGCACCAAAAATGGAAATGTGGATTGTGAGTTTTATCTTGATGCAAGAAATAAATTGTGCCTTGTTTATTTTAAGCACCAAAACGAAGTTTGTTTCCTAACTTGCAAAAAAAATAAAGTTGTTTTTGTATAAGTTTGTGGTTCTTTTTACCTTAGAACAATGAAATTCTTTTTAAGAGGCCCAAACAAATATGTGATTCTTTTTTAAAAGCCCAAATTTGAAATGTGAAGTTAATTTTAAACCAAAATAAAAAGTGAATTCATTTTTAAAACCAACTTCAAAAACAAGTTAGTAAAAAATATAAATCTACTTTTTAATCTAATTTAAATCTGCACAAAAGAGAAAAATAGTTAGTAAAATCCGCCTATTTGGTGGGCTTCTACAAGCCTAATTTTTTTTTTTTTTTTGGGTTTTTTTTTTTTTTGGTTACAAGGTGATTTGTACAACGTTTTGTTACAATAGCGATAGTCTGCGTTTGAACAGAGGCACTATTTAACACAAACGCACTAAAAGAAAGGGAAAGACAGAGAAGGCAAAAGCACTGAAACAGGGTGAATAGCACCAAAATAATGTCAAACGCACCAAAACAGTGTCAAAAGCAAGTTGCACAATTATTTTAAATAAATAATTTATTTAAAATCACCTTTATCCTCCACCCACTTGTATTTTCCTACAAAAGCAAGTTGCACAACTATTTTAAATAAATTATTTATTTAAAATCCTATTTATCCTCACCCACTTGAAACCTTTAATGGTTTCCCTTAAAGTATTCAAACTTGATGGCTTTAAAGTCTTCAAACTTGATGGCTTCCTTCTATAGTCTTCTTAAGACTTTAATGGTTTTCCTTAAAGTCTTCAAGCCTTTAATGGTTCCCCTCAAAGTCTTCAAGCATTTTAATGCTTTATCTTCCTTTTTCTCATTTAAATAAATTAATATTTATTTGAATATTTATCCAAATACAACTTGCACACATTTATTGAAATAAATGAATTTTTATTTTAATAAAATCCTATTTTCCCTCACCCACCAAATCCACTTGCAAAATCTAATCCCCTTCTAGATTCTTCTAACCCCTTCCTAATTAACTTAATCCATCCCCTAATTATTGTCACTTTCCTAAGCAAAATGGAGTCACTTCTCAAAGCCTAAAAGTCTTTGATAACCATTAAAGGCTTTCAACCTTCAACCACTAAATGTCTCAAAGTCTTGGATAACCTTTGAAAGCTTCCAACCTTCAACCACTAAATGGCTCAAAGTCTTTGATAAACATTGAAGGCTTTCAACCTTCAACCACTTAATCCCCAAAGTCTCCAATAACCATTAATGGTTACCTCAAACCCTCCCACATGGTTAAAACATTTGTTTTGACTCAACCTCTACCCAACCCAAGGGTCTCATCAAGCCTTTAATGCTTTGACCATGATTATCTCTTAATCATTTGCACAAAGGTTTATCCTTGCATTAACTCCTAATCCAGTGGGTAATCCTAATTTAGGCTTGACCCTTACCTTCTAGATAACCATGAGGTCTCCTCAGGCATTTAATGCCTCCAACCTCTTCTCTCAACCCAATCTTATGTTGACACTTGTCACCATTTCATTGGTGCAAATTGTGCACATGGATCCCCAACTTTCAAGCTTGACCCTTGATTAAACCTTTCAATCCTGGCCATCCATTGCTCCATTTTTCCTATAAATAGAGCCCATTCCTTCATAATCCAGATCCCGAAAACTTGTATGCATTTAGGCTATAGACATTTTTAGAGAGAATTTAGCATAGAATAACTAAAATCTTGTCTTTTTGGTAAAATCAATCATTTTAGCATCAATAGCATAGTATTTAGCTTTTCATTTCATATTTGAAGCTTAATATTAAATCTCAATCCTCCATAAGCATCCATAGTGCAAAAAGCTGCTGAGAGCTACACTCATTTGGGACTTGGAGAGGAGAGGAACAAGGGAGGAGCAACTATGAGCATCTTGATTAGCTATTTTATTCTATGTTTATATGCTTTCTATTTCATGCTTAATATCTCTCTTGATATGCCTGTTTAGGATAATCTTTTGTTGCTAACACTAACGTTTGTTTCTTGTGCTCTTGTGTGTTGCCATCAAACAGATTTTCTAATCCTTTTTGCAGAGCATCAGAAACAGTAGTTGAAAATTTGCAAGATGCATTGAACCTTATTGATACCACAAGTTGAGGAGCTGATTCAAGTGTTGCACGTAGAGCATTGATGAATACGATTTCTAGTAAGAGGTTGTCACATAAAAGACAAGTTACAACAATTTTTGAATTACTGCATATATCTAGAAAAATTGTTGAAAGATATTTGTAGACTTCCTCGAAATGACATAATTTCTGAAGATGTAAGAAGACTGGTATTTGAATATTGGACCTGCCACTCTTGTGTTTCTTCCAATAGAAGGGACACTATACAAATGAAAGATGAAGAGACCCATATGAACATTTCACATCCTAAACATTTTGTAGATAGAACACAAAGTGAGCCATTTGAAGCATTCAAGGAAGAATTTTCAGATGCAAAAATATGTTAGAGAATGTTTGAGAAGTTGTTCCCTTGCTTTGTACGCATAAATAAGGTATGCGCACCAAGATGGTGGTCAGAAAAGTGGACACCACCCAAAACAAATAGTGAGAAAACAAGCAGCACGTACGCTGTTATAAAATTTTAAATCACCGCATACGTGCTTAAGTCCATTGTTCCCGAGCCTAAAAATGGTAGCATGTACGCGTTGCTTTTAGAAAAGTGAGCACGTACGTGCTACCTTTAGGAAAGTGAGCACGTGCGCACTATTTTTAGGAAAATGAGCACGTACACGCTAATAAGCCCTAAAGGACCACGTAAGTGGTACCTGTCAATTTTTTTTTTTTGAAAAAATTGGGTATTATTTTCCTGTGACAACCACATTTTTTTCCCCATTTTCTCTGTCAAACCGCGAACGGGGTGCCTCATTTCTCCTCCAGACACTATGGATCAAGGGCTGCCATGTGGGATGCCACATAGGTAGCCTCAGCCGACCGAGTCCCCCAAGCAACAGGACCCTCTGCAAGCGATCGCATGGGGAAGCGATTGCTCATTTGCCCACCCTTTCCCTCATATATTAATGAGGTGACTTTTTAATTTTTTAAAAACAAAAAACAAAAAACAATTCATGAAACCTTCAAAAAAAAATTCTAGGAAGTTGATTTTTTTCAAGGAAGGAGGTGATTTTTTCGAAGGAAGTGATTTTTTATCGAGGAGGTGATTTTTTGCAAAGGAGTTGATTTTTTTCTTAAGGAGTATTCACTAGCAATTTTAGGAAAGCAAATTTCAATACTTTGTGTAATGGGGAATAAAATATATAGAGCAAAAAAATATGATCGTATAAGGGATGATTCAATGAAAGGTCATACAAAACGTAATTAAGAGAAACCTATTGATGTTGAAGAAGATCTTGTTGATGTTTAAAATGATACAACTGAAGTAGCGGAAGAAATTGGTACTAGTCAAGGTACAAATTTTTCTTCAGTCTTGAGAAATTTGATGGAGATGAATGAGGATTCTCTTTTCAGTCAAATTTCATTTGAACACATGGTACCTGAGAGCACAATTAAATTGCATTGCAAAAACACATGGGAGGAATATTTTGAAAAACAATCTATGGTCAAGAGAGCACAATTATTTGTAAAGTTATTCAAGAAAAGAGAAATGACTCATGTTTTGGAGTTGTTGAGTGTCGATAATAGAAAAAGCTCAAGAGGTCATGTAAAAGAAACAATAGTTGAAAATTTGTGAGATGCATTCAAGTTTATTGATACCACAAGTTGAGGAGCTGATTCAAGTGTTGCACGTAGAGCATTGATGACTACGATTTCTAGTAAGAGGTTGTCACATAAAAGACAAGTTACAACAATTTTTGAATTACTGCATATATCTAGAAAAATTGTTCAAAGATATATTAGGAGGAGAAATATGTTAGATGAAAACATTGAAATGAATTGGGTAATATTTGTAGACTTCCTCGAAAAGACAATTTTTTTGAAGATGTGAGAAGACTGGTCATTGAATATTGGACCAGCCACTCTGGTGTTTCTTCCAATAGAAGAGACACTATACAGATGAAAGATGAAGAGACCGGTATAAAGATTTCACATCCTATACATTTTTTAGATACAACACAAAGTGAACCATTTGAAGCATTCAAGGAAGAATTTTCAGATGTGAAAATATGTCAAAGAATGTTTGAAAGGTTGTGCCCTTGCTTTGTATGCATAAATAAGGCACGTAAAACTTTTTGTTATCGAAATAATGTTGAGTTTCATCTATACTTAGAGTCATATAAAAAATCTATGGCAGTTTTTTATCCAGATATGGTCATCCTTGGAAGTACGACATAATTTGTGAAATCAATTTTATGTGATAAATCAGAAGAATTAGATGACTTCAATGTACAATGTATAAAAAGTATATGCATTGATTGTGGAGATTTGCAAAAATTTCCATTACAAATTAAGAATATTGATGTTTCAATGTCAGTTTTGTGGAAGATATTTCAATATGAGACATATCAAACTAAGTCAGGAGATGAACCCAAAAAAAATGCATTGAAGGAGAGTGAATTCTCCTTCCTTGAATTTATGAACAGATTTCGTACTATGATTTATCCACATACCAAACATTGTCATGGTGCATGATGGCAAGCTAAACAATTTCGTGATTCCAAAAATTGTTTTCCACCTGGTTGTATTCTTTCAATTGTATATTTCTTCGAGAACTATATATTTTCCCCTCAATCACAGATTCAAGCTCAATATTATCATTTTGTTCACTTGAGTTGCAATATTTGTGCAAGTGACCTATAGACATGCACAATTTGATGTGGATGGAGTAGAAAACTGTACTCATCCAAATGAACGCATTATCATCAAGGAGGTTCATTTCTATATCAACAATGATAAGGTTCATGATAGGAGCTATGTAGCTCATTGTGCTGCAATATTTTTTGAAGATCTTGCAAATCACAGGATAAATGTTTCACAATACTGGATTTGGCTGGATGGTTGTGCAAGTGAATACATAAGTTTCAATTCATTTTCATTTATATGTAAATTTGTATTTTATTTCAATTTGATAAATTTTATTTTAAATGTTCAATTGTACATGTACATGACATACAACTTTAGGGAGCAGGACAATTTAAATCTACAAAAGCCTTTAATTGGATTTCCATGCAACATGCTACACACAATGTTAGGTTTTTGTAGAACTTATTTGAAAGTGGACATGGAAAAGGGGAGCATGATGGAGCAGGAGAATGTGTGAAGTGTGCACTTCGCCAACATGAACTTGCAGGTACTGTTAATTTTGTTTTCAATTTGTTTGTATCTATTTCTTAATATAATTTCATTTAAAAATAAGTGCACATAACAACATCTCTAAGTTATTTTATGTAGGTAATAGCATAGAGAATGCAAATAAAATTATTGAATGGTGTCAAAGTCGTTTTGCTAGTCGGGACACGCCATACAACAAACATTATTTTTGGGAAGTGAAAGGTAAAATATTTTTTGTTCTTAAGAATTCTTAAAAAGAATTCATGAGCTCTGCATTTCAATTTTATCCTAAAGTTGTTGATCTTAAAATGTGAAAATTTCATTTCATATTTGTAACACGTATTGATTGATCTAATCCTTACAATTGTCAAATAATTGTTGGTATTAGAAGTTTACATCAAGTGATGACTACAGGACACCACAAGCCTCCATTGATTCAAGTAAGAGAAAAGACATTCTTTTGTGCTGACTATGTTGAGGACAATCCAATGAGTCAATGCAAGAATATTGCAAATGGATATGTCTCACAATGGGATATGAAAGAGTTAGTCAGAATGAATCCTTATGAAGATGATGGAAATGACATAGGCACTCATGATCCTATACATTCAGCTGATTATGAACGTGTTTCTGATTTAGTTGTTATAGGTGCGTGTGTGCATACATGTTCTTTTATTTAGTTTTAATTTAGATCATGTAGTGACATGTTCAAATTTTATCTACATCTTACTTTTGTTTTAAATTTATATGGTGTCATCTGGATGTACATACATGTAGGTGATATTTTTGTTGTGGTTGCGGATCCTAACAATGTGGAAGGTGTAGATTATTATGTACTAAGATGCACAAAAGCAAAATTCAAATTGCCAGAAGTAATTGTAGACGATGATGGACAGTCATATCCAATTGGTTCAGTTGTTATAGAAGGCACCTATTATCAACAAACTAAGATAGACAAAAATGGTGTTCAATTTATTGAATACACGAGCTTGGAAAAACAATTCTACATTACAGTCACTCGGTTATAGCGACAAAGCTACAATTTGAGACATTGCCAAAAAAAGGACGTGGCAACCAAAAGTGGAGGTTACCTTTTGAAGAACATGAAATATTTTTGGAGATAATAAAAGATAGAAGGGATCCAGACTATATGTATAAGGAGCTAACTTAGGCTATCTAACTTTTTTTTGTAGCTCATACTTTTATATTTGAACTAGAGTTTGACCTCATGTTTAATTTGAACTAGGACTGGATATATATATATATATATATATTTGGACCATATTAAAACTTAGAGACGATTTTTTAATATTTGATCATATCTAGTTTTTTTTTGACATGGTGAACAATGCTTTTCATATATTATTATGCATTTTCAAAGTTGAAATGCTTTTATATTTATGATTTTATGTATTCTTCAATTACATACATACATGTGATTTTACATGTTATACATCCCCTTTGGACATGCGCTTTGTACATCCCCTTAAGACATCATCTTTAGACATCCCATTAAGACATCCTAATAGGTCCTAACTTTAGATCCCCTTATCTGAAGTATGCTAAATTATATAAATTGTTACATATGCATGTTTGGTTGAAAATCTTTTAAATGTATTCTTTTATGTTATACATCCCCTTAACACATCCTCTTCGTCCATCCCCTTAAGACATATTCTTTGAACATCTCCTTAAGACATCCTAATAGGTCCTAATTTTAGATCCCCTTATGAACTAAGTATGCTAAATTATATATACATTGCTATTTGATTTTTCATGAGTTCACACACATGTAAATTCCTTTCTTTGTTATATTAGATTATTAGTGATTATTTATATTACTTGAATTAGATTATTAGTAAATATTTATATTGATTGATTAAGAAATTATTAGTAATTATTAGTAATTATTTATATTTCTTGATTAAGAACAAGGCACTATCATAATTGTATTATTCATATTTATTAGTGATTATTTATATTACTTGATTTAGAAAATACATTTCAATTTTTCATTGACATCCCCTTAAGACATCCTCTTTGGACATCCTCTTAAGACATCCTAATAGGTCCTAATTTTAGATCCCCTTATGAACTAAGTATGCTAAATTATATAACATTGTTATTTGATTTTTTATGAGTTCGCACTCATGTAAATTATTTTCTTTGTTATATTAGATTATTAGTGATTATTTATATTACTTGAATTAGATTATTAGTAATTATTGATATTGCTTGATTAAGAAATCATTATTAATTATTTATATTTCTTGATTAAGAACAAGGCACTAGTCATAATTACATTATTCATATTTATTAGTGATTATTTATATTACCTTATTTAGAAAATACATTTTGATTTTTCATTGACATCCCCTTAAGACATCCTCATAAGAAAAGTTAGGTATATTATCCTAGGATGTAGTCTTAAATAATGTTAAACTCTAGATTAATATCAAACTTAGCTCTTAGTTTAGTACTAGTTGTGAAGAAAAGCAAGCATCCCATACTACTTGTGGTCATCACTATTAAAGTAAGTGTTACAACAAACACAACATGTAATATTGTTAATAATATTTCCACAACCTACTAAAATGATCCATAAACCTATATAAATACCAATACCAATACCAACCATATAACCTAGTATATATCATTTGCATATCAATGTAACTGAAATGTAGAAATGATTTACATATCAATCTAACTAAAATGTAACACATGGAATTTTAACATTGTAACACATAAAATAAACATGTAACTCAGAATTATGAGATTTCTATAAACATGTAACACAATTAAGTAGACAAATTCAATAATAATGAGTTCAAAGAAATTGAATACTAATTTAGCATGTATTATGATCCCCTCAAGACATTCTTTTTTGACTAAATTATGCACTAAATAATAAATTATAAGTATAAAGGAATTGTGTGCACCTAATTCAGAGTGAGAGCTCATTGTAACACATAAAGTAAACATGTACAACACATGAAATGTAGATATAAACATGCAATACATGAAATGTCTAGATAAACATGTAACATGTATGAATTGTCAAGGTATAATGTCTAAAATAAGGCTACAAATGCAATGTCCATAGTTCATGTATAATAGAAATCGAGTGCATAATAGAAATATAATGTTCAAAACATATATAATAGAAATCTTCACAACATGTATAATATAAATGTCAGATATACATAATAAAAGAAGCAAGCATGTATATAACAATATAATGAGCTATGTCGCGCCCTATCTAGATCCCCGATCTGATCCATCACCTACTCCAGGGGCCTACATTGTGTACACAATTTTCATGTTAAAATATGTATATAGTGGATCCTGATGAATGGGAAAAAAACATGACATCAATTTAAATTCAAATTTAAATAAAAATTTAATTGTGTATCTCGATGAATAGGATCACCAGGTGCTTGCAAATCTCCATATCTCGCGTCCATCATAATCTACTATAATATATATTTAAAATAAAAAAAATATGTCTATGGTAGTGAATACATACAAACTTTATATATACAACTAAGTTAAAATCAAAAATTTATTTTTTAACTTATTCCTCTCCTCGAATGCACGCCCAATGCCAGATATCTCCAAAGAGTGTAATGACACAACATTTGGATCAATAAAGTCATCCATAAGAAGAGATGAAAAACCTCATCCCCGAACTCCTCGAGTCTGTGGTGTAGGATACACTGTAGTCTCAGGAGTTGTAGGAGGTATTGAAATATCCTCCTTCCTGGAACTACTAGGCTCTGAATCTCCTCCACCATGGCTAGTACTAGTTGAGGATCTCTAAAGTACTTGTCCAATGAACTGAGGAAGTTGCTGAGGAGTGATCCCATGTAATGTAGAGAGAGTCTGATAAGCATCCACAAGATCACTCACTAAATAGGAGCTCATCTGGCACAGATGATCCTCCGGTAAACTTGCAATCTCAACAGGCAATGATAGCTCATAACAAATATATGGGTCATAAAATGGATCTGTCTCATTGACAATAGGGGCAGTACGAGAACACAACATATATCTCCCCACGTGATCAGAAGTCATCTCATCAACCTAAGTAGCAATGTTGGCAATGCTATAATACATGCCAGCGCGTGCCTCCTCAACTACCATATCATCAGCACCACCTGTAACCAAATCCAAACCTTTCGGAAAATTCGAAAGGTGTTGACCCACCATTGCCCTCTTACTAGGGGGTTGTGTATCATGGTGTCTAAATCTATTTGCAAATCTGCCCCTACCCTGCCCAACATGTCATGGAAAGTTTGTTTAATCAACAACATATCCTAGATGAAATTCTTCATACAATTATTTGCATAAATACTATGGCAGCTCATGCTTCTGCGACCACCTATGATGTGTCGCCAACCATATAGGATATATGAATGGTGCGACAATAGGATCCTCACATCTAGTGACTCGATATCCTCTAACCACAACCATTTTCATGTAAAATGGGAAATGGATTTCACATTCACTGCAGAAACATCTCTATCTATTATTTTCCATTTAACCGTGCCATAGACAGTGTGAGATAAAGTCCTATAAAAATGCTCAATGTGAGGTCCATCATATGGGTTGTATGATTGAGCAATCATACACATCAACTCATCTCTAGTATATTCTAATTTATCCCTATTGGTCAGCATAAGAGTGTTATTTAAAGTTCATTGTACTATGCTAGAGAGGATTTCATTCTCAAAATAGTCTGAGTACGAGCAGTCTCTGAATTATCAAGAGTACTCTCAGGAGTCTGAGGCCTACATGAGATCTGCTGAGGATCAGGATGCACACTCTGCTTAGAAGAAAAATGTTGCAAACCACTAGAAGCCATAGCTAGATGTGATGTGAAATGTATGAATATATGTATGTATGTGTGTGTGTGTGTGCGTGCGTGCGTGCGTGCGTGCGTGCGTGCGTGCGTGCGTGCGTGCCTGTGTGTGTGTGTGTGTGTGTGTGTGTGTGTGTGTGTGTGTGTGTGTGTGTGTGTGTGTGTGTGTGTGTGTGTGTGTGTGTGTGTGTGTGTGTGTGTGTGTGTGTGTGTGAATCTCCATGTATACATTAAATTGAACTAAAAACAAGTTCATATTCAATGTATGCCACAAACAAAATGAAACATTGTACAAATATGCTTGAGTTAAACATTTTAAACAAAACAAATCAAATGAACTACGACCTATAGACATTGAAACTTAAAGATTACATTGCAAAATAAGTTACATGAACATACACATGAACTTATTTAACATAAAAATTATAATATGCATATGCGACTACACCATTATAGGTAATGATTATGATCATTTTATTAAACTAGAAAGTTACGCCAAATATTAATTTACTAATAATCATTCTAGCATAATTGTACTTCAAATATTAAATTTTGTAATAGGTATATAATGTTGGAGTAAAATAAACAATCACCTAATTTATTAATAAATCATTAATTAGGTTCATTTTACTTTATCTGGGGTTTTCATTTTACTTTTATAAGCAAATTCATTAGTGTAAAATGTAATCTAGTCAATCTACTTTAACTTTTCACAATTTGATACAAAACTCTTGATCTTTGGATTTAATTCATATGAGTTATTGATAAAATTTGATTTCACAATCAGAATCCAAAGTGATGTTATGTGGTGAAATGTGATAAGCTACATTGAGATGCTCCTACATCATATCTACACAATAATTTTGAAGAATACTTTTATAAATTACTACTTTTTATGTGGCGACCACATGCACAAAAGGATTGAACCAAAGATCAAAGGACCAAAAACATTTAGGAAATGTTAATGAAGCTATTAAAATGTTCTAAGAATTCTAATCAAAATAAGGATTAATGGGAGGGAACCAACATTTAGAAACATGATTTGGGGGTAGAACTTGAGAGAAGTAGGGGATATATGGAGCCAAGACTTAAATAACTAAAGATATAATTAGAAGTTGAAATGATGAAGTTCAATATATAGTAGTTATTGCACCAAAGGGTTCTAGGATTTGAAAAGGTTCCACAAAGTGATATGCAAGTTTGGAAGACAAAAATTAATCAAGCTTGTCAGTGGCTAATTTATTAGAAACACTCTCTCTGATACATGACTATTTTGATGTATATATTTTTGTCATTTATATTTTTTCTAAAAATCCACTACATTTCCCAATTTCTAATCAATCTAAGTTTGGTCTTTCATATTTTCTAGTTCATTTGGATCCACAACTACCATGTCCGAGCCTATTTGTTAAGAATACAATACTTGAGCTTACGGACCTCCAATGAAGAAATGAGAAGTGTGTTTATGGTTAGTGTTATCATATGCAAACTCAATTAATGGTAAGTAAGTTATGTTGGCATTTTTTATGTTTATGTTGTGATTGTCATTGATGGACACACACTTGTATTAAGATCCCCTTTAT
The DNA here is from genome assembly GCF_030272615.1 of Cryptomeria japonica. Classification (NCBI taxonomy): domain Eukaryota; kingdom Viridiplantae; phylum Streptophyta; class Pinopsida; order Cupressales; family Cupressaceae; genus Cryptomeria; species Cryptomeria japonica. The sequence continues at coordinate 334,384,909 of NC_081406.1, forward strand.
ATGTATGAGCTCATGCTCAACCGGTATTTGTTCCAACCGGTATGTTGTATTCTAGTCTTTAGACTAGTAGTGATTTTGCAGAATGTGTTTCCCGGTCTAAAGCGGCATGTCGACCCCAAGCAGTTCGTAGAGCACAAGTGGTACGAGAAAGCAAAGCGACACAACACATTCTTACCAGTCTTCATTTTTGTCAAACCGGCAATCGGTATTTTGTATGAACTGGTAATACTCTGTGATGAGTTACCAATCCACCGATCATTTGACGGTGCCGACACATTGACGGTGATTCTTGTGTCGTGTTACTGAGTATGTCTAGATTCACTAAACCTAGGAAATTGTAATGTAATCCTATTGGACTGACATGAAATCAAAATCCTTTAAAAGGACATCATGTCTAGGCTTTTTAAGTTGTTGAAGAAGTTGCGAATAGGGTTAATGTTGAGTTAGGGTTTAAGGTGGACGTGGAGAGCGATCTTATCAGAGAAGATCGAGTTGTAACTGAGTGAGAGATAGAGGAGACTGAAGTAATGCTCGAATGCATTAGCTGTGAGCAATACTGGATCTAACCAAGCAATTTGTGCTATTAGAGAGATCAAACACTTGTTGATTACTCACATCTTTAACAAGTCAGTAGCCCCTAATCGGGTAGGCCTCAAAGCCTTTGTAAAATCCTCTAACAAGGTGGTTCACACATGTGAATCTAAAATCCTCTAACAAGGTAGTCTTTAATCGGACTTATCTCCTAACAGGATTTGTTCTGGTGAAGAACATTGTAAGACCTTAATCGGTCTGGTTTCTATTCTGCAGATAGTGACTTGTGAGTTCCATCTCACCGTGGTTTTTCCCAGTTGGGTTTCCACATCAAATATCTTGTGTTATGGTTGTATTACTTTTGTGGGTGAATGTTTTATTCGCATTTTGGTTTGTATGTGTGGTAACCGGTTTGATTGTTAGACTGCTTTACCGGTTTATCTTTAGACTGTGTAAGTGTTTTAGTGCAAAGATTTTTGGCATACTAATTCACCCCCCCCTCTTAGTATTCATCAATTGGTATCAGAGCCAACCTCTCTATAAGTTTAACCACTTGGAAAGAGATATGGGGGAATACACATTGACGGAACTTACTCAATGGCTCACTAAGTCTGAGAAAGCCTATGATGATCTTATGGTCAAATACAAGGCATCTCAAGCAAAAAGAAGAGAACATGCAGAAAGGCTGATGGAACTATCTGAAAGTAGTTCTGAAGATGAAGCTAACATGGAAGCTATGATTGCTGAAGTGAATAAGCTGAATGATTCAAACTCCAATCTGAGAAAGGAGTTGGAAGAACTTACTATTCAGTTCAGTTAAGAGCTTGAGAACCGGAGAAAAGGTGAAGATCTGGTAAAAGATAGAGATCATGAGATCTCCAAGTTGAAACATGAGATTAGTGCACTAACTGCTCGCCTTCATGAGAGTAGAATGGAAAAAGAAGACATGCAAGGAGAACTGAACATTGCCATCTCTGAAAATGCAAGTCTTGTGGAGACAAACACTGCTATTTCCAAAGAACTCTTTGAGTCAAAGGAAATACTTGCTAAGTTTGGCAAAAGTACAGTCAAGCTAGAGAAAAAGCTTGAGTCATCTAGACCAGCAAAGAATACCAATGGTCTTAGTTTTTCTGGACATGAGGAAGGAGAATCCTCAGGAACAAATGTTGAAGCAACCAACACTAAAAGGAAAAGGTAAGCAAAAATTCAAACTTGTTTTCTTTAACTGTCTTAAAGAAGGACACACTGCCAATGTATGTAGGAGCAAAGCCTACAATAATTTTCCTTATTTTATCAACAATGTACCTAGATCCAATAAGTTCAATGGTCATTGTTATGCATGCAACAAGTTTGGGCATGGAGAATTTGAATGCAGGTCTGTGATGGATAACACTGGAAGATATCCTCAGAGGACCAAAGAAATTGGTCCTGAATCTTTTATGAACTGGAACCACAACCGGTTTAATGTCTTCAATCATCAGTCAAGAAGCAGTGGTTATCAAGCGGCAACCGGATGGAGAGAAATTTGTATGATCTGTCATGGTCATGATCACACTGCTGCAACATGCAGAAGGAAGAATGGAAACATGTACAATGGACCTTGGAGAACAACTGGACTTGTTTTCTATCATTGCAACAAACCGGGTCACATTGCAAGATTCTGCAGAAGTAGAAAAAGTATATCTGATGATATACCGGTCACTCAAGAAGGAGAAATAGATGTTGAAAAAGTTCAAGAAGACATGAAGAAAACATGGAAGAAGAAACCAATATTATTGGAGGAGGAACCGGTTTCTGCACCTAGTGTGGAAATATCGGGACTGACAAACTAAGTCTCAAAGGCTTAGGGGTAGCAAACGGCAAAATGCTTTCGAACCCCAGGTTAACACCGATAAAAGATCTTAACCGGTATGTTACACCTATCGCTTGGTAGAAGACCAGAAACGGTAAAAAGGCAAATTAGGGTTTATGCCCTAATATAAGAGCATTAATGATGGTAGGTGAGAGACATGTATAAATGCATTTTTCAAATCATTTCTCAGTATCTATTTTTGAGCGAAGAAAAGTTTTCAAGTGCAGAGCGAGGAAAAGGCGATTTGAGCTTAGATTTCAAGAAATTGGATAGCTTTGAAAAAGATTCAAATCTAGTTTGCAAGTGGTAGTGGAGAACTCAAAGCGGTGATTTGGCATCCGACGGAGAGTGAAATAAAGTAGAATCAGGAAGCCCTAATTTCACGTTTGAAAGGTATTTTTTCATGTTCTCGAAATACGCTACAATGGCTTCCGCATCTCATACAAGTTCAAGCACATCTATTGAGTCAGAAATTTTCATTCAGAGGAAGTCCAAGTATAATGCTTTGTCACAAGTTCCAGCTGGAGTCATAGTCGAAGAAGGAATTTTAGACTATATTGATTGCAAGATAGAGGACCTAGGGTCCTTAGCCATTCATACTCAATTAGGTCTATTTTGCAAAAAGGACAAAAGGATCAAACCGGAGTTTGATATCTTAGAGAAGAAGAAACTCCATAATGCGATGTATTTTCTGGAAGACTTCACAGAGGATCACATTAGAATCATCTTGAGCAGAGTCCATGGTGACAAGATATACCTGGAGAGATTACATGATATCACGCCTGAGGCAATTCATGCAGTCACCGGTTTTTGCAACACAGGGGAAGTGCCAGCCCTGAGAACGGTAAGCAAAATGGAAATGACCAAGCTCACCGGTTCGACAAGTGATTCACGAGGTATGACAGTTAATCCTATCAAGGATGAACTGGTAAAATATGCCTACATGGTGATAGGCTACAAAACATTCTCAGCCAGCAGGATTAATTTTGTATCTGCTGCAGTGGTAAATGCCGCTTACCAGATGATTATAGAGGATAAATCATTTGACTTATGCACCGATATGCAGAGGCAACTCCTGTCAAATCTCAAGGAAATCAAAAAGGACAATTCACTGAAATTTAAGTTTGGACAACTACTAGTAGGGTTGTTTTTCTACTTCCAAGGCTACTTTCCTGGTGTAGGAGATGTCTAGTGGTCCCCTAACCAATCGGTAACCAAGAAGATAAAGGAAAGTGTGCAAGCCATTGGAACCGGCTACCCTGAGGTATTGAACAAATACTTTGATGAGTTCAGAAGAAAGATGAGTCAGAGGGTACGAATCTCAGGTGACATAGTGAAGAAGTATGAAGATGACATTTGTTTCACTATTCAGGTGGACAAATGTCTAATGGAGGCTGTTGAGCCTAGAATGCAGGAAGTGGAGCCTATGGGCTATGAGGTCATGTTTGACATGCTGGAAGGGTATGCTTCAACCCTTATTGCCTCGCCTCTTGAAACAAAGGTGAAGCGAACCGGAACCTACTTGGAGAGGATCACACCGGTTGAAGAACCATTGGTAAAGAAGGGAAAAGAACCGTCAGCTAAGAAAACTAAGGCAGTGCCTACAGCATCAGCACCGGCTACCACTACGACTCCAAGAGTGACCAAGCGGTCACTGGCAAAGAAGAAACCGGAGGTAACACCAGAAAAAGTCTTCGAAAGAAAGAGGAAGACTAAGGCAAATGAACCGGACTCCGAAGAAACTGAGTCTGATGAATAGCCAAAGAAGGCTAAACAGACCAAGAAGGTGAAGAAGAATGAACTGGCAACATCCGCACCAGTAAATATAGATATCTCCTCTTACAAACCTTTGACACATTGTCAAAGAACAGTAAAGAATATTAGGAGAAAGGTACTTCATGATTTAATTGATTATTATGATGAATTCAATAGTGAAGAAAAAGATGAAGTACTATAGGAAATCATTCTTTATTTATGCAAAAATGACCGCTCACCATCAGAGATTAAATCTCAGACACCGGATTCATTATTTAAAGCATTGGATAACAAATGGCACATTGCCATTGAAAAGGAACAGGAGATTAGGGAGAAAGTTTTTGCACAGTACTTCCCCAAACTCTCAAATTCAGAATTATTTGATGTATTGGATCAAAATAAAGGTCTCTTCTTCACAAGGAGAAGAAGACTCTGGTTGATGGAAGGGAGAGTTGATGATGTGGAAAAGGATACACATCAACACATGGCCCATGCTATTAGCTCTCACAAAGCTTGAATGGAAAACCTCCAAGCGGAAAAGGAACCGATTATTTCCAAACCAGATGAGGTTTTTGATGAGGAAGGAAACCCGGTGGAGGAACCAATCGACACCATAGATGTCGATGCCCTAGATATAGAAGATGTCACTCAGGACATACCTTTTGAGGGAACTGAATAGGGGCAATAGGCCGATCAGGGTGGTGAACAAGCTGTGGACACACAGCAAGCGGCAAAAGAACAGGAAGAGAAAAAGAAGAAGGATGAAGATGAGAAACAAAAAAAAGAGGAAGAGAAGAGAAAAGAGGAAGAGGAGAAAAGAAAAGATGAAGAGAAGAAGAAGCAAGAAGAAGAAAGGAAGAAGAAAGAAGAAGAGGACAAGGAAGAAAAGAAGAAGAAGGAAGAAGAAGAAAAGAGAAAGAAGGAAGAGGAAGAAAAGAAGAAGAAAGAAGAGGAGAAGAAGAAGAAGGAAGAGGAAGAGAAGAAAAAGAAAGAGGAAGCAAAGAAGAAAATGGAAGAGGAAGAGAAGAAGAAGAAAAGGAAGAGCAGAAGAGGAGAGAAGAGGAGAAGAAAAAGGTAGAGGAAGACAAGGAAGAAGAGAAGAGAAGAGAAGCGAAAAAGAAGAAAGGTGAAGAAGATAAGGAACAAGAAGCGGCCAAAAAGCTCTCAGGTGGAGACTCTGAAGGCAACCGGAAGTCAACCCTCACCAGTTGATCTTTCTAGTCCTATTGATCTCCAATCTGCAAGTGAGTCGGAGCTTATGCAGAGCATCAAGGTTGCTCAAGAGCGCCTTGAGATCAATCACAGGAAAAAGGAACAGGACATCATTCAGGCAGCTGTAGACACACTTACCGGTTTAATCCCTGGTACTGATCTTCCTAACACTGATTCATCACTAGCACAACTCAAACTTCTGTGTACTTTAGTGGATGATCAGGTGCAGGGTCTAGAAGAAGCAGCAGAGGCCAATTTAAAGAAAGAGCACCAAAAGGCTCTTAATGTTGCTCTCGTGAAGAAATTAAATGATCTTAGGACTGAACTGTTAAAGGATCAAAAGGACATAAGGAGTGCCTTGGATGAGGGAAACTTGCTACTCAGCAAAATCTGTCAACCTCATCTGTTCTACGATGATGTGCTAGCCAAGAAACAACAGCTTCAAATGGACTTACAGTCCTACTTAAGCACATTCAAAACTCCTTACAACTCCTTTGCAGCATATGGGCAAACTGTTCACCGGTTCCAGATCCAGTCAGCCAATATAGAACAAGAGATAAGCACAAGGTCTAGGGATTTGCAGGAGCTTCAATTGGTATTACTTCCACGACTGCAAATTCTCCAGAAATGCTATCTGAACCTAGATTCCCTGACAGTCAATCAAGAACTGAGCACAATAGATGCCATGGAGGAACAAGTATCACAAATGCAGACAAAGAAGGAAGTGGCGACCTCCCTACTTGAGTCCTGGTCTCTTTCCATGAAACAATTTTTGCAGGACTACAATGCAATTTTTGACAAGTATTATTCATTATTGTCATAAACTCTTTTATATATACATGGAAACAGGTTTTTTCAGCGGTACTTTGTCATTGTTGGCAAAGGGGGAGAAGTATATGGTTTTAAAATTTTGATGGTTTTAATTTTTTTGAAATTTTGATATATCAGAGGGAGAAGTATCTGTTTTCAAATTTTGATATATGCTGTGATATATGCTATATGCTCTAATGATTATGCTTTGAATGCAAAATTGCTATACACTCTGTTGATTAAGGGATAGTGTATATGCTTAGGGGGAGCAATTTTGTTAATGGCAAGTTTTTGTTGTAAAACACTTAGATGCCAAAATTTTATTTTCCTAAGTGTTACCATCAATGCCAAAGGGAGAGATTGTTTGCATTTTTGATGTTTATGTTGTGATTGTCATTGATGGAAACACACTTGTATTAAGATCCCCTTTATATGTATGAGCTCATGCTTAACCGGTATTTGTTCCAACTGGTATGTTGTATTCTAGTCTTTAGACTAGTAGTAATTTTGCAGAATGTGTTTCCCGGTCTGAAGCGGCATGTCGACCCCAAGCGGTTCACAGATCACAAGCAATACGAGGAAGCAAAGTGGCACAACACATTCTTACCAGTCTTCATTTTTGTCAAAACGGCAACTGGTATTTTGTATGAACCGGTAATACTCTGTGATGAGTTACCAACCGACATTTTGTGATGAGTTACCAATCCACCGATCGTTTGACGGTGCCGACACGTTGACGGTGATTCTTGTGTCGTGTTACTGAGTATGTCTAGATTCATTGAACCTAGGAAATTGTAATGTAATCCTATTGGACCAACATGAAATTAGATTCCTTTAAAAGGACATCATGTCTAGGGTTTTTGAGTTGTTGAAGAAGTTGCGAATAGGGTTAATGTTGAGTTAGGGTTTAAGGTGGAAGTGGAGAGCGATCTTATCAGAGAAGATCGAGTTGTAACTGAGTGAGAGATAGAGGAGACTGAAGTAATGCTGGAATGCATTAGCTGTGAGCAATACTGGATCTAACCAAGCAATTTGTGCTATTAGATAGATCAAACACTCGTTGATTACTCACATCTTTAACAAGTCAGTAGCCCCTAACCGGGTAGGCCTCAAAGCCTTTGTAAAATCCTCTAACAAGGTGGTTCACACATGTGAATCTAAAATCCTTTAACAAGGTAGCCTTTAATCGGACTTATCTCCTAACAGAGATTGAGATTCCTAACAGGATATGTTTTGGTGAAGAACATTGTAAGACCTTAACCGGTCTGGTTTCTATTCTGTAGATAGTGACTTGTGAGTTCCATCTCACCGTGGTTTTTCCCAGTCGGGTTTCCACATCAAATATCTTGTGTTATGGTTGTATTGCTTTTGTGGGTGAATGTTTTATTTGCATTTTGGTTTGTATGTGTGGTAACCGGTTTGATTGTCAGACTGCTTTACCGGTTTATCTTTAGACTGTGTAAGTGTTTTAGTGCAAAGATTTTTGGCTTACTAATTCACCCCCCCTCTTAGTATTCATCAAGTTCCCATCTTTTTGTTCACAATTCCTCAAGAATTTGGTTCACTCTCTTTTTGTTGATCAATCTTAAGGTGATGGTTTGCTCTATAGTCCAAATTACTTCCCAGTTATGTGTATGTTTTTTCAAAACTTTGACATTATCCAGGTGTCTCAAATATGATCTTATCAAACTTACCATTATTAAATATGATAATATTTGGCACTCCATGAAACTAAAAGATCTCCTAAACTCTTGAAAGGTATACATGGATGCCTAAATGTAATTAGAGAGATTTTTTGTAAATTATATTCTCTTATATTGTTTGTAATTATATGTTTTTTTGGTTGTATTTTCCATTTGAGGATACATTGATTGAGCCATTTAAAATCATTGAATGTATTTACTATTGTTGAAATATTCTTTTGAAATCCCTCCAACCTTAATTTAAAAAAATTAACAATATATACATATATTATTATTAAAAGAATTAAAAAATTAAAAATCTATACATAAAATTATTAAAACAATTAAAAAATAATAATTTAAAAAAGAAAAAAGCCTTTTGGCCCCACTTGCTTGGCCAAAAGACTTCTTAGCCCCCCTCCCGCTCCAACTATTTCGGACTGTGGAAATGGGGGGCTAAGTGCAGTCAATGGATATATATAGGGTCGAGTACTACTCGGCTGACTATACCCCACCACCTGTCCTCCATGTAGGCACCATGTGGTGCCATGCAGACTCGACTGAGTCCTACTCGGTCGAGTAGGATTTATTTTTGGCTTGAACTTAGCCAAAAGTGTGACACAACACTATGCTTTCGCCCTTCCCCATGTGTGATTTGATAGATGAAAAGAAGATTGTTTGTCAAGTGGGGTACACACAAAACATCATTGAAGGAGTTATCCCCAATGACACTACATCATTTCCCAATCACATCCATGTATGTATGATTGCCCATCAAAATCTATGGCATGGTGCAAGGCTCAAATGAAGAGAACATAGACTGCAAACATTCCATATGATGAGAAGCCCCTGAATCTAGAAGCCATCTCCTTGAATCATGACTTGTAGTAGAACAAAGAGCTTGTCCCTTTCCTTTATATGTCTCAAAAGAGTGATCCTTTCCTTTATCCTTTTCTTTGGAAGAATTCTAAGTAGACATCCTAGAAGGAAAACTAATTTTGTTATTCTCAAGAAGATGTTTCAATTTATCAATATCCTTCTTGTAATAATGTTGTTCATCATGTCCCAACTTCTTGCAATATGCACAAAAAGATTGTCCTTAGATTTCCTCTTAGCTGAGGATGTAGATTCACCTTGCTGTGGAGAGGAGGACTGTGCTCCATCTTGTTGTGGTTTAGACTTAGGTTTCTTTTGGTTCTTGACTTTTCCTTGATTGCTTTGATTCCCTTTATTAATCACCAAAGCTTCTGACTTTGAAGATTTGAGAATCCCCATCTTGGTCAACTTAGATTGCTCAAGAATCAACATCTCCGTGAATGCATCAAATGGGAGAGAGGTGTAAGAGGAACCTTGAGCTAACTTATGGGTGTGAAAGCTAGATACAAAGGTTGCATACTCTGATGGATGCTTGTCCAACAAGCTGCAAACCAATTGAGCATCCTTTTTGTCAATGCCACAATCCTCTAGCTTTTCTCTTAGCTCATTTACTTTTGTGGCATAATCTTAGATTGTATCAAAATCCTTGGGATCTAATGTTGTGAGTTCACTATCAAACTTGTAGCCCTTAATCTCATCAACTTGACCATACAATTTGTCATAAATATCCCAAGCCTCTTTGATTGTACATTTCTCAATGTGAAAAATGAGGTCATTTGATACATACTTTCTTAATGTTTCAATTTCCATAGAGTTTTTAGTGAGCCATTCAACTTGAGCATTAAGATCAACCTTAGTCTCAGCCTTAGGATCAGGTGGTGATGTTATTGTTCCATTTACATAATGAATGAGTGATTTTTCTATTAGTTTACTCCATGCCTTAATCTTCCATGAAGCATAATTATGTGGAGTTAAAAGTGGAAATTTAGGAGAGCCCATAGAAACAAAATGAAAAAACACAAGATAGAGAGAGGCACAATCACACAAGACACCCCCCCGAATCACTCAATCAGAGAAAGCCCCCCCCAAATGATGATTTAACACTTTATACTTAGTGTGTGTACAATGGGCCACTTGCAAAACAAGACAAGGTGAACTTTTGATTTCAACTTTACAACTACCTCAAATAGGATATAAGAGAATCCAATAAATACTGCAAGTGATCTAAACTAAGATCCAAGCAAAATACAAGTATCAAATAGGCCAAAAATGACCAAATACTGAAAGTATAATTTATACTTAAAATCACTGCAAACTAATGGCATATTATTAAAGTAGATGAAAAATTATGTATTTAAAAAAATGGCACCTGAAAAGAAGATCGCATGACCCCAAACGAAGCCTCTAAAGTTGCAAAATTGAGGATTAGAAAGGCGCAGTAATAAAAAACTGCAAAGTGCAAAAAACTTTGTCCATCAAAATCAGAAAATTCCTCCATCATTGCGAAGAGCACAAAAATTAGCCCAAATAAAAAAAAAATTGCACCCAAAAAGGAGAAAAAATGAGCAATATATGGCCTCTTGAAGTCGGATTGCGAAATCAAAACGCCAAATGAGAGGGGGTCCAAAATTTTTCAAAATATTGTTGATGCAAGCTTATGTCATTATTTTGCAAGCTTAGATTTGATGACCATTTGACCATCATCAGGTCGTCGCTCCCTTCTCTTCTTGTACATATGATGTCATCAATACGAAAGATGATGACATCGAGAATGACTATGTGGGTGTTGGTGACTGGAATGTCTATACGGATGACGTGGTAGATGGGTGGCATTGACTGAGCATATGGTCTACTGATGTGTACTTCTTGCATGGCGATGAGGTGGCCAAATTGGACTGTCACACTTGTGTACGATGCTCACTATGCAGTGATGTGGCAGATAATGTGTCATCGATCGGGCGTTCTTCTCATCTAATTTGGTGCAATGAATATGTGACAACTAGGCGATGAGTCAGAAGTATGACCAAATGTGAGATGACCATGTGGCGTAGGATAGGTGGTTAGCATGGAGGAGCACAGAGCTGACTAACTGGAAGTCAGAAAGTTGTTGTCGAAAGTGGACGACACTTGGGCGGTCTTAATGGCAGCAGCGGCGGCGTCGCCAGAACCCTGAAAAACACCAATTGACATGTCGGGAAAATAGGGACGATGCAGTGCTGGCGACAAATGCAGAAAGATACGGAGGACGAATGATGTTGGGGGAAGTACGATGTGGCCCCTGAAAAAAAATACTCCAGAGTATAGGGGGGGGACAGGTGTCTCGCCCCAAAATAATAATTTTGGTTTTTTTTTTTAAATAATTTTTTTTACAATTTGATTAAAAACTGTGAAGAAATTTAAATAGGTTCGCAGAAAAATAAATAAATAATATATATATATATATATATATATATATATATATATATATATATATATATATATATATACCTAAAAAATCCATATAATATACGCGAATAGGCGATTGTTTTCCTTCACCAAATATGGCCAAGTTTATACTCAAAATTTATGGAAATGGCCACCCAGACACAACCATGTTGTCCAAATCATTGTAGGACACCCCCAAAAAATGTAGATCCCCAAATCCAAAAATTGAAGCCTTCAAAATCTCTCCAAAAGACTAATCAATGAAGCCCTTTAGGCTCTGATACCATGTGAGATTTTGCCAAGATCAAGAGCTCAATTAGAAGTACAAAATAGAGAGACAAACTAGATGATAGGAATAAACTATATTCTATCAAGAGCAAATACTCATCAATTGGATCATCAAGAAAAATTACATATAATGTAGATAAGCTTTCTTATAAGGGCAAGGCTAAGAGACAAGAGAGCACACAATAATGACATGTGGCTCAATGAGATGAAAGGGTAGGTAGGGGTAGGTAGGAGAAATAATAAAATATTCTACATGAGGTGGATCACCCACCGAAGGCAAAATTATCACTCCACAATAAGTGGATATGATAAATTAATAACAATATCACACCATAAAAGGTGGAGTTTCTCCTACATACACACTCCCAATGTAGCGCATCTCCCTAGGTGTCTCATATGCAAACTACTATGATATGCATGTACGTAAGTAAACTTAAGTAAAGTGTAATTATATCCAACATGAATAAATCGTTACACCAACACATTTACAAGGCTTGCTTGTGTTCATATGTTGGATATGATCATGATTCATTTGCTTCTGCATAATAGAACTTATTTTTCAAGTTGTTCATCATTAAATTCAATATTTGTTAGGACATTTGCGATAAAGAATTCTAACAAAAGTCCACATTTGAGTGTTTTTATATGATATACATACCTAGTTCTAAAGTACCCATTTTTGATGCAGGGTGGAAGGATACTAGAAAAGGTTGGGGAGACTGGTATTCCTAGTAATTGCATTTACTTAAAAAATTCTAAACCTTTTCAACATAGAAATTTTGTGTGGATCTTGAAATAATTTCATTCCATGAGACAATAAATAATTCCCTATAAAACTTGTCTTTAAAGTAGTCGAGAGAAAGTTCATCGTTTCCAAGAATAAAATTTAAACTTGTGCATTTTAAGCAATTCTTTTTTGTTATTTTTATATGAACTTTATTTCTTTAAGACTCTGTCCAGATATGCCACAACCATCACAATAGTATCAATAAATAGATTTGGTGGATGTATTTCCAATTTTCTTTGTATCAATGAATAGATCTACATGAATGGAAGTCACAAAATCTAACTTTCAAATGGAATTTGTCAATGAATTCAATGGTGAGCATTGCCAATCAAATCTATGATAAGCATTTAAAGCCCGTGGGTGTTCCTCTTAGAGTTGTTCATGTGTTTGATTCTTTCATAGTGTTTAAATGAACATCTAGTTTGTAAATATGGAACTCTCCTCTTTCATGGTGGTTATGTTCTTTTTTTCTTGTAGTCATTTGTAGTAAAAGAGTGTGCATGTTTGTTGTGCACTTTTAGCTCCCTAGTCACATGTGAAAACACTCACTATTTGGACTACAGTACAAAGTTCTTATATCTAGCTCATGGTCAACCCATTGTTACATGAAAGAATTGGATGATTATTGATTGGTCTCTTATGGGTTACAAATTTTGGTATAATTTATATTTAATAATCTTCTAAACAATGTAATTTCTCTCTGTAATGCCCACCAAAATACCCTAGAGAAATAAACCATAATCTACTAACAAATGGAGATAATTTATTTTGTTTTAAGTCAACCATCACTACTACACCATCTCTAACATTTTTTATTGCAACATTACAACCAATATGCATCAATGCATCTTTTAACAATTACAATAATATATATGAATCAACAAGAACATAATCATAGAACATATCACACAAGCGGAGTTATCATTTAACATTTAACATATCTCTATACAAACTCATACATTATATCCATTTCCTAGGATATCTCAATTTCACTACTTGACATAAACGTAACACATTACATATCCATCTAAAACATCTTACACTATCATTCTACTAATCATTTACCTCCATACAGATATGACAAAGTATTAACATATATGCATAACTCTAACACATTTCATACCCTTTAGGTTCATTTAAGAATACCAACCAAATGTTCCTAATACCCTTCTTTATTCATCAATCATTTGACACTTCATAAATCTAAATGCATTTAACCGTATCCTACATATGGAACTAGATTATTTCCTTAAGCACAATCATTACACAACTCATCAAGAATACTAGCCATATTCATATGCAAGCTTATAACAACAAGCACTTATCTACTTCCAAATAGGATTCCAAGCTACTAAACAAATTCAAGAGTGATACCATGCTACAAGAATAAACACATTCTAACATTTTGATTCCCTAATTCAACATAGGATCTCATCCCAACACGATGAGCATTTATACAACATGAACCATATAATAAGACATCATCTTATTTCAAGAGAATAGTTCTACATCATCAAGTCTAAATACATAAGAGCACATGGAACAAGAACATAGTCTCTTTTACTACATTCCATCATAATGCTTAATAATACAAGTTACATAAGTACATAATCATATTCCACATTTACAAGTCAACGCAATAGAGTAATATCTCTAATGTATAGAAATCAACACCATAGGAAAAGTGACGCATATTTAAGTGTCGTATATTCCATGTAAATCCACAACTACTCATTAATTTTTCATATCCCAAGATAACTTAATCTATCTCCCTTGGACCTGCAACCAACATTATTTTTTTGCAAAAACCTGTTGAAAAAGTTAATGAAGATTGTGGATAGACAAGCCTAAACTTTCCATCATTTTTTGTTGTCTTACAAACTCTTCTCTATCTCTCACCTATGTGCTAAAAGTCAGAGCGTATGTGCTATAGTATGGAATATATGCACATTTAGAGAAAATGCACTACTCTGGAACTCATACGTACTATACTGATGGTCCAATGTGCTAAAAGATAGATCAAATCATTATGCGTTGGGATAGGGTTCTTACGCGTTGGTGTATCTGTTAGATGTGCTCTAGAGTATAGGACATATGCATTGTAAAATGAGTTATATGCGCTAAAATGACTTGCAGATGCGCTATTCTAGTATTCTTTCAATAATTTGTCTTTAACCTCCATACAACATTATTAGAAATTCGGGGACGGGCCCCAAGATGAGCGCCAAAAATTTATGCTAGAATAGTGGTGTCAGTTGATTAATCAAAAAGAAGAGAAACTAACATACCAATGAAACATTAGATATAAAGACAGTAAACTAGTTAAACAAACTAATCCTTCAAAAGAGTCTCATTTTTCTCTATCTCATAGGATTCCTCAAGTCAATGGTTGCTCTCAGATCATTGAGCAACCAACCTTTGAAATGACAACTCTAAGAATGAGTGATAATGGATAAAAATGATCTATATGCAATATGAAACTAAGATCTATATGATAAATTTATTAAGATGAGGATTATTCTATGGTAATGACAATATACTAGCCTAATATGATATATGCTAACATGATAACATACTATACTAACAATGCTTCTAAATGATTTTAAGATGATGATTAGCAACAAAGAGAGACAAAACTTAAGGCTTTGATAGACTATAACTTGGATACATGAAACTTGTGATGGTTAAAGAGAAATGAGGCCTATTTATAGAAGAAATGGGAAAATCGATGGTCAAGATTGAATAATCTTAACAAGGGATATGATTGAATAAGTTTCAATCCATGTTTTCAATTTTAGCCAATGAAATAGTGACAATTGCCACTATGAGATGGCTTGAGAGGAGAGAGAAGAGGCATTAAATGCCTGAGAAGACATGGTGGTTACCTTCGGGGGTATGGTTAGGGTTGAGTTAGTGGATAATCCTTTTATCCAAAGGATAAAAAAAATGTGCAAGAGTTAAAGGGATAACCATGGTCAAAGCAATACATGCTTGAAAAGACCCCGCATTAAAAAAGATGGTTAATTTAGAAGATAGTCTCTAACCCAGGGTAGAAGGTGAATTAACCATTAATGGTTAAGTAAGAGCCTTTAATGGTTTGGAAGACTTTAGAGGTTAAATATTTGAAGGCATAAAGCCTTTAATGGTTATTGAAGACTTTGGGGGTTTTTGAGAAGTGACCTAGTTTCTTAAGGAATGTGCAAATATTTATGAGGGGGATTATGCTAAATTGGAATTTATTAGAAGGGTCTAGAAAGGGGTTTAGGCATGTAAGTGGATTCTGTAGGATAACGCAAGTGAGAGGATTTTTAATATTTAATTAAAATAATATTGACTTATTTCAATTAATGGTTTCAACTTGAATTTAATTAATCTAAATAAATATTGATTTATTTAAATGTGTGGAAGGTATTTAATTAAATGTAAAGGGGTGTTTAATTAAATAAACATGATTTATTTAATTAATAGACTAAACTTTACTAGATGAATTAAATTAAAAAAATTGAATAATTCATTTAATTAATAGAGGAAGGGGTGAATTAATTAATAGAAGAACTCTTAGTGAATTAAATAAACATTAAAATATTTATTTAATTTAGAAGTCATTTTTATGTGACTACACTTACAGTTTGAGTTAATTTGTAATTTTGAAATTGTAATAAGTATTGCTCCTCTATATTGTGAATTAATTCCCGAATAAAGAGGAAAGAATAACATCTACTTTTAAAAAGAGGATAGGATGATGTACCACCCAAGTTTAGATTAGGAATTAAAAGTTGTAGGGTAAAAATACTAACCCGTGTCACACTTTTATAAAGGTAAATGTTAACACAACAATAACTATTCAATTTTGATGACATAAAAGTGACATTTGTATTTTGAATTTGAAGATGGTGTAAACTGATGAAATGTGTAAAATTTGATGAAGTTTGAGTCTATTATTTTTTTAAAAAAAATTTGACAAGGATGATGTGTTTTTTAATTTTTAAAATCAATTTTTTTATTGCTGAAAAATGCTAAAAATTAGGGGGTTTAGTTCCCACCAAAAAACAAAATATAAATCAATTTTTTTCATTTTTTTTTCATTTTGATATTTCTAATAGATGACATAAATATACAGTGCATAAATAAAAATTGATGTATATTTTCTTAGTTATAACATTTTAAAGTCGAACATACCTAAATTTGATAGTTTTTATCTCCCATCATATTTTGTTTATTTAATTTTTTATAATATTAAAAAATAAAATACCCTTTTGGAGAAGACTCTCTCCTCTAGTGAACTATATTCTTTCAAATTTTTTTTGAGGTGATTCAATATTTTTTTTGTTTTTCGAACCAGCCTCTTACCCAACATTATAATGCCTACTTGTAGTATTTTTGAAATAATATATATTAAATCTAATCAAAACATCATTAAAAATTGCATGAGTATATTCTTGACTTTGATCTCTACAAAAAGGGTATTTTTAATTTTTTTTTAATAAATTGAATTTACTTGTAGAATTTTGTTGCAGAACTCAGAAGTTCCAAAAATTATTCAAATTTGATGATGTGGTTGCCACTTCGGACTTTCCGATCGGAACACTTCTGGTCGAAACATTGGAGGCCGACATGACTGGTCATTTCAATGACCACGCCTCTTAAACCCCATATAAATAATGATTTATTTTTTTCTTTTTAAATATAAAAAAATCAAGGAGTGTGAATTAATATAATTGATTTTTGAATTAAATCAAATATTTTTTGCAAATAAAAGCGACATCATTGATATAAAGCATTGAAGATTTCCAATTTTTTTAAAAATTTTGGTTGAAGGCTTCTACTTTTTTCAAGTATGTTATTTTAAGTTTTTTTTTTTAATTAAATAAATATCCAATATTAGAAGGCGTTTTCAAGTATGTTATATTAAACTAAATATTTTTTAGATTTTATTAAATTTTTGGATGCATAATTTGTTAAATAAAAGATTGCATTGAAATGTTATTTACCTTTTATTTGTGGATTCATTTATGTAATTGTTTCTTGAAAAACATTTTTTAATTGTAATGATCTATGATTTATTTCCTATATATGATATATATGTGTTTGTGTGTTTAGGTGTTAATCTGAATATTTTGTGCAATGGGGAATAAGAGGACTAGATCAAGGTTATATGATTGAAAAAGGGACGATAAGATGAAAGGTCATCCAAAACGTAGTCAACAACAATTCGTTGATGTTCAAGATCAACCTATTAATGTTTAAGAAATGACAACGCGGGTAGAAGATCAAATTGGTACATCATCAAGTTTGAAATTGTTCTCAAGTATGAAAAATTTAATGAAAATGGATGAAGATAGTCTTTTCAATGAAATTCCTTCCAAAGATATGGTACCTGAAAGCACAATAAAATTGCATTGTAAGAAAATGTGAGATGATTATTTTGAAAATAGGTCTATTATTGGAAGGGCACAATTATATGCTAAGTTATTTAGGAAAAGAGAAATGACCCATGTTTTGGAGTTGTTGGGTGTTGATAATAATAAAATCTCACATGATGCATCAGTAAAAGATACTATAATCGAAAATTTGCAAGAAGCATTGAAATGTATTGACAACACAAGTTGAGGTGTTGAATTGTGTTGCATGTAGAACATTGATGACTATGATTTCTAGTAAGAAATTGTTTCTTGAAAAACAAGTTCACACAATTTCTCAATTAATGCAGGTATCTAGAAGAACTGTTCAAAGATATATTAGGAAGAGAAATATGGTAGATGAAAACATTGAAAACAATTGGATAAATATCTGTAGGGTTCTTCGAAAAGATAGAATTTTTGAAGGTGTAAAAAATAGGTCGTTGATTATTGGACCAACCAACCACTCTTGTGTTTCTTCCAATAGAAGGGACACTATACAAATGATAGATGAAGATGGTACAAAAATTTCATATCCAAAACATTTTCTAGATACAAAACAAAGTGAACTATTTCAAGCATTCAAGCAAGAATTTTGAGATGTGAATATTTGTCAAAGGATGTTTGAGAGATTGCATCCTTGCTTTGTACACATAAATAAGGTACGTGTTCTTCTTGTTGTCGAAATCATGTTGAATTTCATCTACACGTGAAATCATATAAAAAAGTCATGGCAACAATTAATCAAAATCTTGTCATTCCTACAAGTGCAACACAATTTGTGAAATCTATTTTATGTGATAAATTAGAAGATTCAGATGAGTTCAAAATATAGTGTATAAAAGGTACATGCATTGATTGTGAAGATTTGAGTAAGTTTTTGTTGCAAAGTGAGAATATTGATATTATAATACAAATTATGTGGAAGAGATTTGAATATGAGACATACCAAACTAAGTCAGGAGCTGAATCCAAAAAAAATGTGTTGAAAGAGAGTGAATTACCCTACATTTAGTTTAAGACTAGATTTTGTAGTATCATATATCCACATATCCAACATTTTCATGGTGCAAGATGGAAAGATACATACTTTCTTGAGTCAAAGAATTGTTTTCCAATAGGTTGTATTCTAGGTCAGTGCAAGAAGCTGAGTCCACTTTTTGGCCAAAAAGTGGAAGTGTTTTCCCTGATTTTCAGATTTTGTCTCATTTGAGCTTAAATTTTGAAACACTTAGAGATTGAATCTTGGAAAAAGTCAGTAATATAAAAGATATCCCTCTAAGTGTACTTTCCAGATATGTAATTTATTTTAATACCCACATAATAAAAAATAACTTTTTGAATGGAGATCTAAAAACTATGTTTTAAAATGTATGTTTCAGAACCATACCATGCATGTGTACGACCCACACTTTTTGACACAATTAAAATTATTTTCTCAAACCATTTTGGAAATGGTTTGTAACACACTAAAGATTGATGAGCATATTTTTCTGTATTTTTTTTCTAATATTTTTTTTAATTAATTTTTTAATGGTCGTAATTATCTTTTTGAAAATTTGACGTGTACGACCCACATAATTTGATGTAAACTTAAATTTTTTTTTTAAAAATTTTTAAATAGAAAAGAATTTGGTGTAGATTGATGACATATAACTTTTTTTTTCAAAATTCACTAAAATAAAAAAGTTATTAAATTAACAAAGATAGTTAATATTTCAAGTTTATGGACCCGACTTAGTATAAATTAAATGAAAAATAGTTAAAATAATCAATATTTAAATAAATTTACATATTTAGAATCTAGACAGTATAATCTGAAATGGGTTTTAATTTCGTATAAAAATTATCTAATTAGAGGCACGTAAACTATTTCAGAAGTTCATATTTGTGCTTTCATTCATGGAGATTTGAATTTGCAGGTCCATGTCTTAGGTGTGGCCATCCCAGGCCTATCCCGGGCCTAATCCCGAGACAAAAGGCAGGTTATGGATTCAAATTCCACAAAACGGGGCCCCATTTTATAAATGGGGGCCCGTTCCATTTTTTTGCCCGTTGGATTTACTAACAGACCCCTGTTCCTACATAATTGTAACTATAAAAAAAAAAGACATATTGCATCAATGTACCACACTATCATTGAAATCCGTACTGACAAACATTTTTTACACAATTTTTTGAGGAACTCAGTAAAAAGGTATTATTTTTTGAAGAGGAGTTTGTAAAGATGGGTTCTAAGAAACGTCAAAAGAAAAAAAAGAGGACAATGACAACAGGTGAAATTCAAGAACAAAGAGAGAAAGAGGCAAAACACCAAAGAGATCGAAGATCACAACAATGACAATTGAATAATACTTCTGAAGCATCTAGTTCAGTGCCCATTGTAGATGAGACCGTTGAAGACATCATGATGGACTCAAGAAATGTAGAACCAAACAGGGGTATGAATGTTGATGCAAGTGTTCATGTGGATGTGAATCCTGGTATGTTTTTAAATCCCCAAGACTATGATGCCAATCAAATTGCTGGTTTAAACGAAGATGGATATAAATTTCATACACCAATATGAAAAGAAATAAAAATTGAAAATATTACACCACCCTCTCTGAAAGAAAATGAATGTAAATTGTTTACTATTTATAGCAATGTGCTAGATAATCTTAATGTGTTAGTTTCTTGGAGACAAATCAGAACACATGCGAACAGATTATATAAACAATTTTTCTATAATAAAAAGTTAGGATTCCAATGTCAATTAATGCTACAATTAATAAAAATGTTAAAAATGTGTAAAGTCATGAAAAAAATAGGTACTTATGCAGAACCAAAAAGAAAAGATGAATCATATAAGCAAGTTGTATCTACTGTTGCCAGTGCCATCGATTCTATCAGAAAAACAAGTCGATCTAAAGATAAGAATGCAGCACGTAGAGTTATAATGATTGCTATAGTTCACAAAATGATTGTTAGTAAAAGAATGTTAAGTGATATAAGTGGCTATTTGAACTTACATCGTAGAACCTTGTCAAGAGCAGCCAAAAGAAGAGACACAATTGAAATTGATCCACTAAACCATTGTTGGAGTTTTAGTGGTAGACTTCAAAGGTCGGACATGAAATTAAATGATGAAACTAAACAATTAATTGCAAAATTTTGGCATGATAACACTAGAGTTTCATCAAATGTTAGAAATGTTTTAAAGTTAAGGGTGGGATCAAAAATCCGTGATCCTCATCCAAAACATCTTCTTGACATGACTCAAACTGAATTCTTTAAAAAATTTAATGATGAATCTGTGTTAATGAGTTTACGAATTAGTCAAAGATCATTTGAAAAATGCAAACCTTGGTATGTTAAAATCAATAAACAAAGAATATTTTGTTGTTGTAAAACTCATGTTCTGTTTCGTTACTATTATGATGTTTTTTGATATATACATTGTATGTTGCATGGTAATGATCTTGTGCAGGATTGTGGTGTTTATGTTCCACCTGAAACTATAAAAGATTTTATTGGAAGTTTATTTTGTAAACCACCTAATGAACAATGATTTCTTTCCACTTCATGCATTTATGGCCTTTGTAATTTATGTGGGTACTATTATTTGATAGGTGAATGTTTGCATGAACATGTTTCATCTGAGTTTGGACAAAAAATGGTTGATGTTAGGAGATTTAAAAATATAGAATACCCTCTAAAGGATTGAAAGATGGGGAAACGTTTAGAATTGATTACATAATAGAATAGTGTGAATGCATTTATCAGTGAGTTTAAAAGTCATATTGTTCCAAAATATGTGAAACATTCCCAACATGCCCGATGGCTTGATGGACAGTTTCACGTATGCAAGAACACATTTCCAGTTGGAACAATAGTATCAGTTATGGATTTTGCAGAAAATTATACTCTAAAACCACAAGAGGAAACTCAATCACAATAATACAACTCAGTGCAAGTGGCCATATTTGTGCACATTATATATAGACATGACCATGACAATACAAAAGATAACATAAATTTTTTGAGGGAGTATCATTTCTATGTTAGTGATAATCGATTACACTCTTCAGAGTTTGTTCAACATTGCTTCAAGGTATTTCATGATAATCTTAAGGAAAGATAAATTGACATGAAACAACATATGATATGGTCAGATAACTGCATTGGACAATTCAAAAATGCAAGAATGTTTTATTGGCTATGCAAAGTTCACAAGATAACCAATGTCCAACATTTATGGAGTTTTTTTGAAGCGGGACATGGTAAGGGGGAACACGATGGAGCTGGTGCCTATGTAAAAAGAGCTCTTGCTAGAGAATAATTGAAATTCGAGGATGCAGCGAAATTCAGAGATGCTCATGCAGTTGTAGATTGGTGCAATTCAAAGTTGTCAAAAGGATCAACTGAAAACTCTGCAATTCAGCGTTTCTTTTGGTTGATAGAGGAAGATAGTATTCCTATTCGGCATGATTGTAATACCAACAATATATCAGCTAAGTGGCATTCGTTTAAGAGTTCTAATTCAAACACATGGACTATATTCACAAGGCAGCTTGCTTGCTTTTGTCAGTTTTGCGTTTCCAGAGATTGGGAATTTTGTGAGAATAAAGAATGGGTTGAAGAATGGAAATAAAGATCATTGACACCCATAGATGAAAATGATCTGCATGAAATAACTGATGAAGATATGGATCAGATGTTTGCATCAAATGACTATGATCGCATTTTAGATCTTATACAACAAGGTAAAATTGTTTTTGAAATTTGTTTTGATTTATTAAATAGTACATATTTATGAAATCTTACAATGTATATTTTTGTTTTTATTTATCATTAAATATTAAACTAAAATTGTTTTGTGCACAAGACATGTCTATGTTGTTGTTGCACCAGAGGACAATGAAGAGGGGATAGAGTATTGGTTGGCTCGATGTGTAGAGCCAAAACATAAGCTAACCACTCCTCAAGTAGATGATTATGGTTATGACTATCCAACAAGATATGTGGTTGTTGTTGTCACTTGGCTATGCAAATATCTAACAAGAAAGAATGGATTGCCCGCATTTGAAGATTATGAATTAGAGAAGAATATTATACATTACTCGCATTTGGTAGTGGCAACTAATATAAAATTGGATAGATATCGTGGTAGGCCTGCTAATAAACAATTATGGACAATCTCTATGGAAGAGCACGAGACAATTATAGATGCTTTGCAAAAGAGAGAGGATGCAGATGGTATAACAGAATGAATATCAAGTAAGTCATAATTTGAACCCTTAATCCACCTCCCTTTTAAAAGTCATGATGCATATTTTATATAGCATTCTAAATCATGCATCATAATTATAAAATCTAATCTAGTATTTTTGTTTTAGGTCTACCACAAGTAGAAGGCATCAATAAAAACAAAGTTATTTGTGCATACTTTATGTTTCATTTTGAATAATTACAAGTAACTTAAATTTTTGTATGCTTTATGCTTTATGTTGTATTTTAAATTCAATTCATCCTCATTATAAAAACTAATCATATGTATTTTTTTTTTCAGGTCTCTTAGAGTAGACTTGGCCTCAATGACAACTATTGTTTGTGCATACTTTATGTTTTATTTTAAATTCAATGCATCCTCATTATAAAAACTAATCATATGTATATTTTTTTTCCAGGTCTTTCAGAGTAGACTTGGCCTCAATGACTACTATTGTTTGTGCATACTTTATGTTGTATTTTGAGAGATATAAATTCTTATTATTATATTTTAAATAGACTGTTTATTTTATTTTAGATAGGTCTTCTTGATTACATTTTTTGTAATATATATAAATGAGAGACTATTGGTCAAGTTTATGAATGAGATAATTATGTTTTAATCAAGTTCTATTCAATATATTTGTTTTGACACCTTTCTCTTATCATCATTATTATTGTAATGGTAATTATATATTTGATTATATTTTTTGCTTATCTATTATGATTAATACTTTTTAATTTAGAATATGTTATAATTATAAGATATGTTTTGATACTTAGTTCATGATGTACACCATTAGTTTATCTAATCACAAGATCTATTTAAATAAAATTGCAAGTCCACATAATCCATATAAAGTTATTTAAGCACAACTTCCATAAATAAAATTTCAAGTCCACATAATCCATATAATATGTAATCCATATATATAACTGGATGGTAACATGATGAACTCCACATAATATCTAATGTGCACAAAATATATAAAGTATGCACAAAATATATATGATCTAATCCTATTATGCAACTATCCATATATATAAAGTATGTGCACATGTAAACAAATGTGTAAAGTCCATAAATAAGTACATATCATATAAAAAAGTACATGTACATCATATCAAAGCCAAATAAACAGTAAAATCTAAGTGCTATAATCAATAACATCTCGTGGTCTCTTCTCCTTGGGATGTGGTCCAGATCCACCCGTCTCATGTTGTACAAGGAAAAAATAATATTAAAATACTTGAAATTAACTATTAAAAAATTCATTTATCAAATATAGTTGGAATTCATAAATTAAGTTACAAACTTACCATATGCTCATCATATCCTCTATTAGTATCTCCTCTAGCAGTATCTTGTGCAGTATCAACACCAAATGTAGTGCTAGCTAACTCCTGTACAAGTTCAAATTGAAAGTGTCCAATTAAATCTTAAATTAAGAGTCAAAATAAGATCAAATTAAGTATTACATATTAATACCTCAAAGGATATCGATGTGTGTTCAAATTGGCTCTGATAAAAATTATAAGGATAACCTATCCTAATAGTAGTTTCCACTTGCAAAAATGCATCTAATGAAATCATATTTAGTGAACATATATATGTGTACTAAATAATTTCAAGTTAAGTTACAATGTTGTAAGAGTTCATATTTAATTTATGAATTCTAAGATACATACCATAGATGGTGTCACAGTAGTCACACCCTCTTCTCGATGTGATGTAGAGGGTCCCTCATGACCTGAATCTTGGAGAAAGATGCATTCAATGTATCAACATGAAAATTTATATAGTATACGATGATAACATATTAACTTAAAAAGATAGTACAATGTCTAGATAGAAATTTATACTATACCCCATAAGGAGTGCTGAGTTGTGTTCTAGTAGATGCAATATTGACTCTAATATTAGGTGTAGTCCTTATCTACATAAACCAAATTTATTTAATGAAGTATTAGATTGTATAAAAAAGAGACATGCACTTAATTTATACCTATATTTAATGAAATATTTAAAGATTGACATGTACATGTATATATATCTATACCTGGTCAAGATGATCATCAGAGCAAAGAAAATCTATATATGATGTCATCATACTATCATTTGCTGCATCATGCTCAGCTGGAACTAAAGCAGATCCTGGATCAGCATTAGGACCTACACACGTCTCATGACAACTCGAACACATATGTGGTATCCATCGAGGAGTGAATGCCATGTGAGCAGCTTGCTCACTCAGGTTACCTATGAGGGAAGTCAAAGCATCTAATGTAGAAATGAATGATGTATTCTGCATATCTGCAGGAATCGATGGAGCAACAAGTGAAACTATGGGTTGATTTGGTAGGGGATTATTACTCTGTGCCCCTAATCTATGCTATGGCATTCTACGACCAACACCTTGGAATGACTTAATATCAAAATAATTTGGTTTTTGGTGCATTACAAACTCACAGTATAATTTCTTCAAAAAATAAAAAAGGACCTCATAATTACGATGTGGTGGATAATAAAAATCCATCCACCATCTATCCCAAAAGTGTCTAGCCATTTTTGGATGCACACACCACCTAATTGAAATGCTTTTCTGGTTAGGTTGCATTGGTTCTCTTGTTTTTGGGTTAGTAAAATATGGACATAAATGAGCTTTGGTTATTTTGAGATCAGTGATTTGGCTATAAGTTAAACCATCAGCATAAAAATCACGCAACTCTTGTCCTCGTCTATGAAATTGATCTAATTGAGAATCAACAGATCTAACTGACTCGACAACAATTTGCATTGATTTTGCAAACTCTAGAAGATGGGGTGGCGTGATTGGCTCATTTTGGATAGCAGTAATATTTTGTTCAATCACTTGTAGGTTTTCATTAATTTGTTCTCTTAAACGAATTTCATCCAATCTAGGGGGGTGGAGGTGGAGGTGGTGGTGGTGGTGGTGGTGGAGGAAGAGGAGGAGGAGGAGGAGGAGGGGGTTGCGGTGGGTGATTTTCACCTAATAGTTCATCTATGTAAAAGACATCCATGATAACAAAGAGCTCCTGCATATATGAAGATATACATGAATTATATACAACTCTATGTCAAAGAAGAATCTATTTTAGTTTTTAAAAAAACATTTATAACTAGTAACATTTCTATGTTATTGAATGAGATACACATGAAATATAATATAATATTGAACTTACAAAAATATACATGTACATACTATTGAATCTTTAAATATAAAATTTGCACACAAAACTTAATAAAAACTTTCAATGAAACTTCATTAATCTATTATATATTCAATAGCAATACAATATCATTACACTCTATAAACCAAGATATGATCATAAGATCATGAGAGATTTAATAGCAATACAAGACATAAATCATTATGGGAAATTAGTAGTTATTAATAAAGATTAGATAATGTAAAAATAGGAGATAAAACATATGAAGTAAAAGTAGGATTGAAAAAGGAAATCAATTGAGAAAATATTAAACATGCCCTACAAGTGGGGTAATAGAATATAAAGTAAACATAAAACATTAAATTATGTGATATCTAGTGTTTTCTCTTTTATGTTATGTGTCACCTCAATGTGTACATTCACTTTGTTGGTGCATCATTATTTTTGTGCATTTAGCTAACTATTGTATTGCATATTTGCACCTAGGATAGGATAAGATTACTTGGGTAGATATCTACCTAGGTAGGCATCACATGTTCAACTCATACTCCCTACTTTGGTAGAGATGTGGATATATGTTACTCATCTTCTAAATTTTTTTGTAAGAGTTCTCTGTAAATAGGATTTTATATATTAGAATTTTCCTAAAACATGTCTCAAAATGATTAAAACACTTGAATAAGGTAAAAAACTAGGAATGTGAGATACATGATATGGATGATGACAAGGATGGTTGAGAATAAAGCGAATTTGAATGGATTATGGTATACTCCTAAGTGTAGGGTACTTTTAAAAAATAGATTATACATGATGCAAGAATTTGGTCTTCATCATGGTACTTGTCCAAGGTGTCATAAGAATGGTTTTCACCCATGAATAAAAAAAAATATGTTTACTTTTCTCTCCTCTTTAATTTTTATGCAAGACCAAATCCTTTAGGTGTGGATATGTTAAATGATACACAAGATATTTATAAGTTTTTAAAAATCCTAGCCAAAAAATATAGGACACTAGAACTATGGACCTATTATGCAATGTCATGGCATAATAGGACTTATTATGCTGTCATGGCATAATAGGACCTATTATGCAATGACATGATATAATAGGTGGACTATTATGCAATGATATTATTATGGACCTGTTATGCCATGATGGCATAATAGGTGGACTATTATGCAATGTCATGGCATAATAGGACCTATTATGCCATGATGACATAATAGGTCCTATTATGCCATGACATGATATAATAGGACCAACTATGGACCTATTATGCAATGTCATGGCATAATAGGACCTATTATGCCATCATGGCATAATAGGTCCATAATTGGTCCTATCATACTAAGTAAACATGTCAAATTAGCATAGTTTTAGTGTTGGAGATGAATTAGATGATGAGGTTGGCAATTCGAGAAAATCATTTCATGTTGTGGCTTAATAGGTCCTATTATGGACTTGTTATGCCACGATGGCATAATAGGTGGACTATTATGCAATGTCATGGCATAATAGGACCTATTATGCCATGATGGCATAATAGGTCCTATTATGCCATGACATGATATAATAGGACCAATTATGGACCTATTATGCAATGTCATGGCATAATAGGACATATTATGCCATCATGGAATAATAGGTCCATAATTGGTCCTATCATACTAAGTAAACATGTCTAATTAGCATAGTTTTAGTGTTGGAGATGAATTAGATGATGAAGTTGGCAATTCGAGAAAATCATGTCATGTTATGGCTTAATAGGTCCTATTATGGACCTATTATGCCATGATGGCATAATAGGTGGACTATTACGCAATGTCATGGCATAATAGGACCTATTATGCAATGATGGAATAATAGGTCCTATTATGCCATGACATGATATAATAGGACCAACTATGGACCCATTGTGAAATGTCATGGCATAATAGGACATATTATGCCATCATGGCATAATGTGTCCTATTATGCCATGACATGCCATAATGTGTCCATAATTGGTCCTTTTATACCATCACATGACATAATAGGACCATAATAGGACCTTTATGCCGTGACATGGCATAAACCTAAGCCTAAACTTTGATATCTAAAATTTGAAGAGTAATGTTAATTACTTTTATGGTTATACTAATAGTGGTAGCTTTTGTATTGCCTAATGAGGATTAAGAACAATTTTGGTACATTTGTTCAATTTAAGGAATTGGAATGGTGGCTTGCTAGAAGTGGTTAAATTTTTTCGTTTTGATTTTGTTTCGGTTTTTGTTTTGATTTCCATTTAGTTTCAGTTTTGTTTCGATTTCATTTTTGTTTTTGCTTCGATTTCGTTTTCGTTTTCGTTTTCGTTTTATTTTTTGTTTCGATTTCATTTTCATTTTGATGTTTCCGAGATATCTAATTTGATATTTTGTTTTGTTAACTATCTAGGTTTGGTTTTGATTTGTAAATTTGTTGATTAGGGTTTAGGGTTAACTGTTGAAGAATATTTCAAATCAAAATCAAGAATAACAAATTTATTTATAGGCTACTTTAAAAAAAAACTAAAATAATACCAAAAAAATCTAAATAATACACAAAAAAAAGGAAAAAAATACAAGAAAATTACGAAATGAGAAAATAGATGATTGAATGTGTACCTGGGATAGTGGTGGAGGCTTGAAATGGAATCCACAACACGGGGGCCTGTTTTTGATCTCTTGTTCTCACTTCACTGTCAGGGTGAAAATGAAAAATTCGCCCAAAAAAAAGGGTAAAATACAATTTACAATAAAAAAATGGTCCCTCATTTTGTTTAAAAGCGGGGCCCCATTTTATGACAAAATGGGGGCCCATTTATTTTAGCTTCAAGCCCCCGTCACCTTTCAGCTTGGGAGCTCGAAGCATAAATGGGCCCCCATTTTTGGGAGTGCATTTTCCAACGCTCAGACTTCCGCGAATTTGTGACTCATTACCTTGCACTTGCCCTTCTTTCAATTGTATATTTCTCTAAGAACTATACATTCAGTCCTCACACAAAAATTCGAAGTCAATATTATCATTCTGAGTAAGTTGTAATATTTGTACAAGTTTGCTATAGACATGCACAATTTCAAGTGGATGGTATAGAGAGTACTTGAACGCATTATCATCAAGGAGGTTCATTTCTATATCAGTGATGATACGTGTCATAATAGGAGCTATGTAGAACATTGTTTTGGAATGGTTTTTTTAAAGATATTAGAGAAAGTGTGATAAATTGTTCACAACATTGGATTTGGTCAGATGGATGCACATAAAGTTTTTGTGGAAATTCTTTGAGAGTGGACATGGAAAAAGAGAGCATGATGGAGCAGGTGCATGTGTGAAGCGTGTACTTCGCCAACATGAACTTGTAGGTACATTCCCTTCATTTAATTTAATTTTTAATTTATCTTTATATCAAGCAATTTAAATATATATGGGAAAGTCCAATTTTCTAAAGAGATCTATCTTGTGTATAGGTAACACCATACATATTTCAAATGAAATTGTTGAATGGCGCAAGTCATTTTGCTAGTCGTGATACAACATACAAGCAATATTTTGGGGAAGTTAAAGGTATTTATTCTTGTGTTTGAAAATTATTTTAAAATTCAACATGACATAAATGAAAAGTAAATTAAATTAATTTTGTTGGATTGCAAGTTTGAGTATGTACATTTATTTTAAAATTATGTATTGAACTAGAAATGTAAATGTGTGTTTCTAAATTCATAAAAAAATTTAACATATATTGATCGATCAAATCCTTATAATTGTCAAACAATCAAAGGTATTAGAAGTTTACATCGAGTCATGACTATGGGACATAGCGAGCCTCTTATTATTCTTGTAAGAGAAAAATCATGCTTTTGTGTTGATTGCATTGAGAACAACACAAATACTCAATGTGAGAACATTGGAGATGGATATGTTTTACAATGGGAAATGAAACATTTAGTCGCAATGCCTCCTTATGAAGATAGTGACATTTCTAATATTCATGATCCTCTATATTCAATTGATTATGAACGTGTTTCTAATTTAGTTGTTATAGGTTCATGTGCGCATTTATTTAAAATATGTACAATTTTAAAAAAATTTCTTATTTATTTTATTGTTCAAATAATTTATGTTAGTTTTGTTTGAAATATATGTGGTCTATGTAGGTGATATTTTTGCAGTGGTTGTTGATCCTGATAATACTGAAGGTGTTGATTATTATCTATTGAGATGCACAACACCAAAATGCAAGTTATTAGAATCAGTCACTGATGATGATGGACAACAATATCTCATCGATTTAGTTGTTGTTGAAGGAACTTATTATCAACAAATAAAGATAGATAAAAATGGTGTAACATTTATTGATTATATGATATGCCAAAATATTCTATACTACAGTCACTTATTAATAGCGACAATATTGCATTTGGAGACATTGCCAAAAAAGAGGACATGGCAACCAACAGTGGAGGTTGCCTATTCAAGATCATGAAAAAATCTTAGAGATTATAAAAGATAGGGAGGATCCAGATTATATATACTGAGATCTTTAAGTTAACTTTTCATGTTTGAACTTTTTATATTAGATAGGTCATACTTCAATGAACACATATTTTCTAGGACAGGATCATATCTATCTATCTAGATATAGACATGCACGTTTGTTTGGATAGTGTGGATGGTTATATATTATATATATTGCACATGGACATTTAATTTTGTGGATGCATGTTGAATTTATATGTATGTATGGATTTGAATTTTTATGTGTATGTATGTGTATATATTTATTTATATAAATAAATGTATGGATTTATTTATATGTGGTCTTAAGGGACCTCTTAAGTGGTCTTAAGGGGATTTATGCAATGGGGTCATAGTGCATGTACATAGTTACACCTAGATCATAGTGCATGTGTTTTATGGATGCATAAATTGTTAAAGAAAAAAATGTGCATTGAATTCTTGTTTTATTATTAATATATTTCATGGGGGCATTGAATTTGTATGTATGTATGGATTTGAATCTTTATGTCTATTCATGTGTATAGATTCATTTATATTTACATGTACGAATTAATTTATATGTGGTCTTAAGGGGTATTAAGGGCATTTAAGGGGTCTTAAGGGATTTATGCAATGGGGTTATAGTGCATGTACATAGTTACACCTAGATCATAGTGCATGTGTGAATCACCTATAAATCATCTTTATGTATGTATACATGTATGGAATCATTTTTATTTCATGTATGTATGGATTTGAGTTTTTATTTGTATGTATGTGTATTGATTCAAATTTATATTTACATCTATGGATTCATTTATATGTGGTCTTAAGGGGTCTTAAGGGGATTTATGCATGTGTAAATCACCTATAAATAATCTTTATGTATGTATGGATTTTAATTTTTATGTGTATACATGTATTTTGATTCAAACTTGTGTATGGATTTTCAGTTTTAAGTGTATTTATGTGTATGGAATAATTTATATTTACACATGTATGGATTCATTTAATTGTGTTGTCTTAAGGGGTCCTAAGGTGTTTTAGGGGTCTTAAGGGGATTTTTGCAACGTGTTCATAGTGCATATGTGAATCGCTTATTTAAATCATCTTTACATATATGTATATATGTATCGATTCATTTATATAAATACATCTATGGATTCATTTATATATGTTGTTATAAGGGGTATTAAGGGGATATTTGTGTTGGGGATATTTACATCTATGGATTTATTTTTATTTAAACATTTATGGATTAATGTATTTTTTTATGATCTTGTATCTATTTCAATGTAATTTTAATATTTAATTATGTACCTTAATTATATTCATCATGCTTAATATAAAATTAATGTATTTAATTACACCAAGTAAGTATACTCATCATGCTTTTAATTTATGTAAAATTAATGTATTTAACTACACCTTAAGTATTTAATTAATTTGCAAAATTAATACATATTTAATTACACTGTAAGTATATTAATTACACCTTACTTTTGTAATTTGATAATTATGAGTTCATGATTGTTAAAAATGTTAAAAATGCTAACAACTTTAATAAGTACCAAAGCACAAAAAATAAAAATCAATTAGTTTAACAACGAATGACTAACATCATATTACTAAGCATGTCATATATATATATATATATATATATATATATATATATATATATATACATATATATATATATATATATATATATATATATACATATATATATATATATATATGTATATATATATATATATATATATATATATATGTATGTATGTATGTATATGTATATGTATATACATATGTATATATGTATATATGTATGTATATACATATATATACATTTATACATACATATATATATGTATATACATATGTATATATACATATATATATGTATGTATACATATATATACATATGTATATATACATATATACATATGTATATATACATATATATATATGTATGTATATATGTATATATATATAACATTTAACTTTCAAAAATGTAAGATATATATAAACACAAAGTAGTATGCAATGTCTAGATCTCTAACACATACATACATGTGTGTATATATATATATACATATATATATGTGTATGTATGTATGTATATGTATATGTATAGATATGTATATGTATATATATATATACATATACATATATATACATATATATACATATATATACACATATATATATGTATATATATGTATATGTATACATATATATATGTATATGTATATGTATATATATGTATATATGTATATATATGTATACATATATATACATATATATACATATATATGTATATATATGTATACATATATATACATATATACATATATATACATATATATACATATATACTTGTATATACATATATATACATATATACATACATATACATATGTATATACATATATACATACATATGTATATGTATGTATATATGTATATATACATATGTATATGTATGTATATATGTATATATGTATATATATATAGCATTTAACTTTCAAAAACTTAAGATATATATAAACACAAAGTAGTATGAAATGTCTAGATCTCTAACACATACATACATGTACATACCATGTTCTAAAATATACATCCAGGAAACGTCGAGCTAAGAAAATAAATATATATAAAATATGTCTAGTACAATGTCTAGAAAATGTGTGCACATGGAAATCTATAAACAATGGGTCAGTCGGGGCCCTGTCCAGAACCTTGTCCTGATCACTACACCTGCAATAGATTACACATGAAATCATACATTAAACATTCATAGTAGTAAATTTTTAAGAGTTATATTTATCTATATAATCGAATTTGAAAGATTCATACATACAATTTATCTAAATAATTTGAAACATAGGTTCAGAATATAAATGTACACATGTTCTAGATAAACATACCTTGGGGTCTCTAACATCTCCACCACATGCTTGTAGGACTCTAGAATGTCTATGTGATCAAGAGCTCAACCTAAGTGATAGTCGCTCATTCTGCAATGTTCAATTTTTGTTAGATATAAATAACTTGAAATTATGATCAATGCATATCCCTTAAAATAGAACTTAAAAACAAACAATTAATTTAAAGTTATATATACCAATGTCTCCTGATGAACAAGGTCAGTGGGAGAGTGCAAATCTCCATACATGGATCCTAAAAAAAAATCCCTATAGTTCACAAATTATAATTAAATAATTAAAAAATTAAACATCTACAATCAAGTAGAGACAGTTTTTTAAATTAAAATTATTTTTTTAAAATTCATACCTCATTTGCAACATCTAATGCTCATATGATCCTATTGATGTCATAATCATGCAAGGAGCCCACTATAGCATCATCCTCAATGTTTGACTCCATAAGTAGACTAGTGTAAAACCCTCGAACTCCAGTACTTGGTGTTGTGCGATCAATTGATGTATGAATAGGAGGAGGAGGTGTATCCTGGCCAACTGATGTATGTTGGGGAGGGGAAGTAGGATGTGCAACAACATGTTGAGAATCTGTAGGTTCACCACCATGGCTACAAGCAACTAGTCTACCAAGTACACATCTAACATATGTTGAGGCCTCCTTTATAGATATCCTATGTTCCATAGCAATAACCTGATATGCATCCAAGAGATCACTAGACAGACAAGTGCTCATCTGTCATAAAGGATATGTAGTACCCCTGCCCTAATCTATTTCTAATCTTGGTTTAATCTTGGTTAGTTTATGTTAATATAATGTTATAGTCAGATGTTTGATTTAATGCATAGCTGTGGATGTGATTTTCACACTAGTTGTATGCAAGTTGTTCAGTGTTCCTATTTTGTGGTATTAATATCGGGCTAACGCTTTCATTAAATTTTATATATGTGTGCATGTATGACTCTTGGTTGCAGGAGATTTCAGGTACAACGCCGCATGAGTGCGAGGTTCGTCTTCACCTGGATTTGCAGGTTTGAGTGTACCTCTTTAATCCTTAGAGTTGGATTAGGTGGTCGTACGACCCTAGTTGACCTTAGTCGTGCTCAAGTGAGCATCGTCAGTCACCGTCGGTAATCCCTTTTTGTTCGGGTTTGCAAGTCGTCTGTTTGGTTGACCTTCTCGGTTTGCGTGCTTGGTGTGTATGGTTAAATTGATTAATTAGTCCTTAGTAATTATTTTGATTAAATATGTATTTGTGCAATAGAGATTAATGGACTAAATTAATCGGGAATTCGTTATGCGATTATCGTTGATATTGGATTGCTTGTCTTAAATTGGGAGTAAGTTCAATTAAATGGGTGATTTTGAATATTAAATGCATTTTGTATATGCTGTTGAAAAAGAAAGTTTTGTATTTAATTGCAATAGGTTTAATTGTATTCTGTTGGCTTTTTAAATTAGAAAGGTTAAATTGAATTAAATGAGGAAATCAATTTGGAATTGAAAAAAAAAAAAAAACAATTTAATTTGTTGATATAGTTAGAAAAGAATTATTTTGAGAATTATTTTTAAATAAAAATTTTAATTCCAAAAATGGAATTTTGGTCAACTCTTCCTTATAACCTAAATTCTTGGAAAATTTGGAGGATGGATATTTTTGGAAAATATTTGGTTGGAAAAAGGTTTTGGGATGAAATTTGGGGATTCTGGAAGGAGAAGGAATTCTTGAGCTTGTAGGTTGGGCTCTTCAGTAAATCTCTACCAGGATTGCGTATGAAGGTAGGATTCTAAATTGTTTTCTTGTTGCCAAAAGAATTTACTGTTCTGGTTGAAAGAAATGAATTTGTTATTGAAAAATCGGTTTGATTGATTAATAGAGTAGAATGGAAATAAGATCTTGAATTATCCCTCCTTGATTTCATTCTTTGTATTCAAATCAATTTCTGGTTTGCCAAGAATGATTTAAAATTTAATAAAATTGAAATTTAGTTGGGGGTTTGGCAGATTAGATGTTAAATTTGTGAAGATCAATCTTATTTGGCCAATATGCTGTTGGTTTTGGAGAAATTTTCCCCTTTCCTGATCTGGGTATTTTACTATTGCTTATGAAAGAATAAAAAAACCAAAAAAAAATTAGTTATTTCAGTCTCTGTGAGACTGTGTTTTTCCTTGCTGTGTATGAAATTTTTTTTTTTAACAGCAAATTTTTAAAAATATAAAATATTATTATAAAAGAAAATTTAACGCGTTGCGTTGTTTTGGTATGGCGGATTTGGGGTTTACGACAGGTGCCAAGGCCCTCGACCCATGGTTTTGGGGAGAGCCAAGGCTTCCCCAAACCATGGGGAGAGGCCTGCAGTGAGGCCATGCCGTGCTCTCCACGCAGCCTAGGCTGGGTGGAGACCACGTCATGGTCTCCCCAGCCCTTCCTGTGGGGAAAGGGAAGCCCACGTGGGAGAAGCCCACGTGGCCCCCACGTGGGTCTGCCCTTGGGGTTTTAAGAATTAAGTTTTTCATGTTTTTTTTTATTATTTTTTTTTATATAAAAAATAAATAAATAAATTTGTTAAATTAAAAGTATTTTTTTTTTAAATAAAGTTTTCAATTATTTATTAATGATTATTATATATATATTATTAATGGAAATTAATATATGTATATAAACTAATCGATATTTAATTTGAAATTTGTGCAATGCATTAATTATTAGTAAAATATATTTTATTAATAAAGATTAATAATTATATATTAACTAATAATTAACTGGGTTATTGTGCACTATTAGTCGTTAATTGTGTATATTTTATTTATAGTGGAATAATAAATATACTCATTAATTAACAGTTAATTTTGGATTCCCTTATATATTTATATTTCCGTGATCCGTATAGAGCAACTGGGCTTGGAAATATGGAACTGTAGAGGTTGGTTTTGAACCAGTATGTCAATGATGTTTTAATTGGAGATTAAATATCTTATTTAATTGATTAATGGTTGTCTAAGTTTTATTAATATGAATTTGGTTTAAGAACTCATTATGGCTTAATATGTCTGTTCGATGCTTTGAACCTTAGAGAGTTAGAAAACCAAGAACAACCTATTCCTAGATGAGGTAGATAACTGTAATCTGATATAGATCATGTAGAAAACTTGACCGACTTTTAATGTTTAGATCAATTCAGAAAGATTGTATCTGTTGAATATTACCTATGCGAGTTTAATTTCTGTATTCTCTTTTGCTTATGTAATGGCAAGTCATGCTTTGTTTGATAGGACCCTATCGTATGGATTGATTTGGGGCACCTGTATCAGTCCTCGGTCCCGAGTTGAGTGTTGTATTGTGGTGGTGTCATAGTTGGTCATATCCTTTGTGTGGGTGTCGAATGATGATTCGTGTTTGACCAGATGGTTGTTTCTCCCTTCTTGAACTCTGTTCGTCTGACCATGTGTATTCCCTAGTTGAGTTCGTCTGAGTATAGTCTAGTGTCGTATGGGAAAGTGGCTTTCAATTGGGGGTCGTGCCCAAAGTGGCTACTGGGTAACCCGTCGAAAGTGAGTCTAATAAGTGATAACCTATCAGTAGATTAGAATGTAATCTCTAAGTAAGATAATTGTGCCTCACACCTAGGACGAGTGCTAACACAGACTCGACATGTTGTGAGAAGGCCTGAAATGGCAAACCATCATCCTTGTCTTCACGAGAGGATGTGTGGGTCCACATGAGGCTTGGATGGGCCGGGGGCTCGGATTAGGTTGCCAGGGTAACCCAGTGTATGGGGCCAGGACCTATGAAGACCTACCATGGTAACCGTACCAGGTTGTGTGATGACACTTGTCCCTACATTCGCTAGTGTGTTGTTGTTTTGTCCTGTTAGGAGTACCTTTGTGGGTCATCCTTTTGTCTATGCCCTTGTGAGTATCATTTTCATGTTATACCTTGGGTGGTGATGACTCCGTTTTGTGGATGCTCCAATGGACTTTTGTTTTAGCTTTGATTATGTTCAGCTGGATCCTTTTCTTTTCAGGGATCGTTTATGTAATTATTGACCGATGTGGTCGTTTGTATATTGGTTATATTTCACCTTGATGGCCGGATTGTAATGGTGTAACCTCTTGTATTCTTAACTTTATTAATTATCAGAGGGGTCTTGCAGTTGAGCAGACCCAGAGATGTAGCCCTTTAGGGGTGAACTCCGAGATCATTATGGTGTTATGTGATGTTATTCTCTTATGTTTCCCTTATTCAACTTTATCATGTATGAATAGCTTATGTTAGAATGGATAAGTGGATAAATGGAATTTACTTTAAATGCTTATATGCAGTCCTTTCTTGAATGCCATTTTGATCGAATGCATAAGTGGTTTAGATGAGATTTATCATAGATGCTTGTATGCAATCGTCTTTTAAATGCAATAAATGGAATATGAAAGAATGTAACTTAGAGTAATGGAATACATTCAGTTGTTGTTAAGGAAATTAAGTATGCTTGAAAAGATCTCATATGTTAATGATGAAATTCTAGTGTGTTAGAATATTAGATGTATGGCTTGTATTTTTATGAAAAGCTTAAATGTAAAGTATGAATAGATCTTAATGGATGAAACTTTGCTTGTGATTGATATTTCCATCTATTGAAAGAAATTATCCTGATTAAGAATTATCTCGTTATTAAGATAATCTGCTTATTGGATTAATTGTGTGAGCTAAGTGAATTGTGAAATTTAAGTAATCTCATTGGGAAACTCTTTAGGTGTTAGTTGATGTCTTCTGCTATGTAATCTGAATCTTTATTATCTTGTTGTATCTTAATGTGGTGTAACTTTAAAAAAAAAATTATTGCACTCTATTCTTGTGTTTTGGCTTATCCCTTCGGGGTTTCCTAGCGGGGCATTACAGGATATATCTTGCGTATGCGTGCCGCATCCATCGATGATGGTATGTATGCTCGAACATAGGGATCGTAACTATTTGATGCATCATCAGTTGCAAGAATCCTAGTATGAGAGTGTAGAAAATATATACCCACACGATCTGATGTCATCTTGTTGACCTGTGTGGCTATGGTAGCAATCTGGAAAAAAAAGGTTTTGACCAATAAATGCTCGCTTATTAGCGGGCTATGGTGCAGCAGGTCTTCCAAACTTATCTGAAATTTTGTGTCTCCACTGCCCAACATGTGTAGGAAAATTTGTGTAGTCAACATCGTACCCCAAATGGAACTATGCAAATAATTATTTGCACAAATTTAAAAGGGGAAACTCATCCTTTTGGGGCCACATATGATGAGTGGCCAACCATCTAGGATTTATAAATGGTGCCAAAAGTACATCTGTGCACCTAGTAGTCATATAACCCTTCACCCTACACATGGACAGATAATGAGGGAACGGTAGAAACCTTATCATTGACTGTTTCCCATTTTATGGTAGCACAAACACTATGTGAAAAGGAACTATAGAATAAAGTAGCGTTAATCTTATCATATGGATTATAAGTGTCAACTACGTCAGTCATATGACGTAGCTCATCTCCAATGATCTCTACCCTTTTCTTATCTATACGGTTAGGGGTGTTTTCCAATGTGTTGTTCAAGAGATCTAGAGTACATTGTAATGCATGTATTGTCTGATCATAAAGATGTTGCCTATTCTTAGGAGTTCTTGCAGACCTACGTGATGTCTGCTCACTCCCTCCTAGATTAACACTGGGCTTAGATCCAGTGTTATGTGAACTAGGCTGATCAAACATGATGATAATAGGAAATATATAGATATATCTACATGTGCATGCATGTACATATGTATTACAATTTATATTAAAAAAAATTGTACTTAAAAATATAAACAACAATCAAACATAATTTAAATTTTTAATCTAAAAATTGTAGAACAAAATAAATTGCAATTGTTTTTAAAAATATACATGTCTAATTTACACATATTTCCATCATTTTAAACATATATAAATAGATATAAAAAGACATTTACACATAAACATATATTTTCATCATTTTAAGTTAATATGAACATATAAAGATATAAAAAGAAATTTAAATACATATACATGTATTTTCAATATTTTAAACATATTTAATTTCATAAAAAAAGATATAAAAATATATTTAAAATTATAAAAAGAAATATTTAAGCATGTGTGACCCCTTAGGACCACATATGATCCCTTAGGACACTATTGGGTCCTATGGGGTCAAATTGGGTCTTAAGGGGTAGACTATACACACTAGGATGCTATAAGGGGTCACACATGTGTTAGAACACATGCGTGACCCCTTAAGATACTATTGGGTTCTATGGGATCAAATTGGGTTCTAAGGGGTACATTATACACGCTAGGATGTTATAAGGGATCATATGTGGTCCTAAGGGGTCATGCATGTGTTAGAACACGTGTGACCCCATTGGACACTATTGGGTCCTATGGGATCAAATTGGGTCCTAAGGGGTACATTATAAAAACTAGGATGCTACAAGGGTTCATATGTGGTCTTAAGGGGTCACACATGTGTTATAAAACGTGTAACCCCTTAGGACCACATATGACCCCTTATAGCATCCTAATGTGTATATTATGTATACTATTGGGTCCTATGGGGTCAAATTGGGTCCTAAGGGGTACATTATACACACTAGGATTCTATAAGGGGTCATATGTGGTCCTAAGGAGTCCAGCATGTGTTAGAAAACACACGTGACCCCTTAGGACACTATTGAATCCTATAGGGTCAAATTGGATCCTAAGGGGTCAAATTGGTGATGATATGATGAAAGAATAAGTATTCGATAGAATACTAAGAGGGGTGGGTGAATCAGTATACTGAAAAACTGATACAAACTCCCAAACTCAAAATAAAATTATCAACAAAATAACTCTATCAAGATAATATCTCCAAGATTACCAACATCATCCAGTTTGACTTTTATACCAACTTAAGAGTAAACAACTTCAAACTTGTAAAAATCAATAATGCTTAATCAAATATCAACATTTTCAACTCTCATTGCTAGCAGTTATCATGCCTTATAAGAATAGTTAATTAGTTAATAAAATCAGCAAATAAGATCATAACCACAAAAACATTCACCACTTGACACAAATATTTATATGTGGAAAACCCAAATAGGTAAAAACCATGGTGAGATGAGACTCACAAGGATAGCTATTTGAACTCTTCTGAAGCTCACCCTGTTAGGAGCCGAGCTTGTTAAAGCTTTTACAATAAGTCCCATTAAGAACTGATTCTGTTAGGAATCACCCGATTAAGGGATTTACAAATATGCCTTGATGAAAACCACAATACCCTGTTAGGAGTAACCTCGGCAGAGGATTTGAGAATCCAAACTAATGGATCACCTTGTGAGAGGATTTAGAAAGTAACCAAGCTTGTTAGAGCTTACCCG
Organism: Cryptomeria japonica; assembly: GCF_030272615.1. Classification (NCBI taxonomy): domain Eukaryota; kingdom Viridiplantae; phylum Streptophyta; class Pinopsida; order Cupressales; family Cupressaceae; genus Cryptomeria; species Cryptomeria japonica. The sequence continues at coordinate 334,425,841 of NC_081406.1, forward strand.
ATTAGGGGATTTCAATTATGTTGTGATTGTTAGAAAACAACAGGTTTTTCTTGATCTGTCTGAATAGCACTACATCTTCTTGATGAGATCCTTCTTAAGCTTCAATATGCCTTTACTCAATACTGCAGATTCATTCTCTGGTTAGGCAACCTCACACTCAACTGATTTCTGCCAACTTTGCCAACACCGAAATAAAACAACATCATCGACCTTAAATACAAATCAAATAGGTCGGTTACAGAACAAAAACCTAATTCTCATCATCGAGATTACAAACAAGTCGGTACAATCCTCATTTAACTTGTTTATGAACACCCATTTAGTACCTATGACATTCTTTTTTACCTGCCCGAGTACTAAGGTCCAAGTATTGTTTTTCTCAATCTTATCCAATTCCTCTTCCATTGCTTTAACCCAATGATCATCACCAAATCCTTCCTTAGCACTTCTTGGTTCAATGTTGGAGATCATGCAAGAGTTCTCTCTTATTCATCTTCTAGTAAGTACTCCAACATCCTTATCCCCAATAATCTTCTCAGGACTGTGATTCAGTCTCACATATCTAGGAATAACATGATCATTCTCCTCAGGTTCAACTTCTCCATCATCTTCTTATGAAATTATTTTTTCCGGTTGAACAAGTACATCAGAATTTGCCTTATTTCAGATTTAACTATTTCAGGTTCCAAAAGCAAAATGTAGGGATCTTCATCCTTTTTCTCTGAACGGGTTTCTTCTGAAACTTCAGGACATTCATCTACATGAACATCAACACTCTCATCAATTCTCTGAGTCCGGTTATTGAAACATTTGTAGGCCTTACTCTTGGTAGAATAGCCAAGAAATATGCCTTCATCACTCTTCGCTTCAAACTTGCTAATGTAATCACCTCTTTTAATGAAACATTTACTACCAAAGATCTTAAAATAAATAACATCAGGGGATCTTCCATACCAATATTCATAAGGTGTCTTGTCCTTACCTCTTTTCACCAGAACCCAGTTCCTTGTCTATCTGAGGTAGACCTCTTACTGTCTTGGACTTACTCACTTTAACAATATTGTCAAAATTTATATGACAAAATCTTCTATTCCAAAGCCAGCTATCATCTATCTTTGCAATCAAAGAATTGATAACTATAGGATAAAGATGAAATAGATTATCTCTAGTTTGTTTACCAGTTGCAATCAATTCACCTTTGTTGTCAAATATTTTACATATACCATTTTTAAATTCTAGTGGGTATCCTTTGCCATTTAGTTGTGCCACACTCAGAAGATTGTGCTTTAGACCTTCAACCCAATAGACATCATCAACATTTCTCTCCCCATTAAGAAAAATAACTCCCTTACCTTTAACCATACAAGGTGAGTCATTGCCGAATCTCACAACGCCGCCACCAAACTCTTTCAAGGAAATAAGTTTTCTCTGATCACCAGTCATGTGATGTGAACAACCACTATCAATGATCCAATCATTAGAGTTATCCATCTTGGACACTAAAGCCTTCTGGTCTGATATCTCTTCCTTAATAGACACAAACACAATATCTTCAGTAGCTTCATCATCAGTAATACTATTGTCAATAACTAGAAGACAATCTCTCTTGCCTTTACCCTTATACTTCTTGAATTTGTCTCTCTTGTGTTCATTTTCACTATTAGGACAATTTGCTGCTATATGACCAATCTTATTGCAAGCAAAAAATTTCAACGGTAGCTTACCTCTGTATTTGCCAGTGCCTCTAGGTAGTCGTTTTGCCAACAATGCTTCAAGCTCCACTAAATTGTCTTCATCATCAGAATCTCTGCTGGATCTAGATTCATAGCTATGGCTGGTATCTCTACTTCATCTCACAGATGGGCTAGAGACAGAAGCTCTGAATGCAAATTCTGATTTCTGTACACTACCATCATAGCCATTTAACTCAAAAGCAGTAAGTTTGCCAATGATAGAGTCAAGAGTTACCTTTGTTTTGTCAATGGATTTCATCTCTTGAATAGATGCAACTTGAATAGCATAGACCAGTAGCAGGGTTCTCAATACCTTACTCATCACTATGGCATCTTCCAATTTCCCTCTTGGACTCTTTATTTCACCAACTATTTCTTTTATCCTTTGACCATACTATTGGATATTCTTTCCTTCATATATTATCATGTCATCAAACATTCCTCTTAAACTCTCCTCTTTATCAATATTAACATGTTCATTACCGCTATGAATCTCTTCAAGTTTTTTCCATACTTCATATATAGTTTCAAGACCATGAACATCTACATATTCAACATCAGACATGGAACTTATAATAGCCTCTAATGCTCGATGATTCTCTTGCTATTCTTTCTTATCATCATCGGTCAGAGTTCTAGTAGGTGCAGTATACTTAGTTTCTACATGCTCCCAATACTGACTACCAAGACTTTGGATGTAAATCTTCATTTTGTCGCTCCAGATTCTATAGTTCTCTCTATTGAACTTAGGACATTATTTCTTCATCATGATCTATAGGATCTTTTCCTCAAGTTGTTAGGCTTGGGGATCTAAGAGGACCTGAGACGCTCTAATACCAATTGATGATATGATAAAAGAATAAGTATCTGGTAAAATACTGAGAGGGGGGGGTGAGTCAGTATACTGAAAAATTGATACAAACTCCCAAACTCAAAATAAACTTATCAACAAAATAACTCTGTCAAGATAATATCTCAAAGATTACCAACATCAACCGGCTTGACTGTTATACTAACTTAATAGTAAACACGTTCAAACTTGTAAACATAAAAATTCTTAATCCAATATCAACATTTTCAACTCTCATTGCTTCCAGTTATCATGCCTAATCAAAATAGTTAAGTAATTAATCAAATCAACAAATAAGATCATAACCAAAAAAACATTCACCACTTGACACAAATGTTTATACGTGGAAAACCCAAATAGGTAAAAACCACGGTGAGATGAGACTCACAAGGATAGCTATCTGAAATCTTTTGAAGTTCACCCTGTTAGGAGCCAATCCTGTTAAAGCTTTTACAATAAGTCCTGTTAAGAATTGATTTTGTTAGGAATCACCCGATTAAGGGATTTACAAATATGCCTTGATGAAAACCACAATACCCTGTTAGGAGTAACCTCAGTAGAGGATTTGAGAATCCAAACTAATGGATCACCTTGTGAGAGGATTTAGAAAGTAACCAAGCTTGTTAGAGAACACCCGGTTAGGGGATTTCAATTCTGTTGTAGAACATTGTTAGAAAACAACAGGTTTTTCTTGATTTGTCTGAATAGCACTACATCTACTTGATCAGATCCTTCTTAAGCTTCAATCTTCCTTTACTCAATACTGCATATTCATTCTCCTATTAGGCAACCTCACACTCAACTGATTTCTACCAACTTTTCCGACACCGAAATAAAACAACATCATCGACCTTAAATAAAAATCAAATAGGTCAGTAACACAACAAAAACCTATTCTCATCATTGAGATTACAAATAAATCGACACAATCTTGACCGTTAGAAATCATAACAATCTCTTCACATTAATCAAGAAAATTTCGACCGCTCCATGATCACCGCTTCATCGGACTTGTAACTCATCACGCGCTATACATTTTATGCAATCCACTTTTCTCCTTCCCAAGACAATTAAACACGCCAAAATAACTTGAACTTATCTTCATACAATGATCACACGTATCACCATCATAACCGCTCAACATCAAATCTTAAACCAAAAAACTTTGATCGGTTAGGGTTTAATTAAAAACAACTGGTAGGGTTTACCGATTACATAACATAGAAAGGTTTAACCCTATACACCGATTCAACTTACAAAATACCATACCGGTTTACAACATCTTCCACAAAGTTTATCATACCGGTTACAAGACAAAAGAAATAACAACAATAACATAAAAAATATCATGAATACCATTCACCGGTTCAATTGACATCAATGACAACATATCATTAATGCAATCTATATGCAAAATGCCAACAATTGGGTCCTAAGGGGTACATTATACACACTAGGATTCTATAAGGGGTCATATGTGGTCCTAAGGGGCCACTCATGTGTTAGAACAAATGCATGACCCCTTAGCACCACATATGACCCCTTAGGACACTATTGGGTCCTATGGGGTCAAATTGGATCCTAAGGTGTACATTATACACATTAGGATGCTATAAGGGGTCATATGTGGTCCTAAGGGGTCATACATGTATTAGAAAACATGTGTGACCCTTTAGGACTACATATGACTCCTTAGGACACCATTGGGTCCTATGGGGTCAAATCGGGTCCTAAGGGGTACATTATACACACTAGGATGCTATAAGGGGTCATAGGTGGTCCTAAGGGGTCACACATGTGATCTAACACATGCATGACCCCTTTGGACCATATATGACCCCTTAGTACACTATTGGGTCCTATGGGGTAAACTTGGGTCCTAAGGGGTACATTATATTCACTAGGATGCTATAAGGGGTCGTAGGTGGTCCTAAGGGGTCATGCATGAGTTAGAACACATTCATGACCCCTTAGGACACTATTGGGTCCTATGGGGTCAAATTGTGTCCTAAGGGGGACATTATACACACTAGGATGCTATAAGGAGTCATATGTGGTCCTAAGGTGTCACACATATGTTAGAATGCATGTGTAAACCCTTAGGAGCACATATGACCCCGTAGGACACTATTGGGACCTATGGGGTCAAATTAGGTCATAAGGGGTACATTATACACACTGGGATGCTATAAGGGGTGATAGGTGGTCCTAAGGGGTCACACATGTGTTCTAACACATGTGTGACCCTTTAGGAATGCCTATGAATCCTTATAGCATCTTAGTGTGTACATTATACATACTATTGGGTACTGTGGGGTCAAATTGGATCCTATGAGGTATATTATACATGTTATAGGATGCTACAAGGAGTCATATTCACTCCTAAGGGGTCACACATGTGTGACCCCTTAGGACACTATTGGGTCCCGTGGGGTCAAATTGGGTTTTAAGGGATACATTATACACACTAAGATGCTATAAGGGGTCATATGTGGTCCTAAGGGGTCACCCATGTGTTAGAACACATGTGTGATCCCTTAACACCACGTATGACCCCTTATAACATCCTAGTGTGTATGCTATTGGGTCATAAGGGGTATTTTGTATAAACTAGGATGTTACAAGGGCTCATATATGATCCTAAGGAGTCACACTTGTGTTATAACACATGTGTGACCCCTTAGGATTGCATATGACCCCTTATAGTATCCTAGTGTGTACGTTGTGCATACTATTGGTTCATAAGGGGTATGTTATTGTTATATAAATTTTGAATCATCAAAATTTGATAAGCCTATGATTGGCCTTACACATCAAATGAATGAAAGCTACACAAAAAATAAATCTATATACTTCATTATATATCAAATTTAAATATACAAATGAAGAATTCTTTTCAGAATGCAATGTATTTCAATAATGTATAGTTAAAACTGCATATGAAAGAAACTTTTCATTTACATAAATGTGTAAGGACCTACATAAGTCATGGGTATGACTAAGAATGTACAATGAGTAGAATAATATACAAATGAATAAATAGAAAAGAGAGAAAAGAGGATTAGTCCTTGCCTTTCAAAGATGAATGGTTGATGTGATCAAGCTACATCTTGTATCTTCATTGTCCTAGTGCTCCTAGAATTCCTGCAAGAGGTGAAGGACATAGGTGTTATAGCTTGGGATCTTAGTTTCTATAACTAATCTACTCATACACATGTACATCAGACTACAAATGGAAAGAATCAGAACAAAACAACAAGTGAATCAAAGATCAGAAGTGTCCAATCATCAGAAGCTTCATGAGCTTCATATTTTTCTAACTTGTTAAGGAAGGATTCTATCTCATAAGTATCAAGTATGTGGGTTAAAATGGGCTCCCACAAGGGCTAAGATCAACATACTACTCCTCACTCACAGGGTGTCATTAATAAGCTACCAAACATGAAACACAACTACATCCACAGTCCCATCTATTGGCATTCAATGATAGTTTAAAGATGCCATCCAATGTCAACACATACAACAATGAATAAAACTGTGTTTCCTTATCAACACGCGACTAAAGTCATCACATGAGAAAAGGCAAGTATACCCACTCAGAACTAACATCATGTCAAATAGAACAAGGCAACAATGTATAAGGATAGTCCTACTCAAGTGACATAAAACATAAGAGACAAGAATGATTGATAAACAATGAATAGAGCATTCAAAGCAAAATCAACAAATGACTATCATAAAAGTGATTGTAGCAATATTGCAGTCTCAAAATTTGTTGTTCAGATAAATACACAGTGCGTCATAAGGATTGTTACTACTTATTAAGTTGCCATTAGTTTTATGTCCAAAGTCATTCTATATATACTCTAGTCGATTACTACTACTGAAATATTCAGTTGGTACGCATAGAGTAGTCGGTTATAGAAGAAAGAAGTCATAGAGCCCAGTATACACCAAGCTGTCTACCAAGTAACACTCTATGTATACCGAGCAGCAATAATGATATACCGAGTTGATATACACCGAGTAAAACGTGTTACCAGATTCATTGAACCTAGACACACATGGGAAACATGTTACAATATCGAGGAACAAAGAACCGTTATCACATTGGAAATTGCACTTAAGGATTGTGTATGATTTTGAGGTCATCTATCCAATGAAATATTTTGTATGTTTATTCATTCGATAAATCATGTTTTTAAGATCAAAGCAATGAACCAGATCACCGACATAAGAGATCTATTTATACAGCATGGATTGGGATTAAAAAAACAATATACACAGGTGTACGAAGCAAGACATGTGCGATACATAAGAAAGCACTGAGTGTTATGACTTTTACAGAGACACAGAGGTCACCGAGAAGGATTTTAGAGAACAGTCAAGGAACAGAGTAAACAGAAGGGTTTACCGAGTTATTCTATGGGTTACCGAGGTATGCTATAAGCAAGGTAATCTCATTTTGAGCACATAGAATCTGCTATAACATTCCAGATGTAAAGTTGGAGATATTTGTAATGATTTTATTGTAATATTTAAAGTTGTAAGAGAAACCTTTAATAGGGTAAAAGACTCTAACAAAGTCTATAAATTATAAAGCCTTTAACCAGGTGCAACATTTAGAATAAGTGTTGTAAACTCCTTTAGCAAGGTAGATCTAATGATCTTGGTACTCCTAACAGGGTAAGTTATCAGAAATAGCTAAACATGTAGCTCTAACCGAGCACTCTTTATTATTGTAGTAGTGAAGTTGTGGGTGCCATCCCCACCGTAGTTTTTCTCTCTAACCAAGGGTTTCTGCGTAACCAAAATATATGTGTTATGGAGTGAATCATGTATGATTGTTATTTATTTGTTTTAGCTTTATGTTATGTTATAGCAGTTTTTGGTTTATACATAACAGTAACGTTATTGTTGAAGAAAGGATTTGAAGTACTGATTCACCCCTCCCCTCTCAGTACATTACCTTTCCATATTGGGCCTAAAAAAGGATAAGCTTGTGTTTCAAATTCCCTATACATTGGAAAATTAAAACAACCATACCTGTAACATCATTCACAAAGTACTTCTAGAAATACAACTATAATAGGGATACATTTCCAAAGTCTTTATGGTGAGAATTCATGATCAATCCCAGATACAAGGAATGCTAGTAGTTACAACCAATAGATACATGAGCATCATGAGAATCAGGGATTACAGTGATAAGGACATTGAAAAAATAAATGCCATTCATATCACAGTCATAATACCCTAGGTTAGAACCACATAAAGAGAATATTGAGCAAGCACGAAGGAATCAAGTGTAGACCAATGAGGATATTGACAATGATATCATTTGCAACTAATGAACAATATACACATTCATAAGATAGGATGTTGTAGTCTAGAAATATGGTTTGACAGTGACAAAAATGAAGATGGTATTAGAACAGAATAAGATATATCATAAATCAATAACATAGATTCATGTTGATCAATCACGTGACAATGCCAAGGATGTGATAGTGATACAACTAAAACTTATCATGAGGGCACATGAGTGGATTGATTATTATATGAAAACACTTCTCCCAATGATGCATTGAAGACCTAAGGACAGTAAAAGAAAAATGATAAGACTATATCAAAGTAATGGAGGCAAGTACTTGAAAAGGTAAAATGCCTTTTTGATAAATTCTTACATCAATATCACTGTCGATGTAAGTTTCAAAGACAACAGGTAGATCATTTGAAACAATAATGCACTAGTACCTTTAGAGCTGATTTTCGATGGTCGTTTGTCGGATTTGCAATGAATTTTCATCGAAGTGCCGACAAAATCAACCTTCAAAAACTCGGCGTCAGATTGGTCGATGACGCCATGCCCTTCAAAAATTCGACAATCCAATGGACTCTTTCGATGGTCAAAGAAGTCGTCGGAATCAGTAGATTTCGTCACAAATCCGATGGCAATTTGTAACTTCGCACCGACGATGATGCTGTTTATCCAACGCTTGTGTCATCGGTCCATTTGGAGACATCGACGATCATCCGACTATGAAGTGTCGTCGCACGTACAACATCCTCGTCGGTCAAAAGCTTGGTTTTCGTGGTAATTCCGACGATGATATTATTATCCAGTCATTGATATGTACAGCGAATGATATTCTATCCCCACCACCTACCAGTAGGGGCATAGGTTTGAGGCTAATATGAGGCGCATGATTTCAAGCTAATATGATCAGGCGCACCATGGTTGAGATGGTCCAACTCCCTAGTCTCACTCTATGACTAAGCTCATGCCATATCTAAATCAAAGACATCTTAAATACATCGTTGGTGGAAAGCTGCAAAATGCCATTTTCATACATAAGCAAGACATACACAATTGGGCACAATCGCCAAGAGAACGATAAAACGTGTGTTTGAGATCATTTTCCAAATTGTGGTATGGTCACGAAGAGATCACCGTAAATTTGTCAACCTCTTCGTGACCACACCACAATTAGGATAATGATGTCAAACACACTTTGTTCTCTTGGTGATTGTGCCCAATTGTGTATGTCTTGCTTATGTATGAAAATGATATTTTGCAGCTTTCCACCGATGATGTATTTGAGATGTCTTTGATTTAGATATGGCATGAGCTTAGTCATAGAGTGAGACTATGGAGTTGGACCATCTCAACCATGGTGAGCCTGCATATGTATATAGTTTTGTGTATTCATTAAAGATTTTCATTTAATTTGAGCATTTTGGTTAGCAAATCAGGGGTGCACTTTACATTCTTGTTGTTATCCAATTCACTTACTTTAGCTCTGTTTCTTTCTTCAGATTTGGGGTCTAGAGCTCCTCCCTAAGTAGAGATTGTTGGTTTTGAGTCCCCTGCTTTGGTTGGAGAGTTTCTTGCTATCTCTGGTAGTTAGACCACAGAGTTCAGCTTTTCTTAGATTCATTAAGCTTTTTATTTGTTGTGGAGTGTCTTTCTTGATATGCTTGATTAGGATAGTGTTTAATCTTTTATTTGCTAACCCTAATGACTAACATTTGTTTCTTGTGCTTCTCTTTGTGTGTGTAGCAATCAAATAGGTTTTTCTAACTATCCTTCTTTTTGCAGAGCACCATATACATATACATATTATGTATATATCTATATATCTACATATACATATATGACCAAATCCTATATATCATTTGGTTTGATTTTATTATTGGTTGTTTTCACATATGATATTATTATAATACCTAATGCTATATTCCTATTTATTTTTGTTATCCAATTTTCATTTATATGTCAATTGCATTTAATAGGGGTTTTTTTGTTGTTAGCATCTTTATGCTTTGAGTGTAAATTTTAATATCCTGAAGCTTATTCTAGGCTTTTCTAAGGTCCTAGGTCCTTGTTGTTTTGGAAATCTCATTAAAAGGCTCCAAAAGGTTTCAAATGTACCTTATAAATGAAAAGAAGGGCTATATTCTTATGATTATATTGTAAAAACTTTAGAAAAGAAGCACATTCATGTGACTTCATGAGAGAAAAAGTTTTTCCAAAAGAAAATACTTTGGAGGGAAGGTCATTCAAGTCTTCAAATGCATGTTCTACATGTGACCAATGATTAACTTGAGTCTGATGGAGTCAAATGCAGGTTTGACATAGCTGGAATCGGGTTTTCATGCAAATACCCTATTAGGGAGAGGGACTAGTAGTTGTGAGGGGTAACTTTGTCAACATGTAGTCATCACGTGGAATATCATAAGACCTCCAATTTTTTTAGAAATGTAAAATGGACATTTAACTATCTAAAAATTAAGGTTTGAAGGCGTGACTTTGTTACCAATTTTTTGACTTCAAGAGATAAAAAGTAGAATTATTATATACCTCATGTCTTATCATGAATTTAGGAAAGTTTAGAGAAAGGATTTATTAAATACCTTGAAGGTGTATATAAGGTTGAGCTTATTTAAAAGGATGAGATTTCACAATGCAAGGTTTGGAGGGAAAATAATTCACTTGAAAAGGCATTTTAATTCAAAAGATGTAAAGATAAATAAAATTATTTATTTATTTAGAAAAGTTTTCTAAAGGCCTCCTTCCATGTGATTCTCAAGAAAATCAATTTCATGCATAGCTTGGAGGGAAATAGAAAGCTAAAAGTATAAGCTTTCATGTGATTTTAGGGTTTGCAATCTGTTTCAAATGAAAATAACTATTTATAGCCAGTTTTTAGAAGTTATGCTAGGGTTTTGTTGGGTCTCAAATCAACAGATTGGATAGGTTCTAAGGAAATGCCAACTCTTATGATCAAACCCTCCAATTGACTTGGCCAACTTATAGAGTGAACCTATTTGGTTACTAACTCTCTCACTTTAGGCTCTGCAGGACCTAGGCGGGTATACCTACTCACTAGTTGTTCCTTCAACTAATGCTTTTTATAGCAGATTTAGTGTCTTGATCTGACTTCCCCCTATCTCAAAATGGCATCAGTTCCTAGAATGGAGATATAGTAGATGAGTTCAAGATTGTTGTTGTAGAAGCTATTTGATCTTGGTGCTTGAAATTTATATATACACTATTGCTAATTTACCGTAGAATTCCTACTCAACTACTCCTATTATTCTTTATGTGAAAGTATGAATTGATGGGTTGTGTTTTATAGATGACCAGTGCCTTTCTCTGTTGTTTGGGCTACAAAGTCTTTATATTTCTTTAGGACTTATTGTGTAAACTTATGAGACAATTTTTAAACCCACCCCCTCTCGATGAGTCTATCAATTACTGTTTCTTATGAGATCTACTTTGATGTCTTTATTGTGAATTGCTTGAATGAATTTAACTCTAACCTTAAGAGACCATCCAAGGAAGAAATACTAGAAACAATTACAATTCACAAGTAAATCTTTTATTCAAATCTACAATATGAAACACAGAGTTTTACTGGAAGAACACAAGTAACCTTATCTCCTTTAGATAATATCACAAGCAACTGCTTGCAGAAAAATGCAGTAATCAGCAATGGTTCGAATCCACTTCCAAGATTCACTAAAATGCTTCATTTCAGTTTTCTACCTTATTGTTTATAGGTGGAAAGCCTGAGGTTCAATGTCAAACTTGGTTGCTCTGATACCATATGTAATATTCCATTAATTCTATACTTAAAGAAAATAAATTGTGATCTATATTAAGATAAAAAATTGAGCATTTCAAAATAAAACATAACTATTTCAGTTGAAGGAGAAAACTAACTAAATGTTCTTCAACATAATAAGAATCTAACTAATTTATCTAAAAGGAAGGTAATCTTTTAATGATAAAAAACATTGAACAAATATTATTAAGCTGATCAATATGAGAAAGGAATTCAAATGGCAAGTTTCATTTTTGAGGGAAGAGATAAAGGTTCAGAGGTTACAATTCATTTAACTTTCCAACTGAAACTTTTTGTATCAAGCCTTGACATAGTTTGGAATAGGGAGAGCATCATCAAGGGATTCTCCATTCAATCATAGACTTGCCAGTCTCCCACGCCCCTTCCAATTGGAAGAGACCCAACCCTTCATGAGGGTGCATTCTAAGGATTTGGTTGCTTTTACATTTGGCCATCTGATCTTGGTGTTCAAAACCTACACCCAACTAGTCAGTCACACACTATAGGTAACCCCTAACTACCATGACCATCTGACTAGTAGGTGTATCTAGTTCATGTGATCTAACAATCACTTAGATAAAGCATCACCATCTTGGCCAAGGTTTTAACATTGCAAGCACCAATGTGTTGTTAGTGTTCACCTCCCTTGCTTGACTTGCACATCCAATTCTTAAGCTCAACAAACTCACTAGTTACCAACCATCTAAACAAGCCATTTGCTTAATGTCTACTAACAATAATGGTTATTAATGACCATCATATGATAAATAGCATACACTTGAGCCAACTATCTCACTAGTTTACTAACCAACTATCTAGCGAACTGCTTAATGTCTACTAAGAATAACGGTCATAAATGACCATCATAAGATAATTAACATACACTTGAGTCAGTTGATTCATTGGTTACAGAACTTCTAGGGTTTAGCGCTGATCCAATTCATTACATAACAGTCTCATGTCTACTGACATTAACGGTTTACAAGGACCTTCATGGGATTGTGACATAACCTAACAAGCCAACTGCTACAAATCCCCTATCTCTAACAAGCTTCAACTGTCATCATGGAATTAAATCTAATACAACATTGGTTCCCTTATTTAGCTAAATTAACACTTCATATTATGACTCGACAAAAAATACGGTTCTAATATATTTTTTTGTCTTTGTATATTCCCAAAAGTATGCATCTAATTGATGATAAGAATCATTCTTCAGGTCTTGCAACCATGGAGACTAGTTATAATCTGATTATAACCGATGTGCATTTATTCCAAGATGAACCATATTCGGTTGAACTATGAGTTAAGAGTGGAAAACAAATAAACATAGAATAGCTGCAATACTTGGCTATTATGCCCTCGTGGGCTAGCAATCATATTCTATAGTGAATGCTCTGAGGTTGCTACTCAACCATACTATGCACAAGATATGAATGCAGTATTCAATTTTCTTATGAATAAGGTAAGATAGTGTATTCGATGAAAAGTAACAGAATATCGTCATGATTTATATCTGTGAATAAATTTATCTTCCTTAAGTTCAAGACTTGATAATGAATGAGTAAATCATTTAGGCTCTACAATTTATCTTAACAAGAAAGATCATGAACATGCAATAGCTATACATCGGCCACTCAAGGCAGAATTTACACAGCTATGCAAGACAGAATAATCACAGTTAGGCATGAAGGTATGTTCACAGCTATCAGAGGAAGATTATTTTCAATTCATTTTACTTTTTCTTTTAATGAGTAATATTTCCACAGTCAATTAGTGATACACGATTAACCTATGCATTTCAGTCCAATATGAAATAGATACATACCTGATGTGAGAGGAAATGAGGAAGGAAATACCCTTCAAATGCAACATTTGCACGACTATGATAAAAGAGAATCTGGAACAATCTTTGTTTCCTCCTTCTTTCCCCACTACTAAAAGTTCACATATGAAAAGGAAAAACAACTGATTATATTATATATATTTGCCAAAATAGTATAGTGGTAAGCCTGAGGCTATAATCTACTCCTTTCTCTAAATTTCCTCCATATTACAAAAGCTCCCTCCTTTATATGAGAGTATACATTATCACCAAGTGTCATGGCTTTTCAACATATAACCATCAACTAACACTTTTGTTTCGAACATTAATTCAACTAGGTGTTTTCTCCCTTCATCAAAATATTGTATTCGGTCACTGTGGCTATCTCCTCACCGATACCTATCTGATATCCATCGGGTTTTAATGTCAAAGAAACCTTGGGCTTCGGTGACCTCCTTTATTTTCCACTGAAATACCTCTTCCATCGATATCACTATGCCCCGTTGATGAATGGATCTATTGTCTCACCGAAGCCTTTCTTTATCCTCTCTTGTCGTCTTCCACCAATAAAGTTATATCGACAAAACAATGCATATCAGATACATGCCTTTTAGCCTCCTCGAAACCTATTTCCTCATCGATATATATCTGATGTCCATCGGGTTTCATGTCGAAGAAACCTTAGGCTTCAGTAACTTCCTTTATCCTTCCATCAAAACACTTTTTCTACCATCACTACACTCCTTCAATGAATGGGTCTATTGTCTGATTGAGGCCATCTTTCTTTTGATGATTTGCTTCCACTATCATTTTTCATTGATGAGCTCATTAGTAATCTTCCTTGATAAAGTTGCATCGGTAAAACCACACATATCGGTAACATGCCTTTTAGCCTCCTCAAAACCTATTTCCTCATCGATGTATATCTGATGTCCATCGGGTTTCATGTCGAAGAAACCTTGGGCTTCGGTAACTTCCTTTATCCTTCCATCGAAACACTTTTTCTATCGATATCACTACACTCCTTCGATGAATGGGTCTATTCTTTCATCGAGGCCATCTTTCTTTTGATGATTTGCTTCCACTATCATCTTTCATCGATGAGCTCATTAGTAATCTTCCTCGATAAAGTTGAATCGGTAAAACCACACATATTGGTAACTTGCCTTTTAGCCTCCTCGAAACTCATATCCTTATCAACATCTTTTATCGATGTAGCTTCCTTCTGTTCGATCGATATCATTCTTTCGATAAGAACGCTTCTTTTGGTAAGTTTCTTTCATGTTGCATCGATGGTATTATTTCCTCGGAAGCCTTTTCCCGTCGATGAAAACCGTCTCTGCTTTCTTTGATATCCTCTTTCAGTGGAATCATTGCTTTTGAAGAGTCTTTTTTAGAGTTCATCGGTGTTACCTTTCCTTCGATACCCTTTTTATATCGATGAGACATCGCTAGGTCTCATCAATACTATTTGAATTTTGGATATTTCGATAAAATGCTATTAGACTTGTTCGATAACTTCTGGGTTATTACGGTATCAATGAAAATGATGATTTCTTCCAAAGATAGATGGCTTCTATAATTTAATCTCTCAAATCAAGATATTTTACTTAATTCAGATTTGATGCTCAACAAGTTCCACAAGCTACACCTTCAGTTTATGTCCTAGCACGTCACTGCAAGGAGGAAGGTTTATAAGAAAAGGACTGCACGCAACAGTCAAAGGGTTACTTCAAAGTTTGAAAGAGAGGTTTTCCTCTTCGATGAAGGAGTTTCATAAAAATGTGAAGAGAATCCGTAAGGACATTTACAAAGCACCTCATGCGAACATGCAAACCACATGCAGAGTTTAGGCATGATAGAAGTTAGCATCAAAGCTTCTAGAGAGAAATTGTCATAGTCATAACAGTAGATATCCATATTTGGAGGTAGGGTTTTCAGAACCCTATTTTAGAATTTTTAGTATCTTATTGTTTAAATCATGCATTGGATACGCCTATAGTAATGATTCAAGAAAAAGTTGGGTTAAAGGAGAAATCTGATTATTTATAAAAAATAATATAGTATCAGCTTTGTGTTATGACAACATCTATAAGTTTGTCAATTCTTTCTTTCTCACCATAAGGGTTCCACATATTATTTAAAAGGGTTGATTGCCTTGCTAGATTTTCTTTTTCCTTGAAGTGAGCAAATCCCTAGGTCTCTTTTGTTCCCTAGGATAGCTTAAAAAGTACAGTCATGCAAAAGTCATTTAGTGAAATCATCAAGAGTTTTTAATCCCAAAACAAATCTCAATCATAAATAGAAAAGGTGCAATAGTAGGATTGACACAAACCAGATAAAGATCAAGTACGAGAAGCAGTGAGCAAGGTCTTTTACATATAGGGTAATAAAAGTAATGAATAGTGGCCCAAAATTATTCAAAAGGTCAAGAAATAGAGCAAGCTCGAGAGTCAAATTCAAAAGACAAAGAAATCATATGATCATTAAGCAGTGATCTGAAATGCAAATTATAGCAAGGTATTGTGACTATAAGATAGAAACAATCCTAGGAGCCTCCAATATATCAAAGGTTGAGAAAGTAGCAAGCTTACTGTACAAAGACAATGATCACTATAAAGTTGCAGTCAAGTTCAAAGCATTGATTTGTGGGAACAAAGGGTTTCATATGGGGATAGAAAAGTCTCATGAAATATCATGACAATCATAATCATAATCTAAAGAGTAGTCAAATCTTCAAGATAGATTGGTGATAGTGTAGTCATTCATTAATTATTTAGGACATTTCAAGCTATGTTTTCCTAATAGATGGTCAAGTATAGAACAACAACACTCAGAAAATATAGTCTAGAGAGATTGCAGTCTACAGTAAAGCCAGTAGGCAGTCATACCTAGTACCAAATAAAATGACAGTAATCAAGTCTACTGAGTGAAAAAGAGTAGGGTATAAGTTTCTAAAAGGTCTTTTCAAACCTTAACAACAAATAACACGTTATTGTTGTAGCATTGTCAAAACTTGACAAGAACAACACCTTATAACCTCAAGAGGCATAGCAGTCATAGGGCAACTCATGTCAAATGTGCAACTCAATACAATAAATAATCTTAGTTTGTAGCCCTATAGCATCATAATGCAATCCTTGACCAAATATGCATACAAGAAACATCTAGTTATATTAAGGCACAAGCATCAAAGTCAGAGGTTATGACAACTAGTCAAAAACATCAAGTACAAAAAGGTTAGTCTTAGTCACTAGAACACAATTTGCAACATGCATTAGGAGTTTTCCTTACAAATAGTGCAACATTAAAAAGGTATTATCAAAGCTACAACCACAATTCAAAGAGGAAGCTTACAAAGATAGGACAAAGCTAGGTATAGTCATAAGTCAAGGCAAATACATAGTTGAAACTCAGTCCAAAATAGTGAAGAAGTGCAACAAATGACATGAGAAGTCTAAAGAAGTATTATAGCAACCATGAGTCAAGGATTAATGAAGAGATTTTTTGCATCCATGATACAATCTCAAACACACTTTTTACCGTTCTCTTGGTGATTGTGCCCAATTGTGTATGTCTTGCTTATGTATGAAAATGACATTTTGTAGCTTTCCACTGACGATGTATTTGAGATGTCTTTTATTTAGATATAGCATGAGCTTAGTCGTAGAGTGAGACTAGGGAGTTGGACCATCTCAACCATGGTGCGCCTGCATATGTATATAGTTTTGTGTATTTATTAAACATTTTCATTTAATTTTAATCAACTAAATAGCAATATTCATGACTTACAAGTAATAAAAAAACTTACAAGGATGAGGCATATTCATTACTTACAAGTAATAAAAAAACTTACAAGGATGAGGCATATTCATAACTTTTACAGTCCTACCTTGGATATCAACACTAGAAGCAACTCATATTGTTTTCGTACAAACAAGACAATATGGGAGTTCATTATACCCAGCAACTTGTGGTGTTGTTGTTCGTGTTGGCTTTGTTGGACCCTCCAATTAAGATTCAATATACATTATTCAATAAGATTAACTGTGCAACATAATGAAATATTGAAAAGTGTGTTATCTTGTTGACCTTCACTTGGTTTCGAGAATAGTTTAATATTCTCTACTTAACAGGGCCAACCATGTGAAGGTGGAAGCTCATTTGCCCCCCCCCCCCCCAACATCACTCTAAATTCCCCATTAACATCTTATAACATTCATTCATTCATTCTTTCTACCATTAATAAAATATAGCATTCATTCATTAATATCACATAATGATCATTAACACATAACATTGATTAACATTACTTAACACACAAATTCATCAATATTAATTAACACATATCATCCACAACCATTAATAAGAACATAATTACATTCACTAACACATAAAAATCAGTCATTATCAAATAAGTTAGATTACAATCATTTCTTTCTTTGTTTTTACTTTGAAGCTATGAAAAGACTAAGTGGAACATCGGTTTCTTCACCATTTCCCCCCTCTACAGATGTTCCGCCAACTGCTCATGATCTCGATGTATGCCTAGTCCTATATTGAGGACGTGGACACTGAAGTGAAGGGGGGTCCTCTGCAATAACAAAGAAATGGGTTAAATTCAAAAAAAAATAAAAAAAATTGTTACAAGTATCTCATTAATTTAGAGAACATAATTGTTGTGCTCTTTACTTGATGGGGCCACATCATTTTGTGTAGCCTCAACCTCAACATCCTGAACACCCTCTAGATCATCTGGAATTGAAATACTAAAGGTTACATTAATGCTAAAAACCAATTGCAATTATATTTGTTTAAAGCATTAATAGTGGTCCTCTTTACCTGAGTGGGGAACATCACACTCTTGATGTTGTGTACCCAGATCATGCTCCACTTGCTCACCACCGACTACATGCTCTATTTTTTTAACAAAAAAGGTTACATTAATTACTACTGTAATTAGAAATTAAGATGTTTAATTGTATTAATAGCTAAATAAATAACTTTGAATAGCAAATGAATACCTCCACTACTAGGATGCACATTCAGACCTTCATGTGCAGGTGGTGTTTCACAATTAGCAGGCTGCATTCCAATGACATGCACATTGTTATCATTGCTTGCTTATTTAAAACAAATATAGTCACTTTATGTTGGAACTCAACATCAATTAGATTATTGGTAAAGTATTCAATTTGAAACAACTTCCATTTAGCATATTTACTTGTGTGACGGATGCACTCGAATGTTGTGTATTCCCACTCAATTCTCGTAGCCGATCAGCCATGGCTGAATAGCCTTGCTGGTAGGCAATTCTCTTGTCATCTTCTGTGTGCACTCTATTGAATTCAGAGCCCTAAATTTTTGCTTGGTACCGTGAATTTTGCTTGCATTGTTTGATAAAAAAAAATATTTGCAATTTATTAATATTTTGATACAATATTTCATTTACATGAGATACTTACAATTCATGTAGCAAGTTTCATATAACCACCAGAGCCGAGTTTGTGTTGCCCGTGCTTTTCTTGCCTTGCCTTGGTTGCCTTTGACGTGTCACTCAGTCTATAAAAAGTTTGAAATATGTTAGATTATATAAATATAAAGAGTAATTAATTAGTACATAATTACATTCTTAATAGTATCTTGTACCTTCTTCTGGCGTCTAGTGGTGTATTTCCTTTTTTCCTTTCAATTTTCTCCTTGGCATCCAAAATCAGGTCCTTCCAATCCCTCTCTGGAATCATGGGGGGGGACACTCGTACTTTAGGTTCCTCTCAAAATGGGTCCTGTATTGGTCCCTCACATACTTTAGATATGTGCCAGCTTTTTCAAGGAGCCTGGTTTTGTCAAAGGTGTCATTTCCAAACCACTCAACCATTTGGTTTGTCAATTCATCTTTTAACCTTTTTTCTTGGGCATTCCACCTTTTAAAGCAAAAACGAACCTGTCAGATTCAGAAATAAACTGAAGCTACATTTATTACACTTCAAGAAATGGATCAAAGGAAAACTATTCTAGCAATGATATGAAATCAAAAGTGGATTAGGATTATTTCACATATGATGTACCACCTTTTACGTATGGTGGGCCAAAATATCTGCAATGCAATGTCACTAAGATGTTTATAGAAAATATCATTGCCTGCAAAAAATTCATGGGATCATTAGTCCAAAACGAGTGATCATAAAGTAAATTACAATTAGAGTATATATAATAATAATTTTAAAGTACCTGGAACCTTTTGTATCTTTAAGGGAATCAATTCTTCGTCGCTCACCGCCAATGTGACCTGCAACGTTCCCGTACTAGCAATACAAGAAGATCTAGGAAATGATGGTATGTTATCAACAGTAGTCGCCTCTGGCACATCCTCATGTGCATCTCCTCCTGCAAAAAATGAATCCACTATGAAATGGCATTAGAATTCAAGAAAGAATGCTTGAAGGGAAATAAACACATGACAGAAGATAGAGCAAAAGAGGGATCTACCAACAGTGGGCGGGCCAATATGACATGCACTAGAGGATGTCTGCATGCTACGTGTTGCCGACATTGCAGTCGGCAATATAGGTGAGGGTAACCTCTGATGAGGCAACAACAGAATTTGCAAAATAACATTGACAGCACCTAAAGAATAACACATTAAATATATGAAACATTAAATATATGAAAAGTGCAAGAATTGTAAACAAGGATGAACCTTTATTTTGAAAATTGACAGGATCAAGTATGATGTGTTTTGGGTACTCAAAGTGATAAGCAAAGCAAGTGATAATACAAGAAAATCGTCATCACCTAAAAATCGTGCAATACCCTGATCGTGGGAACGACTTTGATGAGGGCGGATAAATTGTTGTAAAAATAATACGTACATATTTTAGTTAATGACATAAAAGAGAATAAAATATAAACCATTATTGAACTTTTGTTATAATTAAAGCTTTCATTACTGCTTACTTGCAATTTTTCTGTTGTCCGAATCAATAATTCCACCCTCTCTTGTATCTCATCAATGATAGGATGCATGGCTGCCAAAGCAACAATCTCTTTTCTAATTTTTATAAGAGGCATTTTAAAGAATATCATAAGGTCTGTGGGATCTTCAGGGTCATCATCGCTTAACCCTAATGATTCCACATCCCTAGAAAGGTGCTCAGGTACTACAACTCCCTTTCCCTTTCCTCGAACATCCGTTTGTGTCAAGAATATCATTAACAATTACAAAATTAGTATAAATCACTAAAAAAAAGAACATAATAATGTAACAGTTTGCTTCTATCTAATTTGTACAATTACAATGAGGTTTACCTACTCAATAGAAGAATCGCAAGCTACATCTCAATGTGCGATATGTGATGGATCCATGTCAACCTGTGACAAAGAAAAAATATAAAAAACGTTGGCAAAATTAAACCAATAGACTTAGCAAAAAAACTTCATAATAAAATGGTATATTGGATTCATTAATTGGAGGTTGGTTAATTTAAATGGTATATAGTACGTACCATCCCCATGATATTAACTTTGTTTGTATCTATACGATTCAAACTGTAATCGATTAGAAGCTCTTCGCATGCACTTATTGATTTTATCGCACATACAAATACACGATTTCCCTCGCGCACCTCAAATATGCAATTGGGTTGTTTATTAGTTGACCCAGGTTGCGTACTATTTATAAAACCTGTAATATTCCATGTTGCTTTTGGCTGACCATCAATGTATACAGCCACTCATTTAATTTGATCATTATCTTTCTGTTGTATATAATTTGCTGATAGTGCATACCTACGCATACTTTTTTTATATTTAACAATCTGCATCCAATGACTGTAATTGTAACAAGGTCCAACAAACTCCATCAATTCTGCAACTCTATTGTAACAAACCTTTATGTTGTCCATGGAAAATAAGCCTAAACCATGTAACGACGAAGGTGCTATGCGATATATCCTATCGTTAACACAAAAATTAGTGTTTATTGGAGGAAGTTCCTTGGGCACCCATTGTTTCTGTAGATGTATGTACCTCAGTGGCACCTCAATGTCTCCTTTGGTCTCATCATCATAAGAACATGACCCCCCTTGAGCAAGGAAAAATTTCATGCGTTTATTTAATTTTCTTCTAATCTTTTGACCTCTTGTTGATCTCCCTATTGTAGACCTACTACATGTGTCACTTTCATTTTCTATTACTGCATCTTCCTCACTAGACGAAGACAGATATGACAAATACCTATTTGGGGGTACTTGTACTCCATGAAATGAGAGAGTTAATTGGTAATGAGAGAGAAATTTTGCAAATGAGGGTAATGTTGATGAAGAAGTCAGCCCTATAGTTGATTTTGGGATGAAAATTGGGATAAGTCCAATCGGGGCCTCAAGTGTTGATAGTTGTATTAGATTTGCTACTAATGTCGAGGTTTGGAAAACTGAGGAAGTTTGTTTTCCAAGTAATTTAAAAAAAATAAACTGTTTCTATAGGGTGTATTGACTAGTTATACCTTTCCATCCATGAGACTGTGCATGATCCTCATTAAAGGGGTTCAGGGTCCTGTACAATGTAATTCAATTATCTTATGTTAGCTAAAAATTACATAGTACACAACATGAACAACATGAACTTTGTAGACAAAAAGAGTATTAAATAATAAAAAGATGTTGTCATCAAAATCATTGTAAATTTTTTAATTGCTTACCTTTACTTTATGTAGACTATGCAGGATCCTCAACTAAATGGTTGACGATGTTTGTAGTCAATGACCTGTTCCCACCAAGGGTGACAGCATCACACAGGGACTATACCTGAAATCAACACCATCAATTGAGAATCATAAGCATTACTACATTTGTAAGTTGATAAACAATAAATACATACGCATCATAAGCCTCAGAAGCATCACATGATGTGTCATCATATATGTAATTGAGCATCACAATTAGCATCACATATCATGTGTCATCATAAACATGTAATCCATCACATATGTATCATAAATCACCATCCATCACATAGGTAATAAATAATCCACATTCTATAAATAAACACAAAGTTCAAAAAATGTCACATGCATCATCATAAACATGTGATCCATCACATATGTATTTTAAATCAACATCCATCACATAGCTAATAAACAATCCAATTTCCATAAATAAACACAGTTTAAAAATTGTCACATAAATAGTCACTCTCCCTATCTCCATCTCCATATTAAAAGGTGCATCATGAATTAATTATGTAATGGCATTAGAATTCAAAACATAATGAATTAATTATGTAATGGCATTAGAATTCAAAACATAATGGTCATCATCATCATCATCATCATCATCATCATCATCATCATCATCATCATCATCATCATCATCATCCTCGTCGTCGTCGTCGTCGTCATCATCATCATCATCATCATCATCATCATCATCATCATCATCATCATCATCATCATCATCATCATCATCATCATCATCATCATCCTCGTCGTCGTCGTCATCGTCAACGTCATCGCCATCATCACCATCACCATCACCATCACCATCACCATCACCATCACCATCACCATCATCATCATCATCATCATCATCTTCTTCTTCTTCTTCTTCTTCTTCTTCTTCATCAACATTGAGAAACTGTCAATCATGATCATCATCCACTTCATCTTCTACTTCTTTGGTATCTTCTTCTTCGGTATCTTCTTCTTCCATCATATTATACTTTATCGGCCTTCCTCTTGGATCATGTCTAACAACAAATGACCAACCCAGTTTATGTGGAACCTTTGAGTAAAATATTTGCTCACATTGGCTTGGAAGAACATAGGGCTCATCCCCAACTAGTTCAAATGACCTTGTATTTAGCATTATAAAACCATTATCATGTTCAATAACAGTTCTATCAGGATCATTTTTATTCAATCGTAGCCTATACCATTTGACGACGAACAAAACTAATTTGAAGGAATTAAAGTCACACTCAAGTATATCATCCAAAATGCCATATTATCAATTTTGAGACTGTTGAGGATGTATGTCATTTCTCGATGAAATATTTGTCACCTCAAAGATTGTAGTGATGCCAGAATCACAAGTTTTCTTCATGTCATCCAACTTTTTTATGCGAAATTAATGACCATTGCAGCACATAGCGTTATGGTGTTTGACCTGCGATATGTCAAACATGTAAAATCTATTGCATTGTGAGTTGATAAACATATGGGTGATTAATAAATTTATACGTACCTGTTTATCTCTTAAACCATATGCTAAATCAATTTCCCTTTGCATAACATTGGAATCTCCATTACGATGTGCTTCTTTAACCAATGAAGCCACACCTTCCCATGTTAACACGCACCCAGAATGTTGACAACGTTCAATCCATACTGTCATCCAATCAAGATTGTTTGCAATATACAAATGTAGTGCATCCCACTCTCAACCAAGTGTACAAAAAATAAATAGATGTCTTACAATCCATTTATTTTGAAGATTAAGAATTAATTAACTACAATAACATCTTATAATTACCTCTCACTTTCCTCAATCTACCTTTCCCCATCAAGTACTCCCCTTCGAATTTGTTAATGGTGTTGGGATCCCAAATGTGATCCACGTGGATCTTTGTTGCAAACTTAGGAAGATAGTCAGAAATGTACACCATAGTTTGGTATACCATATATCCCTCCACTATAGAACCCTCAGGATGTGCTCTTTGTCGAACCAAAGCCTTCAAAAATTTCAAGTGCCTCTCAACCATCCACATTGACCTAGTGTGTATAGGTCCACACAATTCAATCTCCTCAACTTGGTGTATGAGGTAGTGTTCTTGTGCATTGAAAAAAGCTAGAGGTAGACACTT
Source organism: Cryptomeria japonica (assembly GCF_030272615.1). Lineage (NCBI taxonomy): Eukaryota > Viridiplantae > Streptophyta > Pinopsida > Cupressales > Cupressaceae > Cryptomeria > Cryptomeria japonica. The sequence continues at coordinate 334,450,240 of NC_081406.1, forward strand.
TTGCATTTCACACATTAATTGATGAATTTTTCTCTTCCAATATTTTATATCGTCTTTATGGATTTCTTTACATGACAACCACCTACAAGGTATTGAAGACGCAAAAAAATATATTACATAACAAGTAAAACAAATCGCAAATATAATATCTATACAATGAACTAAACAAATATCACTACTTACCTCATGCATTTTCCAAGATCATATATGACTTGCTTGACATTATTGTCGAAGTCGTCTAGGAGAGATAGAGGTAGAACATATTGCAACAATTATAAAATTATCTTTTCATTTTTTTATAACATAATGAAAAGTACACGTACGCGCAGTACTTAAATACATACTAAAAACACAAGAGCATGAATTACCTTAATGAAGGTATGCCAATCATGCTTTTTTCATCCGTGGCCCAAATTCACTTTTCTTTGATATGGGATTGTTTATGTTCACAACAAATCCTGTGGGAAATTGAATTTTTCGTATGACTTCTTTTATAGCATTGCTTTGCTGGTCCGTTAATAACCAAGGAAGCTCACTTATATTAATCTGGTCTCCATGGCTATTTGATTGAATGACATTTATCATTGCATGATTGGAATCTTGAATGTCACGACATATTTTGACAATTTTATCTTTGTCACGCCTTCCATCCAATAATTTCCATACTATCTCTGTTATATTCTTTCCAATATGCATATTATCAAACAAATGAACAATTTGTAACTGCTTGTAGTAGGGCAACCTACTAAATTGTCGGGGATAAATTTTTAGTCCCTTAGGAAGGTGGTCATTTATGCCTTCACGACCTTCATGATCATCAACCACATCATCAGTAAACAAAACAAAATAGAAAAAGATATTTTATGACAAACCAATAGATGGAATGGCATTACCTTGACGATTAATTCTATTATATTCCAACTTCCATGGGTGAGGTGTCATTCTTCGTGACTTTGATGTATTCTCTTCTTTCCCATTGAAAAGATGTTTTTCAGTATTTCGATACTTATGATTTTTGTGGAGAAAGTGCCTATACTCATCAAACACCTGCTTTCGTAAATTTTTTGAATGATGAGATTTCATCTTTGGACCACAAACAGGACATGCAAATTTTCCCTTTGTTTGAAGACCTACAAGATAATGTATAATTAGATTAAATATGATAATTTTTTGAATTATAATGTTCATGCACAACTTAAACACTATAACATACCACAAAAATGTGTTAGCCCCGGGGCATCGTGTATTGTCCATAGAAGCATCGCATGGAATTGAAATTGTCTTTGTCCTATTAGTCTAGAGACGTCATACATAGTGATACCATTCCATAACTCCAACAACTCGTCGATAAGAGGCTTGATATATACATTCATATCTTTAACTTGGTACTTACCTAATCGAATGAACAAAAACATTACATAATTATTATGACCATTTTACTGCAATATTTATAATTAAATTTAGATGACTATATTTAAATGATAAAATACCTGGAACAATCATTGCCAACATTATGTGCTCCCTGTTTATTGACATCCATGGAGGAATTTTATTGTTGATAACAAAAATAGGCCACATTGAGTAAACAGATCTCATCTCTCCAAATGGATTGACACCGTCCGCTACCAATGAAAGCCTGAGATTACGAGGTTCTTCTTTAAAGTGTGGCCACTTTTCCTCTATGTCCATAAATGCTGAACCATCCGCATGCATTCGAATAATGTCATCTTGACTTCTATTGCATGCATGGCAATCCATAAATTGTGCCAAGCTAGTGCACTTGAATAATCATTGCATATGTGGAATAATGGGAATATAGCGAAGAACCTTGCGAGGAACCCTTTTTGTTATTTGATCTATTTGATATCTACTGATATGACATCCAGGGAATTTAGTTTGAAATTCATGTTGTTTGTGATTTATAATATGATCATTGGGACAAGCATCTATTGCTTGATACTCCATTCCAATATCTTTCATAACGGCAGATAATTCTCGGTATGAGCGAGGTAGAATATTTGATGGTGGTAACAAAAAGTCACCTATCAATCTACAACAAAAAAATATAATTTGTTATAATAAATAATATTAATGATACAACATGATTCACAATTTATTATGACATATATGACATACCTTAACATGCGTGACATTGTTATGCTGGATAAACCATTCATAACCTTCAAGTTCACCAACAACAATACAGTGGAGAGAAGAGTTGCCTGCGAGCCTTCGTAAAGGGCCTCAGATGCCTTCTCAAGTAGAGGGACATCATGAACAACATCAAGGTCATCTTCATGATCATGATCAGTTGCGTGAGTACTAAATGATTCATGGATCAATGTATTTGTACCATCATCTTCAATTGTGTTTTCTGGCTCATGATCATCATCTTCCATGGGATCATTATCTTCAGCTTCGATATTCACACCTCCATGTTCGTCCACTTCGAAAACCATATTCTCAGGGTTGTGTTGATCCATACCATGTGCTCTGGGGTGCTTGACCTATATAAAATTGATAAACATAAATAAACTATGATCATGATCTCATCATCACGTGATTTATTATGTATATAAATTGTCAAAATGATATAATGAAAAACTTACCAATGGATGATAATCATGTCCACCTTCAATGTGACCATACAGCCTACAATGTTTCTTCACTATTTTGATTAGAAGTCTTCTAGTCTTTAACTCCTTACAAATTTTGCACGGACAATAACATTTTCCATCACCTTTTCTTATCAAGTTAGACCACAATCTAGCAATTGTCTCCTCATTTTGTTGTTTGTTGATATTGTCTGACATGGTCTTTCTTCATAGGCAAGAAAATAGAAATTATCATCATTGAAGAAAGCATCTTATTGAATTTATATTTCTAGTTTACTTATGGTACATCACACAACATGGAAAACAAGACATACTCAATAAATAATAGGATTCATTGATCTAGTATTATCACAATCTGCACTTGGCCTTCAATATTTTCTCCTCCTAACACTATTTATCCATTACCTGTCAAGTACAGAACTCTAAAACCCATGGTTATTTAAATACATAAGACAACATTGTAGCATCTTATAATAATCTGTTATAAAACCAAAGCACTTGGGAGTGATTCTTTTGTTTGTCACAGTCCAGGAAAATGGTGTCTATTGGAGCCTTGAATAACTTACTAGAAATATTTTTAATTCCTTTTCTTTTTCCTTTTGATTTTTTCACTGTCACTTCCATCCTCCGAGTCAGATGCCCTCACCCTTTTCTTTCTTCTTGTTTTTTCATACTCATTGTCATGCTTTGAATTATTTTTCTTTCTTGGTGACTCCTTACTACTCTCACTGTCAGTTTCGCTCTCAGAATCCGAGTCTAATGTATCAGAATCTGACGAACTTGATGAACTAGAAGAATCATCATTAGAGGTAGATTCATCTGACTCAGGAATAGACTTTTCCCGCTGCATTACAAGCCTTGGCATATTCTTCAAATACTCACGTAAACTCTTAGTGATGCATTTACCTTGTTTACTAACCCATTGATACTCTTCCGAAGGACATCCCATGTCATGCGCTGGTATTCCACACTGCTCTTGCCTTCCACATCTTTCATCATTTAAGCCAGCTTAAATGGGGGAATGTAAACACCCCCACTTCTTCCAACACCCTTATCAGCTCCTCTTATAGCACCTTCGCCATTCCCATTCTGAGATGGAGCATACACAACACCAGAAGTTTTCACTTCCACTGCCTCTTTGTACCTGTTGTTTCCAGAAGCCCCTTTACCACTTAATTCATCCTTATTTATGTACATAAACCCATCAGGAAGCATGAGTTTTTGCATATAAGCTCGCCCAAATATTTAATAGTTATTTTTCATCAAGATTCCCTTAGGAGCTGGCAGATCCTGCTTCCATACTTTAATTTTGTTTCATCAAAGGACAATCCTAAAAATCCATGCATTGCAAACAATGTTTTACACCTTTGTTGGTTGTGGTGGCGTCATGGAGAGTTTACATCAATAAATGAAGAACATGCCAATGCTTTTAATGCAGTAGTCGAAGTCTATCTCTTATTCAATATCTCTAGTGAAACCCCCATGATCTTTTGTTGGAGTAGAATTTGTTATATTCTAGAAAGGGTCTTGTCCTTTGTTGATGGGATATTCATCTACCTCAAGAAATAATTGTTCTTTTCTCCAACAAGAAGTGGAACTAAATGAACATCTAGCACCATGAAATGAATCCTCAAAAGTATTACTATAGTTAGTTTTGGTATATAATGATCTAGGTAAAATACTAATGTGGCTTTAGGAAACATTATGTACTAGCTTAGCATACTCTAACAACTTTGGTGCGACATGCTACATCCAATTAAGTCTCCATCGGTATCTCTATTGTGTTTATGGACTGGGATTCAATGTACTCTTTTTATACATAGATTTTACTTTCAACTGAGGAGGTTTGTATGTACTTACTTGTCTTTCGATTGTATCCCTATTTCAAGAATTTCTTCTATCAACAAATCATTTGTTGTAAGTTGTACAAGTGGAAGCTTGAACATGCCTTCCATGCTAGCCTTGTTGATATGTTCAACACCATCATGTGCAACAAATCTTTAGAACTCCACTATTTCATTGAAGAGTGAGTAGTAGGGACAATCTAGGACAATTACAAAGGTTTTGCAAGAGAGATAAATAGACCTAAATATTATGGCTTAATAATGATCAATAGGTAAAGAGATAAGAAACTCTCAATATCAAAGTGACTTTCTCAATTGTCTTTACTAGAAATGGATAGATCTACTAATAATGGCTTAATGACTGTATTTCAACTTTAGACTCAATCCAAGAAGAGCTAGAACTAATATGCGATATCTAGATTTATGATCTCTATAATATAACAATCCCATAATTATGTTTCCACGCATCTATACCACAACACAAACATCATGCTAGTGTTCACCCATAGCAATTGATATCCTAATTATAGAATGTGAAATATGCACATAACTATGAATAAAGATTAAGAAAAACTAAGAAAGATGCTTATTGCAAACATAAATGACTAATGGACAAGAATTGAATTCATTGTAGATAATTTTGAATATCAAATTCACTTATTTGTGTGCATTTAGTAACTCATGTACTTGTGGCCAACCATTTATCTCTTTCATAAATTAAACACTTATTAATAACATTAAATGGCTGAGTAATTATGTTTTAGTTGAAATTGAAAATAAAATATTTTATTTCAGGACAGCTCACACTATTCCCTATCATATTTTAGACTCTCTATTTTGTTAGTAGTGGTTTGATGTCTTTGGAGCTAATCATTGCATTTCTTTAGTTACGTTTGTCAGCGTACTCCCAGCTTGTGCCAAAATGGGAGATTTGGAAAAGGGTATGGACATCCATCAAATCATAAAAGATAGAGGAATTTTGTCAGATGTAGTTGCAACTGCTTTGTTAGCATGTATGCAAAATGTGGAAGCATAGACAAGGCACGGGAACTGTTTGATGGATTGCCTCAAAGAAATGTGGTTTCTTGGACTGCAATGATTGCCAGATATGCACAAAATGGATTTGTTGAGAAGGCTTTAGAAACTTTCAAGAAAATGCAATCGATAGGTGTAAAGCCAAATTCCATGACCATTGCTACTATCCTCCCTGCCCGTGCCAAAATGGGAGATTTGGAACAAGGTATGGACATTCATCGAAGCATAAAGGATAGAGGAATTTTGTCAGATGTTGTAGTTGCAACTGCCTTGGTAGACATGTATGCAAAATGTGGAAGAATAGACAAGACACGTGAACTATTTGATAGAATGCCTGAAAGAAATGTTGTCTCATGGACTTCAACGATTGCTGGATATGGACAAAATGAATTTGTCGAAGAGGGTTTAGACACTTTCAAGCAAATGAAATTGGAAGGCATAAAGCCAAATTCCACAACCTTTGCCAGCATCCTCCCTGCCTGTACAAAAATGGGAGCTTTGGAACAGGGTATGGACATCCATCAAAGCATAACGGATAGAGGAATTTTGTTAGGAGTTGTACTTGCAAATGCCCTGATTGACATGAATGCAAAATGTGGAAACATCGATAAGGCTCGTGAATTGTTTGATATGATGCTACAAAGAGATGTGATCTCATGTGAACAATAAACACACGCGTATACGGGAGGAAGGGATTGCTGCTACAAAATTGAACGCTCACTCCTCAATCACAGTTCTATGGTTTTACGAGATTAAACTAGGGCAATTAAGCACCACATGTATATTTTTTGCAACATGAAATTAAAAACTAGGGCAATTTGAATCTACCTCCTGTGTGGGATTGCAAGCAATGCCAAAAATGCCTTCGACGTGGGTTGAAGTCACCACGGACGCCTACGCGGGATTGCAATGCACAAATGAATTCCCCTCTTCTTCTTTTTTAAGTAATGGCCGTTGTCGTCAAAATTACAACGAACTCGAGTACTTTTTAAAAAAAAAATTCTCAATGCTAATGCCTTCTTCGTTGAAACCAAATGGGAAACTGCCATCAAAATTACGACGAATGTGGGTATTTTAAAAAAAAAAATCAAATTTGGCCACAATATACCTTCTCCATTGGAAATCTAGTCCAAATGTATTAGTGATGACAGTCAAATAAAGAGCATATTATTGTCACAGTTTTTGTATCACTAGTAACAGAACATCATAAAGCCCAGCAGTGAGCATACAATGGTACGGTGCAGGAAGACTGAAGAGATAAAGACATGGTGTACCAGAATAAACCTGGTAATAAACAACCTTTAAGACTCATAAGAAACAACATTATACAACCCACAATTATGAATAAGAAATGGTGTCTCTAAAAAAACTATAAAACAACACGATGTAAGCTCATTAGGGTTTTGAAAGATGGAGCTCTTCATGCAATTAAAAACATCAATACGATAAAACCCTAAAATACATGTCATGTAGAAAAGAGACAGAGACATAAGGAGGAGAAGCTTCATACCATGATTGAAGATCATTCATCACAACCCTTGACATTCATAGAAGATCCCGTAACAAGTTGAGAAATACAAGCTTCAAATCCTCATGCATTAAGTTTCAAACCCTAGTCAAATGTTGACAAAGAGTTTTCTTCGAGAAGACTAAAAGATGCAAAGTGAAAATAAGATGTTTCTAGGATTTTTCGCCCTTTTTACTCTGCATGCCTTAAATCCTCTAGATTTTTATGGGCTTGTTTTATTTCAGAGATGCTTTTAATTGTATAGTGGTCGAGTTTTAAACTCCCACTAGGACTTCATGTCCTAAGTCTTGATGACTGTAGGGGGCTTAAAACCCTTTGTTTTTACTAAGCACATGATTTTATTGTATTATTATTATATTTAATTTATTAATAATGGAAAATAATAAAAAGAAATATCTTCACATGCCATTATTAAAATAATAAATAATTAATTATTTTATTAATATAAATAGAAGTGAAACAAAAGGTAATATAAAGATTATTATAATATTTATTTAGAAACTTCTATTTACTTAAATAAAATAATTATTTTAAGAGTAGCACTTAAGTTTTTTTGATACATCCATGCATAACTGAAAAATTAAATAAATATTAAAGTGATAGTACAATGAAATCACTTATAATATTTATCATATAAAAATAAGGGGTGAGTTACATATATGTAGTAAATATTAAAAGTCCAATCATTATTGAGTAACTTTAATATTTAGTCTATTTTCCCCTTATACACACATGCATCATAAAGTGGGTTAGCTCAACAACACTTCAGAGGTAGTTTGAGACAGTTATCGGCAGATTGAGGCTATTTTGAGAGCCTTTTGGGGTTGCATATTGACTGGAGGGCTTTTTGGCAGTATTTTTGCATCTTTTCATACAAATTTGGCACCTACTTTTCAGGCTTTTTCCTTGTGCTCAGATTTCAGACTAGAGTTCACATTTTAGGAGTACAGTTCATTCTTTTAGGGTTGCATGCCTTATTATTGTATATAGTGGAAAGCTTGTTAGCGGTTTTCCTTAGTTCTTGCCTTTACTTTTCTCTTGCCTGAAGAGAATTTCAGAGATTTGTAGCTCAGACATTTATATATAGAGATTTGCAGTGGTTTGTTTTGTCAGAGAGATGTTTTTAGTAAGATTCCTTTTATTTGCATAATTTCATAAGTTTTCCTTGATAATTGTGTTTGTTTATGACAAATTTGATAGGAGTATTTTTGTGTTTCATCTGAAACCTTGAATATTTTGTTTCCTTAGTGTGCATGCATCATTACTTCTTTCAGAATCACATGTCTTAGTTTATGTTGTAATTTTTGGTAAATTTGTGTTGAGAAATTAACTTTCCTTACAAATTTATTAGTTACTCAACCTTTCTAAGAAATTCTCATGTGAGAAGGAAGTTAATTATTTTTTGTAAGTAGAATTTCTGATACATTTTTGTGAATCGTGATAGTTTTATCATCACAGTTTTGGTGCATCACCTCCTAGAATAGTTTCAGTTTTAAGCCAATCCAATCGCTCTTTACTCTTTTCCATACCCATCATTAGTTTTAGGAGGTATTTCAAAGGGAGCCAACCCATAACCTGGAGATTCATTTCTCTTTATGAGTTTACCCACAACTCGAGTTGTGTTTACATGTTGCACTGGATGGTATAAGCATTGGTACTGATTTTCTTTGCAGAAGTAGGTGCATCCTCCATGACAACAATTTTTGGCACACCTGGTGGGAATCGTTGAGTTGTTTCAACTCATATGAATACCATTGTTTTTTTTGTTCTGGTACTTAAAACAATTTTTATAGCCTTTTGAGGTGAATTATCAAGTACTCGACGACTTTGAAAATCTAGGAAATCCGATCAGTGCTATTTTTTCATATCCCATCAAACAGACAAGATCAAAACCTGATTCTGGAAAACATGTACAATATCCAACTATCAATAAGAGGGTTAAAGCACTACAAATCATTGATAGTTCTACCAGCCAGGTGAATTCTAAAAATTCCATAAATACAGAAGAAGTTGCAGCCTTTTCAAATCCTTTTTTTGCAGATCAATATGAAGGATTGGATTCTTCAAGTGATCAATCATCAGTTCTGGTAGTGCAACCAATACCACCAGTTCAACTGTCTCAAATGGCCCGCAATCCATCAAGAAACCAACCATTTGTGGCATTTAACCAAGGTAATCCTCTATTTTTGGCTAATTATCATGATATTCCAACTGCTGCTATGAAAAATTTGCCAAATTTTACTGGAAAAAATCAGGTAACAATAATTGAACACATATGGGATATAGCTACTTTGTGTGGATTTCATCAAATCACACATGAAGATGTAGCAATCGGGCTATTAGCAGCAAGTTTTAGAGTGAAATCCTTGGAATGGTTTAGATTATTGCCAGTGGCATCAATTAATTTATGGGATCAGTTGGGAGTTGCTCTAAATCAACACTTTAAAGACAAATCGGATATTTTTTCTCTGATTGAGCAGCTTGCTACTATCAAGTGAGCACCTTATGAGCACATGACTGACTTCAACAACCACTTCTAGAAGACACTAAATCGCATCCCACAAGAGGTAAGGCCTACAAATGATCATACTTTTATTTATTATTTAAAGGCCTTAAATAGAGATAAATTTGTAATGATTCAATCAATGGGAGGGTTTTCTTTGCCTAATGCCTATGATATATCTGTGAGGGCTGAGAATAGTTTGATTTAGGTGAGGAAAATATCCCAAAGGCCCTTGATGCCCTTTTTTCTAGAAATACAACCTTATATTCTGGTTGTACCCCCTACCATAGTTGTTCTTTTGTCTCTCATAAATCAGCAAAATCAACAAAACCAACAAATTCCACCTTTTATGCCCACCCAAGTCTTGAATAATGATCTTTGAGAATTAAAGGGGATGCTGCGTAATTTTAATGAGAATGATTAGCAGATGCAAAACAATTTGCATGGTTCTGGTAATAAATTGATCAATATTGAAAACAATGTACGACAAAATTCTAAAGCCTATTAGCCTCCTTACTAGTAAAATTAGCAGAATAGGCAACCTTATCAGAACATAAATTATAACAATAAGACTAATCAACCCTATAATCCAAATACTACCTCAAATTCTAGGGAGATTGTTCTAGTTCAAAATAATATGGTTTAGTATGTTGATTGGTGTTTTCAATATCATCAACCGCATAATCAATTGACATGCCCTCAGGAAGCTCAGTGTAAGGCTTTAATGCTACAAAACACCTATGGGAATTAGTCTCAGCCTCAAGATGAAATTAGTCAAGAAAATCAACAAGGTGAGCCTAATAATGCATTAGTTAATTGGGAAACTAATGAATTTTATGGCATGAATGGTACTCAAGGACAAAATCAGTCTTCTACAACAATAGCAGTAAATACTAGATCAAAAGAGAGATCACTAGATGTCAGACAACAAGCTGTTTTTGCAGGACAGCAAGCTGGTCCTTCCAAACAGCTTGCTACTACAGGACAACAAGCTGATACAACATCTCCCGTGACCCCAAATGTTGAAATTTTGTCTAGAGGACTGACCCAACCACTTTAGGCACAAATTCATAAGGTTCTGAATATTCCAAGAGTGCAACAAAAGGTTAGTACAACTGTATTTAATAATATGATCAGATGAAGAAAGCACCTGTAATATTACTATGTTTCATGCATTGAAAATTCCTAGGCAAACAAATTTATTACAAGAGGTTATAGCCAAGATTACAATATCTGATGTTGATTTAGATCAGCCTAGTATAGCCCTTGTTGCTGATGATAAAAAAGTTTAAGTAGCCAAATAAATAAAGCCACCACCTTTCTATGTTACCATAGTGATTCAATAACATCTATTGCATAATTGCATGATAGATTTAGGAGCTAGTAGTTCAATTATGCCCAAGTAGTTAGCTGATCAACTAGGGTTAACAATTGAACCTTTGTCAAAAGGTTTTGTTCAGTTAGATGGGTTTTCAATAAAGTCAAGCGATGTGATTAAGGATCTGCCACTCACATTGCATGCTTGTCCCAATTTTTCAGTTCCTCAAGATATTTATGTGATAGACTTACCAGCTTATTTTGGAATATGCTTATCTAGAGACTTTATGGCCAAATTAGGTGGCTATCTATCATCAAACTGGTCTCATATGTTTTTCAGAGCCAGATATGGTACCAAGGTAACCATTAAATATGAACCATTAGCTAAATATCATTTAGGACCATATGTACCAAGTCCCAAAAATGCAAATCTAGTTATCCAAGAGGAAGAAGAGCCAATTCTGATTAAAGATCCTAGTACACCCATTGATGATATATCAGATATCATTCTAGACAACTGGGTAATTGAAAATCATGAAATTTATCCTCTCATTCACATAGAACAAGCTGAGCTAGGAGTCTATTTGATTCATGAGCATGATGCAATTATACCAAATCTGATTTAGAAGGAAAAATAAATAGAACAACAAGGTAATCAACTTTGGAAATTATATTTTGATGGCTCAAGGAGTAAAATCGGTGTAGGAGGAGGGGCTATGTTGATATCACCAAAGGGAAAAAGATACTATTCATCTTTTAGATTCACTTTCAGTCTAATAAATAATGTTGCAGAATATGAAGCTCTAATTCATGGCCTAGAATGGGCCAAATAGAAAGGTATTAAATGCTTGCAAGTATATGGTGATTCTGAATTAGTAACAAATAAGATTAGAAATTTGTGTGAAACAAAAAATCATTTGTTAAAGATGTACAAGCATAGAGCAAGGGATTTAATAGAGGATTTTGACGTTGTTAATTTGTTGTCAATTCCAAGGAACCAAATTAAACATGCTGATATATTAACCTCTTTAGGGGCTCAACATGATGTTCCTGCTGATTTAGAAAATGTACATGTACAACAATATGTCAAAGTAGTATTTAGACCATCTGTACCAGACAATATAACAAATTGGCAAGTGTTTGACAACGATAAACATATCATCAACTTCTTAATGTAGGAAGCAGAATTTGTTGCAGGCAATCAAAAAAATTGGTAGCAATAGTATGATGATTATATAGTTCAGCTGAAAAAAATAAAGTACCGAAGGCTCTCGTCACCCTAGAATAATTTTTTCAGTTTTGATGATCATGCTAGAAGTGATAAAAACAACATGATAATCAATCAAGATCATTTTAAGCAAATTCAGATCTATAATGACAAGCTACTTAAGCTTGGAAAGGTATGTAATAGTTCAGAACAATGAGATTTTATTTCACTTTGCCAAGAATTTAATGATGTTTTTTTCTTGGTAGTATGGAGACTTGAAGGGTTTTAACCCTGCACTTTCTCAACATACTATTGAGTTACAACCATATGCAAAACCAGTCAGGCAGAAGCAAAGACCTCTGAATCCCAAACTAGAACACTTGATGAAATATTAATTGAACAAACTTATTGAAGGTAATATCATTTATCCTATTAAGCATACTTCATGGGTTTCCAATTTAGTACCAGTTAGAAAGAAAAATGGTGAAATAAGGTTATGTGTTGATTTTCGTGATCTGAATATTGCTTCGCTCAAGGACCATTATTCACAACCCTCCATGGAGCAGATTTTGCAAGTGGTTTTTGGTTCTGAGAGATTTTATTTAGTAGATGGATATTCAAGTTATAATCAAATTCTAGTAAAGGAATATGATCAACATAAAATTGCATTTACAACTAAGTGGGGTACAATAGTGTATAGAAAAATGTCATTTGGACTGTCTAATGCAGGAGCCACTTTTCAAAGAGCAATGAATATGGCTCTCAAAGGGATTATTAATAAATTTGTGCTTGTATATCTAGATGATATTATCGTATTTTCAAGGAGTGTTGATGAACATTTTGATCATTTAAGACAAATTTTTGAAAGATGCAGGGAATTTGGAGTCTCTTTAAATTTAAAAAAATCAATTTTTTTGTTCATGAAGGTAAGCTTCTGGAGTACATTGTGTCAAAGGAAGGTATTTCAATAGACCCAAAAAGAATTACAACTATTCTAGCATTGCCACTTCCAACACATAAAAAGGGCTTGCAAAGTTTTATAGGGAGAATTAACTTTGTTAGGATATTTATAGCTAACATTACAGCATTAATATTGCAACCACTAACAACAATGCTTAAAAAGAATACAGTTTTCAAATGGACCAAGGAAGGTACCAAAAGTTTTGCAGATATCAAAGAGGCACTTGCATCTGCCCCAACACTAATTAATCCAAATTATGAGAAGCATTTCATACTATATGCATTTGGAGGTGTTGATACCATTTCAACCATGCTTTGTCAGCAAAATGAAGAGGGACAAGAGCAACCAATTACATTTTTCAGCCATATATTGAAGGACTATGAAGTAAGATATTCAATAGTAGAAAAGTAGTAACTTGCAGTTATTAGGAGTCTCAAAAAATTCAGACACATTTTGTCCAATAATAAAATTCATCTACAAGTAGCTCATCCTACAATTAAGGAATTTTTGCTTAATAAAAACATAAATGATAAGAGGGCGGGATGGATAACCAGAGTTATGGAGTATGATGTTGACATTAAAGTTACAAAACTGGTTAGAGGCAAAGGTATATGTGAATAGATGAAAAGATGCATAAAACAACCATCAATTAGAAGAACAAGTTGCCCTTATACTCACAAATGAAGAAGAGGATGCTACCTTACATGAAGAAATAGATGCAACAACTGATAACACAATTTTTGAACCTGATTGGATACAAAAAATGATCCATTATTTACTTACTGGCGACTGCCATGAAGGATTGGACAAGTACAAAAGGAGGTATTATAGATTACAAGCAATTTCTTATGTTGTTATAGATAATGTGCTTTATAAAAGAGATTTTCATGGAGTTTTGGTGTAATGCCCTGCCAGGAAACCCCGAAGGGATAAGCCAAAACACAAGAATAGAGTGCAATAATTTTTTTTTTTTAAAGCTACACAACATAAGGATATAATAAGATATCAAAGATTCAGATTACATAGCGGAAGACATCAACTAACACCTAAAGAGTTTCCCAACGAGATTACTTAAAATCACAATTCACTTAACTCACACAATTAATCCAATAAGCTGATTATCTTAATAACGAGATAATTCTTAATCAGGATAATTTCTTTCAGAAGATGGAAATATAAATCACAAGCAAAGATTCATCCATTAAGATCTATTCGTAATCTTCATTCAAGCTTTTCATTTAAAATTACAAGCCATACGTCTAATATTCTAACACACTAGAATTTCATCATAAACATATGAGATCTTTTCAAGCATACTTAATTTCCTTAACAACAACTAAATATATTCAATTACTCTAAGTTACACTATTTCATATTCCAATTTATTTCATTATAAAAGACGATTGCATACATGCATCTATGATAAATCTCATCTAAACCACTTATGCATTCGATCAAAATGGCATTCAAGAAAGGACTGCATAAAAGAATTTAAAGTTAATTCCATCTTATCCACTTATCCATTCTAACATAAGCTAATCACACAAGATAAAGCTGAGTAAAGGAAACATAAGAGAATAACATCACATAACACCATAATGATCTCGGATTTCACCCCTAAAGGGCTACATCTCCGGGTTTGCTCAACTACAAGACCCCTCTGATAAATAATAAAGTTAAGAGTACAAGAGGTTACACCACTACAATCCGACCATCAAGGCGAAAATAAACAATATACACACGAACACATCGGTCAATTAATACATAAACGATCCTTGAAAAGGAAAGGATCCAGCTGAACATAATCAAAGCTAATACAAAGGTCCAGAAGAGCATCCACAAGACTGAGCCATCACCACCCAAGGTCTAACATGAAACCGATACTCACAAGGGCAGAGACAAAAGGATGACCCACAAAGGTACTCCTAACAGGACATACGACAACACACTAGCGAACGTAGGGACAAGTGTCATCACACAACCTAGTACGGTAACCATGGTAGGTCTTCATAGGTCCCGGCCCCATACACTGGGTTACCCTGGCAACCTAATCCGAGCCTCCGGCCCATCCAAGCCTCATGTGGACCAACACATCCTCTCGTGAAGACAAGGATGATGGTTTGCCATTTCAGGCCTTCTCACAGCATGTCGGGTCTATGTTAGCACATGTCCCATGTGTGAGGCAAATTTTATCTTACTTAGAGATTACATTCTAATCTACTATTAGGTTATCACTTATTAGACTCACTTTCGACGGGTTACCCAGCAGCCACTTTGGGCGCGGTCCCCAACCGAAAGCCACTTTCCCATACGACACTAGACTAAACTCAGACGAACTCAAAAACCAAGGAATACACATGGTCGGACAAACGGAGTTCAAGAAGGAGAGAACAACCATCTGGTCAAACACGAATCATCATTCGACACCCACACAAAGGATATGACCAAATATGACACTACCACAAAACAACAGTCAACTCGGAACCGAGGATTGAAACAGGTACCCCAAATCATTCCACACGACAGGGTCCTAACGAACAAAACACGACTTGCCATTACATAAGCAAAAGCGAATACAGAAATTAAACTCGCATAGGTAATATTCAACAGATACAATCTTTCTCCAAATTAATCTAGACATTAAATGTCGATCAAGATTTCCACAAGGTCTATATTAGATTGCAGTTATCTACCTCATCTAGGTATAGGTTGTTCTTGGTTTTCTAACTCACTGATGTTCATTTGCATCGAACAAACATAATAAGCCATAAGGAGTTCTTAAACCAAATTCACAAGAATATAATCTAAACAACCATTAACTAACTAATTAAGATATTTAATCTTCAATTAACATCATCATTGACGTACTGGTTTAAAATAAATCCTACACATTCATCTTTTCCAGAACCAATTTACACTATACAGATCAAGGAATTATACATATTTAGGGAAGCCAAATAAAGAAAATCCATTCCCAGATTAACAAATTGTTTCCTTGAGCATATAAAGAAAATTACAAAAATTAACTATTAATAAATGAATATATTTAATAATCCGCGATTGATTAAATATAATCAAATTAATAATTAATACAAAAGAGGCAAATTAAGTATTTAATTACCAAAATACGCATTAAAACAAGATGAGTCTGAATATTAACTATTGTATATTTCTTTCTTTTTTTTTTTAAACATTATACAATAAATTAATAACAAATCATACTTGAATTTTTACTTAAATGCCAATATTTATAATAATCAAAAACTTAATTAAAATATTAAACATTAAATAATATTAAAATATTATATGCATTTTTTTTTTTGAATACTAAAAAAAAATACACAAAAAAAAAACATTTTGAAAAACTAAATAACAAAAAGCAATATTTTATTAGGGGCGGCGAAGGCCGACCCACCTCCCAACGTGCGGGTTGGGCGTCCCAAACCCCAGCTGTAGGGAACCACGCGGGTGGCGCCACTGGCGGGGGACGCAGGTTCCGCGGCGCCCTGCGGCCACCGCAGTACGCCTGCGACCACCACGAACGGTAAACAGCGTGAGGGAGGGGAGGAGGAGGCAGGTGGAGCTCCGCTCCCCGCCCTCCAAACCCCAAACACAAATTATAGCCTATAAAATTTTGCACGGGTTCGATTTTCTAAAATAAGAAAACCCAAATTTGATAATAAATTTCGATTTAAATAAAATTCGAATAACAAGTAACTCTGTTCTTTTTTTTTCTTAAAGCCAAGAATTTCGATTTCCCCCAAAACTCTATTTTCCTTAAATCATAGGAATGGGTTTGTTTTTTTTTTGTTTTTTTTTAAAAAACAACAGCCTCAAATAACAAAAAAAAGAGGGCTTATTGAAAAACCTCTCCAAAACCCATTGAGACAAAGAGGAACTCATTTTCCATACACGATAACAAGCAATCAACCAAGTTTACTAATTACCACAACAGATCTTAATCTAGGCATTCAATGGAGATTCTTGAACCAAGGTAGCATGAAAACATTCAAACCCCCATTTTTTTTTTTTTTAAACAATACTAAATTGATAAATAGATCCTACCTGATCTCGCATTCCTGGCAAGATCTACTGAAGAGCCTCAATCTCCAGTTCCAAGAATCCTTCCCCATCCAAAACCCCCAAATCTTTCTCCAAAAATATTTTTCCCACCAACATTTTCCAAAAACATCTATCATCAAAATTTCCCAAAATTTTAGGTTATAAGGAAGAGTTGACCAAAATTCCATTTTTGGAATTAAAATTTTTATTTAAAATTAATTCTTTTCTAACTATATCAACAAATTAAATTGTTTTTTTTTTTCAATTCCAAATTGATTTCCTCATTTAATTCAATTTAACCTTTCTAATTTAAAAAGCCAACAGAATACAATTAAATCTATTGCAATTAAATACAAAACTTTCTTTTTCAACAACATATACAAAATGCATTTAATATTCAAAATCAACTATTTAATTGAACTTACTCCCAATTTAAAACGAGCAATCCAATATCAACGAAAATCGCATAACGAAATCCCGATTAATCTAGTCCCTTAATCTTTAATGCACGAACACATATTTAGTCAAATAAAATACTAAGGACTAATTAATCAATTTAACCATACACACCAAGCACGCAAATTGAGAAGGTCAACCAAACAGACGACTCGCAAACCCAACCAAAAAGGGATTACCGATGGTGACTGACGATGCTCACTTGAGCTCGACTAAGGTCCACTAGGGTCCTACGACCGACTAATCCGACTCTAAGGATTAAAGAGGTACACTCAAACCTGCAAATCCAGGTGAAGACGAACCTCACACTCATGTGGCATTGTACCTGAAATCTCCTGCAACCAAGAGTCATACATGCATATATATATAAACTTAATGAAAGCGTTAGCCCGATATTAATACCACGAAATAGGAACACTGAACAACTTGCATACAACTAGTGTGAAAACCACATCAACACCTATGCATTAAATCAAACATCTGACTATAATCATTGTATTAAGATAAACTAACCAAGATTAGAAATTGATTAGGGCAGGGGTACTACATTCTCCCCCCCTAGGTTCCGACTTACTCCTGGAAGTCGTAAGGCTAGATGGAGAACATGTCGTACGCATCAGCCCTGAAACTCATTCAACAAAAAATCAAATTGCACATACAAATCTTTCCATAATCAAATGAAATATTATTGCAAAATCCTTTACAAACGCCATTATCCATTGGCAAGCTACATCTAAATTCATACATTTCTTATAACATTCTAGAAATTG
Source organism: Cryptomeria japonica (assembly GCF_030272615.1). Lineage (NCBI taxonomy): Eukaryota > Viridiplantae > Streptophyta > Pinopsida > Cupressales > Cupressaceae > Cryptomeria > Cryptomeria japonica. The sequence goes on from NC_081406.1 coordinate 334,468,538, forward strand.
TCCACAATCATAGCAAAGAAACACGAATTTTCTCCCTTTTATTACACCAAATTAAAGCATTACAAAGAGGTAAACAACAATTACCATAATCATCTATCAAACATGACCAGAAAACATGCCATCAAGATCAATTTCCTTTACCAATCCATCTTTTTCGTAAAACTCTATCGCATAGAACTAGCTTAAATATCAATTTCAACAACCAAATTAACTTCCATGAAATAAGAGCAACATAAATAACTCAATTGTTTACACTTGCCAGGCATATAAAAACCTTTCCAATGACTATGTCCCATAACATAGTGACAAGTTAACACAATTTACTCCATGATACAAATGATAACCATCCACATAACTGGAATGCATAACACAAAAGGCCACATGTGAGCATGTCTAATGCTCGGTCAAAGATAACATGCATGATCAGCATCTCTATGCCTGATCTCATAACAACAATATGATCAAAAATATCCAATATCTCACTCAAGGCTCAATGGTGCTACCTTCCATACAAGACCTTTGTAATATCCCTTGTTGAGCAAGGTGGTTAGCCTCCAAGAGATAGTCACCACACATAGGTAGGTAGTGGGTCCTAGCTGCAACACAGCCTCACATACCCCCATCCTCAAGGTTCCTTACATCAACTTCCTTGCACACACTCTACCAAATCCATATCATACGTCTATGGAGAGGAATTTCACATTTCAACACAAGACCAGCATACGAAAACAATAAGGATAAACCAGTTTAGCCACCAAAGTATAGATGAATAAAGGTAATAAATCATCAATTCCAACAGTAAGGTAAGAAAATAATCCAGAATTTCAACACCAAATCAAAAGTGCAAAAGATCACAAGATCGTGGCGAAACCTTCAAAGTCAACGTAAAATAAATTGTTGATCCCCAAAGAAATATAAAGAATATCACAACTGCACATAACATCACTATGTGACTAACATCTAGCCACCAACGAGGAAGGAAGGAACAACTAACTAGCTATTGCAATAGCTCATCATGTGGTGCGACATAGTCACACTACCCACATGGCATGGCGATGTACACCTCGACATCACCCCGCATCACGTCGTCACGTGGCATGGCAATACCCCAAGTGGAGAAAACACATAATGGACGTATCCCGCATGGTAGTGTACCTCGCGAAAAAAGCACGCGCAGGTCACATCCCGCATAGCGACGTATCTAGAAGGATACTCGTCGTAAGTCAGAGGTATACATGACTCGGGTCCACCCACATGCCCACCAACACATACTAACTGGCAGCACATGTGAATAAACCTACCTTTCATGAAGACAAGGCAAAGGATCCTCCAAATTACACCATCACCATACACAAGAATCACCATCCATAAGCTCAAATAAAGGAGAGGAATAGGCTGACACATATAAACCTATAAATAGATTCATCAAAAGGGAAAGTATTGAGTACAACTTTGATACAGTTTAATAGTACAACTATATCATTCCTCGAAGTAGAGAAGCTAAAGTCGCTTCGCGTCGACATTACTCATACGCCAATCCATACTATTCAAGGAACGGTTACTTCAAATACTACCCCATAACATACTGAGTTACCCACAACCCGAGGTTTGGTACTCAGCAGGGAAACAAATAAGCAACATTACAAAAACAGTATGGTCTCCCATACTCATAAGCAACATATCCTCCATGGTTGATTACTTCACCAATCCATGGGCACATATAATAAGTACTGGTTTAGTTACATTTACAAGGAGTACTTTTCAGTACGCTAACATCTATTCAAGGAAGATTTTAATTATGCTTTCTACATAAATAACTGAATCAAGTTTACTCTAGATACAAGTACTGAAATTATTAACAATTCACAATTACATAAGGAAATAACATCATTCCTATATCTTTCTCAAATTTCACTAAGCATCTGTAACTAAATTACTAGCTAAGCAAATTCTTTTCTCAAAGAGGACTTTCATCTTTCAATATGAAGCCAAAATGAAATAGTACAATTTCACATGTTTTATAAACATTCTATTTAAATCATTGCATTCTTTAATACCATTTCTAAAAATCTTATGATTAGGCAAAGAGAAGGGAAAGAGAGTTTGATAACTAAACTATTTCCTACAAAGACACAAGATCAATCAAGATCACACTATAATATAAAATTTCTCACTATAAGCTTATCATTTTAATTGCGCTGTTTTCATTTCGCTACTGTTAAGAAGGATGACAATCAGCCTAACAAAACACTTCCAATAGTTATGGTTGCAACAGGAGGTTCTAGTTTCCCAAACAAAATAGAGATCAAGACAGGCAATCTTTTCGATAATACCAGACCTCTTGAGAACACTCTCTTATACTTAATACAAAACAGACACATGTCATAATTTGCAACCTATTATTAAAATCAAATTACGATAAAAAGGTAAGCAAGGAGCTATTACCCAAATAAAACATATTAATGCATGCACATCAAATAAGCTTTTCATTCGCACTTTCTAAACACATTAAGGTAATTACATATACCCAAAAGCAAGTTCAATGGAGCATTTGATAAAATAAATCTTCAATCAAACTGGTTTAATGAAACACATAAAACAATCCTTCAGGGAACACATTAATACTCTCTCGAAGCTACAATAACATGCTCCTTTTAATACTTCTTCTACAAACCAAGCAGTTTCACATAATTCAACTATTCGCATAGTAATGTACCTTACTTAAGATAAAATTTAATTATGCTACTCCTACAAAATACACATGGAGAATTCTTTAAACGTACACATACGGTTTTCTCCCAATAACCAAAATAAATTTTTAACCCCAAAGCCCTTTAATAATCTAAAAACATAAGCATCATAAGGCTCACACAAGGGTTCAAGAAGTCACACCCTTTCTCTTGCAACATACAGAAAACTCAAATCAGAGATAATAACACATATCCTAATCATTTTAATTTCCAGAAAGAGAGAGAGGAATGGTGATAATCATTTAATTTTCTACAAAATAAGCATTCAATAATTGCTATACTAGTCCTTCAAGTGGACAACTCTAAGCTAGGCCATAATCTTAAACAAGCACGATACCCACTTTCAGATTCAAGACAAGCACTGACCAACCCAAATGGATTAGTCTAACGAGTACAACACTCAATAAGGGAAGGTTCATACGACTCTCTTTCAAAATAAGAGTAATCGTAGACCCAGACATCAATAAGCAAACAATGCACATATAAACACTCGAACACCAACATCAAGAAGGTGAAACCAAGGTGTGAAAACACACGTTACACACAAGTTAAGGTCTTCTCAATCACTCACATGCAAAAGGAGGACAAGCATACATATAAGGTCGATACACCTCACACCAATAGAGGGCACACGCGACACCTGAGATCCCAATGTTTGCAACATGGGCTCTGATACCAATATATAATGCCCCGCCAGGAAACCCCGAAGGGATAAGCCAAAACACAAGAATAGTGTGCAATAATTTTTTTTTTTTAAAGCTACACAACATAAGGATACAACAAGATATCAAAGATTCAGATTACATAGCGGAAGACATCAACTAACACCTAAAGAGTTTCCCAACGAGATTAATTAAAATCACAATTCACTTAACTCACACAATTAATCCAATAAGCTGATTATCTTAATAATGAGATAATTCTTAATCAGGATAATTTCTTTCAGAAGATGGAAATATAAATCACAAGCAAAGATTCATCCATTAAGATCTATTCGTAATCTTCATTCAAGTTTTTCATTTAAAATTACAAGCCATACGTCTAATATTCTAACACACTAGAATTTCATCATAAACATATGAGATCTTTTCAAGCACACTTAATTTCCTTAACAACAACTGAATATATTCGATTACTCTAAGTTACATTATTTCATATTCCAATTTATTGCATTATAAAAGACGATTGCATACATGCATCTATGATAAATCTCATCTAAACCACTTATGCATTCGATCAAAATGGCATTCAAGAAAGGACTGCATAAAAGCATTTAAAGTTAATTCCATCTTATCCAATTATCCATTCTAACATAAGCTAATCACACAAGATAAAGCTGAATAAAGGAAACATAAGAGAATAACATCACATAACACCATAATGATCTCGGAGTTCACCCCTAAAGGGCTACATCTCCGGGTCTGCTCAACTGCAAGACCCCTCTGACAAATAATAAAGTTAAGAGTACAAGAGGTTACACCACTACAATCCGGCCATCAAGGCAAAAATAAACAATATACACACGACCACATCAGTCAATCAATACATAAACGATCCTTGAAAAGGAAAGGATCCAGCTAAACATAATCAAAGCTAATACAAAGGTCCAGAAGAGCATCCACAAGACTGAGCCATCACCACCCAAGGTCTAACATGAAACCGATACTCACAAGGGCAGAGACAAAAGGACGACCCACAAAGGTACTCCTAACAGGACATATGACAACACACTAGCGAACGTAGGGACAAGTGTCATCACACAACCTGGTACGGTAACCATGGTAGGTCTTCATAGGTCCCGGCCCCATACACTGGGTTACCCTGGCAACCTAATCCGAGCCTCCGGCCCATCCAAGCCTCATGTGGACCAACACATCCTCTCGTGAAGACAAGGATGATGGTTTGCCATTTCAGGCCTTCTCACAGCATGTCGGGTCTATGTTAGCACTCGTCCCATGTGTGAGGCAAATTTTATCTTACTTAGAGATTACATTCTAATCTACTGTTAGGTTATCACTTATTAGACTCACTTTCGACAGGTTACCCAGTAGCCACTTTGGGTGCGGCCCCCAACCGAAAGCCACTTTCCCATACGACACTAGACTAAACTCAGACGAACTAAAAAACCAAGGAATACACATGGTCGGACGAACGGAGTTCAAGAAGGAGAGAACAACCATCTGGTCAAACACGAATCATCATTCGACACCCACACAAAGGATATGACCAAATACGACACTACCAACAAACAACAGTCAACTCGGAACCGAGGATTGAAACAGGTACCCCAAATCATTCCACACGACAGGGTCCTAACGAACAAAACATGACTTGCCATTACATAAGCAAAAGCGAATACAGAAATTAAACTCGCATAGGTAATATTCAACAGATACAATCTGTCTCCAAATTAATCTAGACATTAAATGTCGATCAAGATTTCCACAAGGTCTATATTAGATTGCATTTATCTACCTCATCTAGGTATAGGTTGTTCTTGGTTTTCTAACTCACTGATGTTCATTTGCATCGAACAAACATAATAAGCCATAAGGAGTTCTTAAACCAAATTCACAAGAATATAATCTAAACAACCATTAACTAACTAATTAAGATATTTAATCTTCAATTAACATCATCATTGACGTACTGGTTTAAAATAAATCCTACACATTCGTCTTTTCCAGAACCAATTTACACTATACAGATCAAGGAATTATACATATTTAGGGAAGCCAAATAAAGAAAATCCATTCCCAGATTAACAAATTGTTTCCTTGAGCATATAAAGAAAATTACAAAAATTAACTATTAATAAATGAATATATTTAATAATCTGCGATTGATTAAATATAATCAAATTAATAATTAATACAAAAGAGGCAAATTAAGTATTTAATTACGAAAATACGCATTAAAACAAGATGAGTCTGAATATTAACTATTGTATATTTCTTTCTTTTTTTTTTTAAAACATTATACAATAAATTAATAAAAAATCATACTTGAATTTTTACTTAAATGCCAATATTTATAATAATCAAAAACTTAATTAAAATATTAAACATTAAATAATATTAAAATATTATATGCATTTTTTTTTTTGAATACTAAAAAAAAATACACAAAAAAAAAACATTTTGAAAAACTAAATAACAAAAAGCAATATTTTATTAGGGGCGGCGAAGGTCGGCCCACCTCCCAACATGCGGGTTGGGCATCCCAAACCCTAGCTGTAGGGAACCACGCGGGCGGTGCCACTGGCGGGGGACGCAGGTTCCGCAGCGCCCTGCGGCCACCGCAGTACGCCTGCGACCACCGCGAACGGTAAACAGCGCGAGGGAGGGGAGGAGGAGGCGGGTGGAGCTCCGCTCCCTGCTCTCCAAACCCCAAACACAAATTATAACCTATAAAAGTTTGCACGGGTTCAATTTTCTAAAACAACAAAACCCAAATTTGATAATAAATTTCGATTTAAATAAAATTCGAATAACAAGTAACTCTGTCCTTTTTTTTTTTAAAGCCAAGAATTTCAATTTCCCCCAAAACTCTATTTTCCTTAAATCATAGGAATGGGTTTGTTTTTTTTTGTTTTTTTAATTTTAAAAACAACAGCCTCAAATAACAAAAAAAAGAGGGCTTATTGAAAAACCTCTCCAAAACCCATTGAGACAAAGAGGAACTCATTTTCCATACACGATAACAAGCAATCAACCAAGTTTACTAATTACCACAACAGATCTTAATCTAGGCATTCAATGGAGATTCTTGAACCAAGGTAGCATGAAAACATTCAAACCCCCATTTTTTTTTTTTTAAAACAATACTAAATTGATAAATAGATCCTACCTGATCTCGCATTCCTGGCAAGATCTGCTGAAGAGCCCCAATCTCCAGCTCCAAGAATCCTTCCCCATCCAAAACCCCCAAATCTTTCTCCAAAAATATTTTTCCCACCAACATTTTCCAAAAACATCCATCATCAAAATTTCCCAAAATTTTAGGTTATAAGGAAGAGTTGACCAAAATTCCATTTTTGGAATTAAAATTTTTATTTAAAATTAATTCTTTTCTAACTATATCAACAAATTAAATTGTTTTTTTTTTTCAATTCCAAATTGATTTCCTCATTTAATTCAATTTAACCTTTCTAATTTAAAAAGCCAACAAAATACAATTAAATCTATTGCAATTAAATACAAAACTTCCTTTTTCAACAGCATATACAAAATACATTTAATATTCAAAATCAACTATTTAATTGAACTTACTCCCAATTTAAAACGAGCAATCCAATATCAACAAAAATCACATAACGAAATCCCGATTAATCTAGTCCCTTAATCTTTAATGCACGAACACATATTTAGTCAAATAAAATACTAAGGACTAATTAATCAATTTAACCATACACACCAAGCACGCAAACCGAGAAGGTCAACCAAACAGACGACTCGCAAACCCAACCAAAAAGGGATTACCGACGGCGACTGACGATGCTCACTTGAGCACGACTAAGGTCCACTAGGGTCCTATGACCGACTAATCCGACTCTAAGGATTAAAGAGGTACACTCAAACCTGCAAATCCAGGTGAAGACGAACCTCGCACTCATGCGGCGTTGTACCTGAAATCTCCTGCAACCAAGAGTCATACATGCATATATATATAAACTTAATGAAAGCGTTAGCCCGATATTAATACCATGAAATAGGAACACTGAACAACTTGCATACAACTAGTGTGAAAACCACATCAACAGATATGCATTAAATCAAACATCTAACTATAATCATTGTATTAAGATAAACTAACCAAGATTAGAAATTGATTAGGGCAGGGGTACTACATTTGGTTATATGCAAACAACCAAATTAGATTGATAGAATTATAGAAGAATTCCATAATAGACTTGCAGGAGGTCATTTAGCAGCAAGAGCAACAACCCTAAAAATCATGAGATTCGGTTACTACTGGCTAGATTTATTTGAAGATACACAAAGTTGGGTAAGAAAATATGAAAAATGATCACTTTTTGCAGGAAAACAAAGACTTGGAGCTTTGCCACTTCAACCAATACAAATTGAACAACCATTTTCTAAATGGGGATTAGATTTTATCAAGCCTATTAATCCATTTTCAAGTGCAAGACATAAATGGATCCTAACTGCAACGAATTATTTTACCAAATGGACTAAAGCATTTACACATAAGGAGGAAAATGAAAACTTTTGTTCTGAATTTTTATCAAGATCTATTATCTAGGTTTGGTACCACCAATGCAATTATATCGGATAATGCCTTAGTTTTTATTAGTTTAAAATTATCAGATTGGTCTCTTAAGAACAATGTTTTTCTAAGTACTTCATTAAATTATTACCCCTAGGGTAATGGACAGGCTAAATCAACCAATAAAAATATGATTAAGATTATTAAAAATTCCATTCAACATAATCAGACAACATGGCATGAAGAGCTTAAGTTAGCCCTATGGGCTGATAGGATGACACCAAAGAGAGCTAAATGTTTTTCACCTTATGTACAAGTTTATGGTAAAGAAGCCAAATTGCCAATATTAACAGAGTTTCTGACTCTCAGTTATATAAAATAACTTAAAATGCTAGAGGAGCAGCCAATGGAAACCAGGCTTGCTCAATTGATGGAGTTGGAAGAAACCAGAAAGGAAGCTTTTAGAAAGCTTTAAATTCATCATTCTCAGATGAAGAAGACATTTGATAAAAAGGAAGTAGCACGGACCTTCAATGAAGGTGATTTAGTTTTCAAATGGGATAAACTTAAAAGAAGACCTGGTAGGCATACCGATTTTGATGCCATGTGGGGATGGACCATATATAATCACTGAGAAGAAAAAACATAATGCATTTCAGCTTTTAAAGCTAGATGGATAAGTTCTGCCAATCCTAGTTAGCGAGATCCACCTCAAACCTTGCTTTTGAGGACTGTTTTCAATAAGTGCATTTACTGCACATCTTTCATTTCTGTTTTAGCTAGTTTATTTCAATAAGCAGTTGTTTGTGCAACTTGTAGCCTCTTTTATAGAGCTTTGTTTTATTTCAGTTTTCTTTCTGCTGATGTCTTCTATTTTCAGTTTGAGTTTCAAAGAGCTAAATTTTAGAAAGAGGGCAAGACTGCGCCCAATGGATACAACTAAAGACAACTGGTTTGAGTTAATATGTTTAGCAGGCAAACACCCCCGAGAGGTCACCAAAATGTTATCTAAATTTTGAATCATCAAAATTTGATAAGCCTATGATCGGCCTTACACATCAAATGAAAGGAAGGTACACACAAAAAAAAACTTTATACTTCATCAATTATCAAATTTGAATAACAAATGAGGAATTCTTTTCAAAATGCAATGTATTTGAATAATGTATAGTTAAAACTGCATATCAAAGAAACTTTTCATTTACATAAATGTGTAAGGACCCATACAAGTTGTGGGTATGACTAAGAATTTACAATGAGTAGAATGATATAAATATGGATAAATATAAAAGAGAGAAAAGAGGATCCACCATTGCCTTTCAATGACGAACCATTGATGTGATCAAGTTGCATCTTGTATCTTCATGCTCCTAGCGCTCCTAGAATACTTATAAGAGGTGAAGGATAGAGGTGTTAGAGCTTGAGATCTCAAGTTCTCTAACTAATCTACTAATACACATGTACATCAAACTACAATTGGAAAGAATTAGAATAGAGAAACAACTGAATCAAAGATCAGAAGTGTCCAATCATCAGAAGCTTCATAAGCTTCTTGTTTCTCTAACTTATTTGTTCACTGTGTAGGTATAAGACATGTTTCCATCTCATAAGTATCAAGTATGTGGGTTAAAATGGGCTCCCACAAGGGTTGAGATCAATATACTAGTCATCACTCATAGGGTGTCATTAATCATCTACCAAGCATGAAACACAGTTGCATCCACGGTCCCATATATTGGCATTCAATGACATTTTAAAGCTGACATCCAATGTCAACACATACAACAATGAATAAAAATGTGTTTCTTGATCAGTAGGTGGATAAAGTCATCACATGAGAAAAGTATCATCATGTCAAATAGAACAAGGCATCAATGTATAAGGATAGTCCTACTCAAGTGACAAAAAACATAAGAGGCAAGAATGATTGATAAATAATGAACAGAGCATTCAAAGAAAAATAAATAGATGACTGTCATAAAGGTGACTGTAGAAATATTGGAGTCTCAAAATTTCTTGTTTAGATAAATACAGAGCGCGTCATAAGGATAAGGTTGTGTTTCAAAGGCCCTGTGCATTGGAAATTAAAACAGTCATACCTGTAACATCATTCACAGAGTACTTCTAGAAATAAAACTATAATAGGGAATACATTTCCAAAGTCTTTATGGTGAGCATTCATGATCAAGCCCAAATAAAAGGAATGCTAGTAGTTATAGCCAATAGATACATGAGAATCATGAGAATCAGGTATTACAGTGATAAGGATAATGAAAAAATAAATGTCATTCATATCACAGTCATAATACCTTAGGTTAGAACCACATAAAGAGAATATTGAGCAAGCATGAAGGAATCAAGTGCAAACCAATGAGGATATTGATAGTGATATCATTTGTAGATAATGAACAATATACTCATTCATAAGATACGATGATATAGTCCAGAAATGGGGTTTGACTGTGACAAAAATGAAGATGACATTAGAACATAATAAGATATGTCATAAATCATTACGATAGATTCATGTTGATCAATTATGTGGCAATGCCAAGGATGTGGTATTGATACAACTAAAACTTAGCACGAGGGCACATGAGTGGATTGATTATTATATAAAAACGCTACCCCCAATGATGCATTGAAGACCTAAGGATAGTAAAAGAAAAATGATAAGACTTTATCAGAGTAATGGAGGCAACTAGCTCAAAAGCTAAAATGCCTTCTTGATAAAATCTTACATCAATATCATTGTCAATATAAGTTTAAAAGACATCAGCTAGATCATTTGAAAGAATAATGATAGTCAAATAAAGAGTATATTATTATTACAGTTTTAGTATCTTTAGTAATAAAACATCATAAAGCCCAACAATGAGCATACAATGGTATGGTGCAAGAATAGTGAAGAGATAAAGACATAGTGTACCATAATAGACCTGGTAATAGACAATCTTTAAGACTCATAAGCAACAACGTGATATAACCCATATCTATGAATAAGAAACAATGTCTCTAAAAGCTATAAAACAACACAATGCAATCTCATTAGGGTTTTTTAAGACAAAGCTCTTCATGCAATGAAAAACGTCAATATGATAAAACCCTAAAATGCATGTCATGTAGAAAAGCGACAAAGACATAAGGAGGAGAAGCTTCATACCATGGTTGAAGATTATTCATCACAACCCTTGACATTCATGGAAGTTCATGTTAAAGGCTAAGAAATTGAAGCTTCAAATTCTCATGCATCTGGCTTCAAACCCTGACTGCATGTCCACAAAGAGTTTTCTTCGAGAAGACTAAAAGATGCAAATTGAAAATAAGATGTTTTTAGGGTTTTTTGCCCTTTTTACTCTGCATGCCCTAAATCCCCTAGATTTTTATGGGCTTGTTTTATTTTAGAGCTGCTTTTAATTGTATAGTGGTCGACTTTTAAACTCCCACTAGGACTTCATGTCCTAAGTCTTGATGGTTGTACGGGGCTTAAACCCTTCTTTTTTACTAAGTGCATGATTTTATTGTATTGTTATTGTAGAGACCTAAAACTTGCACAACTAATTAAATGAATTTTATTCAATCATTATTAATTCACCTATTAATTAAATCTACATTTAATTAATATCACCTTTTCTTCTATTTTGGCCATTAATCAGATTAAAGATTTGATTAATATTCCCCTTCTTCTATCTAAGCTATTTAATTAAATTCACATTTAATTAAAAATCTTCATTAATCCCCTTTTAATTAAATCTATATTTAATTACAATCTTCTTTTGTATTTAAATAAATCAAAATCTATTTGTAAATCCACCCACTTGCAAAATCCTACAAATGCAAGTTACATTCTCCTACATCTCCCACTTGCCTCCACAATCATCCTTCTAGAAACCTTCTAATCCCATTCTAATCATATCGAATCTCCTAATCATGTCCTTTCCCTAAATGTGGGGGATTCACATTTCCAAATTTGGAAGGAAGTCTTCAAAATGCATTTAAGACTTTATCTATTTCAACAAGTTAAATTGTTGAGTCTTCCAGACATGTAAGGCTCTTACACAAACCACTATTGGTTTTCCTCTTTAGGAAAGTTAGCCTCCAAATTCTTCAAAAGGCATTTAATGTCTCTTACAAGCCCACACCCCTTAGCCATGATGGTTGTTCCTTTAACCATTTTCCCATATTGCACAAGACTTTACCTCCTGGGTAATAACATGTGTCCCTCGTTAATGACATTATCCAATGATGTCACTCCTTAAGGTTATCCCTGATTACTTGGTTAGTATCCTCTCAAGCCCTCTCAAGGTTAAATTTGTCAACTTGGGATTGGATTGAATCTCTCTCATGGATTGATAACTTTCAATCCTAGCCCTTGTTGAGATTACTACATCTCAACCATCCATTTCTTCAATCTAAAAATCTCAATCTTGTGCATCCAAATTATAATCATTTTGCAGGTTATCAAGGAGCTCATTTGTGATCTTCAAGTATCTAAGTCTTCTAGCATTAGCATCATAGCATTTATCTTAATTGTATTATGATTTATATCATTTAGCCTAAATTGCATATCAAATACATACCTTTTTATCTTCATCTAGCTTAATTAGCACATCATAATCTTCAATTTGGAATTAACTTAGCCCCATATCATCTTCACCATCTTGATCATAACTAGCTTTTTATCTCTCATCCTTGGCTTTCATTCATATCATCATCTCAACATTCAAGAGGATCTTAGTTGCATTCATTTTGATCCTAGAATCATCATTTAAATCTCATTCTCTAGGTTGACATCCAAGAGATCAAGTGCTCTTCCAAGTGAGGGCCACCTTGAAACTTAAGAATCTTTAGGGATAGAGGAGCATGGAACGATTTTGAGAGTTTTTGGTTCACTAACATGTTTTTGTGATTACTAACTCTAAGGCAATGTTTCATGGGTGTGTTTGAGGTGTTTTCTTCCATTTGCAGGATGATCCCACCTTTCTAGCACAGAATTATTATTATATTTAATTTATTAATAATGACAAATAATAAAAACAAATATATGCACATCCCATTATTAATATAATAAATATAATAATAAATAATTAATTATTTTATTCGTATAAATAGAAGTGAAATAAAAGGTAATATAAAGATTATTATTGTTTACGGTGAAAATGGATAAAACAATGTTGAAAAACTAAATGAATTCAATCACAAAACCCTAGCCTAACAACAACAAAGATCCACCATAACATATGAAGATTACCTAAGACAATGCAAATCAAATGAAATCACAAAGATTATACCATCACATGTCCAATAGGGTTTGAATCTCAATTCTTCCTATCTCCATTGATCTTGCTTGATATATTTGCTCTCATATTTTATATGTGCACAAGAGCTCAACAAAGAATGGAAATATGGTTGCAAGTAGGCTTGATCGCATATGAAAGTTTGAATGCTAGGATGCTTGATTAGTCATTGGGTTGATAATGAACGAAGCATCTCCTTGTATAGAAGACACTATAAGAAATGGAGGGAGAAGATTAAGAGGTGTAAAAGATAAATGGTCGGCTATGATTAGAGGGTAGGTAAAGAAAATAAGAAAATAATGAGAGGGTAGGTAGTGTGTGAATTAAGAGATGAATGACATGTGTCATAGGTAGAAAAGGTTAATGAATTAATTAAATAAATAAAGATTTATTTAATTAATAGAGGAAGTGGGATCAGTTAAATAAATAAGATATTTATTTAATTTAGGAAAAGGATAATTTAAATAAATAAAAGTGTTTATTTAAATGAGAAATAAGGCTAGAAGAGGATAAATGAATTAATTAAATAAATAAAGATTTATTTAATTAATAGAAGAATTAGGCTAAAATAATTAAATAAATAAAGATATTTATTTAATTAGACAGGACAATTTTAGGTGTCTACAATTATAATCTTTATTTAGAAACTTCTATTTACTTAAATAAAATAATTATTTTAAGAGTGGCACTTAAGTTTTTCTGATGCATCCATGCACAACTGAAAAAAAAAAAAAATATTAAAGTGATAGTATAATGAAATAACTTATAATATCTATCATATAAAAATAAGGGATGAGTTACATATATGTAATAAATATTAAAAGTTAAGTCATTATTGAAACTTTAATATTTAGTCCATTTTCCCCTTATACACACATGCATCAGACAGTGGGTCAGTTCAGCAACAGTTCAGAGCTAGTTTGAGAGAATTTCAGAGATTTGTAGCTCAGATATTGATATAAAGAGATTTGCAACAATTTATTTTTTCAGAGATATGTTTTTAGCAAGATTCCATTTACTTGTAGAATTTCATAAGTTTGCCTTGATAATTGTGTTTGTTCATGACAAATTTGATAGGAGTATTTTTGTGTTTCATCTGAAACCTTGAATCTTCAGTTTCCTTAGTGTGAATGCATCATTACTTCTTTTAGAATCACAGGTCTTACTTTGTGTTGCAATTTTTGGTAAATGTGTTGAAAAATTAACTTTCCTTACAAATTTATTAATTACTTAACCTTTCTAAGAAATGCTCATGTGAGAAGGAAGTTAATTATTTTGTGTAAGCAGAACTTCTGATAGATTTTTGTGAATCATCACAGTTTTATCATCATAGTTTTGTTGAACCACCTCCTAGAATAGTTTTAGTTTTCAGACAATCTAATCTATCTTTACTCTTTTCCATACTCACCATTAGTTTTAGGAGGCATTTTAAAGGGATCTGGCCCATAACCCAAATATTTGTTTCTCTTTCTGAGTTTACCCACAACTCGATTTTCATTTCCATGTTGCATAGGATTGCATAAGCACTAGTACTTATTTGCTTGCAGAAGCAGATAGATCCTTCGTGACAACAATTATATAAACAAGGATGTTGCAAGAAGTCATATGTGGTCCTAAGGGGTCGCACATGTGTTAGAACACATGTGCTATCCCTTAGGACCACCTATGACCCCTTAAGACACTATTGGGTCCTAAGAGGTACATTATACACATTAGGATGCTACAAGGGGTCATATGTGGTCTGAATGGGTAACACATGTGTGTCAACACGTCTGACCTCTTAGGACCACATATGACCCCTTATAACATCCTACTGTGTACATTTTCCATGTTATTGGGTCATAAGGGGTATTTTATATAAACTAGGATGCTACAACGGTTAATATATGCTCTGATAACTCAATGATGAATGGATAGTACCAAACCGCTACTAAGAGGGGGGGTGAATCAATACAGACAAAAACACAAACTTAAACTAGTTTGTCAGCAAACACTGTGCTTTGACAAACAAGCAATAACATCGGTCTTAAACAGAGTATAACCAGCAAAACCCTGAATAACTGAGACAAGCATAAACCGGTTGACACTTATCTTCTCATTCAATCTAATACTTCATTTCCATTTCATCCTAGTGTATGAACAGGTAATCTATCATCAAAAGATATATAAACAGCTCGATCAACATGATTTACCTTCAGACACACATTACTCAAACCATCACAAGAGTATCACCACACATGACACACATATTTTTCACGTGGAAACCCAGCTGGGAAAAACCACGGTGGGGATGAATACCCACAAGCTTGTTTTTGAACTCTTTAGAAGTTCGCTCTATTAGGAGCCTTGTCTGGTTAAAGACTAATACAATAGGTTCTGTTAGGAATTGATCCTATTAGGGATCACCCGGTTAAGGGATGGTTAGAATACTTGGTTAAGGGTTAAACCCTATTAAAGGCTACCTTGTTAGAGGATTTCAAGAACTCAATGGTTTTGAGTCACCCTGTTAAAGGATTTACAGCAAGCTGGTTAAAGCTACCCTGTTAAGAGATTTCTCAACTATTGAAGTTGTTAGAGATCAACATGTATTACAATGATCTAGTAACAACACTCAATGCCAATGCAGATCCGCTTTAGTTCCTCTTCACCTTGTGCACTTACACTCTACAGGTATCACTTCTCTCCTCTGGTCTGGCAAGAATCACGTATCTCTTCTCTTGGATACACACACAACTTTTGCCAACAACCTCAGAAAGAAACACAATATCGACCTTATAGGAAATAGATAGGTCGGTAGCATAAACCCTAAACCCTAAACCTGTTAGGTTAAGGAATTCAAACGGTTCAATCCTAACCATTGAGCATACTGCATTAAATGCAACAGTCTTGATCCAATCTCAAGACGTTCTCCATCGTTCGTTTTCCACCGATTTCATGGCGGCTGATAACCCATCATGCGTTATCACCATTTACAGACTTTGTACATTCTTGAGGTAGATAGGAACAATCTCCTTCATGAAAGATCCTTCATGCACACAAGGCTGACATGGCAACATGATCTATTCTTCGTTACAATGCTAACTCATCACACAAAGTCACCGATTGAGTCACACAGGCTTGAGGAACTTCAACCGAAAACCCTGAAGTTGAGACTACCAACCAGTAGTCATACAAAGCTTCCATGTGCCGGTTCCCATAACCACATGCCGGTTCACCTTGAACAAACACACCGCTTCACTTTGGCACAAATGCCGGTTCACAGTGTTATATCGATTCTCACATATACCGATTCTTGGTAACATACCGATTCTCTCATCTTCAGCATATTGACATCAATGACAACATACAATGTCATCATGTCCACATGTCGGTTCACATAATGCCAACAATCTCTCCTTTTGGCATTGATGGCAATATACAAAGATATCTCTCTACTTCACATCTTCTCCCCCAATTTCTGTAGATATCTTCTCCGCTTCTCTTCTTCTCCCGCTTTGACAACAATGCGAAAGTGGAGGCACAAGCTTCTCTGTTCCATTATGCTGCTCCCCCTAAGGAGTAGCATCCTTCAACACATCAATCCTAAAGAAAAATTTGACTATGCAATACCTGACTAATGTGGAGCATATAGCTTTAGTTCACCTCCTGAAGGGGCAGCACCCCTAATTCACCTCTTAAGTACATAAATGTAGCCTTTTGGAGAGGCTTGGTGAATATGTCTGCTAACTGCTCTTTACTACAAACATGTTCCAGTGCAATCTCTTTGTTCTGAACTTTTTCCCTCAAGAAATGATACTTAAGCTCAAAGTTCTTGGTTCTAGAATGCAAAACCGGATTCTTGGAGATGTTAATTGCACTAGTATTATCACAAAATATACTTACTGGTTCAGATACAGGAACTTTGAAGCCATTTAATACATGGTTCATCCAAATTGTCTGAGTGCAGTTCATGAAAGCTGCAACATACTCTGCTTCTATTGTAGACTGAGAGATACAACTCTGCTTTTTACTCATCCATGAGACTAGTCTACCACTGAGAAAGAATGCACCACTGGTTGTGCTCTTTTGGTCATCTACATTACCATCCCAATTAGCATCTGTGAACACTTTTAGGTTAAAATCATTATTGTATGGATACCATAACCCATAGTCAATAGTTCCTTTCAGATACCTAAGAATCCACTTGACTGCAACCAAGTGGGATTCTCTTGGACTTTTCTGGAACCTTCCAATAATGCCAACTGCATGTGCAATATCCAATCTGCTATGCACTACATAATGCAATTTACCAATCATTGATCGATATTCCTTCTCATCAACCAATGCTGAGTCATCCTTTTTGGATAGTTTACAACCGGTTACCATCGGTGTACCAACTGGTTTGCTATCTTCCATGCCAAAGGTCTTCAACACCTCTTTGACATACTTGGACTAAGTGATAAAGATTCCATCTTTCATCTGTTGGATCTGCAGTCCAATGAAGAACTTAATCTCCCCTATGAGTGACATCTCAAACTCTTTCTTCATCTCATCTCCAAACTCATGACTCATCTTGTCATCTCCACCAAAGATAATGTCATCAACAAATACCTCAAAGATCAGGATCTGATCTCCTTCAGACTTCAAGTAGATATTGCTATCTTTGCTTATTCTCTCAAATCCAATCTTCAGAAGATGGGAATGCAGGCGTTCATACCATGCTCTAGGTGCCTGCTTTAGACCATATAAGCTTTATGTAGCCTACACACCATGTCACTATCTTTAGATAGGGAAAACCCATGTGGTTGCTCTATATACACTTCCTCTTCAAGTACACCATTTAGGAATGCAGATTTTACATCCATTTGATATACTTTGAATCCTTTAAAAGTTGCATATGCAAGAAGCATACGAACTCCTTCCAATCTGGCTACAGGAGCAAAGGTTTCTCCATAGTCTTCTCCTTCTTCTTAGGCATATCCTTTGCACACCAGTTTGGCTTTGTTTTTAATCACCATGCCATCCTCATTCAGCTTATTTCTGAAAACCCATTTGGTACCAATGACATTTTTATGCTCCGGTCTGGGTACCAAAGACCATGTACCATTTTTCTCTATCTGTTCAAGTTCCTCTTCCATTGCCTTGATCTAGTCTTCATCTTTATGTGCCTCTTTGAATGATTTATGCTCAAATTCAAAGATCATACATGAGTTTTCTCTGACCTTTCTTCTTGTAAGGATTCCTGCATCCTTATCTCCTATGATTTTCTTAGGATCATGATTCAGCTTGACATACCGAGGAATGGTCTTGATAGATTCCTCTTTCTTTTCTTCTTCATCCTCATCTCCATCATTATCATCATCTACATCTACCGGTGTAGGAACACTGTTACTGGTACTCGGTTGACTGACAACCGGTTCCCAGAAGGTTACAACCGGTTCATTTACCGCTTGATCACTGCCGATTTCCTCAGTTTTCTTAGAGGTTTCATCAACTCTTACATTGATGCTTTCCATAATTCTTTGAGTCCTATTATTGAAACACTTGATAGCTTTTCTCTTGGTGGAATACCCTAGGAATATTCCCTCATCACATTTTGCATCAAATTTGCTCTGGTGTTCACTCCTCTTGATGTAACATTTGCTACTAAACTCTCTAAAGTAGCTAATCATAGGTGTCTTACTAGTCCAATACTCATAAGGAGTTTTATCCTTGCCTTTCTTGATGAGTACCCAGTTCATTGTGTAGACTGCAGTGCTCACCCCTTCTCTCCAAAAGGTGTGAGTGACTTTTCCTTGAATCAACATAGTTCTAGCTACTTCAACCACAATCCAGTTATTCCTCTCTGCTAGGCCATTCTGTTGTGGAGTCTGGGGGGCAGATAGTTGCCTCTTGATGTCATGTTCTTCACAGTACTTGTTGAATTCATCGGAAGTGAATTCCTCTCCTTGATCAGTTCTCAAGCACTTGATCCTTTTGCCGCTTTCCTTCTCCACTAATGCTCTGAAAGCTTTGAATTTTACAAAGCCTTTGGACTTATCTTTTAAGAATGTGACCCACATCATTCTTGAGCAGTCATCAGTGAGAATCATGAAGTACCTATCACCCTGCACACTCCTAGTTTTCATAGGACCACACAAATCATTATGCACAAGATCAAGCAAATTGTCAGCAATGAAAGGTTTACCTTTAAAGGTTGAGGAAGACATTTTCCTCAATTGACATTCTTTGCACAAGGTATTTTCTGGTTTTCTTAGCACCGGCAACCCTCTAACTGCCTTGATCTTACTGGCCTTCACAATGTTATCAAATTTTACATGGTAGAGTCTCCTATGCCATATCCAGCTATCATCAAATTTAGCCATGAGACATGTACTTATATTTGCATTCAGCTGAAATAGGTTACCTTTGGTCTGCATGCTGGTGGCCACCAATTCACCACTCTTTCCTTTGATTCTGGAAAATCCATTCTTGAATTCTAGAGTGAGACCACTGTCATTTAGCTGTGGAACACTCAGAAGGTTGTGTCTAAGACCATCAACCCAATACACATTATAAGCACTACTCTTTCTATTCAGAGAGATGGACCCTCTTCCTCTGACCATACATGGTGCATCATTACCAAAGCGAACCACACCACCGTCATACTCTTCCAAGGATAGAAACTTGCTTCGGTCACCAGTCAAATGGTGAGAATAGCAACTATCAATGATCCACTCATTGGAAATATCAAACCGGGAGACAAGAGCCTTCTTGTCTGACACATCTTCCTTGACAGCAACAAACACAATATCTTCATTTTCTTCATCCTCTGATTCCTCATTTGTGACACCTTCATCAACTGCCACAAAACAGTTTCTCCGATTTCCTCCTTTGAATTTCTTGAACCTTTCTGGTTTTTCCTTGTTGTCTCTATTAGGATAGTTTACATCAATATGTCCTATCCGGTTACAAGAAAAGCATTTCAAAGAAAGCTTACCTCTGTATTTTTTGATTACTTTAGGAAGTTTCCTGGCAAGGAGAGATTCAAATGCCATCAGAATCTCCTCATCATCCATTTCTCTTCTCTATCTTGGTTCACCACTGGTGCTAGCTTCTTTTCCTTTTTTGGATGGTACACAAGAAGCTTTAAAAGCTGATTGAGTTTTTTTAACACTGCCATCAAAACTATTTAGCTCATAGGCTGTCAACTTTACAATGATGGAGTCTAGGGATACCTTAGTCTTGTCTATTGATCTCAGCTTCTGAATAGAAGCAACCCTTATTGCATAGACCGACAACAGGGATCTCAAGACTTTTCTTACCATAGTGGAATCTTCCATTTTAGCACCTGCACTCTTGATATCTCCGACAACAGTTTTGATTCTTATTCCATATTGTTGAATGGTCTCACCTTCAACCATCCGCATGTCTTCAAACTTCCCTCTAAGGCTTTCTTCCTTATCTTGTTTTACATGCTCATCACCACCATAGATATTTTCAAGAGTATCCCATACATCTTTGGGATTTACCTTATCTTGGACATCAAAAAACTCAATGTCAGATAAACTACTAATTAGGGCTTCCATGACTTGTCCATTCTCCTGTATCTCTCTCTTATGGTCATCGGTGAGAGTATCGGTAGGAGCAACATAGGCATTCTCAACATAACTCCAGTGTTGAGCACCCATGTTTCTTATGTATATCTTCATCCTATCTTTCCATATACTGAAATTTTCTCTGTTGAACTTTGGACCTTCCCTCTTCATCATTTGACTGGGATCTTTACCTCAAGCGGTTAATCTTATAACACAAAGGACCTGGAGGATGCTCTAATACCAATTGATAACTCAATGATGAATGGATAGTACCAAACTGGTACTAAGAGGGGGGGGGGGGGGTGAATCAGTACAGACAAAAACACAAACTTAAGACACTATTGGGTCCTAAGAGGTACATTATACACATTAGGATGCTACAAGGGGTCATATGTGGTCTGAATGGGTAACACATGTGTGTCAACACGTCTGACCTCTTAGGACCACATATGACCCCTTATAACATCCTACTGTGTACGTTTTCCATGTTATTGGGTCATAAGGGGTATTTTATATAAACTAGGATGCTACAACGGTTAATATATGCTCTGATAACTCAATGATGAATGGATAGTACCAAACCGCTACTGAGAGGGGGGGTGAATCAATACAGACAAAAACACAAACTTAAACTAGTTTGTCAGCAGACACTGTGCTTTGACAAACAAGCAGTAACACCGGTCTTAAACAGAGTACAACCGACAAAACCCAAAATAACTGAGACAAGCATAAACCGGTTGACACTTATCTTCTCATTCAATCTAATACTTCATTTCCATTTCATCCTAGTGTATGAACAAGTAATATATCATCAAAAGATATATAAACAACTAGATCAACATGATTTACCTTCAGACACACATTACTCAAACCATCACAAGAATATCACCACACATGACACACAGATTTTTCACGTGGAAACCCAACTGGGAAAAACAATGGTGGGGATGAATACCCACAAGCTTGTTTTTGAACTCTTTAGAAGTTCACTCTATTAGGAGCCTTGTCCAATTAAAGACTAATACAATAGGTTCTGTTAGGAACCGATCCTGTTAGGGATCACCCGGTTAAGGGATGGCTAGAATACCCGGTTAAGGGTTAAACCTTGTTAAAGGTTACGTTGTTAGAGGATTTCAAGAACTCAATGGTTTTGAGTCACCCTGTTAAAGGATTTACAACAAGCCAGTTAAAGCTACCCTGTTAAGGGATTTCTCAGTTGTTGAAGTGGTTAGAGATCAACATGTATTACAATGATCTGATAACAACACTCAATGCTAATGCAGATTCACTTTAGCTCCTCTTCACCTTCTGAACTTACACTCTGCAGGTATCACTTCTCTCCTCTGGTCTGGAAAGAATCATGTATCTCTTCTCTTGGATACACACACACAACTTTTGCCTACAACCTCAGAAAGAAACACAACATTGACCTTATAGGAAACAGATAGGTCAGTAGCATACACCCTAAACCCTAAACCTGTTAGGTTAAGGAATTCAAACGGTTCAATCCTAACCATTGAGCATACTACATTAAATGCAATAGTCTTGATCCAATCTCAAGACGTTCTCCATTGTTAGTTTTCCACCGATTTCATGGCGGTTGATAACCCATCACGCGTTATCACTGTTTACAGACTTCACACATTCCCGAGGTAGATAGGAACAATCTCCTTGATGCAAGATCCTTCACACGCACAAGGCTGACGTGGCAACATGATCTATTCTTTGTTACAATGCTAACTCATCACACAAAGTCACCGATTGAGTCACACAGGCTTGAGGAACTTCAACCGGAAACCCTAAAGTTGAGACTACCAACTGGTAGTCATACAAAGCTTCCATGTGCCGGTTCCCATAACCACATGCCAGTTCACCTTGAACAAACACACCGCTTCACTTTGGCACAAATGTCGGTTCACAGCGTTATACCGATTCTCACATATACCAGTTCTTGGTAACATACCGGTTCTCTCATCTTCAGCATATTGACATCAATGACAACATACAATGTCATCATGTCCACATGTTGGTTCTCATAATGCCAACATGCTCCCAAGGGGTCACACATGTGTTCTAACATGTGTGACTCCTTAGGACCACATATGGCCCCTTAGGACACTATTAAGTCTTACGAGATCAAAAGGGGTCCTAAGGGGTACATTATACACACCAGGATGCTATAAGGGGTCATATGTGGTGCTAAGGGGTCACACATGGTCCTAAGGGGTACATTATACACACTAGGATGCTATAAGGGATCATATGTGGTGCTAAGGGGTCACATATGTGTTGTGTGATCCCTTAGCACCACATATGACCCCTTATAGCATCCTAGTGTGTATGATGTGCATGCTATTGGTTCATAAGGGGTATGCTATATAAACTAGGATGTTACAATAGGTGATATGTGCTCCTAAGGGGTCATAAGGCATAACACCTTAGGACCACACATGACCCCTTAGGACACTATTGGGTCCTATGGGGTCCTATGGGGTCAAATCGGGTCTTAAGGGATCATTATGAGTCATACGATATTATCTATTAAGGTATTATTATGCTTCATTACAATCATAAGAGGTCATTATAGTTAGCATAGATCTTAAGGGGTCTTATTGTGTCATATGGGGTATTATAAGTTATACATGTGAGGATGCTAAATTGGGTCAAAATATGTTTTAACATGTATTCAAGGATCATTCATGGTTTAATAGAGTCTTTGGTTGTTCTAGTATGTGTTCAGGTGTCCTAAGGTGTATGTATGTATGTGTATGTCACATTTATTCAAGTAATTAACCATTTAAGTACTCAAGTAATCTTCTCCTAAGGTGTTGTGTGTTTGTGAATGTGTATGTCAAATTTATTTAACTAATTAATAACTAAAAAAATCAACCATTTAAATGTTCAAAACTAATATATTATTAAACATTTAAAAAAATTAAAGCTAAAATATTATTAAGAATGAAAAAACTAAACAACTAAAAAACAAATAAACTATACAATTTTTTTTATGAAAAAACAAAAAAATTAATATTTTACTATTAATACATTTAAAAAACAAAAAAAATTTAAAAATGCTTACCCTCGAAACACTTCCAAGGAAAACTTTAAGAAACCCCCCCCTCCCTCGGACAAGGTGTTAAAACCCGGCGAAAGGTGTATAATTGCTGAGGAAAATATTAATTTTACTGGCGAAATTTTGTGGTTTACAAAGAAAAAATAATAATCTCCATTGGCGAATCATTCGTGATCACTCAAACTTTGTGAAAAATCCTGGAAAATTGTAATGTTTTTAAAATCAAAAAAATATTTGCATGGGCGAATTGTAATGTTTTTAAAACTAGAAAAAATATTTGCATTGGCGATTTCAACCTCAGACCCAAAAAAAAAAAAATTGGCAATTTCAACGTATTTTCAAACCATAAAAAAAATATATTAGTGATTTCAACCTATTTTCAAACAATAAAAAAAAAAATTGGCGATTTCAAGCTATTTTCAGACCATAAAAAAAATATATTGATGATTTCAACCTTTTTCCAATTGATGATTTCAATCTATTTTCAAACCATAAAAAAAAAATATATTGACGATTTCAAGCTATTTTCAAACAATAAAAAAAATTTATTGGCGATTTCAACCTTTTTCCAAAACGTAAAAAAAATATATTGGCACCTCAACAGTCCCAGTCAAGTCATTCAAACACGTGGCACATAGTCATCAACTCTCTGCCTGAAAGACTGCCCATTAGAAAATCTCATGACTTAGCGACAAGCCCTTACGACTCTATCTCTAGCTCACAAGCTGAAAATGCTAAGCCTTCATAGCCTCAAGATCTAGCGACTGAGGGCAACTGAACCGCCACTCACCAATTCTCAACCTCAAAATGTTAAGTCCTTGTCGCCGTAGCGACTTGGAGATAGCGATAAATTTATCCCTTGTCGCATACTCGCCAACATAAAAGTGTTTATCTCTTAACCGCTAGCACTTCACTCGCAAGCTCGCGGCTTGATCACGTCTTCAGACATTTAACCTCGCGAGCTGGCGATAACCATAAAACTTAACCACAAACTATCTAGTCACTATCTTGTGACCTAAAAATACTTACATTAAACAAACATGAGAGCTAACAACAGTTATAATAAATGAGTTATTCACTAAATCTCACGGTTATAAAGCATGACATCAGACCAACTCGAGACCTCATGACCAAACCAATTTCATTAACAATCTCCAGCTCGCTAACATAAAACACTAACACCCAAAAAGCCAGAGACCTCGCGATGTAAACCCAAACCAAAAAATACTAACAATAAACAAATGCTAGTGACAACTGTGGTGGCAAGATAATATGTATGAGGAATTTTTAAGGCTTGGATGTCGACTGAGACTCATTCCTGAGGGACTAATTTGAAGGTTTCTCCCGAGTCGAGGTTTATTAGACAAGCAAGGATGACGGTTTCAGAGGCATAAAAGTATTGGATAGCTTCTGAGTTAGAGATGGGAGATCACGGATTTCTCTGACAAATCAGAGGTTGCTTGTTGTCAGGAATTCTAAAGCAGAATTTGTACAATCAAGGAGGAATAAAATCAGAACAAAATCATTCACATTAGATGAGCCTTAGCAAGATGCAGTGGATTTTATAGGCATGACTTCTAGAGTCTAGAGTCACGTTGGAAAGCACCAAAATGATGATTTTTCACGTGAATGAGCATCACCAGATGAAGTGTTAAAAATTTATAATAATGGAGTGATGACTTAATTGGTAGAAGAGAAAAGAAACCATTTTCATTTTCTGAGATTAGTTTTTTCCTCAGAAAGTAAGATGATGTTTGAGCAGGATCATGAATGGAGTTGTTGTGTGTTCTGTGATACCGGATTTTTTTTATTTTTTTTTCTCTCCCATGTGAGTTTGTTTATTCTGAGAGGGGTTGTGAAAGTGAGAAGGATTTCAATAGGGGGCATGAAAACCTTTTATTATAAAGAAAGGACATGCATGGCACATCCTCTACTTCTACTCCACCACTAGATGGCAGGGGGTTCGAAGAAGGAGCCCGTAGAGGAATGAAAGAAGGATTTGTTTGGGTGGGGAGTGGCAACCAGTCATCTTTGTGACAACATGGAAGTTGTGACCCCTCCCTAGCATATTATGTTTACCCTAAAGCTCCTCTTTTCACTTTCTCTGATCCTGGGCATGAAGTCTCAAGCTCCTCTTTCCATTTTCTCTGATCTTGGGCATGAAGGCTGAAGCTCCTCCTCTATTTTAGGGGCGACTTTACTTCTTGCCAGGACCCAGTATCCCTTTCAAGAATGGAAATGATCTATTAGATAGAACGTAACATCTCACACTCCATCTGAAGGCATTAGGGTGATAATGGCATGGCTCAAGCAGTTTTCCTTCAACCAATTTTTAGTTGAAAATTTTGATTCACGGCCAACGCATGGATAAAGAATATTTTTGTAATAGAATTGCATATGGCCTTTTAGGCATAATTGTTGAGAGTAAATACTTTGTTGGCATGTGTCTCTTGGCCTAAAGCTTTTTGTTCCCTTTTCTTCTATAAAAAGGGAAATCGAGGCCATTAGAAGGGTTTCTTTTTGGGGGGTCTCTTGAGGGTTCCGAAATTCTAGTGGCTTTGGGGTTCTTTTTCTAGTTCCAATAGTGAGTCTAGGTGAAGGGAGCAAGTTGTATAGTCAGTTATAGAGCAAATGAAAAGCATTTAGTGTCACTCTTTGTGCAAGTTCTTGAAGGATTTATATGTAAATTTAATTTTTGACAGAAGTAATAATTTTATTCAGTAGAAATTAAATTCTGATCTATTTCTCTCCAGTGTATAATTCTATCATCTTTCAAATGAACAGAATCAAGAGTTTTTAAAATTTGGTCCATTGTTATGGTGTATGTAATTTTTCATTTAATGCTTCCTATTATGCCCAGGAATGCGGAATTTCTGTTAGTTTGGAATTATATTAAGGATGCACCTCATTGTAATTGGTGGATGGATTACTTAAGGGAAGAGGGTTTTGAGGTCCCGGAAAACTTGTTGAACATACCCATGGATAAGATACAGGAAATCTTGAATGTTCACAGAGGAATATATATATATACATATATATATATATATATATATATATATACATATATATATATATATATATATATATATATATATACATATATATATATATATATATATATATATATATATATATATAATTTATATTCATATATACACATATAATAGCAATGATACAAAGGTTGAGATACATGTTGATTATAGGCATGAGGAAATCCCAACTATATGGAGGAGGGAAAACATGTACATGGTAGAACACCTCCATATATTATACATAAACATTTGTAGCATATAAATCATAAGAGTATTAAGAATGAAAGGATCAAACACCATAATAGATAGGAATACAAAATAATTAGTAAAATATGCATGCAACTCAGTTAAAGGGAATATCCTTTGAGGATCCAATTCCATGATAGATGTTATAGACAAAGAAGTAAGAAGATAGTCTAAGGTTGGGTAGGTGAGATCAAATATATACAACATAATGAAAACCCAAACCCTAAACAAGATGTAATAATGAAACACAAATGAGGGTACATCCAAAATCTAATCAAATCTAATATAAAAAGAATGCAATCATTAGATCAGATCTCAAAAAAATCACACTTTCATAATCAAAGGCAAATAAGAAAACATATTCACCGACAATGAATCAACTATTATAATTGGAAGGTCGCTTCATCAAGACAATATCAAGACAACAGATCAGTGCCTTATCCTAGGGCATAGAGTCACTTACAATTCAACGACAACCTAGTAATAAAATTCAATAAGATTCACTTGTAGATAAACAAGAATGAATATGCCATTACATACACAACCCAGATTCATACAAATCATATAATCATCAGATTTGTATTAAAAAAAATGATTTCACTGAAACTGCCCCAAGAACTTTAATTTTTTCCTTGAAAGAAATCCTAGAACAATTCCATAATCTGCCTTGCAGACACGTAAATTGAAAAACCCTTGACCATTCAATTCACAATGAAAACATAAATTCAACACAAAGAAAATTATGTGAAGATCTCAAACTGCAAATGATATTGATATTATATTCATATTGATATCAGAAAGTAAATTCAAAATGCAATTCAACTATGCACTTATCAAATTCTTGTACAGTTGAACTATTATAACTGTATCAGAGTTTTCAACACCAATAAAAGTGGCCAACTGGCCATCCCTCTCTACCAATAAAAAAAAATGGTAGCCATCCCTCTCAAATTAATCTTGGAATCCTTTTATAAGATGAGGATGCAACAAGCTTGGGATTACTTTGAGGAATCTTGAGTAGCAACCTGACATATCTTCTTTTGCTTTAGCATGGCTTTCCACATGTCCACCTCTTTGTCTATTGGCCAACTAAATGCCTTTACCTCTTCCAACTTTGCAATTGACTATGTACATTTGGCATCTGTAACTGCCCTGGCCTCAACAATAAAATTTGTATGGTCAACCTCAACCTTTAAGAGTGAATCAAGCATACCGTTAAAGAAATAGACATCAACCTGATCATATATATGATTGATTATTTCTTCTCCCTCCAGAATCAAATCAAATTCGCTGGTCCAATCAGAAATTGATTTCAATTCTCCATTGCTACCATAAATTGAAGGCACCAATTTACTATAACCTTCCCCAAATGTCTGCAATTTTTCATTTATAAGCACATCCTTCCCTGTGAAAAATGCATAGGTTGCATTCAATACACCCACCATGTCTTTAGTGTCATTGATCTTGGGAGGGAACTCATTACTATACAACATTGTAGTATCCATCTTATCCATTAATCTACTTCTTCCTGACCAAACATTGAACAAAGTCCAAGAAAATCGACAGCCTCAGAGGATTTTTTACTTGCCTCTTTCAAAGAAATGTGCAAATCGTGTACTACCATCAAGTTTCCTTTCAATACATTAATCTTGTGTTTCAAAATTTCTGACACAACAGAGATAGCCTTCACATTTTGTTCCTTTTCAAGATTTTCAATTTTCTTTGCGTATTCCTCCATTTTTGTTGTCACATCAGCTAGTATTTCTTGTACTTGTTCTGTAATCTACATTGGAGGGGGCTTATTTGTAATTTTTTATTTCAACTCCACTAACTCTTCCTCTAAAGAGGCCTTCTTCATTAGTGTCTCTTCTTATTTTTTAGCTAATGCAATCAATTGGTTATATGTTTATGTGTATCTTCTTGACAAATCCTCTGTTTTGGATAAATTCAGGAAAGAAACTTGACTAAAAAACGAGGCACTCTATGTCACTTGTGTTCTGCAAATTCCAGATCATTCTATCAGATTTCTTTTCTACTTTGATATTTAGAAGGTGGGGATTTTGAGTGGAATGGGTCAAAGACCAAGAAGCAAGTGTCTTTGACTTAGGATTAAATATTGAACCTTTTATTACATCTCCAATTTCAAATTCAGTTTTAAACAATGGGTCCTCTTGCTTCCTAATCTAATCAATAATAAAAATACATTGGATATCCCAGTCAGGCATCACAATCATACCAGTACTCTTAATCAATCGTCTTTCCTGATCCACAATTATTTTCTCCCTGTTAGGATCATATTAATGTAGTGCCTTGACAATCTCCTCACTCTTTTCTACATTTCCTTCCTCTATGATCAAATTTTGTCTTAATTAATTTTGTTTCAACCTTCTCCAAATTTTTTTAAATTCATCTAACTTAATAAAGTCATCATCTTTCATGAACTCATTTGACAACATCACACTCTCATGAAAGCCTTGAGCAAGGGCTTCATTTGTTTCTCCCTATTCTTCATTCTACCTAGCTTCTCTGAGATGTCTCCTTATTTGATGAAAGTAGTGTCCTTGTTATGTAACAATTGCTCTAGCAGGATCTCTCCTCACAATTACACCCACCTCTTTGGTTTTTCTTTTCTTTGTAGGTGGCACTCTGGCAGATTGAACTTCATCTCCACTCCCTGCATCATCAGTAGACACAATAAGTGGCCTCTTGCCATGTGAATATTGTCCATCTTGGGGGTCTTGTTGCTGAGCAACCACTTCTAGAATTTGAGGCATTTGTTCCATCAGAGTTTCATATAAACTCAACATTTTGTTAATCCTCTTCAGGTACAGGTTATCAAGGCAAAAATTTGAGAAAATAGGGTCAACATCCTTCAATTTTTCTTCAACTCTCATGAATTTTTTCATTTTCTTCTCTATTCTTGTACTTCCTCTTTTCTCAGCAAATTTCTAACCATATATTCAAAATCCAATGGTTCATGGTTCTTTATTGTGGCCCAAGGTGTCATTTTTGGCAATGCACGCTTAATAAATTGATCAGGATCACAAAATCTAGACATGACATTAACTAGCCTATGTTGTTTAAGGAAAATGTTTACTTCATTAAAGGAATTCCTACCAATGGTAAAATTAGACACAACCCAAAGCCTAGGAAGAAAATAACCCCTCCTGTGTTTCTCAAGATATTCTTTTTCAACTAGGGTCAATTGCCAAATAAACTCCATAAATGCAATCCTAATTGGAACAAATTTTGGTAAAATATGGGGAGGCTGAGGACACCCATAGACTCTGATCACAGTAAAGTTATCAAGAAAGAAATAGTCCCCCCAGATATTTGAAGTAGACCAGTTTGGAACATACTGGTAAGGTCTCAAAACTCTCCTAACATTAATTGACAATATTTTTCTACTTATTCCTAGCATTTACATAATTGGCAAAATAATCCAATTTTCAAAGTAAAGGAAAGAAGAATGGGGAGAACTATTGTCCCAAGCCTGGTTTTATCTTTGTATTGGCATGAAGACACCAAATTCTTCTTTGAATAGCTCCAATTATTTATCCACGAACTTAAGATTATAGAACAAGATTAAATGCATCAACAATGAATAACGCTTAAATGTAGGGTTGGGTGCACCACTCTGAATTTCAACTAGAGCATTATGAATGTGTTCAACCACATAGCCAACATAATAATAATCTTTGTTAACATTTGG
Organism: Cryptomeria japonica; assembly: GCF_030272615.1. Lineage (NCBI taxonomy): Eukaryota > Viridiplantae > Streptophyta > Pinopsida > Cupressales > Cupressaceae > Cryptomeria > Cryptomeria japonica. The sequence goes on from NC_081406.1 coordinate 334,499,433, forward strand.
GTGTTGAATGTTCATATCCATCATCAGTAATTCAACTGACACTATTGAATCTCCATCAAAACCCAACACTCTACATAATCCATAGATTGTACAATGCATATAATGGTGGAAAGGTGTGATGTCAAATGGTGGCTTGATACTATATGGAATTCTAACTGGTTTCCTATCTACCCTAGGCATGTATCTTGGCACTACATGCTTCTTGATAGCACCTTTGTATTTGTCATAATCCTCTGTAATCCGATCCAAATCTATATCCGTACATGCAACACCAATAATCTGGACAGCTTCAATGAAGCTAGCTCTGTTAATTGAAACTAGACTGGTTCTTTCTTCTAATTACCCTAGATACTAGGCAATAGCGTTTGGCCAACTCTTTGATTAAATCCACATCATCATACACATCTGGTGCAATTAACTTTGCCACATTTAAATCCCAAGGGTTTGACATCAGGACACCCTTAACACTATTATTCCAGAAATAATGAAACACATCAATACCAGACATATAAAGCATGGTCGGGTTTCTGCATTAGCTCAATAAATCTTTCCATGCCATTTCATTTGCATTCAAAGCAATGGAAGTCCCTGACAGCAAATCTACAAATTCTTCTTTGTATTTTTATCCTTCTTTTCCTCAGTGGCTTGGGGTTGGAACCTCCACTTGTTGTCGCCTTGCTCATTTTAGCTGTAGGAGAAAAACTTAACCAATTTTCTAAAATTTTCCCACACACAACACTTTGAATTCTCTAACGTTGCTGCAGAGCTCAATTCACTGGATTACTTCGAAGATAGAATGCAATTATATAAAATCTCAGCTCGATCATGCAATTTACGGTATTTGGGTATCGTCACTTGTCTCATTAATTGGCACACTTGCATGAACTAGCTACTGTGACATTAATTCAAAGTTGAAGTACCAGAGTAAAATTTGAATTCATGCCCTTCTATTTTATTGTCATTCAAAACTATTACAAAACCCGAGAAACAAGTCCACGTGTCAATCCCTAATTTCTTAGCACCCCTTTTTCTCTTTTCTATCCCATTTAATTTTTAGAGTGTCACACAGGCATGTGGAAATAGCTCGCAATCTCTCATGATGAACTGCACTTCCTTCAATCTCCTTCGCAAGCTAGCGACCAAGCCATTCCCCATCTTTAATCGCACACTCGCAACCGATTATAACAATTTGGAAAGTAACCAGAAAGTTAGCGATAATGCTACCAAATCCTCTTAATCACAAAGCAACCCCGTTTACAAATCCTCAAAGAATCTTTGGAGCGAGCAAAATCCATTGATCTTCATCAAGCCCTTCAGTTGCAATCCCCCAATACCATTTGGAATATTCTTTCTTTACCTGCGAGCTGGCAACCACTGCAAATCTAACAAAATAACTTATTTCATTGCAAGCTCACCACTCAAAACTTAACTTGACTTAAACCCTTGCGAGCCCGCGATAACAAGACACTTAAACACCATCGGATTCTCGTAACACTTTTTGACTTAAGGCTTACAAACCCACAAGCATGCGATGACCACAAAATCAGCCCAAAAATTACTTGTCACCGGATCGCAACATAAAATGCTAAACAACTTCAAAACCTACGAGCAAGCGACCAAACCAACTAAGATGCGGTACCAACCACATCGCATGATCGCAAATTAAAATGACTTAACTACGAACACATCGCGACCTTGCGATAACATAAAATCATACTTAGTCATAATCTCGCAACATAAAATGGTCAAGTGCAAAACATCTTGCGAGGTAGTGACAAATAAAATCTCCTAGTACTCGCAAGCTCGTGACTTAAATTGACATGATGACAAAGGACCTTCAAGCTAGCGATAACCATAAAATCTCAAACTATTTATCTCTTAACTACAGCGACCTAGCGAGTACCAACAAAAATCGATAGTCGCTCACTCTCCAATGTTTTATGTTACCCTCATAAATAGGCGCAAGCACTGGCACATCATGTCCATTAATGACTTACTCTCTAACTCTCACAGCTATGATGCATGAAATCAAACCAACTTGAGACCTCACGACCAAAGAAATTTCATTAACAATCTCCATCACGCTAACATAAAATGCTAACACCCAAAAAGCTAGAGACCTTGTGATTTAAACACAAACCTACACTCGCTAACTCGCCACTTAAATTGTTAAACATGAAATTTATCTGCGAGTTAGAGATGAAACATTAAACATGTCTCATTGTCTGACCAACTCTTTGACCATACTTGATGTTGACATGGACAAATAAAGAGAGGACAACTCAGATTTTCAATGCATGACAACTTCGGTTTACTAGCCATCTAAGACAAAAAAAAAACACAAAACCCTAATCATCATGAAGATGACCAGAAACCATGAAAAGATACTTCCATAAAACCAGAGGATAAACCCACGACATGAATCGAAGCTCAACATGACTTAGCCAAAAAAATTGCATTCCTAACAAGAGTTGGCATTTTGGAAAAATGGAAAAAATGTTGTTTTAACATCATGGTAAGCATTTACTGTAGAATAGTAGAAAGGTTCTAAGAGTTATGCAATATAAATAATTTAATGGATCTTGTGACACAAATTGTTGCATTTCATGTTCAACATAATGTGGAGCCAATTTACTAATAATTCAATTGTTTACTAATAATTTAGAAACTAAATTCTAGTTGTTTACTAATAATTCAAATTCACAATTAAAAATATGAAATAATTAATCGTTCTGATTGACAAATTCAAGAAATACAATACCAAAAATCATCAATGACAGCTATATTATTGAAAATTGTAATATGACTCAAGAAATGTAGTATAAATTTCTATAAACTGACTGCTAATTCACTTCAGTGACTCAATCTGAGGCTTCTATATCCCAAATGGACTCAAGATCCTGAAAAATGACTAGTACTAACAAGTTCATCTTCATTTTGAGTCGGGTATTCAAAAATTTCTTCGTCTTCATGTTGACTCTGAGTCTGCGATCCATCATTTGTCTAATCTTTGATTTAAAAATCCCTAATGCACTGAAAAATCTCTCATCTTCCACCGACCCCAATATCATTATTTGACATAAATCAATAAGTTTGAAATATTCTGATATTGTATTATGTAATACTTCACTCTGATCTATCATTTTCCAAAGCCTTGTGATTGATCCAGGTTCAAATAGATTCTCCAAGTTATCCAACTACTGTTTCATACACAATGTAGAGCATTTACATTGTTTTTTAAGATAATCTGAATTTAAAATTCCTTCTATTAGTTGTCCATTGCAATATGCATCTTTTGAAAATGTCAATATCAATTCCTCTAGTTTTTTTATGAAACACCTTTGCGTGATTTGGATTATCTCCAATTGAATGCCAAAATTGAGGATACCCACAACTCGTGGCTTCAAGTATTTCTTCTCTAGGGAATTTTTCACAAATCTCAGTTGAAATTTCATATGCAATAGACTTCAAATTATCACTAACAGATTTAACAATCCTATCAAAATCTTCCTTTTAACTGGTATTGCTCTGCCTCGCTTGCCCGTCTTAGATTGGTGCATTGGCATATGAAATCCTTTTGCAAAGACACATAACTCATTTATTGAATTGAAATGTAAAAAAAATTCAGCATGATTCAAATCTATAATTATCTAGTACCTAAAAAAATTTGGGCTTCACCCTGTTAGATCTTAATATAGACCATCCAAGCCCAAGCATGTCATTCTATGTAGAGTGCTATACTCATTGATATACATAGTTCTGTCTTGGGATTTCTTAACAAGTTTGTTCATTGAATCCAGTATGGGAAGAAGACTAGCTAAAGCTAACAAAGTATCTATATCACTTAACTTATATAAGAGATCAAGAGATTTGTCTACTGTGAGGTGTTGCTCGTACATTAGTCTGATCAAGGATTGATATTCTGTTAGAACTTTTTCTGCTAATCCATGCAAGGAGATCCATCTAGTCTCAACATATCTAAGAAGCTTGTTTCTTGTTGTTACTCCCTCAACAAAAATCTGAAATTCTGCAAAACATTTAGGACTTTGATAGAAGTATGAGTGGAGCTCATGGACTAGATCTTCAACTTTTGACACTGTAGGCAAATTGCTTACAATTCTATATGCTAAATTCATTTGATGGGCCATGCAGTGAATCTCAAGCATGTATGGTGCAATACTAGTTTATAATATTGCGCAAAGACTGGTCCTTTGACCTTGCATTACTGGAATTCCATCAGCTCCAACACACACCAACTTCTTGGCAATTGTCAAGTCATCCATAGCAGCAATTTCATTCAAAGCTTTCTTAACTTCCAAATATAAATTTTATGCCGTTGAATTGCCCCTCATTTTATGAACACAGAGTAGATGAGCTGGGCGGACGTGTTCTTTTATGGTATACACATGCATACAGACCCACGCAACATTATCTACCATAGTAACTTCATCTGTGGATAATGAAATGAATTTTGACTCTTGTAAACTCTCCTGTAAATTTTGCTTTTCCACCTCAGCGAGACAGTTTTCCATTTCCCATCTAGCGTTTATTCACCAATGTGACATAGGATAGTGAGGAAGATTCAAAAAAGATAATAAATTACTATATTCTAGGAAATCTTTCATAGGACGCCCTCTCGAAAGAATATGAAAAATAACACTCATCTGGATAGTCTTTGCCAGGTTTGCATCTTTCGTTGCATGTTCAAGCCTAGCCTTGATTGTATTTCCACTATTACCAATCAGTGTCATTTTGTGGTTATGCTCTTCATATTCTACAACATACTTAACATGAAGACATTCTTCCTTTGATTTCCATCTTACTACTGGTGTTTCCTTTCTGTCTATGATTTGTATTTCATAAACCTTACCAATATGCTTTTCTATGATGTCAAGATTTAGCTACATCTTCTTCTCTCTTTTAGTTTTCCAGCTATAAATCTTACACCTACATTATGTTTGTTGTTCATCATTGTTTGGGACTGGTTCAATGAATGGGTACTTTTCTACCCAATCAATATTAAAACTCCTTGTCATTTCCCACTCCCGCCCCATTTTTACTTTTCATTTCTTTTCTTCCTACCAACATCATCTTCAGTACTAGAATTTTTATCCAAGTGAATTATCTCATTGTGTGTATCCCTTAAAACATCTTCTATCATGCAGGTATTGTCATCCTCATTCGATGTATTTAACTCGATGACAATCTCACCTTGTGGTGGTGGTGAGCTACTGTGAATGGCTTTTGCAGCTACAAAAGTTGATGGACAAGAAACTTTGCCAAATCCAAAGTAAGACTTTATGGTAGTATCTTTAAGTTTTGGGAATTTTGATGGCCTCCCAATCCCTTCAGTTTCACCGCCCTGAGGAGTCTTACCCTTGTCTTACATCACAATCCCTTCACCACCCTAAGGAGTCTTAGTCTCACCCTTGTTTAACATCTCAATCCCTTCACCACCCTGAGGAGTCTCACCCATGTTCAACATCTTGAGTCTTGACCTCTCAATACGAATTAAAACTAATACTATCAAGTATGAAGAAATGATTACTCACCTTTATGCCTTCTCAATTCTTTGAATCGGGAATCAGGAATGCATGGGCCTGTGTTGCAGAATTGTAACTCTGGCCCTCTGCCCTACAATCAACTTCAACATTCCAACTCAAATTGTGGAATGTGAATCAAGAGCTCCCAAATTTACTAATCAGACACAAACAAATTGTAAGAAAGAGTGTTTCAAACTTCAACTGTATTTATATCAATCCATGATTTAATTCCGCGGACGTTTCAAAATGCATCTTGATTTAAGCGGGGCGAAATGGGTCCTCGAATGTTTATAATGTTTTAATTGATATTGGCGAATTGGGCCTCATTATGGTTAACGTGAAATTTAACAATAGGCAAAATGGAACAACATGTGCAATGAAGATTTAATTTACCGTTGGCGAAATAGGTCCTGGGTACAGGGTTGTTTTGCTATTTATGACGAATAACGGAAGTGATCTAATACCCACGTCTGAGTGATTCCAGGCAAATATTACGGACATCCATGTGGAACGGTATGTGGTCAATGGCGTAGCTAGAATAGAGTGGACCGTTAACCTCTAAATTCTGGGCGATTTGACCATTGTGTTGCCCCAGACTATTCACCATTTCCTGAAAAATGAAATTGTAGAATTTGCCAATTCGTGAAGATTCGCCACTAAAAAACTCTCTAGACAGATCCCTGCTCCTATGCTCTCCTCGCTCGTTGCCTAGTAAGCCTCTCAATGCCAAATGAGGGGTTATGTTTGTTTTGCAGCTTATATAGGGCAAGGGTGTCCAGTTGGAACCCTGTTGCCACGACAACGCTTCGTGGCTACCACATTGGTCTGGTCAGATGTGTTCTGACTGGTTGGGACCATTCCGATTGAATCTCTTAGGTTAGACCCAATTGCAATATAGATTCATACTTTTACCCTATATTGTATTTTAGAAAGATAAAGTAGTAAGTTAAATGGTGAATCTTCCATTAAAATTAGGAGAGATTCAATCTCACACAGTGTGCTTGAAACCACAATTTTGTAAACTTATTGATTTTGCAAAATTTTCAACCAACACTAGTAGAAAATGAAGAATAAACTAGACAATTGAGTACTTGTTGTGAATGTATTGTACGGATCAACTATCTAAGTGAGATAAATACTTGTCATTCATATATTTTAGTTACAATATCTCCTACCAATCATTGTTAGGAATGCAAATCTGATGCATTGTTAAAAAAAAAGTACTCCTTCAAGTTTGGAAAGTTAAGAGAAAATGGACTCCCTCAAGTTTGGAAACTTAAGAGCGATGATCTGTCCCAAGATGTTGAAAAATATTGAAGATATGGTGAAGTTAATCAAATGATGCTTAAAAGAGGTAAGAGGAAATTTTAAGGGTGGGAGAATATATTCACAATAAATCTATACATATAGAAACTAGACTCCTAAAAATAGTAATGATTCAAGTAAAGTCTTCTAGAGAGTGAAGCTACACAACTATTCGATATCTTTTGGAAAAGTATATTAAATAGCATTATCATGTAGATTGTTTTGGTGTGATTGAAGAGATGAATTTTGTAATTTAGTTGTCAATATTATCTTTAGGTTTGAGTTATATCCATGATGTATTTCATGTGTCCTTGTTAAAAAGTATAACCTATAAGTTTACATCTATTTTTTATTGTCATTCATTTTATATTCATAATTTGGAATAGTGGTGGCTTTAGAATTTATTATATTATTGCCATTTGCAAATGAATAACAAAGTAATCGAGTAGATCGAGTAGAGTGCTACTTAGAAAATTAGTTGAGATGCATGTCCCTTTTTCGCATTTTGACTGAGTCATGAACCTCTTTTGTTTACGTGTCGAAGGTGATTCGCCTTTAAAACTGGGTAAAAGGAGACATCTTTTCGCTTTCACTTTTCAAGTAATTTTCTTTGGTTACTTTATGTTGGCATGTTATGGGAAAAATATTTCACTTTTCATAACGAAATATGTAGATAATCGAGCCTTTCTTTAGGGCCCTCTAGAAGAATTTGACGAATCTTCGGAAGTACTTGATTTTAAAAAAAAAAAAAAAATCTTACAAAGATGATTATAAACAAAAAAAACTTCAACGAAGAAAAAAAAATTAAAGATTTTGTTGATAAAAATGTTTCTCTTTCTTTCATTTCTCACAAAATGGTAAAGGTGCTATCCTTAAAAGAACTGAACAAAGAAACTGATACACATTTGGTTTTATCTAACATATTAATAAAACAATGGCCATTACTATTTTTTTATTATAACTGATTCAATGTACCCTCCCGATACGTGGGTATAGGAAATTTCATTTTGCATGGCCCTGTGAAGAGCCAAGTTGCTGAATATTTCTTTGATGCTTGTCTCAGTGATGGGCATCAAAGACTATTTTTCACAGCTCCACCTAGTATGTCTTTCTTTGCCAAAATGGTCAACCTCGGCGATCAAAGTCTTGATCAAAATCAGGATCACCTTTTTGAATGGATATCATCAAAATGAAATAAAAAAAACTTCCTAGCACTCGAACTTGAATATTGAGTGAGAGCTCTAAGCAATGGATCCCCTCTTGTAGATGTGATAGAAAAAAATTAGATTTTCTAGAACTAAAGATGGAAATTATCTTCCGGAAATACATGATCCTTTACTAAGTGGGCCATTCCGCAGGTCGATGAATCAATTTAAATCACTGTGGATGCTACTTCCAGATGATTCTACTGAGCAATTACAGAAAAAATACCCATGATTCTACCAACCAACTTGATCGAATTTCCTTAATTCGACCAGAAAATAAGGAGAAAATTGTTCAACCACGAACGAAAAAATCAAAATTCTTTCCAAATGGTGGCTCAATCAAATTCATATCTTTTATTAGAAGAAGAGGAAAAAAGGAAATTCTTGGATGACGCTTCATTGGCAAATTTATTGTCAAGATTTGAAGTTGTTTATCCGAAAGATTCAGCCAAATATGTGTTGAACATTGGCACCGACGCCTCTAACTAGATGGATGGAAAAGGAAATCACTTCTTGCAATAAAAAAATATTCATTCAATATTTATTGCATATTTTTCTTGAAACCACCAATATGAAATTAGAATTGCTTCGTAACATTCTACCTACGGAGCAGGCTTTACTTTATGCGCGATTTTTTTTAATGAGCTTAGATGAACTACCAATTTATTTGGTATGTATAGATACTACAAAGATCCCTCAGGAGATTTCGGATAAGGATCTTCCTTCTAAAAAGAGCAATGTTAAGAAGAAAAACAAAAAGAAACTTGACCAGGATTTAAAAGATTTTTTTGATTTCTATGCCCTTTATCTCAAATTCATGAAATTGAAGGAGAAAGAGGTTGTTAGTGATTATGAACCTCGAATCCAAGACTTTAATAGGTGCATTATGCCTAAATGGTCCTCAACCATAATATCAGGAATTTATGATACTATGTGTGTCAAAGATTTTCTGGAAACTCATCCAAAAAGGGCTCGACATCTAATTGTTATTAAACCCTTTGATAAAATAAAAGAACTAGAGCTTGAAGATGAACAAAAAAAGAATGAAGAAGGAATTTTGAAAGGCTTCTTTCAATGGTTCAAAGATGAGAAACAACAATCAGAAGAATAAGAGCAAATACCAGAACAAGGAATAATGAACAAAGGGGAGGACGAAGTAGAGGAGGACCTCGTAACTAAAGATATACATGTCTTTAGTTATCCATATGAAGGAGATTTTTCGTAGATTTTTAGTCAAAGGAGTTGTCCGTTCTCAAAGATGAAAAGTATTAGTGGTCAACAATTGGATAGCCAGACCACAGTTGAGTCTTTTTGAGAGACTAAAAGAAATGATGCAAAAGCCACGTCGCAAGCCAAATCCTAAAAGGGAAATCAAAAAAGATATTTTGATTTCAAGACTCATAATATATTTTGACAAATATCAAGATCGAAAGCAAAAGAGAGAGGAAAATCGTCGCCATCAAATAGAGTAGGGCTTCGATTGAAAAATGCTTCATTATCTCAAAGCGAGTGTTTTATTCACACATACAAATCTTTGAAAAAGATTATATTTCCCTTCATTAATAATAGCCAAAAACATTGTTCGTGTTTTATTATTTCAAGCCCTCGAATGGGAGTGGGATTTGTCCAATTTGAATAGGGAATTTTATATTAAATGTAATTACGATGGATATGAATTGATGGACATCGATGTGCCCAAAGATGGGATGAAAGAATACCTAAAAGAAGGTATTCAAATGAAGATTGTACACCCTTTTTGCTTGAGACCTCGGTATGAATCTACCCCCCAATCTACTGACACTGACAACAAAACAACTAGTTTTTTATTCATGTATGGAACAGAAAATGAATTGCCTTTCAATAATCCAATAAAAGTTCCTTCTTTTTGGAGACCTATTGGAGAATGGATTTTGAATTCTACATCTCATCGGGAAAAAGCTATTATCAAAAGGATCCATCCTATTATCGAATGGATGAAACCTAGCCGCCAATGGATAGAACTCCTTTGCTCAAAAAGAGTAAAGATAAAGATCAACATTCAGCCAGATACTGAGACAAAAAATATTCAAATGAATGACGAGCCTCCTATAATGATTAGGACCACCCCTACATCGAATATTTAGTTTTCTTTGGAAATCATGGAAGATTTATTAGAACCATTTTCAATGCAGATCAAAACAGATTTGGATCTCACAGATCCAGACAATTGGACAGTTACAATGAATAAGAGAATCAAGAAGACGAATAAAGAATATTTTTTGAATCAAGATATTCATAATAAATTGCGAGTTGACTTAAAAAATCGAATGAATCAACTTTCTCTTGACATAAAATCCAGATTGAAAAAAAGGTTAATTCAAATCAAAAAATTTGGTTCTATTTTCCAAAACAAGAGCGTTTGATTCATTAGGAAGAAAATGTCTTACTTTATGATTTTTTTTTCATTTAAGGGAAAAATTAGCGCTTATCGGTCTCAAAATAAGTATTTTGACTCTCATCAAGTCAAATTTACAATATTACGTCCAAGTGAGTAGAAATATTGAGGCAATTCAGAAAAGATTCACTCCAAATTGAAATATAAACCCTTCTATCAAAAAGAAGGAAACCCCCAAAATTTCTCAAGCGTATGTATTTAAAAACATATGGCAAGAAGTAATAAGCATGAGAGGCTCCTATGCGAAAGATTTATTAAAATCTAGAGCATCGTATCCTTTTATCAAACAAAATGTCAAGGACTTTTTGGATTCGCAAGGACTATTGAATTGTAACGATCCTCGAGAGTTGACTTTTAAGGATTGGAAGCAGTGGTTGAAATGGTGTGTTGGCTACAAAATAATGCTGTAGAAAAATAAAAAAATTATTAGTAGCCGATGTTGGCATTACAGTAAGAAAGATTGTTGGCATTTCAATATCAGGAGATTGTTGATATTCAGTAAGGATATTGAGAAGGTTGTTGAAGATTATTGATATAATTGAAGAAGGATGATAACTATCTTTATAACATTATTTTTTCATTGATGTCAAGAGATTGATTATCTGATTCAGTATGATGTTGCCATATCTTGAGAACATTGATTAGAAGAAGATTAAGATGTCCGTAAAAGACATAGAAAGAATGTGATGAATAAGAGGAGAAATAAGTTTTTCAAAGGGCAACTATTACCGCATTAGACAATGATGAGATTATTATGTTTAGATTGTTTTGATATTCTACATATGTTGTTTATTGTAAGGTTTATACTATACTATGTCATCGAGCAAGGAACCTAGTCGGTAAACCCTAAGGAACCTAGTCGGTAAACCCTAAGGTTATCGATATCGGTTAATGAAGGCGGAATGTCTACCGAGTAAAGTTTAGTATTTACTGAGTTGCAACCGAGTTATGACAATGCGCATGGGATGGATAAAAGCATTATTTAATAAAGGACAATGATTAGTTGGAGATGTATAAATGATTGGAATGTTGTGCATGAAGTTTGTTAAGGATCTATGGCAAAGGAAAATCGACAGGAAGATCTACAGCGCAGATTGAACCGCAATAACCTTGTGCAAGTTCCAAGAAGGGAATGCAAGTTCCGAGGCAAGGTAAAACGTTTTTCAGATCGAAGGATACATTGAACCTGGTCAAGTTTGAAGATCTGATGGCTAAGATTGATCATGGGAAATGTGATCAAGGAGATTAAGTGGTTAGCAATTGTTTATAAATAAGGAATTGCTAATAAAAAATGTATGCGGGCAAGTGTATGCACAGGGGATGCTACATAGTGATTACCGAGCACAGAAGCTTGAAGGCCTGTTTGAATAATAGAGTAGAGAGCCCAGTAGAGGTACAAGATAAGTCCAATGACTAGATTGTTTTGAGCAAATAAGATTCTGCTTTAGCATTTTAGATGTGAAGTTGCAGATAGATTTTTATTACTGTTATTTTGTAAGTGATAGAAAATCTCTTAACCGAGTGGACTTAACAGTATTATTTGTAAACCCTCTAGTAAGGTAACATTCTAGTTAAGTGTTTGAAATCCTTTAACAAGATCACTTCTAACAAAGTGAAGATCCTAACAGATCTGAGGGAAATCCCTTAATCGGGTCACATCTAGCAATGTGTTTGTAATCTTTAACAGTATTTGCTTTTAACCGAGCATACTCTAGAAGAGTATATTTCTTAATGGGTTCGAAATCCCACAGTGGTTTTTCCCTATTTGGGTTTCCACGTTAAATCTGGTGTTATGAGTGTTATTATGATTATGTGTTCATAAGTTTGCATGTTTAGTAGTTTTGGTTATATTGCTGAAGTATAAGTTACTGAGGTTGAATCTATTGATTTTATGGAAGATTAAGTTTTTATGATTCACCCCCCCCCCCTCTCATCTTGTTAGCTATTGGCATCTGTACTTTACATTAATTATCAGAACTATCAATTGGTATCAGAGATTTGGACTTCGGAAGAAAAAGTTTAAAGGTACTTGAGGCAAAGATCCGAAGATGTATAAAAGGGATGCACCCAAGCTGAACAAGTCAAGTTTCTCCACATGGCATAAAAGGATGAAGCTACATTTATCAAGAATTGGAGAATATGCAACATATTATCTAGAGAATGATTACATTTCACCGAGCACCAACCCTATGACCTTCGAAGAGATAAAGGCAAAGCAAGAACATATTCAAGCTATGATTGAAATTACATTAGCATTGACCGACTCAGAGTTTAATGATCTAGAAGGTTGTAATGATGCAAAAGCAATGTGGACTAAGCTCATATTTGTGTATGGAGGTGATGAACATGTTCAAAGAGCAAAAGTAGATAGTCTAAGAGGACAACTTGAATCCATGAAAATGAATGAAGTTGATAACATAACCCAATACAGTACAAGACTAAAGGAGATTGTTAATCAAATTAAAGGAGTAGGTGGAACTATTGAAGAAAAGGATATAACAAGTAAGTTGTTGAGAACCCTTCTACTAGCTTATGCTATTCGAGTCTCTGCAATCAATGAATTGAGGTCTGTACCTAACATGCCAGTTTCTTTGGATACTACTATTGGTAAGTTACATGCATTTGAGTTAAGCAATTTTGATAACAATGGGTCCTCGGTAAATAAAGTAGAATCTACATTTAGTTCTTTTCATATTGGTGAATCTGATGATTACAATGATAGAATAAGTAAGTAGTCTGAAGGAGATCACAGTGGAGCAAGTGAAAGATTTCGCAAGAACATGGAAAAAGTGCACAAACTGTATGAGGAAATCAAGTAGCAAGAAGAATTTGAAGCATTATTAGCCAGAAGGTTACTGAGAGGAAAAGGTAAGTATAAAGGAAAGCTACCTTTAAAATGTTTCAATTATGATAAAATAGGACATATGGCTTCTAACTGCCCTGACAAAGAATCTAGTGAAAAGAGAGAATACCAAGATAACAGGCAGAAAGATAGAAAGACATGTCTAGTAGCAGATGAGGAATCCAACGATGATGAATCTGATGAAACTGATACTGAGGAAGTGGTTTATGTGGCTATTAAAGATGGATCTGATGAAGAAAGGTATGAAGAACTAGCCCTAATATCTCACATAAATAATAGTGATTCTTGGATCATAAATAGTGGATTCTCACATCATATGACAGGTGATAAACACAAGTTTTTAAAATTACAAGACTATGATGGAGGCTATGTAAGATTTGGTAATGATGCACCATGTCCGGTGAAAGGTAAAGGATCTATAACACTTCTTGACAATGCTAAATGTGATGATGTATACTGGGTTGAAGGATTGAAATACAATTTGTTGAGTGTAGCATAGCTAAACAATACAGGATACCGAATAGAATTTCATAAAGGAATTGTCAAAGTTCATGACAAGCATGGAAAGTTAGTTACTACCGGGACACAAACAAAAGGTAATACATTTCATCTTGACTCAAATTGGAACAAGTGTCTTTATGCAAAGATAGATGATACCTGGTTATGGCATAAAAGGTTTTGTCATGTAAATTTTGATAATCTGATCAAAATAAGTAAGAAGCACCGAGTAAGAGGTCTACCGAGTCTTGAAAAACTTGAGAATGCTATGTGTCGAGGATGCCAGATGGGTAAGATGACAAGATCAAGCTTTACAAGTAAGTCCTACACTTCTAAAAGAATTTTAGATCTAGTACATACTGATCTTTGTGGTCCTATGAAAGTTCAAAGTTATTATGGTGATAAATATTTCATATTATTTGTGGATGATTACTCAAGGATGATGTCAGTCATGTTTTTAAAAGAAAAATCAGAAGCTTTTCAAATGTTTAAATGGTACAAGGCAAGAGTTGAAAATGAAACAGGAAGACAACTGAAATGTCTTAGATCTGATAAAGGAGGAGAGTTCACTTCTGATGAATTTAACTTATTTTGCAATGATCATGGTATAAAGAGGCAAGTATCTGCACCAAGAACACCTTAGCAGAATGGGATAGCTGAGAGAAGAAATAGATCAATTATGGATTGTGCAAGAACCCTGATGATAGAAAAGTGGGTACCTCAAACATTTTGGAGAGAAGCAATCAACACTGCAGTTTACACCCTGAACCGAGTTCAACTAAAGAAAGGAACTATGAAGACACCATATGAGATATGGTATGACAAGAAACCTAATGTAAGCTATTTTAAAATCTTTGGAAGTAGATGCTATGTTCACAAAGATGACAGAAATGAAAAATTTGATTAGAAAAGTGAAGAAGGAACATTTCTTGGTTACTCTTCTAGAAGTAAAGCATTTAAATGTCTGATCAAATCATCTAACAAAATAGTGGAAAGTGCAAATGTGAAAATTGATGGATTTGCAGAAACAAATGGTGAAGGAAATTCCAAAGAACCAGAAGATTATGAAGAATTTGTTTATGTTCAACCGAGAAGTCCTACCGAGAAAGCTGCTGAAGAAAATGAAGATAATGTCCAGTTAGCGAGTGATGAAGAATATCATACAGAACCTACCAAGCCTATATTAAACAAGTATGTCAAAAGACATCATGCATCAAGTCAGATTATAGCAGATAAGGATGATCCAGTGATGACAAGGAACAAACTGAGATAGAACACATGTTTGATATCTGAATTTGAACCGAGAATAGTGAAAGAGGCATTTAACAGTGAAGATTGGGTAAATGCTATGACAGAAGAAATTGATAAAATCAAGAAGAATGATACATGGACACTAATCCCAAGACCAAAGGACAAAAATGTAATCGGTACTAAGTGGATTTTCAGAAACAAGCTAAATGAGAAAGGTGAGATTATTCTCAACAAAGCAAGACTAGTTTGCAAAGGTTATGCTCAAGAAGAAAGAATAGATTATGGTGAGACTTTTTCTCCTGTGGCTAGACTTGAGGGCGTAAGAACATTGTTGGCATATGCTGCTTTCAAAAATTTCAAGGTATATCAAATGGATGTTAAATCTGCATTTTTGAATGGTATATTAGAAGAAGAAGTTTACATTGAACAACCTGAAGAATTTGTTGAAGACAGGAGTAAAGATCAGGTATGCAAACTGAACAAAGCTTTATATGGTATGAAGCAAGCACCTAGAGCATGGTATGAAAGATTGCACTCTTATTTGATCAAGATTGGTTTTATAAGAACAAGTGAAAACAACAATATGAACATGAAGAAAGATGAGGACAATGGAATACTGATCTCAGCCATATTTGTTGATGACATTATATTTTGCGGTAATGAGTCCTTATGCAAGAATTTTGGAAATGAAATGTGCAAAGAATTTGAGATGTCACTAATCAGAGAGATAAAGTATTTTATAGGTTTACGGATACTACAAATGAAAGATGAGATTTTCATTACTCAATCCAAGTACATAAAGGAAATCTTGAAGAAATTTGGAATGGAGGATTCTAAACCAGTAAGTTCTCCTATGACTACTAACTGTAAATTATCAAAGAATGATGAATCTGCATCTGTTGATGAGACACTTTACCGATCTATGATTGGAAAATTGCAATATGTTGTACATAGTAGACCGTATATAGCACATGCAGTAGGTATAGTAGTAATATTCTCTGTAGATCCCAAGGAGACACATATGATAGCAATCAAGAGAATTTTCAGATACCTAAGAGGCACTGAAGATTATGGCTGAGTATATGAAAAGAAGAATGATTTTGATTTAGAAGTTTATACTGATGTTCATTGGGCAGACAACATAGATGGCAGGAAAAGCACAAGTGGTGGAGCTTTCTTTTTGGGAGAAACACTAGTAAGTTGGCTTAGCAAGAAACAAGGATGTATTTCTCAGTCTACAACAGAAGCTGAATATGTTGCTGCAGCATTAAATTATACCAATAGAGCATGGATCAAACAACTGTTGGAAGGTAGAAATGAGAAAGTTACCGAGCTAGTAACTATATTCTGTGATAATACTAGTGCCATTAATATTTCAAAGAATCCAGTGATGCACTCTAAGACAAAGCATATATATATAAAGTATCACTATCTTAGAGAAGAAGTTCAAGAGAAGAAAGTTGTGCTAGAATATATCAGTTCAAAGGAGCAATTAGCAGATATCTTCACAAAGCCATTGCCAAGGGACACTTTTGAGTATCTCAAAAGCAAGTTAGGGGTCCTACCCCTATCTTCTACTCACTGACTGAGTTCAGTGAAAGAATCAATTCGATGAATCTATAGAATATTATGTGTGGATTGATGCTGATTCACATGCTTTAGAAGGTTTTTATAAAGTTGTGCAGGAAATTTTGAATAGAGACAAGTTGATCTGACCGAGACTGAGATGACACACAAAAAGACAAATCACTTCACAGAGGAAGCAATAATGATTTAGTTCTTTTACTTTTTGGCATTGTTGTCAAAGGGGGAGAAGGATAAATGGTTAGAAGACTAAATGGTTGACTGAATGAAAGCCCTGAATGATTAAAATAAAAGAAGACTAATGACAGGGGGAGTAGATTGAAAAATGGAGAAGACTTCAGAAGATTTTAATAGCTCAAGGATAACAGGAGAAGTCTAACAGCAATCTAAATCCAAATCAATTTGAATATCTTGTTGGTATTACCATTTAATTATTGGTTTTGCCATCAATGCCAAACGGGGAGATTGTTGGCATTACAGTAAGAAATATTGTTGGCATTTCAATATCAGGAGATTGTCGATATTCATTAAGGATATTGAGAAGGTTGTTGAAGATTATTGATATAACTGAAGAAGGATGATAACTATCTTTATAACATTATTTTGTCATTGATGTCAAGAGATTGATTATCTGATTTAGTATGATGTTGCCATATCTTGAGAAGATTGATTAGAAGAAGATTAAAATGTCGGTAAAAGACACAGAAAGAATGTGATGAATAAGAGGAGAAATAAGTTATTCAATGGGCAACTATTACCGAGTTAGACAATGATGAGATTATGATGTTTAGATTGTCTTGATATTCTACATATGTTGTTGATTGTAAGGTTTATACTATACTATGTCATCGAGCAAGGAACCTAGTCGATAAACCCTATGGTTATCGATATCAGTTAATGAAGGCAGAATGTCTACCGAGTAAAGTTTAGTATTTACCGAGTTGCAACCGAGTTATGACAGTGCGCATGAGATGGATAAAAGCATTATTTAATAAAGGACAATGATTAGCTGGAGATGTATAAATGATTGGAATGTCGTGCATGAAGTTTGTTAACGATCTATGGCAAAGGAAAATCGGTAGGAAGATCTACAGCGCAGATTGAACCGCAATAACCTTGTGCAAGTTCCAAGAAGGGAATGCAAGTCCCGAGGCAAGGTAAAACGTTTTTAGATCGAAGGATACATTGAACCTGGTCAAGTTTGAAGATCTGATGGCTAAGATTGATCATGGAAAATGTGATCAAGGAGATTAAGTGGTTAGCAATTGTTTATAAATAAGGAATTGTTAATAAACAATGTATGCTGACAAGTGTATGCACAAGGGATGCTACATAGTGATTACCAAGCATAGAAGCTTGAAGACCTGTTTGAATAATAGAGTAGAGAGCCCAGCAGAGGGACAAGATAAGTCCTATGACTAGATTGTTTTGAGCAAATAAGAATCTGCTTTAGCATTTTAGATGTGAAGTTGCAGATAGATTTTTATTACTGTTATTTTGTAAGTGATAGAAAATCTCTTAACCGAGGGGACTTAACAGTCTTATTTTTAAACCCTCTAGCAAGGTAACATTCTAGTTGAGTGTTTGAAATCCTTTAACAAGGTCACTTCTAACAAAGTGAAGATCCTAACAGATCTGAGGGAAATCCCTTAACCGGGTCACATCTAGCAATGTATTTGTAATCTTTAACATGATTTGCTTTTAACCGAGCATACTCTAGAAGAGTATATTTCTTAGTGGGCCCAAAATCCCATAGTGGTTTTTCCCTATTTGGGTTTCCATGTTAAATCTGGTGTTATGAGTGTTATTATGATTATGTGTTCATAAGTTTGCATGTTTAGCAGTTTTGGTTATATTGTTGAAGTATAAGTTACCGAGGTTGAATCTATTGATTTTATGGAAGATTAAGTTTGTATGATTCACCCCCCCATCTCATCTTGTTAGCTATTGGCATCTATACTTTACAATAAGTATCAGAACTATCAGCCGATTTGGGTGGAATGACTTTGCATCCTTTTTGGGAGAAAAACAATTCTCGTGTTTTTTGAGGTGGTTAAAAAACTACATCAAGTGTCATAGATATGAGCTTTTCTCTTATAGCTATCTGGATCATTCAAAAGAAGATAATCACGGACCCGTAGGTCAATACATACTAGAACCAGATTATCAAGCTATTACCAATTTTCAACAAATGAAGAATCCTGGGTACTCCAAGAAGAAGAGGAAAAATAATTTTGATTCTTTGAAAAAGAACAATTCTGATTACTCAAAAACTAAGACGAATTCTTATTACAAATTCCAATTGTTGGTTGTTTCTAGATATAAGAAAAAAAAGTGAAAAAGCCTCAAATCTTGATGACCTTTTTCCTCCGGATATAATCAAAAAATATATCAAACACATGTGGGAATTCAGGGAGATTCAAATAGCGCAAGATTTCGATGTCGATTCTTATGTAATGGAAAGTCTCAAGAAGATAGAGGATGATAAAAGGAATAAACTCATAGAACTTTAAAAAATAAAAGAGGAAAGAAGACAACGAAAACAAGAAAGACAAAATATGAAAGAGCAGAGATTGCAAAAATTAATATTGGAGACTACTCCAGAAGAAGTGAAGAACCTGAAAAGGTTTTCAAGCTAGAAGATGAGCAGAAACGCTTAGAGAGAATGCAAGAACTAAAGAAAAGGTTCCAAGAGCACAAAAAAGACATAAAATTTAGACAGGTTGCTCGACAAGCTGAAAAACGTAGACAAGAGAAAGAAAAACAAGAAAAAAAGGAACTCTGAAAAAAACTTCGTCAAGATTTTAAACTTGTAATGAAAATAAATGAATTTATAGTTCGAGACTTTAGAAATATTTATCATTGTAAAAGAAATTACGATAAGATAAATACAGAGAAAGAGAAACTATGAATAGCAATTAAAAAACTTATTTTCAAATGCGATGCGAAGAAAAATTCTCAAGGTGATAAGAAGGGATGGGATGAGTTGAAATTAAAATTGGATTCTGGATTTGATAATAAAAATAAAAAGGTAGGCATCACATCAGAAACCAAAAACAGAGCTAAAGGAGAAAATAAACAAGAAATCAAAGATCCAAGGGGTTGAAAACGCTTTGAAAAGGAAGGGGGAAAAGAAGAAAACCACCAAAGGGGAATTAAACTAAAGAAAAAATGGATAAATTATCGTATCAAGAAATGGTGAAAAATATTCGCATTTGGAAAACCAAATTTAAGCTCAAAAAACTACCACTTGCTCCTTGGCTTTCCAAGGGCAGAAATGCCTCCCGTTTTCTAGATAAAAAGAAACTTGGTAATGAAGTTGTTGTAGCCCAACTAACTATGCCCTATTTGGAAAATGGAGAGCGGGACTTGGATTTATTGGAAACTATCTTGTATCTCAAGAGTTGCTTCCAAGATAACAAGAATGATTTTTTTAGAATTTTTGCTGATGAAAGGCGAAGATCTATGCCACTTGTACCAAGGTACTTTAATGACTGATTTTTGATATACAAAATCGCAAGCCTCTTCTTAAAACTAAAGAAGAAGAGAATAAATGTAAATCTTTTTGATAGATCTCAACGACGAAGAAAAAGAAAAACTATTGAGGATGTCAATTAAAAAGATTCAAGTTCTTTTATTTTCGAAGATATTCTTCTTCCAAGACGTTGTAGAGAATTTTGAATTTTGAATCTTTTGAATCTAGAAACCCCTATAGATCAAAGTATAGGATTAAATAGTAAAGATATACTAAATGATGAAGGTCTCATCGAAAAAGATGAACCTCTTTGCATAGATACATGACAAAAAAATTAAATGTTTTCTTTGGCCTCGTTATCGAGTAGAGGATTTAATTTGCATGAATCGATTCTACTAGAATACTCATAATGGTAGTCGATCTGTTATGTTGAGGGTACACATGTATCCCAAAATAGATCATTGGGAACATATGGAAAATAGTTTTTATTTTATAAAACAAATTTTTGTTTCAATAAGAGAGATTCTTCAAGATTTGACAAATTGGACCAATAGTTTATTGGGTACAAAGCGTTCATCTGTTTTTGGACAAAATGAACCTATAAACCAGGTAGAGCTACAAAAAAAGAATAATTTTTGTAGCATAAGTTCGTCTTTTCCTTTTGGCCGCTCTTCGTGCAATGATCTTCTTACAAAAATGAGAAAATTGATAAGTTCTTTTAGGGATAAACTTAAAAAATTTATAATGGAAAGTAGATATTCTCTTCTAAAATTGATAAGTTCTTTTAGGGATAAGCTTATAAAATTTATAACGGAAAGTAGAGATTCTCTTCTAAGATTGATAATTTCTTTTAGGGATAAACTTATAAAATTTATAACGGAAAGTAGAGATTCTCTTCTAAAATATGAAATGATAAGAAAAAATCTTAGAAAACTTCTAACAAAATTGAAAAATTATCTTTCAAAAAATAAAAGAATAATATCTCTTTCAAAAAAGAAATGGATAAGAACTGTTTGTTCTAAAATTATAACTAAGCTAGAAGAAACTATAAGTTATTTAGACAAATATGAACCGACTCGGTGGCAAAAAGTAAAGAATTTTGGCAAGTCTTGTTGGGCGGTTTATAGCATCAAGGGAGTTTTCGTGCCACTAGGCAAAAATTGTGGACACTATTTTGGGATTCCTGATTGGCTAAAGTTTAAATTATATCATTTAGCTTCTAAATTTGTTTATATAGTTAAAGATTGTTTTAAGTTAGCATTTTAGTCTATTTTTTCTTCTTTTTTTAGAAGATAAAAATAAGTTTTTGTATTTACCAAGTTACTTAGATTCCTTTACAAATTTATTACTAATAAGTTGTGTTGTTTCTATGGGAACATGCAAATAAATGCATCTCCCGTATTAACCTTCAAGACGAATAAGAATATATTAATGTTCAATAATAGAATAGATCTACACGATCTTGTTTACCGTTGCTTTCGGAGCAGCAGGATTTGAACCCATGACCTCCACCACCCCAAGATGACACACTACCAGATGGCACTATACTCCGTTATAACAACCAACATTGCATTTTTCTATTTAATGTCAATTCGGACATTGAATAGAAAAAATACTATTCTCTAAATATTTGTATTGACAATTTCGAGAAAAATAGTCTAATATAGTAGCTAAAAAATATCAAGCCGCCATGGTGAAATTGGTAGACACAGTACTCTTAGGAAGCAGTGCTAGATAATCTCGGTTCGAATCTGAGTGGCGGCATTCTTGTTAATAAGATATTATGGTTTCAATCCCTTTCACGCACGCACACACACACACACACACACACACACACACACACACACACACACACACACACATATATATATTAAAAAAAAATTATGGACTACCTATATAGCAAATTACTATCATTTTTCGATCTATGTTAATATAATTGATGACATATCAATCGATTTTATCTTTCTCTTACAAAATGAATCATATATTAAATAAAATAAATGGGTTTATTGTGATATTTATAACTCTTGAACATATATCAGCTCATGCTCTTTTTCCCTTACTTTTGTTGTCACTCTCATTTATTTTATTAAAGGCATGATAGTGACATGTATTTGTATAACGAGAGTATTAGTTACTCATTCACTCTATTCAGGGCATTTACCGTTAAGTAATGCATGAGTCATTCATGTTCCTTTCATGTACTTCCTTCATGATTCATATAGTTATAGAGGTACGGGGCTAGGTTGCTTGGTGGTTAAGTGCAATCACCATGCCAAGTGCTATGTTAACTCATGGTTTTGCTTCTTTAGGTCTTCCGGATAAAATTCAGCAATTTGCAATGTTAGTACCCGCTTTACAATCTCATTGGTTAATGATGCATGTAAGTATGATATTTCTCAGTTATGGAACTCTTTTATGTGGATCCCTATCATCGATAGCATTTTTTGTCATTACGTCCCAAATAAATCAAAATATTTTTATTAATGTGAAGAATTCTCTTTTCTTCAATAAAAATGGGAATTCACACGACCAAGGAAAAAAAGAATTGAAGAATACTTTTTGCCTTTCATTTATAAATTATCGTAAATGGTTATTTACTAACCAATTAGACCAATTGAGTTATCGTCCCATTGGTCTAGGATTTTCTCTCTTGACTATAGGTATACTTTCCAGGGCAGTATGGGCCAACGAAGCATGGGGCTCTTATTGGAGTTGGGATCCAAAAGAGACTTGGGCACTAATAACTTGGATTATATTTGCAAATTATCTACATACTAGAATAAACAGGGGTTGGAAAGGGGAAAAATCGACAATTGTTGCTTCTCTAGGATTTATTCTAGTTTGTACTTGTTACTTAGGGGTTGATTTATTAGGAATAGGGTTACACAGCTATGGCTGGTTGATTTAGTAGAAATTTAAAAAAAAACTACATCCTATGGTTGAGCACCTGTACTTTCATTGGTCAATCTCACCTCTACTTTCCTCTAAGTGCTCCCGCATAGCTCATCCTATGGTTGAGCACGAGTCATTGAATATTGATCTCAATTATTATATATTAAATATTAAAAGTTGAGAACGAAAATTCTTTAATGTGGTGCTTTAACAATTTTTCTTAAGCCTAGTTGGTCTTGAATATTGAATTCCTCAAAAATGAATTCCTCAACTCTTTTACAATATATTTATACATTTGTATGCACTAGAATTCTTTTTGGCTCTTCTTTAGTAATTTATTGGGAGGGGCTCTTTGATTCCTAGTTTCAGTTAGCTTGGCACTCAATTTACATTCACAATAATCTTGGTTGATGTAGACATTTCCAATACTCTTTTTATTGAATTGGTTTTTTGAGATATAGGTGATTTTGTTTGGAAGTAAGAAAATTTTATTAGAAAGAGATAGCTTTCAAATGTATATATTGTTTACTAATTCCAACAAATCACTTAGATTTCAAAGAATAATGGCTTCTCTAGTCATGATTGAAGATCAAGACAAGAACTTAAATTAGGCTTGATTAAGCCGAGAGGCTTCTACAATGGCAACAAATTTATGTGTCAATATTTGAGGGTTTTCAAATACTTTGACATGTATTTTCCTGTATGTGATTATTGTATGAATAACCAACTAATACAAATTTTTTAATTAATTAATAATTAAATATGTTTTCATTCTCGGGAGTTAGTTGTGCAACGGTTCATAAAAGTTTTTATTCTAAAAAAATTTCAAGAGGAGAGGATTCTTGGTTGGAGCTAGAAGATTGGAGAAATGATTGGGTAGAGGAGGGTTGATATGGATTGGGGTTGTAGAGGGATTCTTTAGCATTTGTGAATTTGTGAATTTTTTCAGGTTGACATTTAATATCTTTTCTTATTTTCTTCCCATGATTGCGAGTGACTAGTATATGAATTATAGATTTGTGCATTTGGCTATTGTAATCATCACTTTTGAAAAAATTCTCTAATTAATCAATATACTCTGTAAAATATTGCTATTAAAATTTTAACCAGATTGGTTGGCTTCTTTGCTATTCATTTAGAATATTGGTCTTCTAGGATCCTCCCCTCCTATATTTTGTTCTTCTCAGTCCCATTCAAGAAGTTGAGTTCGAGCCAACCACTTCATGATATTTAGTTTAGATTTTGGTTTTTTAAGCCTATAGGCTTTTACAATCGCAACAAATTTATGTGTCAACATTTGGGAGTTTACAAATAATTTGACATGTATTTTCAAATATGTTTCCATTCATAGGGTTTGGTTCTACAATGGTTCATGAAAGTTTTTATTCTCAAAAAATTTTGAGAGGAGAGGCTTCTTGGTTGGAGTTGGAAAATTGGAGGAAATTGTGGGAGATTGGAGCAATGGTTGGGTAAAGTAGGGTTGATTTGGATTGGGGTTGCGGAGGGATTCTTTAGCATTTGTGAATTTGTGAATTTTGATTGCCAGTGACTGGTATATGAATTGTATATTTGTGCATTTGGCTATTGTAATCATCACTTTCAAAAGATTTCTCTAATTGATCAATATACTCTATAAAATATTGCTATTAAATAATATTTTGTTCTTCTCAATCCCAGTCAAGAAGTTGAGTTCTCGCCAACTTGATCATGATATTTAGTTTTTATGAAATGTTTGGTTTTTCATGTGTGGTAGAATCATATGTTTTTGTTTTATTTTTTCAATTAAACATAAATGGATCTTGAAAAAATATGTCATTATCTTTATCTTTATGAATAGCTTCTTTTAAATTTTAATACTCATTTGAATTGCAATAATTCATTCATTTAAAAATTAAAAACAATGAATTTATTTTAATTTTAAAATCTGGAATATGCAAAAAGAAAAAGTAGAATAGAAATGTTTCTTATATGTCTAAACAATAAAAGCTAACTCTACTTGAAAGTTATATAAGTTTTAGTTTTAAATTTATTCCTAAAACTAATTATTGATTCATTTAACAACTTAAAAAAAAATTAATAATAAAATGTGAATTGATTTTCAAGCAAAACAATAAAGGTAGAATAGAAATGTTGTGTATATATTTAGATTGATTTATTTTCTTTTTTCAATTTCACAACTAAAAGCATACTCTAACAATTTAATATCAATTAATTTCTACTAATGTTATACAATATAAGTTTAACTTTTATTAAAAAATATATAAATAATATGTATTACATAAATAAATATAAGAAAAAATAGAAATATCAAATTACTATTGATGATGCTTATTTATTCTTATTTATCTAATATATTTATTAATAAAATATATATTGATATAGCCTTTGTTAATTTTAATATTATTCAAATAATTTGAAAATATTTTATTGATGTTTCAAATTATTTCACAAAGGTTAAACCCTTAATTAAGTATTCGGTTTGATTATCATTAGGGTTTGATAAGCATTAGATTTTGGTTCAATTACTATTAGGTTAAGGTTAGAATAATGGTTATGAGTAAGATAATTTTAATTATAAGAAACTTTGAACTAACAGAAATAATGCGGCTTCAGAAATACTCCCGCCTCCTTCATGTTTTCTACCCTTCTGTTAGATACGGGCATGCAAGAAACCACTAAGGTTTCTCAAAATGTTTTTAAAACCCCTAATCCTAAGGTCCCTGTTAAAGATTTTAAGGAAATATCTGATGATTTCTTCTTTGAGGTCATTCCAGCATCGTCTGTCGCCAATCAGTCTGTGGAACTAGAATTGGCTTCTCCTTCGCTCTCGGATAATGAGGATATCCTCATGGCAAAGAGGAAAGGAAGACCGCTTGGTTCAAAAAATAAACCTAAGAATAGTAAAAAGCAGAATCAAGCTAACCCTGATGATGCCTCTCCTATGGAGGATGTAGTTGTTTCTGATGCGTCCAATCCTAAAATTCTGTCCCAATGAAGTGTATTTCATGGAATATCTGAGGACTTGAATGTCCTGATAGAAAATTTGTGGTTAAAAACTTTCTCAGTACTATGAATAATTTAGATATTATGATGTTGCAAGAAATCAAATCTACTGGATTCACTCTTGAATCCAATTTAAACTATATCTGGAAAGATGCTCTCAAATTCTGCACTAACCACCCTCAGGGGAAAGGAGGAGTTGCGATTTTGGTAAGCCCTAAATGGGGACCTAAAATTAAGGGCTTTGGCTTTTCCCCCTGTAACAGAGCTATTTGGTTAATTTTTAAACATAATGATATGGAATTTGGTATTTTCTCTATTTATGCTGCCAATGATTATAATGAAAGATCCAATTTTTGGTCTTGGCTCTATTTACTTCCAGATATTCCTTGGATGTTTGGTGGTGATTTTAATATGATTGAAAGTCAAGAAGATAAGATGGGGGGTCTCCCCTTCTCCTGGAAAGAGCAGGAAAGACTTGCTTGGAATAATTTTAAATGTTCTAAATCTTTGTTTGATCCGTTATCTGGGAATAAGAACAATAATCCTGGGCTCTGGTTTACTTGGTGCAATTATCAGAAAGGTCAAGCTAGAATCTATTCTAGATTGGACCATTTCTTTCTTAATCATATTTTCTTCTCTGTGATCCCGGATAAACTTAATAATATTGTTCTAGTCTCTCCTACCACTCTTTCAGATCATCACCCGATCTGTATTTCTATCAATCTTGGTCGCTCCCCTTCGTGTGGTAATAAGGCTAATAATAAATTCATTCTCAATACTAGCTTGTTGAAAGATGAAGACATTCTTGCTGCTATTTCAATTATTAGATTTATTAATGAATCTCAGTAACCCTCATTATGATTTATTGATAGGTGGAACTTGGACATTCCTACCTGGCAGAATTTGTTAAGAACGGTTGGCCAAAAGAAGGCCAAGGATTACATACATAAGGAGTCCTGGCTAAACAATAACTTATACAATGCTGAGATGGCTATCCAAAGTAATCATGATGATCCCTATCTCTGCCATCAACTGGCTTATGCTAAAAATGAGCTGAGAAAACATCAACATCAGAAAGCTTTAGGAGCCAGAATTTGCTCTAGAGCCCACTAGCTTCAATTTGGTGATAGAGGTAGTAAATTCTTTTTCAATCTCATTAAACAGAAACAGGATAAAGAGACTATTGATAAATTACTTATTAATAATCAAATGGTTTCTAATATTGATGATATTAAAAAAGAATTTGCTCTTTTTTATGAAGAGCTCTTCACCTCTGAAGATTCTCAGGAAGCTAGGACTCTTAGAGATCAGTGTAAGAACCTTATCCCCAAAACAATTTCAGATAATGATGCCTCTGTTCTTGAATAGCCTATATCTTTGGAGGAAATTGAAAAATCTATCAATTCTCTTAGCAACGATAAAGCTCCGGGACCCGATGGGCTCCCTGTGGAGTTTTATAAAGCCATTATTAAGTGGATTTGCAAAGACCTTCTTAACGTCTATAACGAAGCTATTGATGTCGGTACTTTGGGTAGGGAGATTAATTCTGGGATCATCAAGCTCATCCCTAAAGAAGGTGATAAAGCTCTTTTAAAAAATTGGAGACCTATAACTCTTTTAAATGTTTCTTACAAGATTCTTGCCAAAATCATGTCTCGAAGGTTGGAAACTGTTCTTCCTAAATTTGTTTACCCTACCCAAATTGGTTTTTTAAAGGAAGATATATTCTTGAGAACTTGATTACTAGTTGGGAAGCCCTCAATTGGGCTAAGCATACTAATCAGAATGTTGCTATGTTTTTACTGGACTTTGAAAAAGCTTATGATAGAATTGAATGGGGCTTTATTAGTATGATGCTTGATGCTTTTGGCTTCCCTTCCTTCTTCTATGACATTGTTAAAATGCTTCTTAGAGATTCTCATGCCCAAATTGATATTAATGGTTCTTTATCAGCCCCTTTTCCATTAGGTAGATCTATTAGACAACCCCTGCCCTTTTTGTTATTGCTTCTGAAGCTCTGTTCTATATTCTTAGGGATAACACCTTATCCCCTGCTGTCAAAGGCATCACTCTTCCTGATAACAAGGAGCTTATTAATTGCCAGTTTGCTGATGATACTTCTCTCTTTCATGAGGTTTCTGAAGATAACTTTGTTGCTATGACTCATAAACTCAATTTTTTCTGTAAGATTTCTGGAGCTAAGTTATCCCAGTCCAAGTCTATTTGTCTTGAATGGAATAACCATCCTCCTGATTGGTTCAGTAAGTTTGAATTTCAGTGGGGTGGTCCCTCAACTATTTTAGAACATGCATTAGAAAACACATAAAACAAGGACAAGGCGAGGCCCCCGTGCCCTAACCCTAGCCGAGGGAAAGGGGCGGCGGCGCTCGCGGCGGTGCTCGCAGGTGCCGCGGCGCCCTGCGGCCACCGCCGTGGGCCGCATCCGCAGCCACAGCAATACACAGCGAGCGGAGGTAAGGGGGGGTGCGAGCGGGGGAAACGGGGGACGCGCGGGGGAAGGGGGGAGGAGCGGGTGGAGCTCTGCTCCCCGCCTCCAATCCCCAAATCACAGTCCGAAACAAATAAAAACGCGCCCAGCTTGGTTACAAAGCATTAAAATCCTCTTCGAACACATAGTTCGATTAATAAAAAAATAAATGTTTCATTTTCCATTAAAACACAGTCCGAACTAAAATGAACGCACAGTTCATTAAAAAAAAACATATAAATTTTCTTTTAACACAGTTCGGATTAAAACAATAACAGACCCACTCAAAAATTTGAAATAACAATTTCGGTTTGATACAAACTGGGTTTGATATAACATTTTCTTGAAGGGTTTTCATTCTTTACAAACACCCAAGGGAGATTTACACCAGAAATTCATCAAGAACAGTCATTTCCAATTCATATCCAAAATTAAATCTGAAAACAATCAAAAGATTGGATTTTGGCAATAAGCAACCATTTTCATAAGAACGAGGAAGAACAAATGCGGTAAATCCTACCTTCATACACATTCCTGGAATAGCTGAAGGAGAGCCCACCTGCCAGATTCAGCAACCTGCCTCTTCTCCAAAACCCCCAAAAATCTTTCCAACCAAAATCTCCTCCAAAAATGTCCATCCTTCCAAATTTCCCCAAATTTGGGTTATATGGAAGAGTTGACCCAAAAATTTCATTTTTGGAATAAAAATTCTTATTTAAAAATAATTCACAAAATTAATCCTTTTCAACTATAGCAACCATTTAACTTGCTTTTTAATTCCAAAAACGATTTTCTCAATTAACTGAAATTTAATCTTTCTTTTCAACAGCATATACAAAATGTATCAAATATTCAAAATCAGACATTAAATCAAATTCACTCCCGATTTAAAATAAGCAATCCAATATCAACAAAGATCGCATAACGAATACCCGATAACTTTAGCCCATTAATCTTCAATGCACAATGCATATTTAATCAAGATAATTACTAAGGACTAATTAGCTATTTTAACCATGCACACCAAGCACGCAAAACGAGAAGGTCAACCAAACAGACGACTCGCAAACCCAAACAAGAAGGGAATACCGAAGACGACTGACAATGCTCACTTGAGCATGACTAAGGTCAACTAGGGTCTTACGACCACCTAATCCAACTCTAAGGATTAAAAAGGGTATGCTCAAACCTGCAAAACTAGGTGACGACGAACCTCGCACTCATGCGACTTCATACCTGAAATCTCCTGCAACCAACGATCATACATGCATACATATATAATAACTTAATGAGAGCATTAGTCCGATACTAATATCACGAAATAGGAACACTGACAACTTGCATACGACTAGAGAGAAAACCACATCAATAGCTATGCGTAAAATCAACATCTGACTATAACATAATATTAAGATAATCTAACTAAGATTAAACCAAGATTAGAGATCGATTACGGTAGGGGTACTACATTCTCCCCCCCTAGGTTCCGACTTACTCCTGGAAGTCGTAAGGCTAGATGGAGAACATGTCGTACGCATCAGCCCTGAAACTCATTCAACAAAGGTCAAATTGCACATAGAAATATTTCCATAAATAAATGAAATATTATTGCAAAATCCTTTACAAATGCCATTATCCATTGGCAAGATACATCTAAAACCATACATTCCTTAAAATATTCTAGGAATTATCCACCATCATAGGAGAGGAACAAGAATTTTCTTCCTTTCATTTCACCAAATTAAAGCATTACAAGGAGGTAAACAACAACTACCTTAATCAACGACCAAAAATGACAAGCAAACATGCCATAATGATCAATTTCCTTTACCAATCCATCTTTATCATAAAATTTTATTGAATAGAACTAGCTTCAAATATCAATTTCTATAGCCAAATTAACTTTCATGAAATAAGAGCAACGAAATAACTCAATTGTTTACACTTGCCAGGCATAAGAAAACCTTTCCAAAGACTATGTCCCATAACATAGCGACAAGCTAACACAATATACTCCATGCTACAAATAATAACCATCGACATAGCTGGGATGCATAACAGAAAAGGCCACATGTGAGCATGTCTAATGCTCTGTCAAAGATAACATGCACGATCAGCATCTCTATGCCTGATCTCAGAACAACAATATGATCAAAAATATCCAATATCTCACTCAAAGGCTTGATGGTGCTAGGCACACCATAGCGGTGCTACCTTCCATACAAGACCTCTGTGAATATCCCTTGTTGTACAAGGTGGTTAGCCTCCAAGAGATAGTCACCACACATAGGTAGGTAGTGGATACTAGCTGCTTTCACAGCCTCACATACCCCCATCCTCAAGGTTCCCTGCATCTACTTCCTCGTATACACTCATCCAAGCCCGTCTCCTACGTTCTTGGAGAGGAATTCACATTGCAACACAAGACCAGCATCCGAAAACAATAATGATAAACCAGTTTAGCCACCAAAGTACACAAGATTAAAGATAATAATTGTCAATTCCAACAGTAAGGCAAGAAAATAATCCGGAATCTCAACACCAAATCAAAAGTGCAAAAGATCACAAGATTGTGGCTAAACCTTCACAGTCAAAGTAAAATAAACTGCTGATCCCCAAAGAAATATAAAGAATAGCACAACTGCACATAACATCACTGCGTGACTAATAGCTAGCCACCAACGAGGAAGGAAGGAACAATCGTCTAGCTATCCTAGTAGCTCATCATGTGGTGTGGCCAAGTCACACATCCACATGGCATGGCAGTGTGCACCTCGACATCACCCCGCATCACATCGTCACGTGGCATGGCTCTACCCAATACCTAGCAGTAGGCTGCATGGAAATGTCTACTACATCCCGCATCGTGTCTCAGCACGGCATGGCAATACTCCAAGCGGACAAAACACGCAATGGACGTATCCCGCATGGCAGTGTACCCCGCGGATAAGGCACGCGCTGGTCACACTCCGCATAGCGATGTTCCTCTCAGGATACTCGCCGTAAGCCAGAGGTATACATGGCTAAGGTCTACCCACAAGTCTACCAACACTGGTCAGTTGGCAACTTATGTAAGAACAATAACACGCCTCTCATGAAGACAAGGCAACAGATGCTCCAAAAGAATCCAACAATATGCTCAAAAACTACCATCTATATGCTCAAATGAAGGATAGGAATAAGGCTGGTACTCATGAACCTCGTAATTAGGTTCATCACAAGGGAAAGTATTGAGTACACCTTTGATACAGTTTAGTAGTACAACTATATCATTCCTCGAAGTAGAGAAGCTAGGGTCACTTCGCGTAGATATTACTCGTACGCCAATCCATACTATTCAAGGAACGGTTACTTCGAATACTACCCCTTAACATACTGAGTTACCCACAACCCGAGGTTTGGTACTCAGTAGGGAAACAAATAAGCAACATCACATAAACAGTATGGTTTCCCATACTCATAAGCAACATATCCTCCATGGTTGATTACTTCACCAATCCATGGGCACAAATAATAAGCACTGGTTTCTTACAATACACACAAATACACCAGTACTGGTTTAGTCACATTTACGGGGAATACTTTTCAGTATGCTAACATCTATTCAAGGAAGATTCCAAATATGCTTTCTATATAAATAACTGAATCAAGTTTACTCTAGATTCAAGTACTGAAATTATAAACAATTCACAATCTTATAAGGAAATAACATCATTGCTATATCTTTCTCGAATCTCACTAAGCATTCATAATTAAATTACTAGCTAAGCAAATTCATTTCTAAAGCTTAAGACTTTCATCTATCACTATGAAGCCAAAAGGCAAACGAACAATTTCACATGTTTTATAAACATTCTATTTCAATCAATGCACTCTTAATACCATTCCTAAAATTCTTATGATTAGGCAAGGAGAAGGGAAAAGAGTTTGATAACCAAACTATTTCCTACAAAGACACAAGATCAATCAAGATCACGCTATAATATTAAATTTCTCACTATAAGCCTATCATTTCAATACATGGTTTTTCATTTCGCTACCGTTAAGAAGGATGACAATCAGCCTAACAAAATATTTCCAATAATTATGATTGCAACAGGAGGTTCTAGATTTCCAAACAAAACAGAGATCAAGAGAGGCAATCTTTTCGACAACGCAAGACCTCTTAAGAACACTCACTTAAATAATACAATTTAGACACATGTCATAATTTGCAACCTATTATAGAAATCACATTACGATCAAAGATAAGCAAGGAGCTATTACCCAGATAAAACACATTAATGCGTGCACATCAAACAAGCTTTTCATTCGCACTTTCTAACACATTAAGGTAATTTCACATACCCAAAAGCGAGTTCAATGGAGCATTTGCTAAAACAAATCTTCAATCAAACTGGTTTAATGAAACACATAAGACAATCTTTCGGAAAACACATTAATACTCTCTCGAAGCTACAATAACATGCTCTTTTTAACACTTCTTCTACAAACCAAGCAGTTTCACATAATACAACTATTCGCATAGCAATGCACCTTACCAAGGTAGAATTTAATCATGCTACTCCTACAAGATACACATGGAGAATTCTTAAACATACACATACAGTTTTCTCCCATTCACCCAAAATAAATTTTAAACCCATAGCCCATTTAATAATCTAAAAACATAAACGACATAAGGCTCACTCAAGGGTTCAAGAAGTCACACCCTTTTCTCTCTAGCAAACAAGAAACTCAAATCAAAGATAGTTACATATATCCTAATCATTTTAATTTCCAGAAAGAAGAGAGGAATGGTGATGATCATTTAATTTTCCACAAAATAAGCACACAATGCACATATAAGCACTAAAACACCATCATCAAGAAGGCGAAAACAAGGTGTGAACACACACGTTACACACCCGCTAAGGTCTGCTCAATCACTCACATGCAAAAGGAGGACAAGCATACACATAAGGTCGATACACCTCACACCAATAGAGGGCACACGCGACACCAGAGATCCCAATGTTTGCAACATGAGCTCTGATACCAAATGTAATGCCCCGCCAGGAAACCCCGAAGGGATTAAGCCAAACACAAGAATAGAGTGCAAATTTTTTTATTTTTTTATTTTTATTTTTTAAAGTTACAACACATAAGATGCAACTAGATATCAAAGATTCAGATTACAAGCGGAAGACATCAACAACTAACTCCTAAAGAGTTTCCCAATGAGATTACTTAAATATCACAATTTCCTTAACTCACACAATTAATCCAATAACTGATTATCTTAATAATGAGATAATTCTTAATCAGGACAATTTCTTTCAAAGGACGGAAATGTAAACCACAAGCGAAGATTCATCATTAAGATCCATGCATAATCTCCATTCAATCTTTTCATTTAAAATTAACAAGTCATACATCTAACATTCTAATACACTAGGATTTCATCATAACAAAAGAGATTTTTCCAAGCATATTTAAATTTCTTAACAACAACTGAGTATAATTCATTACTCTAAGTTACATTCTTTCATATTCCAACTTATTGCATTTTAAAGGACGATTACCTACATGCATCTACGACACATCTCATCTAAACCACTTACGCATTCGATCAACATGGCATTCAATAAAGAACTGAATATAAGCATTTATAGTTAATTCCATTTATCCACTTAACCATTCTAACATAAGCCAAACATACATGATAAAGCTGAATAAAGGAACATAAGAGAATACATCACATGACACCATAATGATCTCGTAGTTCACCCCTACAGGGCTACATCTCCGGGTCTGCTCAACTGCAAGACCCCTCTGATAATTAATAAAGTTAAGAATACAAGAGGTTACACTATACAATCCAGCCATCAAGGCGATACATAAACAATATACAAACGACCACATCGGTCAAAATTCATAAACGATCCTTGAGAAGAACAGGATCCAGCTGAACATAATCACAGCCAAAACAAAGGTCCAGAAGAGCATCCATAAAACTGAGCCATCACCACCCAAGGTCTAACATGAAACCGACACTCACAAGGGCAGAGACGAAAGGATGACTCACAAAAGTACTCCTAACAGGACACACAACAACACACTAGCGAACGTAGGGACAAGTGTCATCACACAACTTGGTATGGATACCATGGCAAGTCTTCATAGGTCCGGGCCCCATACACTGGGTCACCCTAGCAACCTAATCCGAGCTTCCGGCCCATCCAAGCCTCATGTGGACCCACACATCCTCTCGTGAAGACAAGGAAGATGGTTTGCCATTTCAGGCCTTCTCACAGCATGTCGAATCTATGATAGCACTCGTCCCATGTGTGAGGCACATTATCTTATTTAGAGATTACATTCTAATCTACTAGTTAGGTTATCACTTATTAGACTCACTTTCGACGGGTTATCCAGCAGCCACTTTGGGCGCGGCCCCCAATCGAAAGCCACTTTCCCATACGACACTAGACTAACTCAGACGCACTCAAACCAAGGAAAACACATGGTCAGACGAACGGAGTTCAAGAAGGGACAAACAATCATCTGGTCAAACACGACTCAAGGATGACACTTACTGACGGTACTCTAACTAGAGACCTGACAAACTAAGGTCAACCATGAATCATCATTCGACTCACACAAAGAGGATATGACCCAAAACGACACTACCACAATACAATCGTCAACTCGGAATAGAGGACTGAATCAGGTACCCAAGTCAAGCCATACGACAGGGTCCTACTAAACAAAGCAAAACATGCCATTTCATAATTAAAGGCGAATACAAAAATTAAACTCGCAAGGCAATAATCAGAAAAGACAATATTCCTCAAATTGATTTAATCATTAAAATCGAACAAGTTTTCTACAAGATCCAAATCAGCTTACAGTTATCTACCTCATCGAGGGATAGGTTGATCTTGGTTTTCTAACTCCTAAGGTTCAAGCATTGAACAGGCAAATAAGCCATAATGAGTTTTTAAACCAAATTCATATTAATAAAATACAGACAACCATAATCAACTAAAATAAGATATTTAATCTCCAACAAAACATCATAGCTTTACTGGTTCAAAATCGTCCTCTACAGATTCATAATTTCCAATCCCAGATGCATAATACGGATCACGAAAATATAAACGTAGAAAGAGAATCTAAATGGAGATAATCACTTCCAAGGCATATCGTTTAAATTCAAACACCCACGATAAATATATCACTTACTTTTCAATTACTCAACTGATATGTTCTACAATAGCATTTAACATCATCAATAGTAATTCCATCGTATTAAAACGATTTCCCAATAACATACTATTCTCTATTATGTGTTTAAGCAATAATACCTTAATCGTACTTACAATTCTGATAATACTTAACATTAAAATAACTTTCCTTGAATTAATAATAAATATTAAATGCAATTTTTTTTTTTGATACTAAAAAAAATACATATATAAAAAAAAAATAACATCTTAACATTAAAATAACTTTCATTAAAATGATATAAAATATCATATGTTTTTCTTTTTTTAATGATAAAAAAAAACATTTAAAAAAAAAAACCATTTTATAAAAATGATGTTTCCATTTTTTAAAAAAACGCATTTTAGAACATGCATTAGAAAACGCATAAAACAAGGACAAGGCGAGGCGCTCGTGCCCTAACCCTAGCCGAGGGAAAGGGGCGGCGGCGCTCGCGGCGGTGCTCGCAGGTGCCGCGGCCACCGCGGCCCCTGCGGCCACTGCCATGGGCCGCAGCCACAGCCACAACAATACACAGCGAGCAGAGGTAAGGGGGGGCGCGAGCGGGGGAAACGGGGGATGCGCGGGGGAAGGGGGGAGGAGCGGGTGGAGCTCCGATCCCCGCCTCCAATCCCCAAATCACAGTCTGAAACAAATAAAAACGCGCCCAGCTCGGTTACAAAGCATTAAAATCCTCTTCGAACACACAGTTCGATTAATAAAAAAATAAATGTTTCATTTTCCATTAAAACACAGTCCGAACTAAAATGAACGCACAGTTCATTAAAAAAAAACATATAAATTTTCTTTTAACACAGTTCGGATTAAAACAACAACAGACCCACTCAAAAATTTGAAATAACAATTTCGGTTTGATACAAACTGGGTTTGATATAACATTTTCTTGAAGGGTTTTCATTCTTTACAAACACCCAAGGGAGATTTACACCAGAAATTCATCAAGAACAGTCATTTCCAATTCATATCCAAAATTAAATCTGAAAACAATCAAAAGATTGGATTTTGGCAACAAGCAACCATTTTCATAAGAACGAGGAAGAACAAATGCAGTAAATCCTACCTTCATACGCATTCCTGGAGTAGCTGAAGGAGAGCCCACTTGCCAGATTCAGCAACCTGCCTCTTCTCCAAAACCCCCAAAAATCTTTCCAACCAAAATCTCCTCCAAAAATGTCCATCCTTCCAAATTTCCCCAAATTTGGGTTATATGGAAGAGTTGACCCAAAAATTTCATTTTTGGAATAAAAATTCTTATTTAAAAATAATTCACAAAATTAATCCTTTTCAACTATAGCAACCATTTAACTTGCTTTTTAATTCCAAAAATGATTTTCTCAATTAACTGAAATTTAATCTTTCTTTTCAACAGCATATACAAAATGTAATAAATATTCAAAATCAGACATTAAATCAAATTCACTCCCGATTTAAAATAAGCAATCCAATATCTACAAAGATCGCATAATGAATACCCGATAACTTTAGCCCATTAATCTTCAATGCACAATGCATATTTAATCAAGATAATTACTAAGGACTAATTAGCTATTTTAACCATGCACACCAAGCACGCAAAATGAGAAGGTCAACCAAACAGACGACTCGCAAACCCAAACAAGAAGAGAATACCGACGACGACTGACGATGCTCACTTGAGCACGACTAAGGTCAACTAGGGTCTTACGACCACCTAATCCAACTCTAAGGATTAAAAAGGGTATGCTCAAACCTGCAAAACCAGGTGACAACGAACCTCGCACTCATGCGACTTCGTACCTGAAATCTCCTGCAACCAACGATCATACATGCATACATATATAATAACTTAATGAGAGCATTAGTCCGATACTAATATCACGAAATAGGAACACTGACAACTTGCATACGACTAGAGAGAAAACCACATCAATAGCTATACGTAAAATCAACATCTGACTATAACATAATATTAAGATAATCTAACTAAGATTAAACCAAGATTAGAGATCGATTACGGTAGGGGTACTACACTAACCCTATGATATAAAGGTCCTAACCCTACACCACAATCTTAACATTAATTCCAACACTAAACATGATGAAAATCCAAACCCTAACCATTAACCTAACCCTAAAAATGATGTAAACCTTAACTATAATCCTAAAACTAGTCATTAACCCTAACCGTAACCCTAACCCTAACACTGACCGTAATCGTAACCCTAACCTTATGATATAAATTCTAATCATATACCTAAAAATTAAGCCTAACTAGAACCTTAACCCTTACCATGATGTAAATCTAAACCATAACCATAACCATTAACCTAACTATAACAATGATGTAGACCCTAACTATAATCCTAACTCTAACCTTAACCCTAGACATAATCCTCACCATAATGATAAATCCAAATCCTAACCACAATCTTAACCCTACCCCTAATCCTTATCATGAAGTAAATCCAAACCCTAATCATTAACCTAACCCTAACAATGATGTAAACCCTAACTATAATCCTAACCCTAGATCATAGCCCTATGATATAAACCACAACCCTACACATAATCCTAACCATAAAGCCTAAATCCTAGCCTAATGACAATCTTAACCCTAACAATGATGTAAACCCTAACTCTGATCCTAACCCTAGATCATAGCCCCATGATATAAACCATGACCCTGCACATAATCCTAACCATAAACCCTAAATCCTAGCCTAATCACAATCTTAACGCTAACGATAATACTAAACATGATGTAAATTCAAACCCTAACCATTGACCTAACCCCAACAATGATGTAAAACCTAACCATAACCCTAACCCTAACCCTAACAACAAGACAAAATGAACCCTATTCCTTATTGAATTAGGCCTACTATTTTAAACCAATTCAAATCCTAACCTTAATAGTAAATCAAAATGAACCCTAATCCTTATGAATTAAGCCTACTATTTTGATTCCAATCCTAACCATAATTCTAAATTTAGAATTGAACCAAATGGAATTCTAAATATAACATGTACGAATCCAATATTGCACTTTAATGTTGATAAAATAATAAAAAATACATGCCTTTAAAAGGATATCTCTCAACTTATTCTATAAATTTATATTTAATCTAGTATAGAGAATGAATTTCTTAGTTTAAGAAACCAAATGAAGAATGAAGATTCAATAAGAGATTTCAAGAATTGATTTAGGGAAAAATTAAAAGAAAAGAAACTTGCATATCCCTTGTTAATTCTTAAAGATAAAACTTTGCATTTCATTAATCAATAATCAATTATTTCATTAGGTGAGAAAACAAGTTGCCCTAATTAATTTTAAATTTGAGTTATAAACAATTAATTATTTCATTGTTTTGAAAAACAAGATCTATAGTTGCCCTGATTAATTTTAAATTTGAGTTATAAATAATTAATTATTTCATTCTTTTGAAAAACAAGATTTAATTTTACATTTCTTTCATCAAATTGTTAATGAAAAAACAAATTTTAAAAGACTAACACAAATTCTGCTATATCAAGAAACATTCATCATATAATATAAAACAGAAAATTAAAATATATACCACCAAACCTCCACCTAACTATCACACCAAATGCAAAAACCGGAAATATATATGCCATTCTTTTTTAATTTGAAAATTTGTATATCTTCTGAAAAAAGTAAGGGTGCATTAATACTACACTTCTTAACACAACTATAAATTTTGAACATAAATTAACAGAATTTTACTTTTATAAACAATAAAATTTTACAGTGGTAACTGAAATTTCAGTCAAATATTTTATACATTATACTGAAATTCCATTAAATATTTTATTAATCATACTATTCAAAATAAGAAAATACAAATCATTTTACATCGCACTTAATAGCATTTTGCATCGCACTTGATACCAATTCTGAGGTGGAGAAAACTCTATCCAATAAAAACACCTAATGAGATGAATTAAAAATTAAGAATTCTGAGGTGGTGTAAACTCCATCTAATAAAAACATCTAATCAGATAAATTAAAAATTAAGATGATAATTAAGTTATCATCATACAATAGACATTTTTTTAACATATATTAAAAGAATTTTTTACTTTCATAAACAATAAAATTGCAACAGTGGTAGCTGAAATTTTATTCATCATATTATTCAAAAGACTGACATTTCATTCAATGTTTTATTCATCATACTATTTAAAAGACTACATTTACAAAGAAAATACAAAATTATTTATAACATTTGAAATTACACTACATATTACAGTGTAATTGATTTTACCATATTTCTCAGATGAACAACATAATTAAATTTAATTAGTTTGCAATTTGATAACTAAAGAGTAAAAAATTGATTAGATTTCAATTATAAGAAATATTGAAGTTGATATTAATACTCAGATTTATTATTTCCAAGAATAAGTTGGTTCCAATCTATATAAAATATTAAATGAATTATTTCAATTTCATAAATTTCTATACATTTGTTTACATTTTAGATTTGTTATTCCAAATAACAAACTATTTAAAAAATAAAATTATATCCCCAACAATAACTAAAGCATGCTCCCAACTAATTTGTTAAATTTTTAAAATTCTCAAGCATTTTCAAATATTTTGTAACAAAACTGACTACCTACATACATTCTCAAGCATTTTCAAACATTTTGTAACAAAACTGACAACTTAAATAAAAAAAAGAATTTCATAAATGAATATCTAAACTGTATATTTTATATTTGTTATTCTAAATAACAAACCATGCCAAAAATAAGATGACATTTCCAATAATAACAAAAAAACATGCTCCCAACTAATTTGTTGAATTTTTTTTATATCTCTTACAGATTTTCAAATATTTTGTAACAAAACGAACTATTTACCTTAAAAAGAACACACACTCTTCAAAAAGTTACAGATACCTATAATTGTTTACATAAAACAGGCAAAAACAGGCAAAACTACGAAAGTTGATATATAAAGTTTAACCGTAACAAGCCGCAACTCGGCCCAAAAAAATTTCTTCCTCCCTAGAACGAAAATTCCAAAATTACTCGATTGAGAAAAGCATTCGGGATAATAGTAGCTATTAAAGAGCACTTCCCAAGTACAGACATGATAAAAGCATATCTGAAAACATACAAAACGCCTATAAGCTATTATATCAAAAAAAGGCCATGTTCGAGGAGCATTCAGAATTTCTTGCATAGAGAGACCCAGCTAGTGTTAAACAAGCAAAGTTACAAGGTCTTTCGCATAATTCAAAATTATATATCATTCAAAAACGAACAAATTTGCATCATCCTCCCTTTAATCTCTTTTTCCCACAACTTCCATTTCAACTTGCTCAATGCTGCCCATTTCTGCATAATCTAGCATTTTCAGATACTCAGCTTCCAGTTCCCTTTTCATCGCATTCATCATATCCATATTCCCTTGCCTGTATTCGTTTTTTACATTTCTTAAAGATTCATTCACCGCAGTTATGACGTAATCCTTTATCTGTTCACACAGTTATACAGTGTTTAAATTTAAAACAAGTTTAATCAAAAAGTTTAAAGATGAAAAGATTTTAGAAAAGCATTACCTCCGTCGCTGGAACCAACTGCTCATGGTTCTCCATTTCTTTCATCTTATTTCCATTGCCCCTCTTCCTCAACCTTTTGTAGGGACCACCTTTTGCTTTCTGCTTCCTCCTCTTCTCTTTTCCCCCTTCTGAAGAAAGCATCCTCTTGAAAGAAACAACACACACAATTGTTCAGGAGAAAAATATGCGCCAAAACTCAGAGGGAGTACTGAAGAGATATCGTATGATGTGATTTATTTATAGGTGAAGTAAAGATGCAGCCGGCCTTTTGTCAGCGATGCATAGTTAATTAAGATCAAGTTAGGAAAAAGACCATTTAATGATAGATCCATCATTAAGTGTTTTAAATTCCAATGCGCGTCTACCTAATGCCCTCCACTTCATTGTAAATATCTCAACTAATAGGCATTAAATTGGATACGCTAAAATCTTTTTCCAAAATCTAAATTGGATTTGGAAGTACTCTCTAGTGTCCTCCAGTTTCGTTGTCTGTGGCAGATTTGTTTTGCTTGGTAGGCTAACCTACCTAATATTGCATTTATTTTTGAAGCAGGGTTTAGATACGGATTTATATTCAATTTGAGAGATAATCAAGTTGTACAATGAAGTTAGAGGACAACATAGTTAATTCCGACGGTAGAGGGACCTCATGGCATGCGCGTTTCCAGGGCGATGGAGAATGGCACAGGCTAATCTCTGCATAAAATGGTACTTCAAAAAACAAAATTAGATTTGTAAAAATAAAAATCTTTTTGTGATTTAACAATAATGGAAATGCAAACATGAAAATTTAATTTCTGAAAATCTGTTGTATTTTATAATTTTTGTAAACTCTATGCATGCCATTTTGTGTAGAGTTTAGTGGGTCCATGGAGGAGGCTTGTCGTGTTAAATCTTTATATTTTATTTATGCACTAAAAAGA
Source organism: Cryptomeria japonica (assembly GCF_030272615.1). Lineage (NCBI taxonomy): Eukaryota > Viridiplantae > Streptophyta > Pinopsida > Cupressales > Cupressaceae > Cryptomeria > Cryptomeria japonica. The sequence goes on from NC_081406.1 coordinate 334,541,739, forward strand.
GGTGCTATAGTTAGGCCAATAGTAAATTATGCTCTAAATAATATACTATAGGATAAAAAATCAATTAACTTAAGTAATTGATTGCATTGAATGTATTTGTTGTTGTTCATTGAGATGCCTTCTTTGTTGTTGTGAGTGGTATTTGGCTTTGATTATCTAGCGATATATAGGGATTATTGGTATACATCTTGGGTCATTTTGGGTCCATGGTGGCCAACTGTAATTAACAATACAGGTATTATTGGTATACATTTTGGGTCATCTTGGTTTCATTTACAAGACTTGCTTGTGTCCATATGTTGGTTGTGAGCATGATTCATTGGCTTATGCATAGTAGCACTTGTTTTTCAAGTTGTTTATCATTAACTTCAATAGCTGTTAGGACATTTGTGATGAAGAATTCTAACAAAAGTCCACATTGGATTATTGTTATATGATATCCATACCTAGTTCTAAAGTACCCATTTTTTGCATAGGGTGGAAAGATACTAGAAAAGTTTGGGGAGACTGGTCTTACTGCTGGTAATTGCATTCGCTTAAAAAATTCTAAACCTTTTCAATGTAGCAATTTTGTGTGGATCTGAAATCATTTCATTCCATGAGACAGTAAAGAATGCTCTATAAAACTTGTCTTTAAAGTAGTTGAGAGAAAGTTCATCGTTTCCAACAATAAGATTTAAGCTCATGCATTTTAAGCAATTCTTTTTTGTTCCTTTTATATGAGCTTGATTTCTTTACTTGACTCTCTCCAGATATGCCACAACCATCACCATAGTATCAACAAATAGATTTAGTGGATGTATTTCCAATTTTCTTTGTATCAACAAGTACTATATGAATGAAAGCCACAGAATCTATATGAATGGAAGCCAGAAAATCTAACTTTCAAATGGAATTTGTCAAAGGAATCTATGGTGAGCATTGTCAATGAAATCCACGTTAAGCGTTTAAAGCCCGTGGGTGTTTTGATAAACTTATAAGGCACTGAGAGGGAGGGGTGAATCAGTGCAAACAAAAACAATATGAATCTAATCACCTTGACTTAAACAACTTAAAACTTAACAAGCATAAGAGGAATATCACCACATAAGCTAATGCCCAATAAAACAAATTTCACATAATACAAGAGATTTATACGTAGAAACCCAAAAGGGAAAAACCACGGTGGGAGTTAATACCCACAAGATTCACTATCTGCAGAATAGAAATCTTGATCGGTTAAGGTCTTACAAATATGCCCTGTTAGGCGAAGACCCGGTTAGGAGTCACTCGGTTAACGGATTTAAATGATGATCCATGTTAGGAGCTTTGATCTATTAGGATCAACCTCGCAAGAGGATTTAAGACTTTTATATAGAGCTACCCTGTTAGGGGATTTACAAATTAAGGTCTGTCAGGACCTACCTGGTTAAGGGATTTCGCTAATGTAATTGTTAGGATAACAACAGTCAAATGATCTTCATGTAACACCTTTGTGTCTGATAAGATCCACTTCAGATCCTCAAAACTTCAACAATACATCAATGCATAGCTTCACTAATCACCGCATAATCAACTTCACCTTATTCACCTTCGATATCATCAACATATGCATGTCTATCTCATAACTCATCACATTTTTTATAAACATCAACTTAGTCGGTTACAACCTTGGAACAATTTCCTAGGTTCAATGAATCTAGACAAAGTAATATTGCACGCTGAACTTATGTCGGCCACCGACATAACAAACTAAAAATTTAACAAAATCTGTGTCGGTTTACCGATTTAAGTGACTTTATCACTACCGGTTGAGTGTTCATCATAATGCCTACTCGATACATCAAATCTCGCTTGTCTGGTTGAATCTGCCAATGCAGTCATGAACATAGCTCCAAATACCTGTCTCCATCATTACTTTAAAACTGCTTCATCCAACTCTTCATCATTCACCTATACAAGATGCATGAATGCAACTCTGCTCCTATTTACCTGTTGGAGTCCTAATTACCCATTCTCTATTAAACTGTCTTTTTGTACCGGTTGGCTTCCAAGACTTAGATGACTACAAAAACATTGTTGCCATCAATGACAACACAAGACTTACTCATCAAACATGAATCCCAATCTCTTCATCACATTCACCAACCAATCAATTACCGGTTGCATATCACCAACAGTCTTTACCGGTTAAGTCAAATGTCAACATGTTCCTCTTAGAGTTGTTCATGTGTTTGATTCTTGCATAGTGGTGAAATGAACATCTAGTTTGGAAATATGCAACTCTCCTCTTGCATGGGGTTATGTTCCTTTTTCTTGTAGTCATTTGTAGTAAAAGGGTGTGCATGTTGGGTGTGCACTGTTAGCTCCCTAGTCACATGTGAAAACACTTACTATTTGGACTGCAATACGTAGTTCTTATATCTGGTTCATGGTCAACCCATTGTTACATTAAATAATTGGATGATTATTCATTGGTTTCTTATGGGTTATGAATTTTATCTTCTAAACAATGTAATTTTTCTTTGTAATGTCTGCCAAAATACCTTAGAGAAATAAACCATAATCTACTAACAAAAGGAGATAAAAAAAAAAAATTATTTTCAGCCAACCATCACTGCTACACTATCTCTAGCATTTATTATTGCAACATTAAAACCAATATGCATCAATGCATCTTTTAACAATTACAAGAATAAATATGAATCTACAAGAACATAACAATAGAACATATTATGCAAGCGAAGTTATCATTTAACCATTAACATATCTTTATACAAACTCATACATTATATCCATTCCCTAGGGTATCTCAACATCACTACTTGACATAAACCTAACACATCACATATCCATCTAGAACATCTTACACTATCATTCTACTGATCATTTACCTCCCATACATATATGACAAATAATTAACATATATGCATAACTCTACCACATTTCTTACTCTTTAGGTTCATTTTAGAATACCAACCAAATGTTCCTAATACCCTTCTTTATTCATCAATCATTTAACACTTCATAAATATAAATGCATTTAACCTTCTCCTACATATGGAAATAGATTATTTCCTTAAGCACAATCATTAAACAACTCATCAAAAATACTATCCATATTCATATGCAAGATTATAACAGCAAGAACTTATCTACTTCCAAATAGGATTCCAAGCTACTAGACAAATTCAAGGGTCATACGATGCTACAAGAATAGACACATTCTAACATTTCGATTCCTTAATTAAACATAGGATCTCATTCCCAACACGATGAGCATTTCTACAACATGAACCATATAATAAGACATCATCTTATTTCAAGAGAACAATTCTACATCATCAAGTCTAAATACATAAGAGCACATGGAACAAGCACATAGTCTCTTTTTCTACATTCCATCCTAATGCTTAATAGTACAATTTACATAAGTACATAATCATATTCCACATTTACAAGTCAATGTAATATAGTAATATCTATAATACATAGAAATCAACACCATAGGACAACCGCATGTTGAAGAGTCATATATTCCATGTAAATCCACAACTGCTCATTAATTTTCCATATCCCAAGATAACGTAATCTATCTCCCTTGGACCTGCAACCAACATTAGTTTTCTGCAAAAACCTATTGAAAAATTTAATGAAGATTGTGGGCTGACAAGCCTAAACTTTTCATCATTTTTTTTTGTCTTACAAACGCTTCTCTATCTGTCACCTATGCGCTAAAAGGCAGAGTGTATGTGCTATAATATGGAATATACGCACTAATATTCAGAGAAAATGTGCTATACTGATGGTCCAATGTGCTAAAATATAGATCAAATCATTATGCATTGGAATAGGATTCTTACGCGTTGGTGTATCTGTTAGATGTGCTCTAGAGTATAGGACGGATGCGCTGGAAAATGAGTTATATGCGCTAAAATGACTTGCAGATGCGCTATTATGGGATTCTTTAGAGAATTTGTCTTTAACTTGCGTACAAAATGATTATAAATTTGAGGACGGGCCCCATAGTGAGCGCCAAAAATGTATGTCAGAATAGTGGTGTCAGTTGATTAATCAGAAATATGAGAAACTAACATACCAACGAAACGTTAGATATAAAGACTTAATAAACTAGTTAAACAAACTAATCCTTCAAAAGATTCTCATTTTTCTATCTGATAGGATTCCTCAAGTCAATGGTTGCTCTCAGATCATTGAGAAACTGACATTTGGAATGACAACTCCAAGAATGAGTGATAATGGATAAAAATGATCTGTATGCAATATGCAACTAAGATCTATATGATAAACTTATTAAGATGAGGATTATGGTATGGTAATGATAATATACTAGGCTAATATGATATATGCTAACATGATAACATACTATACTAACAATGCTTCCAAATGATTAAGATGATGATTTGCAACAAAGAGAGGCAAAAATTAAGACTTTGATAAACTATAACCTGGATGCATTAAATTTGTGATGATAGATAATGAGAGAAGTGAGGCCTATTTATAGAAGAAATGAACAATTGGATGGTCAATATTGAATAATCTTATCAAGGTCTAAGATTGAATAAGTTTCAATCCATGTTTATAATTTTTGCCAATGAAATGGTGACAATTGTCAATATGAGATGGCTTGAGAGGAGAGAGAAGAGGCATTAAATGTTAGAGAAGACATAGTGGTTATTTTAGGGGGTATGGTTATGGTTGAGTTAGTGGATAAGGATAAAAGAATGTGAAAGAGTTAAAGGGATAACCATGGTCAAAGCAATGAATGCTTGAAAAGACCCACACATTAAAAAGGATGGTTAATTTAGAGGATAGCCTCTAACCCAGGGTAGAAGGTGAATTAACCATTAATGGTTATGTAAGAGTCTTTAATGGTTTGGAAGACTTTAAAGGTTAATTATTTGAAGATATAAAGTCTTTAATGGTTATTGAAAACTTTGGAGGTTTTTGAGAAGTGACCTTTTTCTTAAGGAATGTGTGAATGTTTATGAAGGGGATTGGGCTAAATTGCAATTGATTAGAATGATCTAGAAGGGGGTTTAGGCATGCAAGTGGATTTTGTAGGAGAATGCAAGTTGGAGGATTTTAGTATTTAATTAAAATAAAATTGATTTATTTCAATTATTGGTTGAAACTTGCATTTGATAAATTTAAATAAATGTTGATTTATTTAAATGTGTGGAAGGTATTTAATTAATTGTAAAGGGGTATTTAATTAAATAAACATGATTTATTTAATTAATAGACTAAATTTGACTAGATGAATTAAAATTTATTTAATTAATAGAGGAAGGGGTGAATTAATTAATAAAAGAATTGTTAGTGAATTAAATAAACATTGAAATACTTATTTAACTTAGAAGTCATTTTTATGTGTCTACAGTTACACTTTGAGTTAATTTGAAAATTTAAAATTGTAATAAGTATTACTACTCTATATTGTAAATTCTTTTCTGAAGAAAGATGAAAGAATAACATCTATTTTGAAAAAGAGGATAGGATGATGCACCACCCAAGTTTAGATTATGAATTAAAAGTTATAGGGTAAAAGTACAAACCCGTGTCACACTTTGATAAAGGAAAAGGTTAACACAACAATAACTGTTCAATTCTGATGACATAAAAGTGGCATTTGTATTTTGAATTTGAAGATGATGTAAACTGATGAAGTTTGAGTCTATTGTTTTTTTTTTAAACAATTGTCAAGGATTGATGTGTTTTTTTACTTTTAAAGTCAATTTTTTTATTGCTGAAAATCAGGGGGTTTAGTTCCCACCCAAAAAAATATATAAATCAACTTATTTGTTTCTCATTTTAATATCCCTAATAGATGACATAAATATACAGTGCATAATTTTTTTTTAATTTTCGACATATATTTTCTTTGTTATAACATTTTAAAGTCGAACATACCTGAATTTGACAGTTTTTATCTCCCACCAAATTTTGTTTATTTAATTTTGATAATAAAAAAATTAAAAATACCCTTTTGGAAAAGATTGTCCTGTAATGAACCCCTTTTTTCCAATTTTTTTTAAGGTGATTCAATGTTTTTTTTTTTTGAACGAGCCTCTTACCGAACATTAAAATACCTACTTGTAGTATTTTAAAATAATATAATTAAATCTAATCAAAACATCATAAAAATTATATGAGTATATTCTTGACTTTGATCTCTATAAAAGGTTTTTTTTTTTTTAATAAATTGATTTTACTTGTAGAATTTTGTTGCAGAAGTCAGAAGTTTAAGAAATTAGTCAAATTTGGTGATGTGGCTGCCACTTAGGACTTTCCGGCCAGAACACTTCTGGCCGGAACGTTGGAGGTTGATGCGACTGGTCATTTCAATAACCACGCCTCTTAAACCCCATATAAATAATGATTTATTCTTTGTTATTAAATATCAAAAAATAAAGGAGTGCAAATTAATATAATTGATTTTTTAATTAAATCAAATTAAAGCGACATTATTGATATAAAGTAGCAAATATTTCCAATTTTTTTGAAGATTTTGGTTGAGGGCTTCTACTTTTTTCAAGTATGTTATTTTAATTTTTTTTCAATTAAATAAATATCCAATATTAGAAGGCGTTTTCGAGTATGTCATATTAAACTAAATATTTTTTAGATTTTATTAAACCTTATTTTTTGGATGCATAATTTGTTAAAGTAAAAATTGCATTGAAATGTTATTTACCTTTTATTTGTGGATTCATTTATGTAATTGTTATGATCTATGACTTATTTCTTATATATGATGTATATGTGTTTGTGTATTTAGGTGTTCAATTGAAATTGGATCTAAATATTTTGTGCAATGGGGAATAAGAGGACTAGATCAAGGTTGTATGATCGAAAAAGGGATGATAAGATGAAAGGTCATACAAAAGGTAGTCAAGAACAATCCGTTGATGTTCAAGATCAACCTATTAATGTTCAAGAAATGACAACTCAGGTACAAGATCAAATTGGTATATCATCAAGTTCAAAATTGTTCTCAGGTATGAAAAATTTAATAGAAATGGATGAATATAGTCTTTTCAATGAAATTCCTTCTAAAGATATGGTACCTAAAAGAACAATAAAATTGCATTGTAAGAAAATGTGGGATGATTATTTTGAAAATAAGTCTAATATTGGAAGGACACAATTATTTGCTAAGTTATTTCTAGGAAAAGAGAAATGAACCCTGTTTTGGAGTTGTTGGGTGTTGATAATAAGAAAAGCTCACATGGTGCATCAGTAAAAGATACTATAATTGAAAATTTGCAATAGGAATTGAAATGTATTGACAACAAAAGTCGAGGTGTTGTATTAAGTGTTGCACGTAGAGAATTGATGACTATGATTTCTAGTAAGATATTATCTCTTAAAAAACAAGTTCACACAATTTCTCAATTAATGCAGGTATCTAGAATAACTATTCAAAGATATATTAGGAAGAAAAATATGTTAGATGAAAACATTGAATACAATTGGGTAAATATCTGTAGGGTTCCTCGAAAAGACTAAATTTTTGAAGATGTAAAAAACTAGGTCGTTTATTATTGGACCAACCAACCACTCTCGTGTTTCTTCCAATAGAAGGGACACTATACAAATGATAGATGATGATGGTAAAAAAAATTCACATCCAAAACATTTTCTAGATACAACACAAAGTGAACTGTTTGGAGCATTCAAGCAAGAATTTTCAGATGTGAAGATCTATCAAAGGATGTTTGAGAGGTTGTGTCCTTTCTTTGTATGCATAAATAAAGTACGTGAAACTTCTTTTTGGCGAAATCATATTGAATTTAATCTAAACTTGCAATCATATAAAAAAGTCATGGCAAGAATTAATCTAAATCTAGTCATCCCTACAAGAACAATGCAATTTGTGAAATCTATTTTATGTGATATATTAGAAGATTCAGATGAGTTAAAAATATAGTGTATAAAAGTAAATGCATTGATTGTGAATATTTTCAAAAATTTACATTACAAACCCATCCTCAAGTAGTTGATTTGGAAATCAAGCCTAATTAGGCCTATTAGGTCTGTGTCCACAGTAGGTGCTTAGGGGTGCTAGAGTAGAGTCAAGACTCAATCTCTTAGGGTTGGATGTAAGCCCTAAAAGGGTACTCAAATTTGTAAATTTTTCTAAGGGTGTTTTGGAAAAATATGAAACAAAGTTAGAAAGACCGGTTTGGCAGCGCTACTAGAACTAGGCCTAAATAGAGGTTTCTTAACCTGGGTGCATAAAGGAGAGTTCCAAATTTGATTGGAAAGTTAGGGTGAGTTTTCGTTGGTGTGAAACACTCCTAATCCTCCCTAGGAGGTGTAATTGGTGACTGGTTGTCAATAGTGTGTCTAGAACCCTAGTTGTGGGGTTGTATTAGGCCTTGGAAAAGGCATAGAGGGGTGATTTTGGGTCTTCTATTCTTCTAGTTGCCCACTATGCATCAAGTGGTATCAGAGCCAAGAAGGTTCTTGAGGGTGGAAGAATAAGGTTGACAATATGTCAGAGGGAGAAGACACTAGTGATGGGAGAAGGATGACCAACATTAAATTGGTCAAGATGGTAAGAGAGTAGGTAGCAGCAAACAAAGAGATGAGAAAATAATTGGATAAGTTGAAGGGTAAGATGGACAAGAAGGAAGGATACTCTAATGAAGAAGAAGAAGGGAATGATGAATATGCCTTTTTGCAGACAAGAGAGAGGATACCTGTAGATTAGATAAGTTTCCTTGAGGCCCTTGAGAGAGTAGGTAGCAAAGACGACAAGGCAAGCCTACCTATGTTCATTGGGAAGATGAACCCAAAGGAAGTCATGGATTGGTTGGAGGCCTTAGAGAACCACTTTGAGTGTGAATATGTTCCTGAGAACCAGAAGATGAAGACTTCTAAGTCTAAGATGAAGGGATTTGTCGTTAGTTGGTGGAACTTCTTACAAAATGAGAGAGTAGAAGAAGGGAAGAACCCCATCTCGTCATGGAAGAGGATGGTTGCAGAGGTGAAAAAGAAATTTGTACCTGAGGATTATGAAGTGACGATGCACAAGAAGTTGCACAACCTAAGACAAAAGGATTTGGATGTGAGTGGATATAGAGAGGAGTTTGACAAACTGTCCCTAAGAGCAAGGGTTCCAGAGAGTGAGAAGCAAAAGTCATCAAGATACGTAAATGACCTCATGTATGCCATTCAAGATGAACTAAGTCTCTTCAATCCTGAGACAGTTCATAAATGTTATCAAATTGCATTAAGACTTGAAGAAAAGTTCAGAAGAAAGGGAGACCAACAAGGTAGAGGAAGAGGAGGAAACTTTAGAGGAAGGGGTAGATTTGGTGGAAGAGGAACATCTCCTAAACCACTAGGAGAGTCAAGTAATCAGGAACGAGAAGGAGAACCAAGCCACAGGGGTAGTTTTAGAGGAAGAAGAACTAATGGAAGAGGTAGATTTGGAGGTAGAGGAACTGATGTGTTCACCGGAAGATGTTTCACATGTAATCAAGTTGGCCACCAATCATTCAGATGTCTGTAAAAGCAAGGTTCTAACAGTCGACGTGGAGAAAGAAGAGTTCATTTGGCACAAGAGGAAGACACCCAAAGTGTGAACTCACCTTTAAGGCATGCAGATCCAAAGAAAGGGGAGTGTCTAATGTTCAAAAGGACCCTCTTGAAGGTACCAACCACCAAGGAGCCACCATAGAGGAAGGCACTTTTTAGAACTACTTGAAAGGTAAGTGGAAAGGTATGCAGAGTCATCGTGGACTCAAGGTCAACTGATAATCTTGCTTCAACAGAGATGGTCAACAAACTTGGGTTGAAGAAACTCCCTCACCCTTACCCATACAAAGTCTCCTGGTTGAGAAAAGAGCAGCAAGCCTTGGTAAGTGAACAAGTTTGGGTGGACATTCAAATAGGTGAATATAGAGAAGATTTTGTGTGATGTTGTAGAGATGGATACTTGCCATTTTCTCCTTGGAAGGCCATGGAAATATGATGTAGATTAAAGGCATGATGGGAAGAAAAATGTCTACAAGTTGACCAAAGATGGTGTGCAATACACTATGACCCCACTGCCGAATGATGGTAAAGAGAATCATGTTGTGACTAGTGTCATGTTAGTAGTTAAGGAGGAGTTTATGCAGACAATCAAAGAGAAGGATACCCCATGCTTTGCCATAGTGGTGAAGCCAAGAGAATAATTGAGGAAGAAAGAAGAAGACAAGGTGTGAGAGAGGACTCCAGGTCCTGGAGAGGTGAAAGAGTTGTTGGAAAGATACAAGGGTATAGTTGCAGGAAACAAACCAAAGACCCTACCACCTTTCAGAGATGTAAGTCATTGTATTGACCTCATACCAGGCTCTACATTTCCCAACAAAGAAGCATACAAATTGACCCTTGATCAGAATGAAGAACTTGCAAGGCAAGTACATGAGTTGCTAGAGAAAGGGTTCATAAGGAAGAGCATTAGTCCTTGTGTTGTCCCTGCAGTATTGGCCCCAAAGAAAGAAGGTACGTGGAGATTATGTATAGATTCAAGTGCCATAAACAAGATCACAATCAGGTATAGGTTCCCTATGGCTTAGATAGAAGACTTGATATACTATCTAGCAGGAGCCAAGTACTATTCCAAGATGGATTTGAAGAGTGCCTACCATCAAATCAGGATAAGAGAGGGATATGAGTGAAAGACAACCTTCAAAACAAATGAAGGACTTTATGAGTGGCTAGCTATACCATTTGTCCTCTCAAATGATCCTAGTACATTTGTGAGACTCATGAATGAAGTCTTGAAACCCTTTATCAATCATTTTGTTGTTGTATACTTAGATGATATCCTGATTTTTATCAAGAATAGAGGTGAACATCTAATACATTTGGATTTGGTGTTGAAAAGGTTGAATGAAGATCAGTTGAAGATCAATTTGGAAAAAAATGTGTCTTCTTGAAAGAGGAGTTAGTGTTTCTTGGTTTTGTGATCTCCAAGAGCAACCTCAAGATGGATCCATCCAATGTGGAAGAAATCCTCAATTGACCTACACCTAGAAATGCAATTGAGGTAAAGAGTTTTCATGGTCTTGCAAGCTTTTATAAGAAGTTTATTAAGAATTATAGTGGTGCATGTGCACCTATGATTGACACTATAAAAGGGGGTAGAAAATGTCAGTTTGCATGGACTAGTGAAGCATATAAGTCCTTTGAGTATTTGAAAAGAAGGGTAGAAGAGAAACATATATTGGTTATACCTGATTTCCATAAGGTGTTCACCATAGAATGTGATGCAAGTAACAAGGAAATACGAGGAGTCTTGAGTCAAAAAGGTAGATCAGTAGCTTCTTTAGTGAAAAAATAAATGAAGCCAAACAAAAGTATTCAACCTATGACTTGAAGATGTATGCAATGGTTTATTCTTTGAGGAAATGGAGGCGTTATTTATTGCCAAAGGAGTTTATAGTCTATACTGATAACCATTCTCTAAGCTTCTTGAATAGACAGGACAAGTTGAACCACTGACATATGACGTGGATGGAATACCTTCAAGCATTCACTTTCACCATCAAGCACACAAAAGGAGTGGCAAATAAGGTGGTTGATGCCATTAGCAGGAGGAACTTGGCAATGAAAGAGGTTTAGTTGGAGAGCATAGGAATTAGTTCCATGAAGGATATGAACCAACGAGATGAGGATTTCAAAGAAGCATACCAAGTGTGCAAGGAAATGGATGACAAGTACCACAAGGAGTTCTCAGACTTCATTTTGTAGGAAGGTCTTGTAATACCCTAAAAATGGCCACCTAAACCATGGGCCCCTAATCTTGACAACATCACTAAGGTCCTAACCAAAGGCAATTAAATCAACCTTGAGCACACCTAATTAATTAATTCTTTAAAAATTAATGTTACATGGCAAATGAATCACTCTGTATTAATTAAATATTTATTTAATTAATTAAATCATTCCAAGTAAATCATTTTGATCAATTATCCTATTTATTTAATTAAATATCCTAGAATATTTAATTAATTAATAAATTTGCCATTAATCATAAAAAGGAATTAATTTACTAAAAAAAGAGATTTATTACAAAAGAGGAATTAATATGCAAAAACAAGAGTTAAATTGAAAATAAAATAAAAGAATTGAATTGAGAGAAGAAAATAAACTTGAGACATTATTTCTTCTTCTAAATTGAGATAACTTGAAATCAGAAAAACAATTAAATTGAATTAACCATCTTCTCTAAAATTAGAACTCAAAGCTTCTGAGAAAATAAGTTCAGTTGCATTGAAAAAGACTTTTTTTCTTGATTAAATCAAAGAATATGCATGGAATCACCTTATTTTTTTATCTCAAGTGCATGGAATTAATTAAATTTGATCACCAATGCAAACTCAAACTTATAATCTGAATGCATTTCAATCAAGCTATAATTGGAATCTATCTCAAGGTTAACTTAATCTGATCTCTCGGTTATTTCAATTATCTTAAATTGTGCTTTTTCTTGAGGAATATCAACCTCTCATTGCTAATCGATCTTGACTGTTAGTCTTTGTTTTGAATCTCTATAAATTCAACCTTCATATCTCATTCAAAACACCCTGGAGATTTATTGTTATTATGCGGTTTTTGCTCTGGAGTCATTGAAGATATTGTGTTTTTGAGATTATTGCATCTTAGTTTAGATTTTTGCATATTTAGTTCAATTATGATTGCTTGAATTCATATAGCTTAATCTTGCATCCATTTAGCTTATTCTCATGCTCATATAGATTAAATCCTTCATCTTGGTGTAGTCTAGTCATTGGTATTTCTTATACAAATATGAGAGAAAATCTATACTTGCATCTTTTAGAAAGAAATGGGTCTATTTGTTATAGTTTTCATATTCATGATTATATCTATCTAACCATGCCTGCAATGACTTAATTGAAGTGTTGTGTCTAACATCTTGCAATCTTATTCCACTTTTCACACACACATTTCTGGTGCCCACCGTGGGGCTCGAGACTACATCTTTCGGCTTCACAGATTAGCTTTATCTTATTTTTTGGATTTTTGTTCATACAATTACTGCAAAAACTCATACGAGTTTTCCCACATGCCCGAATGACAAACTGCACGTATCATACGGTCATGTGCGAATTAGCATATGGCTCAGTGAGAATTGTCCTACAGTATTTTGTGTTTTTGTGTTAAAAATAGACTACATTCATCAGGTTCTTTGTTGAATTTTGGTGATACTAATGCTAACCTTGACTTGTTTGTTTGTTTGAGTTTTTTTCACAGCGTAATCAGTTTTTGTAGAAGGCTTGTCGAAGAATATGCTTGCTGCACAAAGACAATATGACTACTGATTCATTGTCTTTGCAAGTTCCCTGAGGAGATTCGAGTAAACATCGTGTATTATTTAAATTAAAATTTAGGCACCTAAATTGATATCCGGTTAATGCACAAATCTGTCTTTTGTGTTTCAAGAAAATTCTAAGAGGTAGGAGAGTATGCTCTTGTCTGCACAGACAATTAGAAATCTAGACCCTTGAGGCTTTTTCTATGTTTGAGATTTGTGTACCTTTAGTGGGCCTGTCACAGTGGGGAAAAGTAATCACCTTGTGAGAATGACCCAAGTGAGTACAACTGGACCTGAGCATTTTAACTCACTATAATAAATAGGCCTCTAGTTATTAAAGTCTCAGAGGATGGGATTATTTGAGTTTCTTTTTGAGATCTCTCATATCGAGCATTTTGTAGGGTATTGTCTCAATCACGTTTACGTGACTACAACTTGTTTCGGTACCTTGTCGGGCTATAGGCCTCAATCATGTTTGTGTGACATCAATGGGTAATTTCAAACAGAATTCCTAACTAAGAACTATAAGATAGAGGCTACCCGATTCACCTCTGAAAGGGGGGGGGTAATATTTGTGCAAGAGAGATAGTAGCTCTCCCAAGATACTTCCCATTTCATGCCCCCATTAGCATTTGGAGTCGGCTAATACGATGTTCAGAATCCATTGCATGAGACTTAGCGATTGTATTCTGATTAGCTATTAGGTGTGTACCTGAGTCTGCAAGCAAAGGTTTTCTTCTCTAAGCCAACTTCAATAGGGTTAGTGTGCTATGATTGAAGTCATTATACATCTTGCGTGTTTACTGTGTTTTCATCCCTGAAACTAAAACTTGAATACTAAAAAACTGGAGAAAACAATAAACAAACTCAGTGATCAAAACTATATCTATGTAAAAAACTAGTCTACCTTAGTCGTCAAAACTTTGTACGTATCAAAAACTAGTCTACCTCAGTTGGTAAAACTCTGTCTGTGTCCAAAAATGGTCATCATCAGTCATTGAAAACTCTATCAGTCATAATCTCATCTTTGTTCAATCTTCTGTCGTATGAATCTGTTGAATTGTTGTTCTATTAAATATATATTATAATACAAAACTTCATTAATCCCCTTAGTTTGTCATTTGGCCCTTCATAAACTATTGTATGAGGTCTCAATAATTATTGTCTAATCCTGTAAAAATTGTCGTCTAGGTTAGGAAATTATCGTTTGATCCTCTGCTTTCTGTCGTACAAAAAAATCATCATATTGATTAGATTATTGTCTGGAGTCTGCCAACTTTCGTACGAATCTAGGAAGCAACTCGTATGAAACACTATTTTCATCGTTCAAAAATTATAAAACTATCATCTAGTTTTGTAAATCTTATCATACCAATTCTTGATTTTGTCAGTCCAGAACAACCAAACTTGCCTAAAACAGTCTACATCGATCATAAAACTGGTTATCATCATCCTGAGCATAAATGAATCTAGATAGTGTACCATTGTTGTTGTGTTGCACGATTTTGTCAATAATCTTCCATCTAGTTCAATCAATTACTTATCAAACCTAAGTCACTTAGACCACGTCTTACACAGGATAGATCATTCCTGAAACTAGACTGCGTCTTGGTCACTTCTCTCAAAATCAAACTAAGTAACTTAGATCACGTCTTATACAGGATAGATCATTCTTGAAACCAGACTAAATCTTAGTTGCTTCTCTCAATCACTATGTTAAACGAATAGCTAGCTTCAATTTGATCTTGACTTCTGCATCACATACAACTCTAGGTCACATCAGTCATAAAATGGCTACTCAAACTAGAAGTTCTCGTAAGAAAGCCAACAGAGGCAAAGGACAATTCTTTTCATATTAGGATAATCCATTTTATGAAGAGGACCCTGTCACTAATAAACCTTCATCATCAAGTATGCTAGTTTTTTATCAGCCCTTATCTCCCACCTTGTTTGGACCAAAGCAAGAAAAATGAGCTGCTAAACACGATACTTATGACAATCTCAGTATCCATGCTACTGACAGTGATTCCTCATCAGGCGATTCTAAAGCCTCTGAAACTACATAAATTTTTATAAATAAATGTCAAAATGATAAACATTTCCAAAATATGATGAAGATTAGCGTAGCTAGAGAAAAAGAAGACTATTTTCGAGAACTAGCAAAGCAAGGTGCTAAGATTCCTATTGATTATAATGTTGAGACTCTTATCACTAAAGAGGAATAGACACCCTTAGAAATGGTAAACAAACAATTACAAGCATTACAAACTGAAATCACATAACTGAAAAAATAAGGATAAATCATCAAAGCAATATTCTCTGGACACAATATGTCCATTTCCATTTGACAAAAACCTTTACATGCCTCCATTTCCATCATGAGCGGATATTCCTAAGTTTGACATATATGATGGAAATGCAGATCCTCAGGACCATGTAATTGAATTTTGTGCTTTATGTATGGAGTTCATGCACAAACAAACATATCTCATGCGTCTTTTCCCGAGAAGTTTAGGAGGACAAGCTATGTAATGGTTTTCAAGTCTACCTAAGGGAATCAAAACTTTTGGAGAATTAATCCAATTGTTTCTACAACAATACTCCTATAACATTGGAGAAAGATGTTCTTTAGATATTCACGGCCTATTCTGGATTCTTAGAAGATGGATATCTTTGTCAATAACTTGATCCCTGAATTGAAATATAGTTTACAAATGCAAGTGTACCCTTCATTCAACAAAATGGTAGATAGTGCCCTCAGAATGGAAGATGTGCTTATAAAGAAAGGAGATATCTCAGTTTGGAAAGAAACACAACAAGGTTCTAGTTCCAAGGAAAAGAACAAATATTGGAAATACGACAAAGATAACAACAGAAACGTTGTTAATGATAGAGTGGTAGACACTGTTAAAACAAACTCAAAATCCATGATATTTAACTTAGCTGGTGGTACACAAGCACTCAAAGCAGCTGAAACCGCAACAGAAAATCCTCCGAAGAAATTAAAAGAGTGGTTTAAAGAGAAACCTTGGCTTTCAAAACCTAAACGCGACTTCACTCCTCTGGAAGAATCATATGAATCCACTTTTAAGACTTTATTAGAAAATAATCTGATAACATTACCAGACAACTCTAGGCCATATGATCCAGAAGTCAAACCAAAATGGTGAAGAGAAAATAACTGTGAATACCATCAAAACAAAGGTCATAACACAAACAACTGCATGAAGATCAAACATGAGATTCAAGATCTCATTAACGCTGGAATAATTGTTGTTGGAAATCACACGGCTAATGTTGATCACAAAGCTTTTAAATTTCCCTTACCTGTTTATGAACAAGGTGATTCCTCAAAATCAAAAGGAGATGCCAAAGTCAATTACACCTACACTAACAATGACAATGTGATCAACATGAGTGAATATTCCCAACTTGAATATTGCAGTGTGATCATAATTAAAGATAAACAAAATGAAGCACAAACTGCAAATGTTGTGACCCGCGCTCAAAAGAAGGTTACTCTCCAAGGAGCTAGTTCCTCAACTCCTTCTCAAACAACATCAAACTTACCAACTTATTCAAAAAGACAAACATATACAACTATGGCTAAATCTAAACAACTGGCTTCATCATCCTCTCCTGGTTATAGCATTGTCGAACAGTTGAAAAGAATGAACACTTAAATCTCCATTTTTGAATTGCTTAAAATCTATTCTTCTCATAAAGAGATCCTGGACAAAGTGTTTCTCACTACTAATGTCCCAAAAGATTTAGATGTCGATCAGTTTCAATCTATGGTGGGTCACATGACTTCACCTCATTATCTCACTTTCTCTGAAGAAAATGACAACTCACCAAATCACCCACATAACTAGCCATTACACATTGAAGCTATGATCCATAAACACCGAGTTAAACGTGTTTTGATAGATGGAGGCGCTGGGTTAAATATTTGTACCTACAATCTACTGACACAATTGGGCTTTTCTGAAAATGTCATTGATCCAACAAAGAAAATAACAATCAAAGCTTATGATGAAGAAGAAAGAACCTCTAAAGGTCTCGTACTATTACCGATCTGTGTAGGACCTGTAGAAAGAGATGTTATTTTTCAGGTGCTTGATCTTTCTCTGTCATACAACTTTTTACTAGGCAGGCCATGGATTCACGAAATGAAGGCAGTACCATCTACATATCATCAATGCTTGAAATTTCATTATAATGGAGTTGAAGTCAGTATTCCTACTGATACAAACTACCCCTATAATGCATTAATAAAGAGTGTTGATAACTTTGTTCCTCATAATAGAGCAACCTCTATAGCTGAAAGTTTAGAAACTTTGATGAAAGATTCAAAAAAGAAATTGAAAATCACAGATATTGGCATAGATGGATACAAGATAGAACCTGTACTTTCACTAATCTCTATCCCCCCATCACCAAGACAGTCGGGAAACCCATCAGAGGTTATGAGGGCACAAACTTCAACTCCAAATGTCATTTATGATGGTCTCTTTATACATTCGTCTACTTCCCTTGCAGATGAAATAGAAGAGGATGTTGTTCTCAAATGGCTTTTTAAAGAAGATAGTGAAAACAAAGAAGTACAACATTGTGATATTTCCCTGACATAATATGGTCCAGGCTATAAGATGATTCAATGCATGAGATATCCAGGTACCGATCCTCTAGGAAAGCATCAAGAAGGTATTGTTGAACCTATTCAGCTACAAACTAAGTCTATGAATGATAAAGTTGGATTGGGATAGAATCCCAGAAAGACATCAAACCAGAAACATACTTCTCATCATCAGTCTAAGTGGAGGAAAAAAGTACTACGCTCAACATCATAGGAGGTAAACAATCAACGAAGTCAGGAAGAGTATGAAAAGGAACAAGAAGATTTGGAAATTGAGAGAGTGGAAGCATCTGGTAATCAAGTTCTAATTGTATCATAAATGACACTACAAGAAGTAGAAGTCCCAGAGGATATGAGAGAAGAGGTAGAAAGAATTAGAGAATTGTTTGCACCACTAAAAATTCCAATCACATACACTGGTAGACAATAAATAGATGATTCAAAAACTGACTCGAATGAGTATAAATGGGGTCCAAATCATCTCTTAGATGCATCTACTACAGAAGCTCCAGAAAAATCTAGTGATATCATAGATGAAACATAAGAGTTGATACGCTTAAAGCTGCAAAAGGAAATAGAGGAAAACAAACTAAAAATACAAGAAGACTATGAACAAATACTGAAAGAAGAAAGAATACAATACAAATCTTTTCCTACCATATCTCCCTCTAATAAGACAAAACACATTAGGTATATAATTACACAAGAAGAATTAGAAGCTATAGAAGCAGAACCAGTCATTAGTCGAGAGGAAGCTGAATGGAATAGACGATAGAGGCTCACAGAGCCATCAAGGTTATGTCAACAAGTATGTCAAATACAAGTGATCAATAAACCAAATAACAAAGGAACTTGCAGCATCAAAGATGTAGGTATTGACACTATACATACTTTTACTCAATCATTTAAAGAAGAGTCAGAAACCTCCTCTTATGACTCTGATAACTTTGACAGAACTTCTATTTATGACACTACCTATTTGACATCACACTATGACTACTCTGTCATGAATGACGAGAATCTCTCTATTGACCCTGTTACTGTCGAACCACAATATGTAATCCAGCTTGGCATAGAGCACAGTGCTAGGAGTAGGTTTGTTGGATCAGGTCAACTAAATATTAACGTGCACTTCGATGATCATGTTGTAACTCTTCCCGATCTTGAGACATTTACGCAAGATAGTCTTCTGGAACTCAAATTTTCTGTTCAAAGTTATGATGATAATATCGTGAACTTGTCCAAACTTTATCCTTGATACATCCTGAACTAATTGACTGTAGTCTCCAAAACCAACCTATCAATGTACCTATCTTTGCCAATGACTACACGTGAGCCTACTATCTTAATGTAGTTGAACCAATTGACTCTTCCACCAGTGAGCAAAGTGGGAACATGACTGAAATAGACATCAAGTATCTTAGTCGCAAAAATAAAATAAAAAAGATCTGATGGCAAAAACCACATTGTGGCGGTGTCAGAATAAAAAATAGAGAAAATAAAGGACATACCTAAGGGTGAAAACCTCTCTGAGGCACCTGAAGGTGAGATACTTGATATACTGCCGAGTCACTTCTAGGAAAGGTCTTCAATATTGATTAAACCAACTCAGCCAATAAATATTGGGAGTCCAGAGACACCACAAATCATCCACTTAGCTCAATCACTATCAGCAAAAGAGTTAAAAGATTTCACCAGCCTCTTTTCAGAAAAGAAGATCAACTTTGCATGGACATACTCCGATATGCCAGGTGTAGATCCTAATCTCATCATGTATTGTCTTTCTATTACACCAAGAGTTAAAACAGTTAAGAAAAACCTCTGTAAGATGCACCCTAATGTGGCACAACTAGCCAAGGATGAGCTAGTAAAATTGCTAAAAGATGGGTTTATCAGAGATATAGACTATGCATAATGTATATCAAACATAGTACTTGTATCAAAGGCAGACAAATCCATTAGGGTTTGCACAGACTTCATATATCTCAACAAAGCTTGTCCAAAGGATGATTTTTCATTGCCCAACATTGATATAATAGTGGATATGATTGCTAGGTATGAGATGCACTCATTAATGGATGGATTCTTTGGTTATAATAAGATCAAAATAGCTCCTGGAGATCAAGAAAAGACAACCTTCACCTGTGCATAGGGAACCTTTTGCTGGAATGCCATGCCATTTGGGCTAAAGAATGTAGGAGCAACTTACCAAAGAGCAGTAACTACTATCTTCCACGATATGATGCACAAAAACATGGAATATTATTTTGATGACACCTTATTAAAGACCATGAAGAGATCCACACATATTCAAGAGCTATGTATCATACTAGATAGAATGGAAAAATTCAAGCTCCGACAAAATCCTAAAAAGTGTGCATTCAGAGTGACATCAGGGAAATTGCTTGGTTACATTATTTCAAAGAAAGGAATTGAGGTTGATCCTGAGAAGGTCCAAGCCATAATGGAAATGCCACCTCCAAAGAATATCAATCAAATGAGAAGTTTTCAAGGACATCTCTAGTCAATAACATGCTTTATTTCTCAGCTAGCAGATAGAGCTCAACCATTCACAAAAGTATTGAGGAAAGGAGTAACATACAACTGGGATGTGGAATGTGAGAAGCACTTTCAACAAATCAAAGAATACCTATCTAAGCCACCAATATTAATGCAACCAATTGAAGGGATACCATTAATTATATACATATCAGCTACCGATACATCACTGGGGGCACTTCTGGCACAACAAGATGAGAATAAAATGGAACCAACTATATATTATATCAGTGGAACTTTGGTGTCCTACGAGATTAACTATACTATAATAGAAAAAGTTGGTTTGGAATTAGTTTTTGCATCACAGAAATTGAGACACTACATGTTAGCACATTCAATCAAGCTGGTGGCTAAGATTGATCCGCTCAAATATCTTCTCAGCAATGCAACACTTATAGGAAGATTGGCTAACTAGGTCATGGTTCTTACAAAATTTGATATTAAATATGTAGAATGCAATACCATCAAAGGACAAGTCATTGCAGATCAACTTGCTGATGCTCCACTTGAAGACAGTCAACCTTTGCACATAGAATTTCTAGATGAATCCATCATGCACCATACTCAATGATCATGGAAGATGTTCTTTGATGGGTCTTTCACTCAACATGGTTCTGGTGCTGGAATACTTTTTATTATTCCTCAAAGATATTCAATCCCAAAGGATTACAAGATTCTCTTCCCTTGCACAAACAACATTGTTTAATATGAAGCTTTGGTAAATGGGATCAAGTTAGCTATCAAATAAAAGGTTGTTGAGTTACACATCTATGAAGATTCTTAGCTAATCATCTGTTGGCAAATGCACACTCCAATGAGAAATTGTAGGTGATTGAAGGTATTGTCATTTACACAGGCACTGACATCGACAGATAGTTTACCGACAACGACAAAGATGAATACCATCACCCTAGATGACATGATTTTGTTTATTATATTTTGTATTTAATTGTTAAATCTTTTTGTAAGCCGACAAGGTGAATTGCAATAAGACTCATATAAGTATGAGATCTTGTAGGATCATTTATGTATGAAATGTAATAGGCAGATGTGAACATGCGAATATTAAGGCAAATTTTGGAATAAGGTTTATGGAAGTTGTATGAGCTTAAACCGGTACTGAACTTGGCATAGAAGATGCTGAACCAAAGCAGTACATGATATTGGATTTGCTTAATCCATTTTTTTAAGTCAATGAGACTTCCCTTTTGTAATTAAGTAGTGAGCTTTAGGCAATTGGCCTTCCTGCATGTGCAGGCCCCTATTGTAAGTAATATTCATTTATTGGCCAGTGAGTGAATATTGTGGGTCACAAATCCCACCAAGGTTTTTCCCACACCGGGTTTCCTCGTTAAAAATATTGTGTTAGGGTGTGCTTTCTATGTTGTGGTTATTGATCTTATTTACTGCATTTATTCTAGTTTACCGATACACTATTTTGGAATGTAATTTGTATAATAAGATTTAAAAATCTGTTAACCGGCAAGATACTGATTCACACCCCCCCCCCTCAGCATCTTTGGGAATTCTAACAATTGGTATTAGAGCTTGGTCCTCTTTTTTCAAAAGCCTAACAGCTTGAGGAAGATTCTGACACTGGTACAGATGGATAATATGATAAAGCAATTGGAAACATCTCTTGCAGGTTATGATGTAGAAAAGTTGAAAAATAAGAAACTTGAAGATGATCTGAAGGTTGCACAGAAATTCATTCAAGGACTTCAAGAAAATCTGACTATTGCTAGGAACAAAAGAAGAGAACTTCATGAGAAGATACAGAGTGATGATGATGAAAAGGAAACTCTTAATGATCTTGTAAGCAAGTTGAAGCAAGAAAAAATGACCTTGAGAAATGAAATGCAAGATATGACTATGAGGTTTTGTAAAGACATTGAAGACTGAAAGAAGAATGAAGATGACTTGACTAGGAGAATCAATGAAGCTGGAAATGAAAATCTAAGACTTAGTCACGAAAATGATATGTTGAAGACAAATATGATTCACTTAGAGCATGATAAAACTGAACTCATGAGATAGAAAGATTTCTTAGAAATGAGTTGGCTACTGCAAATCAACACAAGGAGATGTTGGGACTGATTAAAATTGAGTCAAGTTTAGAGGCCCAATCCAAAAATTTGCTCTGCATACCTAAATAAGTCAGTTTGAATGGCCTAGTTAGCAAAGGGGTAAAATGGAGCCAGTTGATTTTCAGAGGGTAAGGCTCAGGATTCATGTCCCACACCTTTCATTTGGCCTATTCAGTGATGTGCAACTTTCAGAATTCAATTTGGATAAGTTTTTGAGGTACCCGTTTTGAGGGGTGAGCTGAAAGTGCATTCTAGGCACAAATGCAATTTTTATGGAGTAGCCTTCTTTGAGCGATTATATATTTTGCCCTGTTGATCACCATGAAAAAATTCAAAATGGATTCAATTTTATGCATTAATGTGAGTCACCCTGCAAAATTTCAGGTCTTGACGAATCCATTTGCTCAGTTTTTGAAGCCGATTCCGTTTGCAGTTTCTATGTTTTGGGCAAGTCCCTGTTTCGACAGCTGGTCGGAGCCCTATTTTGCACAATTGTAAAACTTCCCTCAGTAAGAATCATGCCAAAGTGTTTCTTCCAGGTTGATGTCAGTATAAATGGTGAGCTACCTTTCAAATTTCAAGTCCTTATGAATCCGTTTGCTCAATTTTCAAAGCTCAATCCGTTTGTAGTTTATGATGTTTGCACAAGTGTAAAAATGTCCTGGTGAGCGTCATGTCAAAATGTTTGTTCCGGGCTAATGTTGGTATAAATGGTGAGCTACATTTCAAATTTCAAGCTTTTATCAATCCGTTTGATCGGTTTTCAAAAGGACTCATTTTGCCATCAAATTCAGTTATCCGCACTTCCAGTGTTATATCAGTTAATGTAGCCGTTTTGGTGAGCGCGCCGTTTGCATCCTGTCAGTCGGGTGATCAAACTGAGAATTCAAAGATTTAATATGTACTTAAAGGTACCTATGTTCCAAATTTGAGAGCTTACGGAGGTCGTTTGGTATTTTTAAGAAAGGCGTCATGTGTTGCCAGAACATTGACTTCATCAGGTCCGCAGTGTCGACAAAGCCAGTTGGGCATTTTCGGAAATTATTATCTCTTCGCTCGGGACTCGTCTTGAGAAACCGTTTGGTAGATATCATCCTTGTATATCAAAGTACACGCCTGTCAGATGGCGAGCTCCAGAAAGGTGTTTTGACAGGTTTGAAAATTACGTCTTCGCGATTAAATGCGAAAATTGTGGCGTAATTGCCTGAAAGATGTAAAATGCAATTTTATGATCCGAAAATGGTGCCGATCGATTCCAGAGGTGTGTTTGAGGTTCCTGAAGCATTCCGAAGGTCAGTTGCTTGAAAACGAAATTTTTTTTAGTCAGACCCACTTTGGGGCCTGACCTGGCTCGATTGCAATTCGCCAGTAAGATGGTAAAAGGCGACTTCATTTGATTGTGGATGGATAGACATATATCCAAAATGCTAATGTGTAGGCCAAAGTGAGAAATATGTCACTTCATGTTATTTTGCAAGTAATATAAACACACTAGATGAGGTTGAGGAGTCAATGCTGTCACTATATTGTGAGAGGGCATAGATTAAAGATGGCTGGAGACAATATCAGTTTTAATATGGAGAGAGATTTTGATCGCATAATATTTGTTGAAATGTTTGAGCATATAAAAACTACGGAAGGCTCCCAAGGATATGAATTTCTACCAAATCAAACCCCCCTCATGTGCCTTTTCATCCTGTGCATAGAAGGAGACAACAGCAAACAACACACAGCCAATTTCAATAGCGAATGCAACATAGCAAATAAAAGTCAGCCAATGATTTTTCTTTCTACGTGGTGTTTTGGGGCTGCTGTCAAATGCTATTGCAAGTTTATGTGGTGTTTGAAGTGTAGCAAAGAAACCATGCTATGGCAGATCATGTTTTTGACAAAGGGGTTGTAGGAAGATGTAAAGCAAATATTCCAAATTCTAGTTAACTTCCTCCCTCACATGGTCTCCTTTGGGTAGCAACAGCAGCAAATTAAATAATCAAACAAATGAACCAGCTCCCCCTTGTCTGTGACATAACTGGTGTTTCAAAGGCTACAAAACCATCAAGCAAATCCCCTTCACGTGGCATGAAAAACATGTAAAACTCTGAGTTAATGCCAGAGCCAGCACCATTTAGTCCCTGGGTTTGGAGGAGGTATTCAAAACTTTTCAAATAAATGCAGATTGAGGCGTTGGATTCCTACAAATTACAAATTGGTTAATGGTAATCCAAATGGCCTAAACTTTGTTTTCCTCCCTGCTGTGTGGAGTAGAGCTCTAGAGATTTAAAAGCCCATTGCAAACAGCAGCCACGTGGTGTTTGGGGGAGTGAAGTTATCATCCAAAGCTTCCAGCAAATGCACATTCTCAGGTGTAAAATAAACCCATTATCTTCTACAAATGCCTTAGCAGCTGCAAATCATTTTCTTCCCTTGTGCATTGGGCCTGCGTGGAATGAAGAAGGTTTTAGAAGTTTAATGAATGAAATTGGCAAGTTAAAACCCCTGTGAAAGGGAGAAGAGGAATAAGTTTTAAACCAAATGTGATCTGTAGATGCAAACAACAATTAGATTTTCCCTCCACGTGAGCCTTTCAAGAGAATGCAAATCAAATAAGATGCCAAAGACTTCTCCTTTGCCTAAAAATAGAGGCATTCAAGTTATAAATGAAAGGCAGCCATTAAAAACGCAGGAAAAGCTTCAAAAGGGCATTCCCAGGCAAAACGTTTTGTCCCACATTGGCTGGGCAAGAGCATTTTTAAATGTTTAAATGTAAATCCGCACTGTAGTAATATGTCTAAGCCTTAAGGGCTTTTGACACAAGATGCCCATGGGCGCCCAAGGCGGGCCCACACGTGAGCACGTTTCCCGAGGCAATGGAAGAGTTGACTGGACGAAGACCAAGTGGACCCCACGTAGGCACGCTTACCGAGGCAAACAAGCAAAATTTTGCAGACGAAGGTCGGGTTAACGAGTGAGCAGGTTCGAGATGGATCGACGGTGCGCGCTATTTCGCAAAGGGAAGATGCACGCGAGTTAAACCAGCGAAATAGCGAAAGTGAACGAGATCCATCCACGTGGCACGTAGGTGGCGGGTACAGTCGGCGGTCCAGCAGGCGGGTCCCGGTGAGGTGGCACACAGGTGGCGATGATGTGGCAGCCAAGTGGCAGTGACGAAGCAGATGACGTGGCGATGATGAGGTGTCATCCTAGGTGGCGTCCGGTCAACCCCATCGACTAATCAGAGGCCGCCACGTGGCGAGGCGTCAGAGCACAAATGGAGGCAAAAATCAAATTTAAAATGATTAAATGATATAGTTTAAACTATAGAGAATTTCGAAAAATTTAAATGATGGGTCCATGTTGAGGATTAATTCGCCCAGGGCTCAATGTTTTGCCAAAATATAAAGTATTATATATTTTCGGAAAGCTCTCGGAGTGAGGAATCCGATTATGAAGTTAATTTTGGCAAATGTGGGATGTTTTGGATGCAGTTTTCACGGGAACAAAATTCAGTTAGGGAGGAGAGACACTTGGCAATTTTCAGTTGTGAATTTGTTTTTCTTCCCTCCTCTTTTTATTCCCCATTCTTCTCAGTTGTAAGGGTTCCAGAAATTTGGAAAATGCTCCAGATTTGATGGCTTCCATTTCTGAATGTCATGACCCAAATTTGTAAATGCTTCTGGTTTGTTTCAGGGTACAGAAGATTGCAGTGCATTGTTGTAAATGTGATTTTAGTTGTAGGTCTTGCTTGTGTCAGGCATGAGTAAATTCCTCACAGTATTGTCTCTGTGTAAGTATTTCATTATTATGAATTGAATCCTCAAGGAGGATAAGATTTGTCAATTTCAAGGAAATTGTGTGATTGTTTATAGGTATCCTTCAAGGAAGGTTTTAAACTCTGTAGTCAATCATAAATGATGAAATATATTTCTAGATCTGATAAAATTGTGAATGAGTCAAATAGTGCATTAATATAAGGTATTGATGCATGAATATCTTGTTTAAGGAAAACAAATTTGCATCTATGATTCATATTTGTGGTTCTGTCTGTGACTCTGTTGCCCAATGAACAAGGCACTGGTCTTGCAAGTTTGGGGATGTTTTCAGATATACATTTAAAAGATAAATCTATTTTCCCTTCATGTTTAGGGGTGTTTGTGTTCCATTCTTTCAAAGCTCTGTTTCATCCTATCGTTTGTATAGATCTAGCCAATCTGTAAAGTTTCCTAATATGTTGAGCTTGTGAAATGATTTGTCTGCTCATTGTTGATGCAGTCTTATTTTGTGATTGTTGTATTCAATGCATCAAAAGGGTGTCCCCCCCTAGGTCTAGCAGAACCTGAAGTGCAGGAGGATCATTAGGATCCTATGTTATGTTGTCCAAGCCCTGAGGTGTTTCATTGATTGAGATCGGCTATCTCATAGATAGATTTGCAGGTGTCTTGGGTTATCACTTTTGGTGAACAACAGGAGAAATTCAAGAAAAGCTCAGAAGAACTTGATGATATGCTGAAAATTCAGAAACCTAATGGAGATACTAATGGTCTTGGCTTTGAAGTTGGTGAAATCTCTGGTATTGCAAACAGTAATGATCACAATAAACCGGTAAGACAACCTAATGCCTACAAATTTAATGGGAAATGCTTTAACTGTAACAAGTATGGTCATAGAGCAAATTAGTGTAGATCTAGAAACTATTAGAACACCAATGCACACACCAGTCAATGTTCTAAATGCAACAAAATTGGTCATAATTCAGAAAATTGTAGAATGAATGTAAGATGTTATGTTTGTGGAAGATTTGGACACTTATCTAATCAATGCAGAACACAAACCGGCATAGGATATGGAAAAGCTATTCAGAAAAATAATGTGACTTGTTATGCTTGTAACAAGATTGGACATATTGCAAAATTTTGTAGAAGTAAGGCATCATTGGCAAATAAAAAAAGACCCAGTTTGAAAGGTAAAGAGAAGGTTGAAGAAGTAAAGCAAGAATTTTCAAAACAATGGATTAGAAAGTCGGATCAGAATGTTAATGAAGTTATTCCTTCATCGGTAGAACATAGTATCACTCCATCGGGAGGAGATTCTTCATCTAACTGAAAATAAATCCCTTGAGGGTATGGTAAAAAATTTAAAAACATGCTAGTTTACCCTCGGTTAATGGTGAGAAGTTGAATTACTTCTTTACCGGCAGATGTGTTAAGTTTTCACTTAACCGACAGACATTTATTATGGTAGTTGAAGGAAATGACATTATAAAGCAAGTGTTTTTCACTCTTTTTCACTCATCGAGCATTCAAACTTCCTTAGACCGCAAAAAACCCGAGCGAAGGCATCCACAATGAGAGGTGAAGCAAATCATTCAAGCATTCAAATCTAAAGGTAGATTAAGGTATTTATACAATGGCTTCGTCCTCTGCATTGGAATTCATTGCAAACCCTACTGTAATTGAAGTGATTAAATGCCCTAGGCTCGTATTTAAAATTATTCCCAAAGTAGCAAAGAAGGATGATAACCTAGGAGCATTTTCTAAAATACCCAAAGGAGTTGCATATGTTGAAGACCCTAGAATTTACATACATTGTCATATTGAGGAACTTGGCGATAATGATATTATGAACATGTATAGGATAGTAATATGTGATGAGAATGGTAATGTGAAACCAGAACACAAGACAGTTGAAACCCTAGGTTTTGTGGAGATACTTAGCATTCCTAATTTTCCTAAAGAGGTTATAAGGATTGTATTGAGCAAAGTTCATGGGGAGTTCTTTTGGCTAAATTCCATCCATAAGATAACAAGAGAAGTAGTTAGGGTAGTGACTGGCTTACCTTCCACCGGTAGCAGAGAAGAGAATGGAAAGAAGGTCTCTAATGACATTGTAATGACCCTAACTGGTGCAACACATGAGAGTAGATCCCTGAGAGTAAATGATGTCAAGGATATCAATGTAAGATTCATTAGCATGATTCTTGGATACAAAGCTACACATGCCAACAGATTAAACTCTGTTTCTAACTTTTATGTATCAAAAGTGCTTATGACTTAGTAAACAGTAATGCAAAAATTGACATATGTGAATGGTTCAAGGATGAACTAATTGACAATTTGAAGAAAATTAAAGGAGAAAAGAAAGGCATATTTAGATTTGGTAACATACTTGTGTGTCTATTGCTATATATCACTAAGGAAGTTCCTGGTATTGGCAGAAAAGAATTTGGTTTTGACATACCGGTAGGAAAACAACTTTTGGATATCTTTAACAACATGGGAGATGATAGGGAGAAGAACATAATTGAACACTTTCATGCATTAAAGGCTAGAATAAAGACTAGGGAAAGACTATCTCAAGCTATAGTAGACAAATACCAAAAGGAGATATGCTTTGTTATAAAGAAAGATGAAATTTGGATGGAGGCAGTGGTTTCGAGAACAATTTGGGTAACTGAAATGGGTTATGAGGCAGATGAAAACATAATAGAAACATATGCTAAAGCCCTTCTAGAAGCTCCTAAAGAACTAACAAAAGAAGTATTTGGAAATGCATAAACTATTGAAAGAAAAGTTCAATCACATAAACAAATAAAGAAAACAGAACAAACAATTAGAAAAGCAACAAGACAGGCTAAAGTAATCAAAGAAGATTTGTTGAATATTACTGGTATTAAGGAGAGTGACATGGAAGGACTACAACCGAAAACACATCTTTCACCGGTTGGTACCTCCTCTAACAGTGAAATACCGGCAGAGTTTCAGAGAGTTGAAAGGAAAGGAAACCTTCACCGGTACCCGCTCCTACACCCAAGAGAACAAGACGGAAACAACAAGCAGTAAGGCCTCCGACAAAGAAAATAACACCCAGGAAGAAGAAGGAGAAACAAGTTATTCCTCCTCTAGAAAATATTTTAAATGAAATAACTGAAGATGGTAACTTGTCAAATGTTATCAAGTTGTATAACACTTCTACTAATGAGGAAAATGAAAGTATAGAAAATAGTGTTATTTTACACCTAGACATTTACAAGAAATTTTTGATAGAAGTTGTAGATGACTTAGCAAGTGACTTGTACAGAAGGTTAGATGCAAAAAGGTTAGCAATTGTTGAACTGGATAAGAAGATTAAGGTAGAAAAAATACTTGCAGTTCACCCAGTAAAATCAGCAGAAGAAATTGATGAACTGATAAGTGAGGCTAACAGGACTGTATTTTCAACTGGTCACCAACATGTAGCATTAATGGCTGGTAGAGTGAATGAGATCACTGAAGAGACAACAGACAAATGGGATATCTTCTTTGTGGAGAAGGAAAAGAAAGAACTTAAAACACCAAAGACTTTTAGAGTCTATCAAAAGGATAAGGATAAAGGTAAAGGCAAGATAGGTGGTCCTCCGAGCATAAAAGTAACAGATAACTTGCCCGCACCTCCTTCTGATACTCCACCAGCACAAACTGTTGATACAACACCAGTAACGGATAATGTTGAGAGTATGGAGACAACACATGAAGATCCTAATCCTGATTTAGAAGTATTATATACTATGAATATTGATACACAAGAGGTTAACATTGTGGTTGATAAGGAAACAATTGAGAAGAGAGATGTGGCAACTGAGCCACCGACATAAAACATTGCAGTTGAGACAAATGTTGAGGATACAGTTGGAAATATTGAGATTGGGATTAAAACACATTCTGAACAGTCAACTGATCCCCTAGATACTGGAAAGATAGATACCACTAATGTTCACACTGAAAAACCTACTGAGTTAGAGCAACCGGCTACTGATAAATCTATTGAGATACCGACAATGGTCAATTTAGAGGTACATATAGAGAAACCAGTAGAAAACACTAAGACACAATCAGAAAAATTGGCAATGGAAAGCACAGAGAAACCGACAGAGGTACATTCTGAGAAACATGAAGAGAAAAAGGTTTAGACAGAGACAGTGCCACCGACAACAGCTGAAAAACCCAAACCTTTGCTAGTAGAAATGCAGACTCAAACTGACCTACCAAAGGTCATCATAAACAAAGAGGTTACTCACACCGGTGGATTACAGATCGTTAAGGCAGTTGGACAGTCATCTGGCTCCTCATTAACAGAATTCAGACCGACAAATATAACAGAGGTATTACTGGATTCCATCAAGAAAATCACAGAGTGTAATGCAGAGGCTTATAAGGCAATTGATGACACCATTCTAATTTTGAAATTGATTGCACCTAAGTGCAATGTAGAAAATAAAGATTGTTTGAGCCAATTAGACGCATTGTCTAAGTACATAACCAACAACCTACTAACAATTGAGCAGTTCAATAAGGAGACTTTCAGTGAGAAAATGAATAAAGAGAAAGAAAAATTCTTTGAAGAATCAATAAACAGATGTAAGGAACATATTGACACATTATTACCAGCACTAGGCAAGACAATAATAGAATTTAAGGAACTGTACAGAGACACCTGCAAGACTGATCTTCTGACAGTGGATATTGACAAGGAAATCAGCAAAGTACAAAAATAAATAAATGATATAGCTGACAATATAATTGGTTCATCAGAACCAATATCAGTTATAGAACAAGAGATAGCTGGATTTGAGGAGAAAATTGAGAAATTGGAAAAGGAGAAGGAAAGAATAAAATACATGACTAAGGAACTCAAATGTAGACTAGGTATGAAACTAGACATCCTCATCTCCTTGAGAAAAGAGATTTCAGAGGCTCCTGTTCCAGGACTTAAGACACCGGAAGAGAAAATGCACATACTCACCGGTACCATCCAAATGATAGAAGCAACATTGAAGGATAGTGAGAGGTTCACTAACAGCTTGAATTTTGCATTAGCGGATCTATAGCAGATTGTAACCCAACAGTTATAGAGATCTTGACCTACACTCAATTGACATTAATTGACAGCCTTTGTCATTGATGCCAAAGGGGGAGTAGTAGAATGAGAAAAATGATTCGCAGAAGACATCATCTGCTAAGGGGGAGCACACAGTTTTGGCAAGATTTTTTGGACAACACATTTTTGGATACAATTTTGAATTTTTCTCATGAGTGTTGGCATCAATGCCAAAGGGGGATATTGTTGGTAAATGCACACTCCAATGAGAAATTGTAGGTGATTGAAGGTATTGTCATTGATGGCAACCTTACAACCCTATGACACTGGCAAACATAGGCACCAACACCGACATATAGTTTACCGGCAGTGGCAAAGATGAATATCGACACCCTGGCCGACAGGATTTTGTTTATTATATTTTATATTTAATTGTAAAATATTTTTGTAAGCCGACAAGGCAAATTGTAATAAGACTCATATAAGTAAGAGATCTTGTAGGATCATTTATGTATGAAATGTAATAGGCAGATGTGAACATGCGAATATTAAGGCAGATTTTGGAATAAGGTTTATGGAAGTTGTATGAGCTTAAACTAGTACTGAACCTGGCATAGCAGATGCTGAACCAAAGAAGTACATGATATTGGATTTGCTTAATCCAATTTTTTAAGTCAGTGAGACTTCCCTTTTTTAATTAAGCAGTGAGCTTTAGGCAGTTGGCCTTCCTGCATGTGCAGGCCCCTATTGTAAGTAATATTCATTTATTGGCCAGTGAGTGAATATTGTGGGTCACAAATCCCACCGAGGTTTTTCCCACATCGGGTTTCCTCATTAAAAGTATTGTGTTATGTTGTGCTTTCTATGTTGTGGTTAAAAGACTCGAGATGAGAAACTGATGCCTTATAAGAGAATGTTTGATGATCTCAAGAAATATTTTACTTTTGTATCATTTCAGCAGATGTTATGGCCACCTTGGCATCTATACTAGAGTTATAAGAATCTAATTTTTGCTTTGAATTCTTGGTGGAAGAGCTATAATATCCTACCTATGATTCTCCTGAGTCCCAGATAATCTATTCTATTATTGGGCATGACTCATCTTGCTACAACCACATTTACTCTTGCCTGCGTGATCAAAATATCCCTTCTAATCTTACCCGTAATGAGAAAAGGAACCTAATCCGAAATATTTGACGGTACGTAATCATCACTAACGATCTATTTAGGCGAGGTTTGGATGGTACTTTGATTAGGTTTCTAGAAACTGAAGAGTCCCAATGTGCAATATCTGAAGTCCATGAAGGTATTTGTGAATCTCATTCAAATGGTCTAACTTTAGCTCGA
The DNA here is from genome assembly GCF_030272615.1 of Cryptomeria japonica. Taxonomy (NCBI): domain Eukaryota; kingdom Viridiplantae; phylum Streptophyta; class Pinopsida; order Cupressales; family Cupressaceae; genus Cryptomeria; species Cryptomeria japonica. The sequence continues at coordinate 334,574,557 of NC_081406.1, forward strand.
AAACTACTAAAGGTTGGCTACTATTGGCAAGATATGGAGAAAGATGCTATAAAGTTTGCTAAAACTTTTCAGAAGTGTGCTCTACATGGGAATCTCATACATGCTCCAACAAGGGATCTTATACCCTTCGTCACACATTGGCCTTTTCAACAATGGACATTTGATCTCATTGGCCAAATATATCCTGCATCATCTAATAGACACAAGTTTATCATAACTGTCACTGAGTACTTCACTAAGTGGGTAGAAGCGGTTCCGCTCATCAAAGAAACCGGTAAACAAATAGCTATGTTCATCCTTAACTATATTATCTGCAGGTATGGGATACCTTCTTCAATTGTGATTGACAATAGAGGGCAGTTCAAGAACAAAGATCTAGACGAGCTCTGTGAAAAATTCAAAATCAAACATCACTGGTCATCCATTTATTACCCTCAAGGTAATGGACAAATTGAAGCATCTAACAAAAATATGCTGACTATCTTACACAAAACAATAAGTAAATCTGGAAAGGATTGGCATCTGCAGCTCAATCCTGCACTATGGGCTTATAGAACAAGTATCAGAACACCTACTGGGGCTACACCTTTTTCTTTGGCGTATGGATCCAAAGCAGTCTTACCTATTGAGGTGGAAATACCATCTTTTAGAGTTTGTTTGCAAGGTCTTGTTACTGCTGAAGACTATAAAACATCTAGATTGCAAGAACTCGAATTGTTGGATGAACGTTGGCAAGTGGCGTTTGATCATCTAAGAGCTTATCAAAAGAGAACGTCTAGAGGTTATAACAAGAAGGTTCGACAACAAAAATTTCAAGTTGGTGACCTTGTTCTAAGAGAAAATCCTAAAAATCAACAGTTTCAAGACAACAAAGGGAAGTTTGAACCCAACTGGCTGGGTCCCTACATCGTTACAACAATATTTGGCTCTGGTGCCTATCAACTCTCAAGATCAGAGGGGGAACAACTCCGTGAACCAATCAACATCATCCACTTAAAAAAATTCTTCACTTAGTATTCTCTACTTCAGCAACCTGTACAACTAAAATGTCTTTTAAAAAATCATAAAAATCATAAAATGTCCTGAAAAAATCATAAAAAAAAGAAGAAGAATCTTTGCCAAGCAGGTGAAAACCTGGTAAACAGGCGCCTCTTGCACTAAAGCGCTCCATCTATCAACACAATGTTTTCATTTCTAGCATCTTTGATTTTGCTTGTACATATCTTTTAGTCGCTTTTGTGACATCCTGGTTCTTTTGGAACTCTTATGACTTGAAACCGATCAATCTCCTAGTCTTAGGGTAATTGACTGAGGAATTTACATGTCCTAAGTAGTATCAGCCAAGTCATGTTTCTATCAGTGATACTCGGTCATCCAATCTGAGTCAGTCACCTGTCTCCTAACTATTGAAGAGTTTTATGATTGAGTAAACAAGCAAAACAAGATTACTGAAAACGATCACTAAACAGTTTGAGATATGGATGAAATTTTCTTTGTGTGTTGTCTTTTTATTGGTTTTCACTTATTATTCCCTCTGTGTAACTCAAGGAAGTCTATCTTGACTAAGAGGAACAAAGATTGGGGGCATAATATTTTTGTTTTTGTTTTCTGCTTGTAGGAATGATTTCGATGACCTGGAAACATCTAATCAGCTGGCTGTTTGTGATAAGTGCTTTCACATCAAGGTGAAATCACCACACATACCTCGGCCCCACTTATTTGTATGCTACAAGGAGGTTGCCATCAATTATTTGTCTATTTTGAGGGAATTTCTTTAATGTGCAATCCATATGTATGCATAATCTGTCCAAGGATATGAACAAAAAAAGGGTCATTGTGGACAAGATAATTAATATTGCATATGAAAAGAAATGAACTCTATTCTGGCTGCTATGTTTGTAAATGCTTAGTGATGAAAATTAAGCATTCCAAATCCAGTGTCTAAGTTTAGGTTGCATTCATTCTCAATTTTATGCATTTCGAGTGATTTTGGCATGATGACAATGATCTTTTTATCTTTTGAATGAGAGTTTGAAGCATCATCATTTCTCAGCTAAGTAGTCTCTTTTTCATCATCATTTCTTCGATCGAGTTCTTGTGTATTGAGATGTTAGCTGTATACATAAGCATATTATATATATAAATACATTTCATTATTACTTGTTTGCATTCATATTATTGCACGAAGAAAAATAAACATTTGCATTACTAGTTACACATTTTCATCATTTTTTGCATATGAAAAGAAACAAAAAAATAAACATCCATATTCATTTGCATTACATACATCCATATTGAAAACATATGCATACATATAGAATAAATCATATAGAAATACATCTCATAATAAATCAACACAAGTACGATGAAACAAAATCAAGATCTCTTATATATCATCATAAATATCTCATAGTACAAATAATATCAATTGTCATATATAATGTCTTATTTGAGCAAGAATCGCATGGGCTATACAAAATGGGGTGTATAACAAAATATAAGAGATATAACAAGGTATCTCTCTACCTCTTCCTCATCGCCAGATGGAGGAGGAGGCGTTTCCTATTGACCAATGTCATGTCTGGGTGCCCTAACTCCCTCAGATCGAGCCATATACTGTGAATATGGAACAACCTACTGCGCTACTAGGACTGCTACGCTATATGCTGCAACATAATAGGATGTTTGACTAGTTTGATGTAAAACCTCCTGCTGAAGAGCATCTCACTTTGCTCTCACCACAACAAGTTGTCGATCGCTCTCAGCTCTAACCTCATCCAGCTGTCAATCTATCTCTACTCTCACTTCTACAAGTTGTCGGTCTCGCTCTTCTAGTTGTGTCTGAGCCACTGTCGACTGTGACTGCAAACCAGTCGATCTAGCTCTCATAGACTGTAGTGTGTCTGCTTCCCCCTGCTCTCTCTTAGGCTCTTTGCCTCCCTCTCCGCCTCCCTTCTCATCTATCTGCTATCTCACCTTCCTAGGATCTTCTCTCTCCTCCTCACCTCCACCCTCTGCTATGCTGGCACCACTAGCCCCATGCCAACAGCTCCAAGGGATCCACCCTCCCCTCTCTGTTGTTGTCTCCCCCCAGCTGGTACCCTACTTTTGCTAGCACTAGGATCACCTTCTATTCGCCTAGGAACCTCCGCTCTTCATCCCTATACCTGTGCTTGTGCAGGGGCCTCATCCTCAACTTCATCTATGAGAGGCACATGCTCTATAAGATCCGTGAATCTGGGAAAGGGATATCTCTGGAACCAATCCCTATACTAGGGCATAACCCTACATCTGCAATGTCCTTCAAATAGTCCCATTGTTATCTCTATAAACTAACTAACTCCTACATGCTCATCTCGTATGACAACCTAGGGGTCCATCCTCATCTCTTCTCGTCTCCATATCGGGCGTAGGTGGTGAACTCCTATGATATACCCTATGGCCTGCCATACTGCCTCATCACCCTAGAAACCATGAATCGCTCCATGATAGATACTAATTGACCGATCAGGGGTCGAGTCATAAACATGTCCCTCCTCTGAGCTCTCAAGTCATCCCATAGCTCCAGACCCCTATATGTTCTCCACACTACAATGATCAAATCATCAAGTTTTCTCCTCCAATACTCTGTCTTGCCTAGATGGGGTTGAGTGACATATCCTGAATATCTATATATGATCGACTAGTGTGGATCTCTAGCATCATCTACTATCGATCTACAAACTGGGATATGCTCCAAGGCCCAAATCTGCAAAACCAAAACTCCTACGGCCATACTCTTCGCCCCTCTATAGGCGATCTCATGCATCTCATGATACATGTGGGATAATAAGAAAGAACCCCACTCTAATCTCTCAAGCTGAGTCAGTAACCTCTCAAGCATTATACCCCAGCCACATAGAAAGCCCTATTGTCCCCTGTCTGGCATGACGAAACAACCTATCATACGTGCTAATACACATGCTAGCGGAAACTAATCACCGTATCTACTCATCATATCATCCCAAGTGATTGCCCACTCAAGAATGTCCTCATTGTGAAATATGCATCTCAAGGCTAAGATACCAGGTTGCTGAGAAGAATCATAGTCAACCTTGTCCCCAGGAAAAGGAATCCTCAAAATACTATACACATCCTCTGGTGTAATAGTCATCTCTCCAACTGGTAGATGAAAGGTGTTATGCTCTGAATAGAAATGCTCAACTAGTGCAGTCAACATCCCATGATTCACATGGATATCAGGCATCTCTAAAAGGTGAGTAAGGACGCACAAATCAATATGTTCTCTATCTACATCTGATAACTCACAGACTAGCCTCATCGTTGGAGGATATACACACCAAAATAGGATATCTGGAAATCGAATCTACAAAAATCAAACAACAAATTATCAACAAGTCATCCAAATGCACTACAAAATATGTTAAACATACACACAAATCCAAATACACAAAATGCCAAATTAAAAATTCAGGTTTTGACTCTAAAACATGCTCGCTGTTTTTCATAGGAATATTCACAGAAAAGCAGAATCTCGTACGAGTCAAGATTACATGTCGAATGATAAATCGTTCCATACGATAAATGGTATACTCTTGCATGATACAATGGGATATTAAGAACAAACCCTTACGAGACATTGGAGAACACCATATGACAAAACACAAGATGGACAGTTTGTCGTATGAAAGACATTCTCTTACCGTACGACAAAATGCCATTAAATGACTTTTCAACGACACTAAAATGCAAATAATTCAACAAAAATTCAAAATTGATGAAATGCAAAGGCTTAAGATTGATCACTAACCGTTGGGTCATAGTTCTGCGGTCGATTATGTCATCTCTAGCACTCGAATCGATGTTCCTCTATTGGGATGGCCATTTTTATTCGCAAAAGGCTTTTCAAATTTCAAACTTGGAGATGTTAAAATGAATTAAAAATGACACTTGGACCTCTTATATAGCCAAAACCCTAATTTTTCAACCTGCTTTGGTAGACATGAAATTTGTACCCTAAGCTAATTGGCCCATCCTGATTCCATTTTCGGGATCAAAATCTAAATCCAATACAATCCTCCTACTCAATTTGGCACAACTGAAACCACTTAGCGCTTTCATCAAATTCTCATTCTTTCATCAATTTGCGCTCAATTTCTCATTAATCAATGCTAAATCTCAATTTCATTCCTCAAATCAAATTCGTGCTCAATTTCTCATCAATCATCGCTAAATCTTCAAATGATCCTTTGACTCAATCTTTGTGCTCAAATCATTATCATTGCCAAAAATTGCCTAAAATCATTGTACCCTCGCTATCTTTCGATTTTGCTTTTGAGGGGGCATACTCATGACCTCATGACCTCACATCTTCAAAGTCGAGAAAATTTTCAAATCTTCATCAAAAGTTGAGAAAAAATATTTTCAACTAAGGAAAATCAATCAAATCCTTATCGCTAGGGGCATCTCAGCTTCATCGCTTCATATCAAGTTGAGATTTCTCGATCATTTGAATCAAATTAATCTCTAGGGGCATATCGATTTCATTGCTTTAAATCAAGTTGATATTGTCTTCATCTGAATCGGTCTCTTAACATTAATCAGTTTCATCGCTTTTCATGAAGCTGATTATTCGGTTAAACTCAATCAAGGGTTTAAAGAGTATCTTTGATCGCACACTCAATCTAAGAAGTTGTTCAGTTTCATCGCATCAAATCAAGATGGATAGTTTATCTTCGCTCATTGTGTCTTGATCCATCAAGTTCAAGATCAATTTTTTCTCCGCTTACTATGTCTAGTTCAATCAAGTTCTAGATCAGTAAGATCCGCTTCTTGATCAATCAAGTTCAAGTTTGGTATCTTTGCTCTTCATCGGTCCTAGTTCAATCAAGTTCGGGATCGGTATTGTTTTAATCAACTTTGTTCAGTTTCATTGCTTCAAAACAAGCTAAACACCTCGCTCTTCACTGGTTTATGATCAATCAAGTTCAAAACTGATATCTATTTGACATCAACTATTCTTTGAACCAACGCGCTTCTCGCACATTAATTCAAAGAGGGGCAAATGTAATACCCTAAAAATGGTCACCTAAACCATGGGATCCTAATCTCGACAACATCACCAAGGTCCTAACCAAAGGCAATTAATTCAACCTTGACCACACCTAATTAATTAATTCTTTAATCATTAATGTTACATGGCAAATGAATCACTCTATATTAATTAAATATTTATTGAATTAATTAACTCATTCCAAGTAAATCATTTTGATCAATTATCCTATTTATTTAATTAAATATCCTAACATATTTAATTAATTAATAAATTTACCATTAATCATAAAAAAAAAATTAATTAAAAAAAAAAAGAGATTTGTTACAAAAGAAGAATTAATATGCAAAAGCAAGAGTTAAATTGAAAATAAAATAAAAGAATTGAATTGAGAGAAGAAATTAAACTTGAGATATTATTTCTTCTTCAAAATTGAGATAACTTGAAATCAGAAAAGCAATTAAATTGAATTAATCTTCTCTAAAATTAGAACTCAAAGCTTTTGAGAAATAAGTTCAATTGCATTGAAAAAGACTTTTTTTCTTGAATAAATCAGAGAATATGCATGGAATCACCTATTTTTATCTCAAGTGCATGGAACTAATTAAATTGTATCTCCAATGAAAACTCAAACTTATAATCTGAATGCATTTCAATCAAGCTATAATTAGAATCTATCTCAAGGTTAACTTAATCTGATCTCTCAATTATTTCAATTATCTTAAATTGTGCTTTTTCTTGAGGAATCTCAACTGCTCATTGCTAATCGATCTTGACCATTGGTCTCTCTTTTGAATCTCTATAAATTCAACGTTCATCTCTCATTCAAAACACCCTAGAGATTTATTTTTATTATGCAATTTTTTCTCTCGAGTCATTTAACATATTGTGTTTTTGAGATTATTGCATCTTAGTTTAGCTTTTTGCATATTTAATTCTATTATGATTGCTTGCATCTATCTAGCTTAATCTTGCATCCATCTAGCATAATCTTATATCCATTTACCTTATTCTCATGCTCATATAGATTAAATCCTTCATCTTGGTGTAGTCTAGTCACTGGTATTGCTTATACAAATATGAGAGCAAGTCTATACTCGCATCTTTTAGAAGGCAATAGGTTGATTTGTTATGGTTTTCATATTCATGATCATATCTGTCTAACCATGCATGTAATGACTTAATTGAAGTGTTGTGTCTTACAAATTGCAGACTTATTCCACTTAACACACACACAGGTCTACTTTTCAAAGGAAGCCAACTTTGCATTCCTAAGGGCTCCATGAGAGAAAACATTGTGAAAAAGAAGCATTGTGGGGCATTGGCAAGTCATTTTAAGATTGACAAGACCCTTGAACTGGTTACAAGATTCTACTTTTGTCTTAGGATGGAGACTGAGATCAAAAAGTATGTGGAAGGTTGTATTATTTGTCAAAAGGCCAAGGGTAGCAGTTCAAATGCAGGTTTGTATAGCCCTTTTCCCATACCAAACAAGCCATGGGATTCGATCAGTATGGATTTTGTATTAGGACTCCCAAAGACCAAATAGGGTTATGACAACATCTATGTAGTTGTTGATAGGTTTTCAAAAATGACTCACTTCCTACCTTTTAAAACCACACATGATGCATCTCACATAGAAGGTATATTCTTCAAAGAGCTTGTAAGGTTACATGGTTTGCCAGTATCAATCATCTTATACAGAGATTCTAAGTTTATTGGGTATTTTTGGCGAACCCTTTGGAGAAGGCTGGGCACCAATCTATCATTTACTTCAGCATGTCATCCCCAATCTGATGGGCAGGCCAGGGTCATCAATAGGTCACTTGGAAACGTATTAAGTTGTCTAACTAAGGATCAAGGAGCTACATGAGATTCAATACTTCCTCAAGCAGATTTTTCTTATAATAAATCAGTGAATAGGAGCACTGGTCACAATTCCTTTGAAATAGTGTATGGGTCACACACTAGAGGTGTATTGGAGTTGAGAGATGAGAAGGATTTGGAAAGAAGAAGTGCACAATAAGAAGACTTTGCAGAAGTGATGAGAGACATACACCAACAAATAAAGGATAAGTTGGAACAAACCTCAAACAAATACAAACATGCAACATATAGGAAAATAAGAGATTTGGAGTTTAAGGTTGGAGATATGGTGATGATTCATCTCAAGAAGGAGAGACTACCTAAGGAGAAATGCACCAAGTAATGATGAAGAAGATATGTCCTTTCAAGGCCATTCATAAGTGTGACAACAATACCTACAAGATTGATCTTTCTCCGGACATTGGTCTCTCTAACACTTTCAATGTTTCAGATATATATGAATATAAAGGTCTTACTACTGATGTGTGTGATGCAGGTCAAGATGACCCCAACAAGGAAGAGATGTTACAAGACCTACCTAACAAGCCTATGCTTGAAGTTGAGCATGTACTTGACAAGAGGGTGAGTAAGAAAACAAGGAGGCATACCTACTATGAGTACCTAGTACAGTGGAAGGACAAACCCTTAGAAGATGCAACCTGGATGACAAAGCAAACCTTGGAGACAATTGGATGCAAGGTTCCAAATCTGCCAACTCAAAAGACTTGAGTTTTTTCTATCCTCGGGAGTATGGTGAAGGGAACCCTCTTGATTCCATTTGTCGGTTGAGTGTTAGATAGGTCTTAGATCCTAGGTTGGTGTGTTGGATAAGTTTGGATCCTCTTGATGTAATAAGGAACCCATTTGTAAAGTCAGTTGGCTCTAAGGTCATTTATAAACCTAATACAAAATTAGGCCATGGGGTTCATAATGAGTAGGAAGCATGTTGATAGGTTGAGTTGAGTAGTTTTAGGCCTAGGATAGGTCTATAAAATCTATAGAGGATTTTGGCACATCAAAAGTGTCAAAATTGAAAAGTTGTACAAAGTTGCTAAGCAACGTTTCAAAGGTACTAAGCAACATTTCCACCAATTGTGGAAAAGAGGTTCCAATGGCCATAACCAATTGAAAAATATTATAGCCATTGGGGAAAGGCCTATTTAGGCCTCTAAGATCATCCATGTTGATGTTGGATGAGGTGTGTAAAGATTTGGTGGATTGCACAATAAGAAAAACTCAGATTTTGCCCAATTCTCACTATTTTCCGTATAGTATGATCTGACAAAGGATTTGATTGAATGAAATTTTTAAGTGGTTGTGTAGGGGTGTGAGTTCAGGTTCTAATGCAAGTGATCTGACTCCATTTGGTATCATTTGGAGCGAGTAGTGGTCTATTTACTAAAAACTGTCAGTCAAAACCCCGATTCAAAGGGTTTCACCCAAGATGTGACCATAAATTGCAAATTCTATTGTGGGATTCAACGGAATTTTGGAAGATACAATTTAGGGGAGTTTACATTGAGATTCCAAAAGGGTGGAATTATGGAGTGAGGGTTGGTGTGGTTACCACCAAGCCCTAGGTTAAACAAGACAAAGTGTTTAGTCTAGACTGGAAGGAGGAAAGAGAAAACAATCACGAAGGGAGTGTATGGAGATTGGTTTGATGGATGATTTGGCTTATTAGAGGATAGGGGAACATTTCCAAGTGTTGATTTTAGTTCTGCAAACTCATCCTCAAGTAGTTGCTTTGTAAATCAAGCCTAATTAGGCCTATTAGGTCTGTGTCCATAGTAGGTGCTTAGGGGTGCTAGAGCAGAGTCAAGCCTCAATCTCTTGGGGTTGGATGTAATCCCTAAAAGGGTATTGAAATCTACAAATTTTTCTAATGGTGTTTTGGAATAATGTGGAACAAAGTTAAAAATACCGGTCTGGCAAGGCTACTAGAACTAGGCCTAAATAGAGGTTTCTTGACCCATATGCACAAAGGAGAGTTCCCAATTTGATTGGAAAGTTAGGGTGAGTTGTCCTTGGTGGGAAACACTCCAAATCCTCCCTAGGAAGTGTAATTAGTGACTGGTTGTCATTAGTGTGTGTAGAAACCTAGTTGTGGGGTTGTATTAGGCGTTGGACAAGGCATTGAGGAGTGATTTTGGGTCTTCTACTCTTCTAGTTACCCACTCTGCATCAGATTTCTTTACCAAGATTTTAAACATTTACGAAACATAGATTTTGATTTAATAACCCACTATTTGAGCAAAATTTAACTAAATCTTTTATTACTTTTACAAGATTGCATGCATTATTATATTTTTAAATAAAAATAAATATTTAGTAGACATTAAATGCACATAATTTTTCTAAGTTATATTATTTTCTCAAGATTGTAAGCCTTATCACAGCCTAATCATATAATTAAATTAAAGCAAATATTTAACCATAAATACTTATGTCTGTGTTATCATATATAATAACATTATGATTTTATAATTATAAACACATGATTTTTAATATTATTTTTATATTATTAATCTAAATATTATTTATATTTATAATAAACATTAAATGAATATATTATACCACCTTTCACTGCTTCATTTTTGTCTGTGGACAAACGACACATGTCTCCTTCGAGTAACAATATAAATATGTCATCTCTAATTCATGGGGTTTTTAATTTTGGCCACATACTGCCATTACCAAATTGCCTCTTTATGTAAAAATCCTAATTAGTTCGCATTCTCTTCTACAAAAAATCCCACACACACTAGTAGGACTTTGATGATTACCTCTATTCGTGAGATAGCATATGAAGAGGGTTGGTTATGTAGAAAATTGCAAACAACTGAAAAACCACTATTTTATGGTGGCTTCAAACGATTAAGAACTAATGATATTGTCATTCGGTCATCATTAGGCAGACCTATTTCTATGGTTGAGCACGAGTCATTGAATATTGATCTCAAACCACTACTTTATGGTGGCCTCAAACAATTAAAGATCTAATGATATTGTCATTCCATCTTTCTTTGATAAATCTCACCTCTCTGAAGCAGAGCTCATTTTATGGTTGAGGATGAGTCATTGAATATTGATCTCAAACCACTATTTTACGGTGGCCTCAAAACAATTATGATCTAATGATATTGTCATTCAATCTTTCATTGTTTAGTCTCACCTCTCTCAAGCAAAACTCATTCTATGGTTGAGCACAAGTTATTGAATATTGATCTCAAACCACTATTTTGTGGTGGCCACAAACAATTAAGATCTAATGATATTGGTATTCAATCTTTCATTGGTCATTCCCACCTCTCTCAAGAAGAGCTCATTCTATGGGTGAGCACGAATCATTGAATATTGATCTTAATTATTATATAATAAAATATTAAAAGATGAGAAGAAAACTCTTCAATGTGGTGCTTTTACAATTTCGGATAAACCTAGTTGCACTTGACTATTGAACTCCTCAAAGATAAATTTCAATTCAATTCTCTTTTACAATATATCTATACATTCTTATGCACTAGGATTATTTTTGGTTCTTTGAATTCCTTACCAATATATGCATTCTTATGCAAGGCTTGTGTTTATTGTTACTTCTTCCTTAATTTTGAGTTCCTTAATGCCTCATCTTTGGTAATTCCTTGGGAGGGTCTCTTGATTCATAGCTCCAGTTAGCTTGGATCTCAATTTATATTCTTTCTATTGAATTGATTTTGCAGTATAGGTGATTCAGTTTGCAATCAAGTAAATTTTATTATAAAAGATAGGCTTTAAATGTATATCTTGTTTATTAATTCCCACGAGCCACAAAGATTTCAAAAACAATTCCAATGCTTAAATTTTACTTTATTATTCAAATATTTACAATACTAAAGCTTTAGTCATGATTGAACATCAGGACAAACCTAAATTAGGTTTGATGTAGGAACAATGAATTTCTTAGTTTTAGAAATCAAATGAAGAATGAAGAAGAGACTTCAAAAATTAAATCAGCAAGTGACTTAAAAGAGCTCTCATTATTTACATATCGCTTGCTACATTTCAATCACATGTAACAGATTTTTTATTTTTTAAAAAACAAGATTTAATTTTACATTTCATTCATCAATAATCAGTCAACTTCATTAAATTTTTTTTAATAGAAAAACATATTTTAAAAGAAACCAAAAAAATATCAGAAAAAATAAAAATACCACCAAACTTCGGATGTTTTCAATTTAACAACCAGTCTATTGGTTTTAGACGTATTTTGTCCTAACTGATTAATTAATTGATCCTCTGTTTTAGGTGTGCAGTCAAAAGGAGGAATTGGGGGTGTATCTTGTGGGTTTTCAGGGGGTGCATTTGGTTGTTCTTGTTGTGGATTAGAAGAATCTGGTTTTTGAAACAAAAAATGAAAAAACCTAATCAAAATTAAGGAAATTAAATTCAAAATATAAAACAAATTGAACAAATGGGAAAGAAAGACAAAAATAAACAAAAACTAACCTTGATCCATAGTGTCTGGAGGAGAAATCTAGCACCCCGTTCGCGGTTTAGGAGAGAAAATGAAGAAAAAATAAATTAAAAACGCGCTATTCATGGGAAAATAAGACCCAGCTTTTTTTGACAAACACTGCGTACGCGGTTCTTTTGAGATTATTAGTGCGTACGCGCTCATTTTCTTATAAGTAGCGCTACTTTCCTTTAAAGTTGCGCGTATGCACTACCTTCTCTAGGCTTGGGAACAACAAACCTAAACATGTACGTGATCATTTCAAATTTTATAATCGCGTACGTGCTGCTTGTTTTTCCATGTTTGTTTTGGGTGGTGTCCACTTTTCTGACCACCATCTTTGTGCACATACCCGTAGATTGTTTTGGTGTGATTGAAAAGATTAATTTTGTAATATAGTAGTCAATATTATCTTTAGGTTTGAGTTATATCCATGACGTATTTCATGTTTCCTTGTTAAAAAGTATAACCCATAGTTTACGTCTATTTTTTATTGTCTTTCATTGTATATTCACAATTTGGAATAGTGGGGACCTTAGAATTTATTATATTATTGTCATTTGCAAATGTATAACAAAGTAATCTAGACCGAGGAGAGTGCTACTTAGAAAATTAGTTGAGATGCATTATCCTTTTTCTCATTTTGATTACGAGTCATGTTGGTATATGTGCTAAGATGGAGCACTTATTTAGGGGAAAGATGTAATGTGTATCATGTTTATATTATCATAAATTACTAGATATATAAAATAATTTAAATAAGCCTACTATCTCTATATTTAGTCAATGTTAGATCATCTCAACCCATTGAACTCAATTGTAAAATATATTTGTGAAGATATGGTAGATTACGTGGCTATGATTTTAAACATATATATGAAACTTATATTGTGATATAGGCAACCCATTGAATTCAAGTTGTAAAATTCAATTGTACGAAAAATATGTTAGATTGCTTTGCTATGATTTTAAACATTTATGAAACATAGATTTTGATTTAATAACTTCTATTTGAGCAAAAGTTAACTAGATCTTTTATTATTTTTACAAAATTGTTTGCATGATTATATATTTAAATGAAAACAAATATTTAGTAGACATTAAATGAGCATATTTTTTCTAAGTCTTATATTATTTCTTAAGATTGTAAGTCTAATCACAACCTAATCATATAATTAAATTAAAGCAAATATTTAACCATAAATACTTATGTTTGTGTTATCAAATATTATAACATTATGATATTATAATTAAAAATAGATGATTTTTTATATTATTTTAATATTTTTAATCTAAAAATTATTTATAATCACAATAGACATTAAATGAATATATTATACCATATTTCACTACTTCATTTTTTCCTATGTACAAATAACAAATGTCTCCTTCAATTAACAGATATAAACATGTCATCTCTAATTCATGGGGTTTCTAATTTTGGCTACATAATTCCATTACCAAATTGCCTCTTTAAGTCAAAATCCTAAGTAGTTGGCATTCTCTTCTTCAAATCCCACACACAACATTAGGACTTTGAGAATTACCTCTATCCTTGAGATAGTGTATGGAGAAAGTTGGTGATGTGGAGAATCACAAACAAATGAAAAACCACTATTTTATGGTGCCCTCGAACAATTCAGATCTAATGATCATTTGTTAGTCTTGCCTCTTTTAAGCAGAGCTCATTCTATGGTTGAGAACGAGTCATTGAATATTGATCTCAAACCACTATTTTATGGTAGCCTCAAACAATTAAAGATCTAATGATATTATCATTCCACCTTTCATTGATCAATCTCACCTCTCTCAAGCAAAGCTCATTCTATGGTTGAGCATGAGTAATTGAATATTGATCTCAAACCACTATTTTATGGTGGCCTCAAAACAATTAAGATCTAATGATATTGTCATCCAATCTTTCATTGGTCAATGTCACCTCTCTCAAGCAAGCTCATTCTATGGTTGAGCACAAGTTATTGAATATCAATCTCAAACCACTATTTTATGGTGGCCACAAACAATTAAGATCTAATGATATTGTCATTCAATCTTTTATTGGTCAGTCTCACCTCTCTCAAGAAGAGCTCATTCTATGGTTGGGCACGAGTCATTGAATATTGATCTGAATAGTTATATAATAAAATATTAAAAGATGATCTAGCATAATCTAGCATAATCTAGCATTTTCATATATTCTGCTTCCACTTCCCTTTTCATCACATTCATTATATCCATGATCCCTTGCTCGTATTCGTTTAATACATTTCTAAAAGATTCCTTCACCACAGTTATGACGTAATCCTTCATCGGTTTACACAATTAAACAATGATTTAATTTAAAAGAAGCATAAACAAAGAGTTTAAAGATGAAAAGATATTAGAAAAGCATTACCTCCTTCAGTAGAACCTCCTTCTTGTTTTCGTTGCCCCTCTTCCTCAACCTTTTGTAGGTGCCACACTTTTCTTTCTCCTTCCTCCTCTTCTCGTTATTCCCCTGTGAAGAAGGCAAAGAAGGTATCCTCTTGAAAGAAACAACACACTCAATTGTTCAGGAAAAAAATAAGCGGTAAAACTCAGAGGGAATGCTTACCTACATAATATTGCATTTATTTTTGAAGCAGGGTTTGGATATGGATTTATATTCAATTTGAGAGATAATCAAGTTGTATAATGAAGTTAGAGGACAACATAGTTAATTCTGACGGTAGAGGGACCTCATGGCATGTGCGTTTCCATGACGATGGAGAATGGTGCATGCTAATCTCTGCATAAAATGGTACTTCACAAAAAAACAAAATTCAGATTTGTAAAAATAAAACATTTTTTTGTGCTTAGGTACATGCATATCATAGTATGCAAACATGAAAATTTAATTTCTGAAAAATCTGTTGTAGTTTATAATTTTTGGAAACTGTACGCATGCCATTTTGTGTAGAGTTTAGCGTGTCCTCGGAGGGGACTTGTAATGTTAAATCTTTATATTTGATTTTTGATTTTTTTCAAACTAATGTATGCACTAAAAAGAGGTGCTATAGTTAGGCCAATAGTAAATTATACTCTAAATAATATATTGTAGGATAAAAAATCAATTAACTTAAGAAATTGATTACATTTGTTGTTGATCATTGAAATGTCTTCTTTGTTGTTGTGAGTGGTATTTGCCTTCGATTACCTAGTGATACACGGATTATTGGTATACATCTTGGGTCATTTTAGGTCCATGGTGGTTGGCTGTAATTAACAATAGAGGTAATTATTGGTATACATTTTGGGTCATCTTGGTTCCATTTTGTGAGATTTTGTCAAGATCAAGAGCTCAATAAAAAGTACAAAGGATCATCAAGAAAAATTACATACAATGTAGATAAGCTTGCTTATAAAGGAAAGACTAAGAGACAAGAGAGCACACAATGATGACATGTGGCTCAATGAGATGCAAGGGTAGGTAGGAGTAGGTAGGAGAAATAGTAAAATATTCCACATGAGGTGGATCACCCACCGCAGGTGGAATTATCACTCCACAATAAATGGATATGATAAAGTAATAATAAGATCACACCATAAAAGGTGGAGTTTCTCCCTACATACACACTCTCAATCTAGCACATCTCCTTAGGTTCCTCATATGCAAACTACTATGATATGCATGTACCTAAGTAAACTTAAGTAAAGTGTAATTATATCCAACATGAATAAATAATTACACCAACACAATTGCATTTAAGTCTAAAATGCAACTAAGTAATGGAAGATGGGTCCCGGCTACAAGACCATGTAGGTACCCATGTACAAATGCAAATGCAATCTCTCATAAAGCGGGAAAAGAGAGAAAAACCCAATGGAAAAAAACCCCCCCAAAAAGAGAGATGAAAAGTATATACAAAGTAACTCTCAAAGAAGTATGTGAAAGAGAAAACCCCATGTGAAGAAAAAGTCCCCCTCTATATGAGAGAAGAAGAGAGACCAAGGAGCCCCCCTCAATGTAGAATTTGCACCAATGGTAGAAGCTCGAAGCTAAATGAAGAAACTACTCCAAGAATGTCAAACAACATTCCTCCCCTTAGGAAGAAACAAAACCAAAGGTGTATCCATGTAGTATCCTCGATCATGAAAGGAAGATGTAGGAAAAAAACACATGATAGATGAAGTCTCTGAAAACTGCTCAAGTGTCCCCATGTCAATGTTGGAAGTTACCCCCTCCAAAGGTGTTGAATTGTTCCACACTGCTGAAAAGGCAGTCCAAGATCTAGTGGAGATGAATGTAGAACAATATCTAAAGACTCACATGTCTCCTCTAAGGATAAAGAGACCTCCTCCAACTATTGCACAAAAGTATCCACAATCATGTCAACCTCGAAAGAAGGATCGTGTAGAGAATGCAGAAGAGGGTCATAGTGTTCCCTCGCAACAATAGAAGAAGAATCATCTTCATCAAAGAGAAGATGAATTTCATCAATGATATCTCCCAAATCTGCAATGTAGGTGTAATGCCCACCAAAATACCCTAAAGAAACTAAACAATAATATACAAATGGAGAATTTTTTTATTTATTTAACATCTAATAACAACTAATGCAACACATCACATCTCCATCTATTTACATTCGTTCATCAATTAACCAATATGAACATATATCATTACTCATTTCATGAATTAATGCAAGCGAAATTATCACAACATCATTAATCTTTCCCTAGGGTACTTTAGCATCATTACTTAAATTCATTTCCACAATAGCATACTACGCACATGAAAGGTATATTTCACCTTCATTAATGCATCATAATATAATTATCTACTCATGAGATATGCAACCTACAACATTACTTACTTCCCATGATATGCATAATTTTCTTTCTACCAATGCATCTATATGAATCATTCATGTTTACTAAATCCATTTAACATCCTATAACATATTCATTTATTACTCCATGAACATTCCTCTTTCAAGATTATTTAACATTCTAACTAGCCTCTAATCATCCCATGAGATAATACAACTGATCCATAATGCAATTCCATTCTATTCCAACTATAATCCATTCATTTCCATGACTCATAAGATCACCTCTCTACAATAGTACAATACAACTAGGCCTTAATTCCAATTTCCAACTACAATTCATCTACAAATATCAGTAAATTAAATACATCATGAGCATAGCTCTTTTTACTACAAGATTCCATCTATGATATACAAAAGTATTACATTACATACATTTTATCTTATCCATTACATAAATCTGCTATAAGGTCCCAATACATACTCCAAACCTAAGCTGACACCTATAACCAAGGAGGCTAACCATGCAAGGACTCTCAAGCAAGAACTTACACAATACAACAAGAATGAACTCTCAGAGGCATAAAACTCATCAAAACATAAATGCATCCAATAAGAATAATCATAAATCATAAAGGGGAAACACATGTAGGAGTGGAGTGTCATCACATGCCATCCTCCTAACACAATAAGATAATAACACAAGGCACTGACCTGATGGATATGTGGAGCCATCTCAACCTATGAGAGACTAAGGGAGATTAGCTTACCATCTTCACAACCTTCTCATGCTTATCCTAAAACATCTTCCCTAGGACTAAGTCATGAGGCACAATCAATTTATCATCTTATTAATTAATATAACTACCCAACCCATCAATTATTAGGTTATCACTTATTTACAAATCATGGAAAACTCCAATGTGCCCTGGTGGTATAGACTTCATGCATCCTTACAAGGAACCTCATGCAAGCCTATCTCTCGTGACCCCTGTCATCACAAGAAAGCCCACTCCCCCCTAACATGGTCTCAAACATGACAACACAAGAGGCTCTAGAATCATAATTGGATATGAGAACATACATAAATTTAAAATCACAAATAATCCATATGCAAACAACAATATCATCTCATAATCATGAAACATGTGAAAGTTAACATCATGAGAACCATATATAGGGGAAGATCACATTAAGTGGGAGATTAAGGAACAATTTTTTTTTATCGCCTTAATGGAGCAAGAAAATATTATGATTTAATTCTGGGGAACGAGTACCAATGACATAGTATGGAGGCGGATGAACTGCCAGTCGATGAGTGCTTCTAGGCATCATTACCAAGAACACATGTGTGCGAGAGGTAATTGTAATAATAGCCAGGTTCGTATGAACATGAAAGACAATTTCAAAATTGTGAAAGTATCTTTTCAAGGAGAAACCAGAAACAAAGAGTTTAACTTGCGGGCCGAGAGCTGTAACAGAGGTGATTGTGACCTGAAAAGCAGAATGGGAGGCAGCCATAATAGGAATGAACCGTCCGAGTGTGAGCACTGGAAGAGCGAAAGGAAGGTGTGGAGAAGGCTCCACCGACATGGGTTCACGAATTACATGGAGAAGCTCCATGGTAGTAGAAGCTCTGTTTCTTAGGGGTTCACAAAAAGCTAGAGCAATAATAGGGCTACCTTGTTTGGGGAAATCTAGCACAGTGATGAAAGCCTGATCTCGGAGGTAATGAGGCTTAAGATGGAGGGGACCAAATTCTATAGGGATAGAAAGTACACCGCTGAGGCCTTAAAAAACTTCCCTAAGATGGAGGACGAGAAGAAGGATAATATCTCTTACTTCACCCCCCAACAGGTAAAACCTTTTTGGCAAAAAATTCTTAGGGCATTAATGGAATATTTAACTATGGATGGTAGGTTTATGAAAATTTACAATTATCACTTTGCCATCCTGAACCACTTCCACCATGGGATGAAAATTTCTTTGCCCTTCTATCTTGCTTCTTCTCTGAATGAGAGTTTGGCCAACCACATTAAAAAACCCAGCTCCTACCCTCTTGCGCACCAAGGTCTCATCCTACTGATTTATGAATATATGAAGAATAAGACTAGGGCAACAAAGGATGAACCTTTAATTCTCAATGCTTAGACTTCTGAGAAAAGCATAGAATCTGGTTCGACTGAGGAGACCAAAACCCCTTCCCATAAAAAAAGGAAGATTAATGTGCAGGAAGAAACAGATGTGCTTTGTGAGGAAGAAGAAGGAAAAAATAATGAAGAAATTTCTGAAAAGGAGATCAATAAGGAGGAGGAGTATGGGGAAGGAGAGGAAGGGGGCAATTATGAGAATTGTCAACATAATATTGTTGGCTCAGAAATTGAGAAAGAGGCTCTGAAGCCTAAGGAAGGTGAAAACCCTAATGAGGAGGAGACAGAACAAAGCAAGGATTCTGCGGAAACCATACTTAATACCGCCCGCAATTGCACCCTTGAATTCTTCAACTTTCAGAAGTGGATGGTGGAAAACATTACCAGCATGCAGGGTAAACAGAGGGAGTTGGAAGTTAAGATCAACAAGTTGATCAACATGTCTGATTCTGGGAAGCAGCACGAGGAGATGGAGAATAGTGAAGCGGAGGAAGAAATGGAAATGGAAGACTGGCAGGAGAAAGACTTGATTAAAGGCGACCTAAAACACCTGGAGGACATCATCAAAATTCTGAAGGAACAGGTGGAGGAGGATAAGGACAATGTCAATGCCTAGATGGCTAGAAATGAGAAAGCCCTGAAAAGCCTTATGGGTCATAGCCTCCAGGTTCTAAAAGTCTCCTCCCAGAATATGAATGCGCTGGTGAACCACCTGGAAAAGAAAAACCAGGAGAAGGATCACGTGGTT
Organism: Cryptomeria japonica; assembly: GCF_030272615.1. Taxonomy (NCBI): domain Eukaryota; kingdom Viridiplantae; phylum Streptophyta; class Pinopsida; order Cupressales; family Cupressaceae; genus Cryptomeria; species Cryptomeria japonica. The sequence continues at coordinate 334,594,661 of NC_081406.1, forward strand.
ATTGAAGATGCCCCTACTTCCAGCCTAAAACACCAGACCTCTAGGCGCAGAACCAGGTAGACTACGGCGGAGAAGGAAATGAAGATGAAAGATAGCCAGACTGCTCAGGAAAATACTGATTTGAGGGAAGCGGCAAAAGCTATGATGCTTTTGGTACAGGATGCAGAAGAAACCATGAAGAATTTCTAATTGTTGTCTTTTGCTGGGCTTGAGGCCAATTTCTTGCTGGCCTTTTGCTATCCTTTCCTTTGTTGCTAATCTTTTTGCTGGTGTTTTGCTGCTATTGTATTTTGTTGCTATATTGAATATCTTTCTTATGTATCTAGGTTTTGGGTCCCTTAAAACTTGTTTTTAATTAATCAAAAACATCATGAGAACCAAAAATCAATGAGCCTCTTGGCCAAATAAACATATCAAGGCCATAAGAAATGCCATCAAATCTGAAATGAATCATCACATAATCTCAGCAAGGCCTATCCACTTGCTGGCACATAATCACAAGAATCTCAATCTCTCTCTTGGTGCATCAACAAGAGAGGAAGCACAAACAACTCAAAGGGAGTAAAATGCATACAAAACTAAAAAATAAATCATATGAAGACATCACCAATCATAAATAAACATTAGACAATATCATAAATGCCCTCAAAAAGCCTCTGGTACAACCCCAAATCTAACTGACATCAAACAGACTTCAAACTGGACAAAACCTTAAAAATACACATAATAGCACATACGATTGATACTTCAGCGCAAAAAAAAAAGAAGTAAATTTTGACAGAAAACTACTTAAGTGCAGAATCAAAACTGCTCGAAATATAATCCGCCAAATATGATGTATTTATACTCGTTGGAATCAGCACGAAATGAACTATAAGAATATGTGAACAAAATAAAATAATAAAATTCATCCAAGGAACTCCAATTGAAAACATAATGCAGACTTTTGGAGGAAGAACATCTCCAACACTGTCAAAACTGAGGAAATACTCCACAACCTTGAATTCTAAAATATAGCAAGCATAATATATGACTCAAATACATTTGAAAATACATTCCACATAACCAATAACATCCATACACAAGGGGGCGAGTGAAAATAAAAAGGGGAAAAAGTCCTGTGAGTCTCCTCTACAACAGAGCTAGATTGGGAGCTCACAAAGACTCTCCTCTTTCCCAGATTCACAATCTCCATAAGAACTCATCTACCAGGTTAAAATATCCTTAATATACAATAGAAATCTTATTAAAATAGTTCATATAAGACATATACAAAATGTGCAAGATATTCCTCATGTTGAACATTCACAACAATGCACAGGAAGCATTATTTCTAGAACTATAAACCAAGCAAAGAATCTTGAATCCCATGGCTACCCATTCCAAATATAAGAAGATTAAAGAGAATGCATAAACCAAATCTTTTTTTTTTTTAACCAAATCAAACATGGAGCATACAAGTTTCAAACTTTGAAAGCAAGACAAGAAACCAATGGAGAGGCCTCCAACCTGCAACCTGTGTGATGGTTTGTAGTTGAAGAAGAGCTCCTACAAGCCAAACCAAAATCCGCTCCAACCAAAACCAAGAGTGCAACAATCCAAAACCAAGGAAGAAAACTTGCTGGAGAAATTTCCAGAGAATAGCCAATCCAACCGAAAAAATGAAAATTAAAAGCAACAATAATCCAAAAACTCTAGCCTCAATTTCAACCAATCAAAATATTCCATTTTGGAGTATATTTTACCAACCCACTATATAATATAATTTATTCACCCATTTTGAATTTAACCAATGAGAGTGAAAGGTAGGTAAAGTAAATAAAATATACTTATTCAACTAAGTGGGGTTGTTTTTATTTCTTTATTTAATTTATTGTGCTCATACACCCCACTTAGAAATAAAAAGTCAAACTATTAAATAAATATAAGTTGAAAATAAATTTAATCCAAAAGGGAATTAAAATCAAATAAACCAAAAGCTAATAAAATAAATTAAAGAACCAAATAGATAAAAGATATCAAATAAATGTTAAACCATAGAAAGTCAAATAAATAATTAAATAGTCAAATACCATTAAAGATTAAATCGCAAATATTAAATAAATATTAAACAACAATAAAGCTTATCAAATATTAAAATAATCATAAAAGCAATAAATGTTAATTATCAAATAAGTATAAATATCAAATAATTAAATATTCAAAACTTATAAATTCAATACATTAAAATAAACATTTCCAAATAGAAAACTACACATAATTACTCTAACATCATCAAGTAAATCAACCGGCATAAACTGGACTCACAATACCAAAGGACCAAGTTTACTAACTAACATGGTGAATTATGCCAAGACGCTGACTACTCATAGTGAAGAACTTAGACCTAGAGTATGTGAGGGGAAACTCATGCCATTTCCGAACCACATAAGCCATTGGAATTAAAGACACGCTCAGACCTGTGAAGCCAGGTGGAGTCGATGTCTGGTACCTGCAAAATCCTGCAACCACAAAATGATAACACAACATATACATATACATATATAGAACAAGCAAGTGATAGAGAATCACGACGACACATCCTGCTCGCAATGAGTGATGTGGAATCGTCTCTATCACGAAGACAATCAAACAATAGTCAAACACATCTCATAAACATCTTATCATATATAAACATAAAGTAGGGTTAGTGTAATCGTAATCATCATCAATGTAGTACCCCTACCGTAATCGATCTCTAACCTTGGGTTAATCTTGATTAGTTTATCGTATTATTATGTGATAGTCAGATGTTGATTTTACGCATAGCTATTGATGTGGTTTTCTCACTAGTTGTATGCAGGTTATTCAGTGTACCTATTTCATGATGTTAGTATCGGACTAACGCTTTCATTAGATTTTATAAATGTATGCATGTATGATCTTTTGTTGCAGGAGATTCCAGGTACGAAGTCGCATGAGTGCGAGGTTCGTCGTCACCTGGTTTTGCAAGTTTGAGTGTACCCTTGTTAATCCCTAGAGTCGGATTAGGTGGTCGTGAGACCCTAGTTGACCTTCGTCGTGCTCTAGTGAGCATCGCCAGTCGTCGTCGGTAATCCCTGTTGGTTTGGGTTTGCGAGTCGTCTGTTTGGTTGGCTTTCTCGATTTGTGTGCCTGGTGTGTTTGGTTAATTGATTAACTAGTCTTTAGTAATTATCTTGATTAATATGCGTTAATGCATTGAGGATTAATGGATTAAATTAATCAGGTATTCGTTATGCGATTTTCGTGGTTATTGAATTGCCTATGTTAAATTGAAAGTAAATCCGATTAAATGTCTGTTTTCGAATATTTAATGCATTTTATAGATGCTGTTGAAAAAGGAAAGCTGTGTATTTAATCGCAATGGATTAATTGTATTCTGTGGCTTCTGATATTGAAAGGTTAAATTTAATTGATTGAAGAAGTCGATTTTTAATTGGAAAAGCAAGTTATATTGTTGATATTGTTGAAAAGGATTAATTTTATGAATTATTTTGTAAATAAGAGTTTTTATTCCAAAAATGGAATTTTTGGGTCAACTCTTCCATATAACCCAAATTTGGGGAAATTGGAAAGGATGGACAAATTTGGAAAAGATTTTGGATGGAGAAAGATGGTTTTGGACAGCTGGAGATGGAGACTCCTCAGCAGATCTCGCCAGGAACGCGAGATCAGGTAGGATTCCATTCCCAATTTTAGTTATTGGTTAAAATGGAAATGGAAGTTGGATGTTTTTATGTTTATGGATCGATTTGGTAAATTACCAGCTTGGCTGGAAGTGATTTAGAGGTGCTGTTAATTCCTCTTGGGTTTGGGCGTTTGAAACCCCTGGGCGTTTGAATCAAATGTGTTTTTTATTAAATTTTCATTCTGGGAATGTAACCGGACTGTGTGTGTGTTTTTAATTAGCAAAATAATATTAAATGCCGAACTGTGTCTGTGTTCAAAGAAAGTTTCATTTGCTTATTACCAAATCTGGGCGTTTGTGCTTATTTCTTAACGGTGTATTGAATCGAAAATGCATATATTCGTTTACCACCGTGCGTGTTGGGTTTTTTTTTAAAAAAAATATCAATCAGTGGTTGGGGTTTGGAGGCGGGGAGCGGAGCTCCACCCGCCCTCCACCCCTCTCTCCCCACGCGCCCCCTTTCGCTTGCAAACCACTCGGCTGCGGCTCACGGCGGTGGCCGCAGGGCGCCGCGGCACCTGCGGGCGCCACCGTGAGCACCGCCCACGAGCATCCCCTGTGCCTGCGGCTAGGGTTGGGCACGGCCCGCCCAGCCTTGGTAAAATGTCTTTTTTTTTTAAATTAGTTTTTTTTAAATGTGTTTTTTTTTGTATAAAAGAAAACGTAGTTTATAATATCGTTTTTTTTTTTTTATGTATTTTTTTTGTATAAAAAAAAAAAATGCATATGAATTTTAGTATCATGTTGATAAAAGTTATTTTTTTTATGTTAAGTTTTTAATTGCTCATAATCATGATTAAGAGGCAATATTTGGATCGATGTAAATTTGGATATTAAGTAATTCTATAATGAAAATTTATAAGTTAGTTATTATCCAAACTCATTTTGTGGCTTATGTATTTTGTGGTTAAGTTCTAAAATTGATAATTTCGTCATTGAATCTAATTGGCTATATTTTGGTCCAATCTTGGATTAATAAGGTTATACCATGTGCGTTTGGAAATGAGTATCTACAATTGAATTTTCCTTACGTTATATTTTCGTGATCCGTAATTATGCAACTGGGATTGAAAGTATGGAATTGTAGAGGTCGATTTTAGACCGGTATGTTGATGTCGTTTGTTGGAGATTAAATGTATCCTTGTTTAAATTGCTTAATGGTTGTCTGAATTTGATTAATATGAATTGGTTAAAACTCTTCATGGCTTAAATTGCCTGTTCGATGCTTGAACCTTAGGAGTTAGAAAACCAAGAACAAATTATTCCTTGATGAGGTAGATAACTGTAACCTGTTTTTAGATCTTGTAGGAAACTTGTTCGATTTTAATGATTAAATCAATTTGAGAAAATATTGTCTTTTCTGATTACTGCATTGCGAGTTTAATTTCTGTATTCGCCTTTAATTATGAAATGGCATGTTTTGCTTGTTTAAAGGACCCTGTCGTAAGGTTGATTTGGGATACCTGTTTTAGTCCTCGATTTCCGAGTTGACTGTTGTATTGTGGTAGTGTCGTATTGGTCATATCCTCTTGAGTGAGTCGAATGATGATTCGTGGTTAACCTTAGTTGTCAGGTCTCTAGTCAGAGTACCGTCAGTAAGTGATTACCCTTGAGTCGGGTTTGACCAAATGATTGTTTCTCTCTTCTTGAACTCCGTTCGTCTTGCCATGTGTATTCCGTGGTTTGAATTCGCCTGAGTATAGCCTAGTGTCATATGGGAAAGTGGCTTTCGATTGGGGGCCGCGCCCAAAGTGGCTGCTGGATAACCCGTCGAAAGTGAGTCTAATAAGTGATAACCTAAGTAGATTAGAATATAATCTTTAATTAAGATAATTGTGCCTCACACATGAGACGAGTGCTATCATAGATTCGACATGCTGTGAGAAGGCCTGAAATGGCAAACTACCTTCCTTGTCATCACGAGAGGATGTGTGGGTCCACATGAGGCTTGGATGGGCCTGAAGTTCGGATTAGGTTGCCAGGGTTACCAGTGTATGGGCCGGGACCTATGAAGACTTGCCATGGTATCCATACCAGGTTGTGTGATGACACTTGTCCCTACGTTCGCTAGTGTGTTGTCGTTTTGTCCTGTTTTGAGTACCGTTGAGAGTCGTCCTTTGTCTCTGCCCTTGTGAGTGTCGGTTTCATGTTAGACCCTTGGGTGGTGATGGTTCAGTTTTATGGATGCCCTCATGGACTCTTATGTTATTAGCTTTGATTATGTTCAGCTGGATCCTGTTCTTTGTAAGGATCGTTTATGTTTTATTGACCGATGTGGTCGCCTGTATAATGTTTATGTATCGCCTTGATGGCTGGATTGTATAGTGTAACCTCTTGTTCTCTTAACCTTTTTATTTATCCGAGGGGGTCTTGCAGTTGCGCAGACCCGGAGATGTAGCCCTTTAGGGGTGAACTCCGAGATCAGTATGGTGTTATGTGATGCATTCTCTTATGTCTCCTTATTCAGCTTTATCATGTATGATTAATTGATGTTGAATGGTTAAGTGGATAATTGGAATTAACTTTAATGCTTATATTCAATTCTATCTTGAATGCCATGTTGTTCGAATGCCTAATTGGTTGGGATGCGATTTATCGTAAATGCATGTGTGTAATCGTCCTTTAAACGCAATAAGTCGGTATATGAATGAATGTAACTTAGAGTAATGAATCTTACTCAGTTGATGTTAAGTAATTTAAATATGCTTGGAAAGATCTCTTATGTTATGATGAAATCCTAGTGTATTAGAATGTTAGATGTTTGGTTTGCAATTTTAAATGAAAAGCTTAAATGAGGAATCATGAATGGATCTTAATGATGAATTCTTGCTTGTTATTTATATTTCCATCTTTGAAAGAAATTATCCCGATTGTGAATTATCTCGTTATTAAGATATTCAGCTTAATGGATTAATTGTGTGAGCTAAGTGTATTGTGAAAATTTAAGTAATCTCGTTGGGAAACTCTTTAGGAGATTGTTGTTAAGGTCTTCCGCTATGTAATCTGAATCTTTGTTGTCTTGTTGCATCCTATGTGTTGTAACTTTAAAAAAAAAAAATTTGCACTCTATTCTTGTGTTATGGCTTTATCCCTTCGGGGTTTCCTGGCGGGGCATTACATTTGGTATCAGAGCCAAGTTGCAAACATTGGGATCTCTGGTGTCGCGTGTGCCGTCTATTTGTGTGAGGTGTATCGACCTTATGTGTATGCTTGTCCTCCTGTTGCATGTGAGTGATTGAGCAAACCTTGTCGGGTGTGTAACGTGTGTGTGTTCACACCTTGTTTTCGCCTTCTTGATGTTGGTGCTTGAGTGCGTATATGTGCATTGTTTGCCTATTGATGTCTTGGTCTACGATTACTCTTATTTGGAAGGAGAGTCGTATGTACCATTCCTTATTGAGCGTTGTACTCTTTAGACTAATCCATTTGGATCAGTCTGTGCTTGTCTTGAATCTGAAAGTGCGAATTATGTGTGTTTAAAGCTTATGATGTAGCTTAAGGTTGTCCACTTGAAGGACTTGTATGGCAATTATTGAATGCTTATTCGTAGAAAATTAAATGATTATCACCAATTCTCTCTCATTCTGGAAATTAAAATGATTATGATATGCGTAATTATCTTTGATTTGAATTTCATGTTGCAAGAGAAAAGAGTGTGACTTCTTGAACCCTTGCATGAGCCTTATGTCATTTATGTTTTTAGATTATTAAAGGGCTATGGGTTTAAAATTTATATTGGGTGATGGGAGAAAACTGTATGTGTATGTTTAAAGAATTCTCCATGTGTATGTGGTAGGAGTAGCATGATTAAATTCTACCTTAGTAAGGTGCATTAATATGCGAATAGATGAATTATGTGAAACTGCTTGGTTATAGAAGAAGTATTATAAAAGAGCATGTTATTGTAGCTCCAAGAGAGTATTAATGTGTTCTCTGAAAGATTGTTTTATGTGTTTCCGAAAGATTGTCTTATGAGCTTCATTGTACCAGTATAATTGAAGATTTATTTTAGCAAATGCTCCATTGAACTCGCTTTTGGGTATGTGTAATTACCTTAATGTGTTTAAAAAGTGCGAATGAAAAGCTTGTTTGATGTGTATGCATTAATATGTGTTACTTGGGTAATAGCTTCTTGCTTATCTTTGATCGTAATGTGATCTTCTCTAATAGGTTGCAAATTATGACATGTGTCTATATTGTATTATTATTAAGCGAGTGTTCTTATGAGGTCTTGCATTATCGAAAATATTGTCTCTCTTGATCTCTGCTTTGTTTGTAAACTAGAACCTCCTGTTGCAACCGTAAATATTGGAAATGTTTTGTTAGGCTGATTGTCATCCTTCAAAACGGTAGCGAAATGAAAACCATGTAATTAAATGATAGGCTTATAGTGAGAAAATGCATAATGTAGCGTGATCTGTTGATCTTGCGTTTTTGTAGGAAATGGTTTGGTTATCAAACTCTCTTTCCCTTCTCTTTGCCTAATCATGAGATTTTTATAGAAATGATATTAAGAATGCATTGATTTAAATATAATGTTTATAAAACATGTGAAATTGTGTGTTTGCTTTTTGGCTTCATGGTGATAGATGAAAGTCTTAAGCTTTAGAAATGAATTTGCTTAGCTAGTAATTTAATTACATATGCTTAGTGAGATTCGAGAAAGCTATAGGAATGATGTTAATTCCTTATATAATTGTGAATTGTTTATGATTTCAGTACTTGAATCTAGAGTAAACTTGATTCAGTTATTTATATAGAAAGCATAATTGGAATCTTCCTTGTATAGATGTTAGCGTACTGAAAAGTACTCCCCGTAAATGTGAATAAACCAGTATTGGTGTAATTGTGTGTATTGTAAGAAACCAGTGCGTATTCTATGTGCCCATGGATTGGTGAAGTAATCAACCATGGAGAATATGTTGTTTATGAGTATGGGAAACCATACTGTTTATGTAATGTTGCTTATTTGTTCCCTACTGAGTACCAAACCTCGGGTTGTGGGTAACTCGGTATGTGAAGGGGTAGTATTCGAAGCGACCGTTCCTTGAATAGTATGGATTGGCGTGCGAGTAATGTCAACGCGAAGCGACTTTAGCTTCTCTACTTCGAGGAATGATATAGTTGTACTACTAAACTGTATCAAGGTGTACTCAATACTTTCCCTTTGATGAATCTATTTATAGGTTTATGTGTGTCAGCCTATTCTCTTCCTTATCTGAGCATATAGATGGTAGTTTTTGTGCATATTGTTGGATTCTATTGGAGTATCTGTTGCCTTGTCTTCTTGAGAGGCGTGTTATTATTCTTACATAAGTTGCCAACTGGCCTGTGTTGGTAGACTTGTGGGTAGACCATAGTCATGTATACCTCTGACTTACGACGAGTATCCTTCTAGATACGTCGCTATGCGGGATGTGGCTTGCGCGTGCTTTTTCCGCGAGGTGCACTACCATGCGGGATACGTCCATTGTGTGTTTTCTCCACTTGGGGTATTGCCATGCCACGTGACAACGTGATGCGGGGTGATGTCGAGGTGCACACCGCCATGCCATGTGGATAGTGTGACTATGTCGCATCACATGATGAGCTACTGCAATAGCTAGTCAGTTGTTCCTTCCTTCCTCGTTGGTGGCTAGATGCTAGTCACACAGTGATGTTACGTGCAGTTGTGATATTCTTTATATTTCTTTGGGGATCAGCAATTTATTTTACTTTGACTTTGAAGGTTTGGCCACGATCTTGTGATCTTTTGCACTTTGATTTGGTGTTGAAATTCCGGATTATTTTCTTACCTTACTGTTGGAATTGATGATTTATTATCTTTATTCATCTGTGCTTTGGTGGCTGAACTGGTTTATCCTTATTGTTTTCGGATGCTGATCTTGTGTCGAAATGTGAAATTCCTCTCCAAGGACGTATGATACGGAATTGGTAGAGTGTGTGCGAGGAAGTTGTTGTAGGGAACCGTGAGGATAGGGGGTATGTGAGGCTGTGACGCAGCTAGTACCCACTACCTACCTATGTGTGGTGACTATCTCTTGGAGGCTAACCACCTTGCACAACAAGGGATATTCACAAAGGTCTTGTATGGAAGGTAGCACCGCTATGGTGTGCCTAGCACCATCGAGCCCTTGAGTGAGATATTGGATATTTTTGATCATATTGTTGTTCTGAGATCAGGCATAGAGATGCTGATCGTGCATGTTATCCTTGGACCGAGCATTAGACATGCTCACATGTGGCCTTTTATGTTATGCATTTCAGTTATGTGGATGGTTATTATTTGTATCATGGAGTAAATTGTGTTAGCTTGTCACTATGTTATGGGACATAGTCTTTGGGAAGGTTATCTTGTGCCTGGCAAGTGTAACCATTGAGTTATTTATGTTGCTCTTACTTTATGAAAGCTAATTTGGCTGTAGAAATTGATATTTTGAGCTAGTTCTATGTTATTAAATTTTATGATAAAGATGGATTGGTAAGGGAAATTGATCTTATGGCATGTTTTTCTGTCATTTTGATCAATGATTATGGTAATTGTGGTTTACCTCTTTAAAATGCTTTAATTTGATGTTACGAAAGGAAGAAAATTCTTGGTTCTTTGCTATGATTGTGGATAATTCCTAGAATATTTTATGGAATGTATGGGTTTAGTTGTATCTCGCCAATGGATTATGGCGTTTGTAAAAGATTTTGCAATTATATTTCATTTATTTATGGAAAGTTTTCTCTGTGCAATTTGATCTTTGTTGAATGAGTTTCAGGGCTGATGCGTACGACATGTTCTCCATCTAGCCTTACGACTTCCAGGAGTAAGTCGGAACCTAGGGGGGGAGAATGTAGTACCCCTACCGTAATCGATCTCTAACCTTGGGTTAATCTTGATTAGTTTATCGTATTATTATGTGATAGTCAGATGTTGATTTTACGCATAGCTATTGATGTGGTTTTCTCATTAGTTGTATGCAGGTTATTCAGTGTACCTATTTCGTGATGTTAGTATCGGACTAACGCTTTCATTAGATTTTATAAATGTATGCATGTATGATCTTATGTTGCAGGAGATTCCAGGTACGAAGTCGCATGAGTGCGAGGTTCGTCGTCACCTGGTTTTGCAGGTTTGAGTGTACCCTTGTTAATCCCTAGAGTCGGATTAGGTGGTCGTGAGACCCTAGTTGACCTTCGTCGTGCTCTAGTGAGCATCGCCAGTCGTCGTCGGTAATCCCTGTTGGTTTGGGTTTGCGAGTCGTCTGTTTGGTTGGCTTTCTCGATTTGTGTGCCTGGTGTGTTTGGTTAATTGATTAACTAGTCTTTAGTAATTATCTTGATTAATATGCGTTAATGCATTGAGGATTAATGGATTAAATTAATCAGGTATTCGTTATTCGATTTTCGTGGTTATTGAATTGCCTATGTTAAATTGAAAGTAAATCCGATTAAATGTCTGTTTTCGAATATTTAATGCATTTTATAGATGCTGTTGAAAAAGGAAAGCTGTGTATTTAATCGCAATGGATTAATTGTATTCTGTGGCTTCTGATATTGAAAGGTTAAATTTAATTGATTGAAGAAGTCGATTTTTAATTGGAAAAGCAAGTTATATTGTTGATATTGTTGAAAAGGATTAATTTTATGAATTATTTTGTAAATAAGAGGTTTATTCCAAAAATGGAATTTTTGGGTCAACTCTTCCATATAACCCAAATTTGGGGAAATTGGAAAGGATGGACAAATTTGGAAAAGATTTTGGATGGAGAAAGATGGTTTTGGACAGCTGGAGATGGAGACTCCTCAGCAGATCTTGCCAGGAACGCGAGATCACGTAGGATTCCATTCCCAATTTTAGTTATTGGTTAAAATGGAAATGGAAGTTGGATGTTTTTATGTTTATGGATCGATTTGGTAAATTACCAGCTTGGCTGGAAGTGATTTAGAGGTGCTGTTAATTCCTCTTGGGTTTGGGCGTTTGAAACCCCTGGGCATTTGAATCAAATGTGTTTTTTATTAAATTTTCATTCTGGGAATGTAACCGGACTGTGTGTGTGTTTTTAATTAGCAAAATAATATTAAATGCCGAACTGTGTATGTGTTCAAAGAAAGTTTCATTTGCTTATTACCAAATCTGGGCGTTTGTGCTTATTTCTTAACGGTGTATTGAATCGAAAATGCATATATTCGTTTACCATCGTGCGTGTTGGGTTTTTTTTTTAAAAAAATATCAATCAGTGGTTGGGGTTTGGAGGCGGGGAGCGGAGCTCCACCCGCCCTCCACCCCTCTCTCCCCACGCACCCCCTTTCGCTTGCAAACCACTCGGCTGCGGCTCACGGCGGTGGCCGCAGGGTGCCGCGGCACCTGCGGGCGCCACCGTGAGCGCCGCCCATGAGCATCCCCTGTGCCTGCGGCTAGGGTTGGGCACGGCCCGCCCAGCCTTGGTAAAATGTCTTTTTTTTTAAATTAGTTTTTTTTAAATGCGTTTTTTTTTGTATAAAAGAAAACGTGGTTTATAATATCGTTTTTTTTTTTTATGTATTTTTTTTGTATAAAAAAAAAAAATGCATATGAATTTTAGTATCATGTTGATAAAAGTTATTTTTTTTATGTTAAGTTTTTAATTGCTCATAATCATGATTAAGAGGCAATATTTGGATCGATGTAAATTTGGATATTAAGTAATTCTATAATGAAAATTTATAAGTTAGTTAATATCCAAACTCATTTTGTGGCTTATGTATTTTGTGGTTAAGTTCTAAAATTGATAATTTCGTCATTGAATCTAATTGGCTATATTTTGGTCCAATCTTGGATTAATAAGGTTATACCATGTGCGTTTGGAAATGAGTATCTACAATTGAATTTTCCTTACGTTATATTTTCGTGATCCGTAATTATGCAACTGGGATTGAAAGTATGGAATTGTAGAGGTCGATTTTAGACCGGTATGTTAATGTCGTTTGTTGGAGATTAAATGTATCCTTGTTTAAATTGCTTAATGGTTGTCTGAATTTGATTAATATGAATTGGTTAAAACTCTTCATGGCTTAAATTGCCTGTTCGATGCTTGAACCTTAGGAGTTAGAAAACCAAGAACAAATTATTCCTTGATGAGGTAGATAACTGTAACCTGTTTTTAGATCTTGTAGGAAACTTGTTCGATTTTAATGATTAAATCAATTTGAGAAAATATTGTCTTTTCTGATTACTGCATTGCGAGTTTAATTTCTGTATTCGCCTTTAATTATGAAATGGCATGTTTTGCTTGTTTAAAGGACCCTGTCATAAGGTTGATTTGGGATACCTATTTTAGTCCTCGATTTCCGAGTTGACTGTTGTATTGTGGTAGTGTCGTATTGGTCATATCCTCTTGAGTGAGTCGAATGATGATTCGTGGTTAACCTTAGTTGTCAGGTCTCTAGTCAGAGTACCATCAGTAAGTGATTACCCTTGAGTCGGGTTTGACCAAATGATTGTTTCTCTCTTCTTGAACTCCGTTCGTCTTGCCATGTGTATTCCGTGGTTTGAATTCGCCTGAGTATAGCCTAGTGTCATATGGGAAAGTGGCTTTCGATTGGGGGCCGCGCCCAAAGTGGCTGCTGGATAACCCGTCGAAAGTGAGTCTAATAAGTGATAACCTAAGTAGATTAGAATATAATCTTTAATTAAGATAATTGTGCCTCACACATGAGACGAGTGCTATCATAGATTCGACATGCTGTGAGAAGGCCTGAAATGGCAAACTACCTTCCTTGTCATCACGAGAGGATGTGTGGGTCCACATGAGGCTTGGATGGGCCGGAAGTTTGGATTAGGTTGCCAGGGTTACCAGTGTATGGGCCGGGACCTATGAAGACTTGCCATGGTATCCATACCAGGTTGTGTGATGACACTTGTCCCTACGTTCGCTAGTGTGTTGTCGTTTTGTCCTGTTTTGAGTACCGTTGAGAGTCGTCCTTTGTCTCTGCCCTTGTGAGTGTCGATTTCATGTTAGACCCTTGGGTGGTGATGGTTCAGTTTTATGGATGCCCTCATGGACTCTTATGTTATTAGCTTTGATTATGTTCAGCTGGATCCTGTTCTTTGTAAGGATCGTTTATGTTTTATTGACTGATGTGGTCGCTTGTATAATGTTTATGTATCGCCTTGATGGCTGGATTGTATAGTGTAACCTCTTGTTCTCTTAACCTTTTTATTTATCCGAGGGGGTCTTGCAGTTGCGCAGACCCGGAGATGTAGCCCTTTAGGGGTGAACTCCGAGATCAGTATGGTGTTATGTGATGCATTCTATTATGTCTCCTTATTCAGCTTTATCATGTATGATTAATTGATGTTGAATGGTTAAGTGGATAATTGGAATTAACTTTAATGCTTATATTCAATTCTATCTTGAATGCCATGTTGTTCGAATGCCTAATTGGTTGGGATGCGATTTATCGTAAATGCATGTGTGTAATCGTCCTTTAAACGCAATAAGTCGGTATATGAATGAATGTAACTTAGAGTAATGAATCTTACTCAGTTGATGTTAAGTAATTTAAATATGCTTGGAAAGATCTCTTATGTTATGATGAAATCCTAGTGTATTAGAATGTTAGATGTTTGGTTTGCAATTTTAAATGAAAAGCTTAAATGAGGAATCATGAATGGATCTTAATGATGAATTCTTGCTTGTGATTTATATTTCCATCTTTGAAAGAAATTATCCCGATTGTGAATTATCTCATTATTAAGATATTCAGCTTAATGGATTAATTGTGTGAGCTAAGTGTATTGTGAAAATTTAAGTAATCTCGTTGGGAAACTCTTTAGGAGATTGTTGTTAAGGTCTTCCGCTATGTAATCTGAATCTTTGTTGTCTTGTTGCATCCTATGTGTTGTAACTTTAAAAAAAAAAAAAATTGCACTCTATTCTTGTGTTATGGCTTTATCCCTTTGAGGTTTCCTGGCGGGGCATTACAATCAAAACCATGATAAATCTAATCTATCAATAATCCATCACATAGTGAGCATATAAAATCCATCGAGTACATATATCATCAAATCACATGATCAATCATGATAGTACCAACATCCATATAGATAATCAAAATAGCATATGTCCAATATTGTCTAACAACAATCATAAGCATTTGAAGAACATGAGTAATCATCATCCAAATCATCAAAATATAGTCTACATAAGTCTATCAAGCATAATATAAAAGTCAACTCTAGTCAAAATAAGTCAAATCAAAGGTGGACACTACATAAGAGGGTCAAAGTGTTCCCTCACAACAATAGAAGAAGAATCATCTTCATCAAAGAGAAGATGAATTTCATCAATGATGTCTCCCAAATCTACAATGTAGGTTTCCACAAACAAACCTGCAATGTCTGTCAAGTAGTCATCCCAATGAACTCAAGCTAGAAGACAAGATATACCCTGTTGCACTAAATCACAAGAAGGCAAAATTGTCGCACTACTTGCATCATCAGGTGCAATAGGTGATTTGATATCAATAGGAGGAGATGAAATGCAAGGCTCAAGAACGGGGTCACATGTGAGAATCCCCAAGTTCAAGTACCCAAAGTTCTCCTCAAAATCTGAATCATCATGTGAAGAATCAACCTCATCAATAGGACCAAAATGTGAAAATGAGTACAACTGAGATGCATGATCAACCACCCCAGTCGCAATGATAGCTCTAGTCTCCAAGTCTCTAATGATAACTGTATTAGGTGTGAAGTGCATAGTTTTCCTTGTTGTCAGGTAAAATTACAAACTTGTCTCTCACTTTTATAAAGGAAAAGGCTAACAACAACAAAACGGTTCAACTCCAATGGCACAAAAGTGATATTTCTATTTGGTTTTTGAAGATGATGTAAACTGATGATATGTGTAAAACTGGATGAAGTTTATGCCTATTATTTAAAAAAAATATTGGAACAAGAATTCAAATGTTTTTTAATTATTGAAGTCATTTTTTTAATTATTAAAAAATACTGCAAATCGAGGGTTTTCCCTCCCACCACAAAACTATATGTAAATAATCTTGTTTTCCTCTGATTTTGAAATATGTTTTATATGACATCCATAGCCAATGCATATAAAATAAATCTGATTTCGATGTATATTTTCACCGTTATAATAATTCAAAGTCAATGTTTCCCGCAATCGACAGTTTTCGTCTCCCACCAAATTTCCCCTATCAAAACTATAGCAATCCCCCCAAATATTATATATTCTTGAAGAGGACTCTCTCCTCTAGTGTTATATATAATTTTTAAATTTTTCTGATATGATTTATTATTATTTTTTGTTTTTCCGAATCAGAGTCTTCTGGAATGTTAATATACTTACATATAGTATTTTGTAAATTTAAAATACTAATTCTAATTGAAATTCTAAAAAAAAATATATATGTCAATGTTCCTCACTCCGAGCTCTCGAAAAAGGTATTTTTAGGGTTTTTTTAAAATAAAAATTTGATGGTCAAATTCTTAGCAGAACTTGAAAGTTCTGCAAATGGGGGGGTGGTTTGAGTAGGCTGCCATGTGGGATGCCACATGGGCAGGGGACTTGGCCGAGCAGGTCCCCCAAGTAGAGGGACCCTCCGCGAGCGGTCACGTGGGGAAGCATCCACTCGCTTCCCCACCCTTTCCCTCATTTATTAATGAGGTGATTTTTTAATTTTTTTAAAACAAAAACCAAAAAGCAATTCATGAAATCTTCAAAAAAAATTCTAGGAAGTTGATTTTTTTCAAGGAAGGAGGTGATTTTTTCGAAGGAGGTGATATTTTATCGAGGTGGTGATTTTTTGCAAAGGAGTTATTTTTTTTCTTAAGGAGTATTTACTTGCGATTTTAGGAAAGCAAATTTCAATACTTTGTGTAGTGGGGAATAAAATAAATAGGGCAAAAAAATATGATCGTATAAGGGATGATTCAAAGAATGGTCGTACAAAACGTAATCAAGAGCAACCTGTTGATGTTGAAGAAGATCCCGTTGATGTTGAAGATGATGCAACTGAAGTAGCGGAAGAAATTGGTACTAGTCAAGGTACAAATTTTTCTTCTGTCTTGAGAAATTTGATGGAGATGAATGAGGATTTTCTTTCCAGTCAAATTTTATTTAAACACATGGTACGTGAGAGCACAATTAAATTGCATTGCAAAAATATGTGGGAGGAATATTTTGAAAAAAAATCTATGGTCGGGAGAGCACAATTATTTGTAAAGTTATTTAAGAAAAGAGAAATTACTCATGTTTTGGAGTTGTTGGGTGTCGATAATAGCAAAAGCTCAGGATGTCATGTAAAAGAAACAATAGTTGAAAATTTGCAAGATGCATTGAACCTTATTGATACCACAAGTTGAGGAGTTGATTCAAGTGTTGCACGTAGAGCGTTGATGAATACGATTTCTCGTAAGAGGTTGTCACATAAAAGACAAGTTACAACAATTTCTGAATTACTGCATATATCTAGAAAAATTGTTCAAAGATATATTATGAGGAGAAATATGTTAGATTAAAACATTGAAATGAATTGGATAAATATTTGTAGACTTCCTCGAAATGACATAATTTCTGAAGATGTAAGAAGACTGGTATTTGAATATTGGACCCGCCACTCCCATGTTTCTTCCAATAGAAGGGACACTATATAGATGAAAGATGAAGAGACCCATATGAAGATTTCACATCCTAAACATTTTGTATATAGAACACAAAGTGAGCCATTTGAAGCATTCAAGGAAGAATTTTTAGATGCAAAAATATGTCAAAGAATGTTTGAGAAGTTGTCCCCTTGCTTTGTATGCATAAATAAGGTATGTGAAACTCGTTGTTGAAGTATGTGCACCAAGATGGTGGTCAGAATTGTGGACACCACCCAAAACAAAAAATAAAAAAACAAGTAGCGCGTATGCGGTTATAAAATTTGAACTCACTGCGTATGCGTTTAGGTCCATTGTTCCCGAGCCTAAAAATGGTGGCGCGAATGTACAACTTTTAGAAAAGTGAGCGCGTACGCGCTACCTTTAGGAAAGTGAGCACGTACGCGCTAATTTTAGGAAAATGAGAATGTACATGCTAATAAGCCCTAAAGGACAACGTAAGTGGTACCTGTCAAAATTTTTTTTTTGAAAAAAATGGGTCTTATTTTCCCGTGACAACCTCATTTTTTTCCCCATTTTCTCCACCAAACCGTGAATGGGGTGCCTCATTTCTCCTCCAGAGACTATGGATCAAGGGCTGCCATGTGGGATGCCACATAGGTAGCCTCAGCCGACCGAGTCTCCCAAGCGATAGGACCCTCTGCGAGCGATCGCATGGGGAAGCAACTACTCATTTACCCACCCTTTCCCTCATATATTAATGAGGTGATTTTTTAATTTTTTTAAAACAAAAAACAATTCATGAAATCTTCAAAAAAAATTTCTAGGAAGTTGATTTTTTTCAAGGAAGGAGGCGATTTTTTGGAAGGAAGTGATTTTTTATCGAGGAGGTGATTTTTTGCAAAGGAGTTGATTTTTTTCTTAAGGAGTATTCACTTGCAATTTTAGGAAAGAAAATTTCAATACTTTGTGTAATGGGGAATAAAATAAATAGAGCAAAAAAATATGATCGTATAAGGATGATTCAAAGAAAGGTCATACAAAATGTAATCAAGAGCAACCTGTTGATGTTGAAGAAGATCCTATTGATGTTGAAAATGATACAACTGAAGTAGCGGAAGAAATTGGTACTAGTCAACGTACAAATTTTTCTTCAGTCTTGAGAAATTTGATGGAGATGAATGAGGATTTTCTTTTCAATCAAATTTCATCTGAACACATGGTACCTGAGAGCACAATTAAATTGCATTGCAAAAACACGTGGGAGGAATATTTTGAAAAAAAATCTATGGTCGAGAGAGCATAATTATTTGTAAAGTTATTCAAGAAAAGAGAAATGACTCATGTTTTGGAGTTGTTGAGTGTTGATAATAGCAAAAGCTCAGGAGGTCATGTAAAAGAAACAATAGTTGAAAATTTGTGAGATGCATTCAACCTTATTGATACCACAAGTCGAGGAGTCAATTCAATTGCTGCATGTAGTGCGTTGATGACTACGATTTCTAGTAAGAGGTTGTCACATAAAAGACAAGTTACAACAATTTTTGAATTATTGCATATATCTAGAAAAATTGTTCAAAGATATATTAGGAGGAGAAATATGTTAGATGAAAACATTGAAATGAATTGGGTAAATATTTGTAGACTTCCTCGAAAAGACAAAATTTTTGAAGATGTAAGAAGACTGCTCATTGAATATTGGACCAGCCACTCTGGTGTTTCTTCCAATAGAAGGGACACTATACAGATGAAAGATGAAGAGACCGGTATGAAGATTTCACATCCTAAACATTTTTTAGATACAACACAGTGTGAACCATTTGAAGCATTCAAGGAAGAATTTTCGGATGTGAAAATATGTCAAAGAATTTTTAAATGGTTGTGCCCTTGATTTGTATGCATAAATAAGGTACGTAAAAAATTTTGAACTGTCGAAATCATGTTGAGTCTCATCTATACTTAGAGTCATATAAAAAATCTATGACATTTTTAATCCAGATATGGTCATCCCTAGAAGTACGACATAATTTGTGAAATCAATTTTATGTGATAAATCAGAAGAATTAGATGACTTCAATGTACAGTGTATAAAAAGTACATGCATTGATTGTGGACATTTGCAAAAATTTCCACTACAAATTGAGAATATTGATGTTTCAATGTCAGTTTTGTGGAAGAGATTTCAATATGAGACATATCAAACTAAGTCAGGAGATGAACCCAAAAAAATTGCATTGAAGGAGAGTGAATTCTCCTACCTCGAAATTATGAACAAATTTTGTACTATGATTTATCCACATATCGAACATTGTCATGGTGCACGATGACAAGCTAAACAATTTCGAGATTCCAAAATTTTTTTTCCACCTTGTTGTATTCTTTCAATTGTATATTTCTTCGAGAACTATATATTTTCCCCTCAATCATAGATTCAAGCTCAATATTACCATTTTGATCACTTGAGTTGCAATATTTGTTCAAGTGACCTATATACATGCACAATTTGATGTGGATGGAGTAGAAAATAGTACTCATCCAAATGAATGCATTATCGTCAAGGAGGTTCATTTCTATATCAGCAATGATAAGGTTCATGATAGGAGCTATGTAGCTCATTGTTTTGCAATATTTTTTGAAGATCTTGCAAATCACGGGATAAATGTTTCACAATACTGGATTTGGTCGGATGGTTGTGTAGGTGAATACATAAGTTTCAATTCATTTTCATTTATATGTAAATTTGTATTTAATTTCAATTTGATAAATTTTATTTTAAATGTTCAATTGTACATGTACATGACATACAACGTTATGGAGCAGGACAATTTAAATCTACAAAAGCCTTTAATTGGATATCCATGCAACATGTTACACACAATGTTAAGTTTTTGTAGAACTTATTTGAAAGTGGACATGGAAAAGGGGAGCATGATGGAGCAGGAGAATGTGTGAAGTGTGCACTTTGCCAACATGAACTTGCAGGTACTATTAATTTTGTTTTCAATTTGTTTGTATCTATTTCTTAATATAATTTCATTTAAAAATAAGTGCACATAACAACATCTCTAAGTTATTTTATGTACGTAATAGCATAGAGAATGCAAACAAAATTATTGAATGGTGTCAAAGTCATTTTGCTAGTCGGGGCACGCCATACAGCAAATGTTATTTTTGGGAAGTGAAAGGTAAAATATTTTTGTTCTTAAGAATTCTTAAAAAGAATTCATGAGCTCTACATTTCACTTTTATCCTAAAGTTGTTGATCTTAAAATGTGAAAATTTCATTTCATATTTGTAACAGGTATTGATTGATCTAATCCTTACAATTGTCAAATAATTGTTGGTATTAGAAGTTTACATCAAGTGATGACTACATGACACCACAAGCCAACATTGATTCAAGTAAGAGAAAAGACATGCTTTTGTGCTGACTGTGTTGAGGACAATCCAATGAGTTAATGCGAGAATATTGCAAATGGATATGTCTCACAATGGGATATGAAAGAGTTAATCAGAATGAATACTTATGAAGATGATGGAAATGACATAGACACTCATGATCCTATACATTCAGTTGATTATGAACGTGTTTCTGATTTAGTCGTTATAGGTGCGTGTGTACATACATGTTCTTTTATTTAGTTTTAATTTAGACCATGTAGTGACATGTTCAAATTTTATCTACATCTTACTTTTGTTTTAAATTTATATGGTGTCATCTAGATGTACATACATGTAGGTGATATTTTTGTTGTGGTTGCGGATCCTGACAATGTGGAAGGTGTAGATTATTATCTACTAAGATGCACAAAAGCAAAATTCAAATTGCTAGAAGTAACTGTAGACGATGATGGACAGTCATATCCAACTGGTTCAATTGTTATAGAAGGCACCTATTACCAACAAACTAAGATAGACAAAAATGGTATTCAATTTATTGAATACATGCTTGGAAAAACAATTCTACATTACAGTCACTTGGTTATAGTGACAAATCTACAATTTGAGACATTGCCAAAAAAAGGATGTGGCAAACAAAAGTGGAGGTTACCTTTTGAAGAACATGAAATGTTTTTGGAGATAATAAAAGATAGAGAGGATCCAAACTATATGTATCAGGAGCTAACTTAGGCTATCTAACTTGTTTTTGTAGCTCATACTTTTATATTTGAACTAGAGTTTGAACTCATGTTTAATTTGAACTAGGATTGGATATATATATTTTTAGACCATATTAAAACTTAGAGAAATTTTTTTAATATTTGATCATATCTAGTTTTTTTTTTGACATGGTGAACAATGGTTTTCATATATTACTATGCATGCTCAAAGTTGAAATGCTTTTATATTTATGATTTTATGTATTCTTCAATTACATACATACATGTGATTTTACATGTTATACATCCCCTTCGGACATGCACTTTGTACATCCCCTTAAGACATCATCTTTAGACATCCCATTAAGACATCCTAATAGGTCCTAACTTTAGATCCCCTTATCTGAAGTATGCTAAATTATATAAATTGTTATATATGCATGGTTGGTTTAAAAGCTTTTAAATGTATTCTTTTATGTTATACATCCCCTTAACACATCCTCTTCGTCCATCCCCTTAAGACATCTTCTTTGAACATCTCCTTAAGACATCCTAATAGGTCCTAATTTTAGATCCCCTTATGAACTAAGTATGCTAAATTATATATACATTGTTATTTGATTTTTTATGAGTTCACACACATGTAAATTCCTTTCTTTGTTACATTAGATTATTAGTGATTATTTATATTACTTGAATTAGATTACTAGTAAATATTTATATTGATTGATTACGAAATTATTAGTAATTATTTATATTTCTTGATTAAGAACAAGGCACTATCATAATTGTATTATTCATATTTATTAGTGATTATTTATATTACTTGATTTAGAAAATACATTTTGATTTTTCATTGACATCCCCTTAAGACATCGTCTTTGGACATCCTCTTAAGACATCCTAATAGGTCCTAATTTTAGATCCCCTTATGAACTAAGTATGCTAAATTATATAACATTGTTATTTGATTTTTTATGAGTTCACACTCATGTAAATTCTTTTCTTTGTTAAATTAGATTATTAGTGATTATTTATATTACTTGAATTAGATTATTATTAATTATTAAACATAGATTATTAGTGATTATTTATATTACTTGTTAAATTAGATTATTAGTGATTATTTATATTACTTTTGAAATGCAGAAGAGCTGCAACCAATCCTATTATTCCGATTAGCCTTTGCTGGAATAACGTGGGTCTCCCCAAAGCTGGTATCTTCTCATGGGCCGCTTCCCAAAAGAGGATTCTTACGTCAGATTGGTTCTTAAAATTTGGTTTCATGGGTCCATCGAGATGCCCTCTTTGCGAATCTGAGGAAGAAAATGTGGATCACTTGCTTCTAAATTGTAGTTTCAGTCAGAAATGTTGGGATTGGCTTTGCTCAAGCCTTGGATGGCCGACTCCGAGACCTAGGGATATTTCAGAATGGCTGATTAGTTGGCAACCTCCCCACACAAAGGATATTTATCACTTAGTGTGGCAAATAGCACCGGCAATTCTCATATGGGAAATTTGGAAGGAGAGAAACAGGAGGATCTTTAAAGAATCAAAATTGAGGGTGGAGTCCCTTCTAAATAAGATCGAGGCAACAATTGTGGAAAAAATCAATAATAGACTTAGACATGTACAGGAAAAGTCTATTAATTTAACCAGATGGGATGAGGTTCTTCGTGCTAAGTGGAGGGGTCTGATAATCCCCCCATTTATTGGGAGAGGAGGTAAGCTGGCTGAGATAGATAGAAAGCTAACAAAATGGGTTCCCCCCCGAAAGGGCTGGGCCAAGCTAAACTTCGATGGTGCCTCTCGTGGGAATCCTGGTTTAGCTGGTATAGGGTGCGCTATTCATCAAGATAACGGTGTTCTGATTGCTAGCTTAAATAAGCCTATTGGCTTGGCTTCGAATAACTTGGCTGAGTTTTCTGCTCTACGGGAGGGATTGATTATAGCCAAGTCACTCAAGATTAAATATTTAGAAATAGAGGGGGATTCATCGTTAACCATAAATGCAGTCAGGACTAGGGAAGTATCAAACTGGAAATTGAAGGCGGAATTAAAAAGCATTCTGGATTTGATCAAATACTTTGAGGAAACTTCGGTTAATCATATTTATAGGGAAGGCAATTCGGTAGCTGACAAGTTAGCCAATTTAGGGGCAGATGGTAATTCGTATGTTTTTAGGAAGGATAGTCTCACGGATTAAGTTTCGGCCGTGCCACCCCTATATATCACTCCTCTCCTAGTCCTCTCCAATTTTCACATTTATATACTCTAGGATGGGAGGCCAAAGCCGCCTTTTATCAGTATATTGGCATTCTAAGGTTCAGATATATATATAGATATATATATATATATATATATACATATATATATATATATATATATGTACTCACATATATAGATATGTATATATTTATAGTCAATCCCATATTCATCGGATTGATTCATGTTATATGATGCATTCACATATATAAATATATGCATATATATATATTCATATATCTAGATATGTGTATATATACACAATCATATATATATACATATATCCATATTCTCATATATATATGTATATGTGTGGGTATGTATGGGTATAAATAGAATATTACACTTTTGCATACACGCATATATACATATATAAATACAGAATTTATATATTTATGAGTATATATATATATATAAATATATATATATATATATATATATATATTTATATATATACATATCTGAATCTTCATATATGATTCTTTTTTCTGACTGTTTCCTTGACTACCAAGTCTGTGAGTGAGTGCAAGGGGTGTTTCAGTCGTGTAGAGGGGTGATTGGTAGTAGTCTAGTCTCTCTGTTTCGGTTCGTGCAGGTCATCCCTCCAATGAATGAAATATGAATTATGAGGGTTCTGGGTTGCGAAGGTATAGTCTCTATTAAGGAGTAAATCATATCTTTCAATGGCAAACTGGGTCTGCCAGGCTTTGTGTCTTTGAGCTTTGGTTTATGATTTTTAGTTATTCGGTTTTCAAGATTATGCATATCGGTTATAGTTGATAATAATCCTATTTTAGGATTCATGCCTTGTGGTTAAACTGGGACAGTAATTTCTGGTTTCTGTGTCATGGTTTGCTGGACAGTAGAGGATCTTAAAGAACAGCTTAACATTCGATTTGTCTCGTTTTGAGATACCCTGTATATATAGTGTTGGGTCCATTCGGTTTCTTTCAATCGATAGATGTATGGTTAGTAGGTCTTCTGTTGAAGTTATGTGGTGGGTGGTAGAAGTTAACTCTGAATTTTCATGGTTTCAGTTAATTAGTAAGCTCTATTGATGTAAACATCTGGATAGACCCTCTGCCCTTATTTTGTTTCACTCCTTTCTCATGGCATATTGATTTATGGGTACATCTGTATATTCTAATGATTCTAGCAGACTCATTGATAGTTTTTTTGCTTTTTGGCATTTAAATACAAATACAGATGCATATGAAAATACTTACGTTTGGGAGAATCTGATATCTGCAGAGTTAAAAGTAATTATGAATCTGAAAGAAATTGATCCTTTCCATTAGTAGGTAGAATTGTAGCCTGGATAATCTCTTAAATTGAAACCCAAAAGGTTAAGATGGTTTCAAGCTAAGGGATATCCAGGCTATAATCCTCTTACTTAAATAGAAAGATGTAACTATTCATTGTATGATTACAGCAAATTATTATGTTTACTATGCTTCTAACAGTCTGGCAAAGTATGTTGCTATAAGGTCTTGCAGATTCGGGAAACAGGTCAGAAGTCAATACTCGATGCTTTTGTGGATTTACCAATGAGTGGATGATGGATTCAACCGGAAAGTGCTGAAAGATTTAATGTACAGAAAGAATCTAAAATGTCTTAATATGTCAGCCTCCTACCTCTGATGAGGATTTGTAAAAATGTACAGTTGGTTATAATATCTGATCCCAGAAGGGATCTGGGCTAGACCGGAGGTTTTCTTATCTCCATTCTTTCCTACCGGTGCCCACACTGAATGGAGATGTAAAATTTTTTATAAAATAATAATAAAATTTTGGCTTCGGCCTTTTATCGATCAAAAAAAAATAATTGATATTGCTTGATTAAGAAATTATTATTAAATATTTATATTTCTTGATTAAGAACAAGGCACTAGTCATAATTACATTATTCATATTTATTAGTGATTATTTATATTACTTGATTTAGAAAATACATTTTGATTTTTCATTGACATCCCCTTAAGACATCCTCACAAGAAAAGTTGGGTATATAATCCTAGGATGTAGTCTTAAATAATGTTAAACTCTAGATTAATATCAAACTTAGCTCTTAGTTTAGTACTAGTTGTGAAGAAAAGCAATAATCCCATACTACTTGTGGTCATCACTATTAAAGTAAGTGTTACAACAAACACAACATGTAATATTGTTAATAATATTTCCACAACCTACTAAAATGATCCATAAACCTATATAAATACCGATACCAATACCAACCATATAACCTAGTATATATCATTTCCATATCAATCTAACTGAAATGTAGAAATGATTTACATATCAATCTAACTGAAATGTAACACGTGGAATTTGAACATTGTAAAACATAAAATAAACATGTAACTCAGAATTATGAGATTTCTATAAACATGTAACACAACTAAGTAAACAAATTCAATAATAATGAGTTCAAAGAGATTGAATACTAATTTAGCATGCATTATGATCCCCTTAAGACATCCTTTTTCGACTAAATTATGCACTAAATAGTAAATTATAAGTATTAAGGAAAGGTGTGCACCTAATTCGAAGTGAGAGCTCATTGTAAGACATAAAGTAAACATGTACAACACATGAAATGTAGATATAAACATGCAATACATGAAATGTCTAGATAAACATGTAACATGTATGAAATGTCCAGGTATAATGTCTAAAATAAGGCTACAAATGCAATGTCCATAGTTCATGTATAATAGAAATCGAGTGCATAATAGAAATATAATGTTCAAAACATGTATAATAGAAATGTCCACGACGTGTATAATATAAATGTCAGATATACATAATAAAAGAAGCAAGCATGTATATAACAATATAATGAGCTATGTCGCGCCCTGTCCTGATCTCCGATCTGATCCATTGCCTACTCCAAGGGCCTACATTGTGTACACAATTTTCATTTAAAAAAAATTATATATATAGTGGATCTTGATGAATAGGAAAAAAATAAGACACATCAATTTAAATTCAAATTTAAATATAAATTTACCTATGTATCCTGATGAATAGGATCACCAGGTGCCTGCAAATCTCCATATCTCGCGTTATATTTAAAATTAAAAAAATATGTCAGTGGTAGTGAATACATACAAACTTTATATATACAACTGAGTTAAAATCAAAAATTTATTTTTTAACTTATTCCTCTCCTTGAATGCACGCCCGATGCCAAATATCTCCAAAGAGTGTAATGACACAACATTTGGATCAATAAAGTCATCCATAAGAAGAGATGAAAAACCTCATCCCTGAACTCCTCGAGTCTGTGGTGTAGGATACACTATAGTCTTAGGAGTTGTAGAAGGTATTGAAATATCCTCCTTCCTGGAACTACTAGGCTTTGAATCTCCTCCACCATGGCAGGTACTAGTTGAGGATCTCTAAAGTACTTGTCTAATGAACTCAGGAAGCTGCTGAGGAGTGATCTAATGTAATGTAGAGAGAGTCTGATAAGCATCCACAAGATCACTCACTAAATAGGAGCTCATCTGGCGCAGACGACCTCCGGTAAACTTGCAATCTCAATAGGCAATGGTAGCTCATAACAAATATATGGGTCATAAAATGGATCCATCTCATCAACAATAGGGGCAGTACGAGAACACAACATATATCTCCCCACGTGATCGGAAGTCCACTCATCAACCTGAGTAGCAATGTTGGTAATGCTATAATACATGCCAGCACGTGCCTCCTCAGCTACCATATCATCAGCACCACCTGTAACCAAATCCAAACCTTTCAGAAAAACCAAAAGGTTTTGACCCACCATTGCCCTCTTACTAGGGGGTTGTGTATCATGGTGTCTAAATCTGTTTGTAAATCTGCCCCTACCTTGCCCAACATGGTCATGGAAAGTTTGTGTAATCAACATCATATCCTAGATGAAATTCTTCATACAATTATTTGCAGAAATACTGTGGCAGCTCATGCTTCTGCGGCCACCTATGATGTGTCGCCAACCATATAGGATATATGAATGGTTTGACAATAGGATCCTCACATCTAGTGACCCAATATCCTCTAACCACAACCATTTTCATGTAAAATGGGAAATGGATTTCACATTCACTGCAGAAACATCTCTATCTATTATTTTCCATTTAACCGTGCCATATATAGTGTGATATAAAGTCCTATAAAAATGCTCAATGTGAGGGTCATCATATGGGTTGCATGACTGAGCAATCATACACATGAACTCATCTCTAATATATTCTAATTTATCCCTATTGGCCAGCACACGAGTGTTATTTAAAGTCCATTGTACTATGCTAGAGAGGTTTGCATTCTCAAAATAGTCTGAGTATGAGTAGTTTTTGAATTATCAAGAGTACTCTCAGGAGTCTCAAACCTACGTGAGGTCTGCTGAGGATCAGGATGCAAACTTTCCTCAGAAAAAAAATATTGTGAACCACTAGAAACCATATTTAGATGTGATGTGAAATGTATGAATATGTGTGTGTGTGTGTGTGTTTGTGTGTGTGTGTGCGCGCGCGCATGAATCTCCATGTATACATTAAATTTAATTACAAACAAGTTCATATACAATGCATGCCACAAACAAAATGAAACATTGTACAAATATGCTTGAGTTAAACATTTTAAACTAAACAAATCAAACGAACTACAACCTATAGACATTGAAACTTAAAGATTACATTGCAAAATAAATTTTATGAACATACACATGAACTTATTTAACATAAAAATTATAATATGCATATGCGACTACACCATTATAGATAATGATTATGATCATTTTATTAAACTAGAAAGTTACGCCAAATATTAATTTAATAATAATCATTCTATCATAATTGTACTTCAAATATAAAATTTTGTAATAGGTATATAATATTGAAGTAAAATAGACAATCACCTAATTTATTAATAAATCATTAATTAGGCTCCTTTTACTTTATCTAGGGTTTTGATTTTGCTTTTATAACCAAATTCATTAGTGTAAAATGTAATCTAGTTAATCTACTTTAACTTTTCACAATTTGATACAAAACTCTTGATCTTTGGATTTAATTTGTATGAGTTATTGATAAAATTTTATTTCACTATCAGAATCCAAAGTGATGTTATGTGGTGAAATGTGATAAGCTACATTGAGATGCTCCTACATTATATCTACACAATAATTTTGAAGAATACTTTTATAAATTACTACTTTTTATGTGGCGACCACATGCACATGTTTCCCTTTGATGTAATTTTAAAAAATATCACATTTTAATTCCTTTTTACCTAAATACCTTAGATTATCATTTAAGTATTAGAACAAAAATGCACATTTTAAAACTAGATATAAAATTTTACATTTCACATTTTTACACCATGTTAATATTCTATCTATAAGTGCTTCAAATCTTTACCCCAACTATAGAATATTATCCCCTTTAGGATATTTGTTCAAAAAAATTCCCATTTTCTAGCCCGTTACCTTATAGTTATCCAATCAACCCACTAGCCCACTCCCAAAACCATGGTACTATGACAAACAAAATCAAGCTCCACAAAAGGATTAAACCAAAGATCAAAGGACCAAAAACATTTAGGAAATGTCAATGAAGCTATTAAAATGTTCTAAGAATTCTAATTAAAATAATGATTAATGGGAGGGAACCAACATTTAGAATCATGATTTGGGGGTAGAACTTGAGAGAAGTACGAGATATATGGACCCAAGGCTTAAATAACTAAAGATATAATTAGAAGTTGAAATGATGAAGTTCACTATATAGTAGTTATTGCACCAAAGGGTTCTAGGATCGGAAAAGGTTCCACAAAGTGATATGCAAGTTTGGAAGACAAAAATTAATCAAGCTTGTCAGTGGCTAATTTATTAGAAACACTCTCTCTGATACATGACTATTTTGATGTATATATTTTTGTCATTTATATTTTTTCTAAAAATCCACTACATTTCCCAATTGCTAATCAATCTAAGTTTGGTCTTTCATATTTTCTAGTTCATTTGGATCCACAACTACCATGTCCGAGCCTATTTGTTAAGAATACAATCCTTGAGCTTACGAACCTCGAATGAAGAAATGAGAAGTGTGTTTATGGTTAGTGTTATCATATGAAAACTCAATTAAAGGTAAGTAAGTTCCCATCTTTTTGTTCACAAGTCCTCAAGAATTTGGTTCACTCTCTTTTTGTTGATCAATCTTAAGGTGATGGGTTGTTCTATAGTCCAATTTACTTTCCAATTATGTGTATGTTTTTTCAAAATTTGACATTATCTAGGTGTCTCAAATATGATCTTATCAAACATACCTTTATTAAATATGATAATATTTGGCACTCCATGAAACTAAAAGATCTCCTAAACTCTTGGAAGGTATACATGGATGCCTAAATGTAATTAGAGAGATTTTTTGTAAATTATATTCTCTTATATTGTTTGTAATTATATGTTTTTTTGGTTGTATTTTCCATTTGAGGATACATTGATTGAGCCATTTAAAATCATTGAATGTATTTACTATTGTTGAAAGATTCTTTTGAAATCCCTCCAACCTTAATTTTAAAAAATTAACATAATATACATATATTATTATTAAAACAATTAAAAAATAAAAAACCTATACATAAAATTATTAAAACAATTAAAAAATAATAATTTAAAAAAAAAAAAAAGCCTTTCGGCCCCACTTGCTCGGCCGAAAGACTTCTTAGCCCCCCTCCCACTCCAGCTCTTTCGGACTGTGGAAATGGGGGGCTAAGTGCAGTCAGCGGATATATATTGGGTCGAGTACTACTCGGCTGACTATACCCCACCACCCGTCCTCCACGTAGGCACCATGTGGCGCCATGCAGACTCAACCGAGTCTGTAATAACCCACCACAATTAACTCAACAAAATTGAGTATTCTTTTTTTTGTGTGTTTAATTTAATCATTATGTGTTTGATTCAATTGCATACTCTGGGCATCCATCCATTCAGATTAGGCATTCATCCATCTGGGATGAGCATCTAACCATATGAGTTAGGCACCTGTCCATATGGGACATAAGATTTCATCTATCCAATACGGGATAGGCATCTACCCATACGGGGTAGGCATCTATCCAAATCGGGATAGGCATCTACCCATGCGGGGTTGGCATCTATCCAATCAGGATTGGAGGTGCTCTGGCCAGAGACTTAGACTCATCGGGACAATTCGGGTCCTGAGCCACTCACTAAGTACTACACTCTTCTAACATAAGTGCACCGAGGTTGCTGTCCTTAGGAGTAATTAAATAACATAATACAACCTTGAATTTTGCCTTGGAGTTTGGCTTAAAGCCTCAGGAAGTCAAGCGAATCCATACGGGATTCCTTCTGAGTATGCATTGAATTACTTTTTCCCATTTTAATTATCTTTCAAATTAAGATTCTATTCAATCCTTCTATACCAAGCCTAGACCCCACCCATGAACGCCTGAGTACGAGGGACAACTCCGTCCCAAGACTGCCTACATACCCGCTTCGACACGGGATCAAGGTGTAAAGTATGTAGTTCTATTTTCTACTCTATGGTTTGACGTAAAATGATTAGTGGGTACACAACCCTTTCTAGGGTCAATGTCCTAGACAGTTTCTCTGCGATTGCTACCCATGATGGTAGTGCTTAAGAAAAGGCTCAAGATGGCCTATTGCTTGTGGCCTAAAACAACTAGATCCTAACAACTATCATGAGCGTCACCCTTGACCAAATTGTCAATCACCAATATCCCTTCAAGATTTAAAAAAATCAATTTCATAAAAGCATTTTACTTAAACCAACCCTAAAGGGAGTTTACTATGGTTTCTCTCAACGGATGAAAAATCATTTAAAAATTATCTTATTAGATTATCGATTAAAGGGGGATTACCCGCCCCTTGGATTTTAACTTCCAAGTGTCCCTTATTACTCCCCGACGATTTATAGGGATGATACCACAAACGTCGTTGATGTAGCTTTATTAGGCGTTAAGTGCAGTAGTTCAACACGACGACATTACTTGTAAGCGTGACCCAAAGGCACTGTATATACCAAATGCTACTAGGCTTAGGTTTCCATCTTCCTTTATTTATTTTTCTAACTAAGAAGCCATGAAAACATCATGCTTGAAAACAATTACTAATTCAACATGCATAATTTCTAATTGATTGAAATAACTACTTGATGAATTACGTAGAATAAAACCATAACTTGAAATATAACTTCGATACGAAAAACTTGCATATTAATAATTACATGTGTACTTGCATAATATCGGCACAATAATCCCCAATATTTATAAACTTTTCTAAGTTAAATTCACAACTTAAAATTTATACTAAGGAAGGAATTTAATATTCCCTAAATTGCAATTATTAACAATTAAAATTAAAATTTAAGCAATTAACTTTAATCCCAAAGTAATTACTAGAAATTTCTAATTTACAAATTAAAAGATTATTAAAAAAAAAAAAAAAACTATTTACAAAATGAAAAAAGAATAATGAATTTATTGTTTTATTTGCAAATGGGGAAGTGGGGACCACGGGTCCCATCACCCCTCTACAGTCCTGCATATGCAGGCCCGCAGGGTTGAGGGGGCCTCGTGGTCCCCTCCACTCCCCTGCGGCCACTGACAGTGACCGCAGGGTAGTGGGGGTACCGCTACCCCCGGCGGTTTCAATACCTGCCACCCTGCATGCTGCCATCATGCCTTCGAACATTTTTTGAAGACCGTGCCGTAGTCATGAATGCATTTTGACATTTGAATGCAGTTTATTATAATTAAAATGTGACGTTAATATGCATTAACATTCGAAATAACTTTATATATATATATATATAGTTAGTTTCATATTCCCTTACTTTAAAAAAAACAAAAGAGATTTATTTATGAAAGTAAGAACAAAAATAGATGATTAAATAAATTTTTTTTTTTTTTAGATTGATTTTCATAGTAAACAGGAATTTAACATTTACAGAGAGGGAGAGAGAGCTTTATCCAACATTCACAGGGAGGGAGTTTAATTCCAGATTTCACAAGGAAGTTGTTTATTTCCAGGATTTGTTTCCAGTATTGACAAGAGGATTTTATTCAACTGATATTCACAAAGAGGTCTTTGTTCAACTCATAGGGAGATTTATCTAATTAATAATCATGGAGAGATTCAAAATAATCACAGAGGAAATAATCACAGTGAAACCTATCCTTTCTTTTCAACTAATTTTCACAGAGAAAATATATAACCAGATAATGAAATCAAATGAGAATATCACAGAGGATTATTCACAGCGAAATCTATCCTTTCATTTCAACTAATTTTCACAGAGAATATATATATAACCAGATAATGAAATCAAATGAGAATATCACAGAGGATTATTCACAGCAAAATCTATCCTTTCATTTCAACTAATTTTCACAGAGAATATATATATAACTAGATAATGAAATCAAATGAGAATATCACAGAGGATTATTCACAACAACATCTATTAAAATGATGAGATTCAGATTTCTATTCAAAAAACCAGAGAGATGAATAAAGATTGATCTAATCTAGTTCTCAGCAAGAAACTGAAACAAAATGATCTGATTCTCATCAAGGAAATTGAAACAAATTGATCTAATATAATTCGCAACAAGAATAAGATGCATGATTCAAAATAAAACAAAACTAAATTAAAGAACCTAGATGCTTGCAATTGATGTAGAATCCCCTATGAATCCTTCAATTAGCCTCCCTTGATCCTTCAAACTTGAAAGAAATCCTCCAAAGCAATCTTAGCTATTTTCAAAAATGAAATATGACTACCAAAAAAAATTTTACTTGAGAGAAGAATTTCTTTATGGAAAAACCAACTCCCATTTTTGAAAACTTGCATATCATTTATAAGAAAAATCCCTCTATTCCACTATCTAGAATTTTAATTAAAAAAAGGAGATTCTTTCCCAATTTTGGACTCCATGCAAATTGATTAGACTTAGTGGAGGAGTTACATGCAAGGTGGTGGAGAATCCTCTAGAAGCTTCTTATTCTTCCTACAACATGTGCCATAATTGGATGTGGAAAACTAAATAAATAAATAAGAAAAATATATATTTTTCATGTGTGTGTGTGTGTTTTATTATGTTATCCTTTTATAATATTCATTCAATCATTTAAATAGCTTATCCAAAAATATAATAGAGTTTGTATTTTACATCCAAAAGTGATAAGGGAGGGTTGTGACATCCTCCCCCCTTAATTTGTGCATTGTCCCGATGCACTATAGTTCATGATTAAAACAAACATGGAAACAACTGCTGCATTTCCTTAGTATCTTCCCATGTGGCATTCTTTTCATCATATTGGTCCCATTGCACTTTGCATTGATCAACCTCTCTGTTGCGCAATTGGCACTGGTGCCTCTCCAAGATTTTGAATGGCTCTATCATTATTCCTCCCATTTCCTGGACCTATAAAGCATCCCAGTTCAAAATGTGTTTCTCATCAGGTACATACTTCTTAAGAAGAGATGCATGGAAGACATCATGGATTCGGCTCAATTGGGGAGGTAAGGCCAACCAGTATGCAAATGGATTAGTCCTTCCCAATATTTCAAAGGGTCCAACATAACGAGGTGCAAGCTTAGTCCTTTTCCCAAATCTTATGGAACTCTTGTGTGGCCTAACCCTTAGGAAGACTTTCTCTCCCACCTCAAACTCCCTTGGTGTCCTAGTTTTGTCTGCATAACTTTTCTGCCTATCTGAGGCTTCCTTCAATCTTTGCCTAATTTCCTTAGTTTTTCTCTCCATCTCTTTCAACATATTTGGTCCAACAATTACTCTATCTTCAAGACTATCCCAACTCAAAGGTCTTCGACATGGCCTTACCATACAAAGCTTCGAAAGGTGCCATTCCCAAAGATGTTTGATATGTATTATTGTAAGAAAACTCTACCAGAGGTAGGTACTCTTCCTATTTCTTATGTTGGTCCATGCAACACATGTGAAGTAGGTCTTCCATAATCTGATTTGTCCTTTCTGTCTGACCGTCGATTTCAGGATGGTATGCGGTGCTAAAATTTAGTTGAGTTCCTAGAGCTGATTTAAGAGTTGTCCAAAACCTTGGAGTGAATCTAGCATCTCTATCTAATATGATTTTCTCTGGTATTCCATGCAACTTAAATATTTCCTTAACAAAGTGCCTAGCCAAGGTAGGTGCATCATCTGTTAGATTCCCTGGTATAAAGTGTGCCACCTTAGTGAGTTTGTCAATTTCCACCATTATTGCATCATGCCTAGAAGGTGACATGGGTAACCCTTGCAGAAAATCCATGCTAATAACTTGCCACTTGTGTTGAGGTACATCGTGCAATTGTAACAATCCAGTTGGATGTCTATGTTCTTCCTTTACTCTTTGACACTCCAAACATTTAGCCACATACTTGACAATGTCATTGTTCATCCCTTGCCAAAAGTATAACTTCTTTAGATCTGCATAAAGTTTGTTAACTCCTGGGTGCCCTGAATAAGGGGCATTGTGAGCCTCCGACAAGACTACTTTCCTTAAGTTCCCTGAATTAGGAATATAGATTCTATTATTGTATCTGAGCAACCCATCTTCATCTAATGTATACCCTTCAATCTTAGGATCAGTTGGATCTTATTCTAAATTCAATTTGACTTGTTCATACCATGGGTCATGCCCTTGTTCATCCATTACTTGCCTTTTGAAAGAAGTTTTGAATGTTGCTATAGTCATCAAGTGTCTCCTCCTACTTAAGTCATCTACCACCGTATTTTCCTTCCCCTTAATATATTCAATTTCAATATCATATTCACTTATAAACTCTAACCACCTTCTTTGTCTGGCATTTAAGTGGGGTTGGGTAAAGATGTACTTTAGTCCTTGGTTATCTGACTTTAACTCAAAGGGCTTCCCTAGTAAGAAGTGTCTCCATTTTTGTAGGGCATGCACAATCGCTGCCAACTCTAAGTCGTGGGGTGCATAATTGACTTCATGAGTCTTTAGCTTCCTGGATTCGTAAGCTACTACCCCATCATCTTAGACAAGTACTCCTCCTAACCCTTCAATAGAAGCATCAGTTACGACTGGGAAGTGTCCATTCGGATCTGGTACTTTTAGAATGGGTGCTGAAATTAGTTTCCCTTTCAAAATTTGGAATGCCTTATCACTTTGTTCTGTCCACACAAACCTTTTACCCTTCCTTTGTAATGAGCTGATGGGGTTTGCTATCTTAGAGAATCCTTCCAAAAACCTCCTATAGTAACCTGCTAGCCCCTTAAAGCTTCTTACCTCTGAAACATTTTTAGGGATCGACCATTCTACTATTGCCTTTATCTTATCTGGATCAACTGCTATTCCTTCCTTTGATATTAAATGCCCAAGGTAGTGAATCTTTTCCTCAAAGAAGGCACAATTTGACAATTTCCCATATAACTTATGTTCTCTCAACCTTTGCAAAACAATTTGTAGGTGTACTAAATGTTACTCCTCATTCCTAGAGTAAATCAATATGTCATCCAAAAATGCCAAAACAAATTTATCCAAGTAGTCATGGAGTACACTATTCATTAGGTTCATAAATGTAGCTGGGGCGTTGGTTACACTAAAAGGAACTACTGTGAACTCATAATGCCCATATCTAGTCCTGAAGGTTATCTTCGGAATGTCTTCCTCCTTAATTCTGAGTTGATGGTATCCTGACCAGAGGTCTATCTTTGAGAAAACTACTGGTCCTTTGATTTGGTCAAAAAGATCCTCTATTCGAGGTAAGGGATACCTATTCTTTAATGTGACCTTGTTCAACATCCTATAGTCGATGCATAGTCTTAAGGTTCCATACTTCTTCTTAACAAATAAGACTAGCGCTCCCCATGGTGATACACTTGGCCTTATTAATCCCTTTGCTAAGAGTTCATCTAATTGCATTTTGAGTTCTTGTAATTTAGTTGTGTTCATTAGGTAAGGTGCCCTTGATACTGGTTCAGCTCCTTGTAGCACTTCGATAGAAAACTCAAACTTTCTTTTAGGAGGTAAGCTGGGTAATTCTTCTGGAAAAACATCCTTGAATTATTTTAAGAAAGGGGTATTTTCAAAGGTTGGTGTATTTTCCTCTTTTCCTTCATCAATTCCAACCATATAGACTAGGCCTCCTCTTCTTCTTTCCTTCTTTAATTGCATGACTGATATGGTTTCTATATTAATGGGTTTAAACTTTCCTTGGATTTTGACCTTCTTTCTCCCATCATCCAAACATTCAACAACTTTGTTATAGCAATCTACATTAGCTTGATGGTCTGTTAAACAACTCATTCCAAAAATTAAATCATATAATCCTAGGGGTGCCACATAGAGATCTACCCTTGTTTCAAACTCGGGAAATTGTACCCTTGCCCTCGGCAAATACTTAGTTAGTTCTCTATTTAAGATTTTTAAAATTTAATTTCTACCATTGCAAGACATTCCCTTAGTTGTATAAATTGAAGTGAGCACAAGGCCTAGATTTGAACCTTGGCTCTAATACCACATGTAATAACCCACCATAATTAACTCAACAAAATTGAGTATTCTTTTTTTTGTGTGTTTAATTTAATCATTATGTGTTTGATTCAATTGCATACTCTGGGCATCCATCCATTTAGATTAGGCATTCATCCATCTGAGATGAGCATCTAACCATACGGGTTAGGCACTTGTCCATACGGGACATAAGATTTCATCTATTCAATATGGGATAGGCATCTACCCATACGGGGTACGCATCTATCCAAATCAGGATAGGCATCTACCCATGTGGGGTAGGCATCTATCCAATCAGGATAGGAGGTGCTCTGGCTAGAGACTTAGACTCATCGGGACCATTCGGGTCCTGAGCCACTCACTAAGTACTACACTCTTCTAACAAAAGTGCACCGAGGTCACCGTCCTTACGAGTAAGTAAATAACATAATACAAGCTTGAATTCCACCTCAGAATTTGGCTTAAAGCCTTGGGAAGTCAAGCGAATCCATACGGGATTCCTTCCGAGTATGCATTGAATTACTTTTTCCCATTTTAATTATCTTTCAAATTAAGATTTTATTCAATCCTTCTATACCAAGCCTAGACCCCACCCATGAACGCCTGAGTACGAGGGACAACTCCGTCCCAAGACTGCCGACATACGCTCTTTGGCACGGGATCAACGCATAAAGTATGTAGTTCTATTTTCTACTCTATGGTTTGATGTAAACTGATTAGTGGGTACACAACCCTTTCTAGGGTCAATGTTCGAGACAGTTTCTCTACAGTTGCTACCCACGATGGTAGCGCTTAAGCAAAGGCTCAAGATGGCCTATTACTTGTGGCCTAAAACAACTAGATCCTAACACCTATCATGAGCGTCACCCTTGACCAAATTGTCAATCACCAATATCCCTTCAAGATTTAAAAAAATCAATTTCATAAAAGCATTTTACTTAAACCAACCCTAAAGGGGGTTTACTATGGTTTCTCTCAACAGATGAAAAATCATTTAAAAATTATCTTATTAGATTATCGATCCAAGGGGGATTACCCGCCCCTTGGATTTTAACTTCCAAGTGTCCCTTATTACTCCCCGACGATTTATAGGGACGATGCCACAAACATCGTTGATGTAGCTTTATTAGGCATTAAGTGCAGTAGTTCAACACGACGACATTAACCGTAGGCGTGACCCAGAGGCACTGTATATACCGAATGCTACTAGGTTTAGGTTTCCATCTTCCTTTATTTAGTTTCTAACTAAGAAGCTATGAAAACATCATGCTTGAAAACAATTACTAATTGAACGTGCATAATTTCTAATTGATTGAAATAACTAGTTGATGAATTACGTAGAATAAAACCATAACTTGAAATATAACTTGGATATGAAAAACTTGCATATTAATAATTACATGTGTACT
Source organism: Cryptomeria japonica (assembly GCF_030272615.1). NCBI lineage: Eukaryota > Viridiplantae > Streptophyta > Pinopsida > Cupressales > Cupressaceae > Cryptomeria > Cryptomeria japonica. The sequence goes on from NC_081406.1 coordinate 334,633,272, forward strand.
TGCATGATATTGGCACAATAATCCCCAATATTTATAAACTTTTCTAAGTTAAATTCACAACTTAAAATTTATACTAAGGAAGGAATTTAATATTCCCTAAATTGCAATTATTAACAATTAAAATTAAAATTTAAGAAATTAACTTTAATCCCAAAGTAATTACTAGAAATTTCTAATTTACAAATTAACAAATTATATATAAAAAAAGAAAAAAAAAACTATTTACAAAATGAAAAAAGAATAATGAATTTATTGTTTTATTTGCAAATGGGGAAGCGGGGACCACGGGTCCCATCACCCCTCTGCAGTTCTGCATATGCAGGCCCATAGGGTTAAGGGGGCCTCGTGGTCCCCTCCACTCCACTGCGGCCACTGACAGTGACTGCAGGGTAGTTGGGGGTACCGCTACCCCCGACAGTTTCAATACTCGCCGCCCTGCATGCTGCCATCATGCCTTCGAACATTTTTTGAAGACCGTGTCGTAGTCATTAATGCATTTTGACATTTGAATGTAGTTTATTATAATTAAAATGTTACATTAATATGCATTAACATTCAAAATAACTTTATATATATATATATATATATATATATATATATATATATATATATATATATATATATATATATATATATATATATATATATATATATATATATATATATATATATATATATATATATATATATATATATATAGTTTCATATTCCCTTACTTTAAAAAAAACAAAACAGATTTATTTATGAAAGTAAGAACAAAAATAGATGATCAAATAAATATATATTTTTTTAAGATTGATTTTCACAGTAAACAGGAATTTAACATTTACAGAGAGGGAGAGAGAGCTTTATCCAACATTCACAGGGAGGGAGTTTAATTCCATATTTCACAGGGAAATTGTTTATTTCCAGGATTCGTTCCTAGTATTCAAAGGAGGATTTTATTCAACTGATATTCATAGAGAGGTCTTTGTTCAACTCATAGGGAGATTTATCTAATTAATAATCATAGAGAGATTCAAAATAATCATAGAGGAAATAATCGCAGTGAAATCTATCCTTTCTTTTCAACTAATTTTCACAGAGAAAATATATAACCAGATAATGAAATCAAATGAGAATATCACAGAGGATTATTCACAGCGAAATCTATCCTTTCATTTAAACTAATTTTCACAGAGAATATATATATAACTAGATAATGAAATCAAATGAGAATATCACAGAGGATTATTCATAGCAAAATCTATCCTTTCATTTCAACTAATTTTCATAGAGAATATATATATAACTAGATAATGAAATCAAATGACAGTATCACAGAGGATTATTCACAGTGACATCTATTAAAAGGATGAGATTCAGATTTCTATTTGAAAAACCAGAGAGATGAATAAAGATTGATCTAATCTAGTTCTCAACAAGAAACTGAAACAAATTGATTTGATTCTCATCAAGGAAATTGAAACAAATTGATCTAATCTAATTCACAACAAGAATAAGATGCATGATTCAAAATAAAATAAAACTAAATAAAAGAACATAGATGCTTGCAATTGATGTAGAATCCCCTATGAATCCTTCAATTAGCCTCCCTTGATTCTTCAAACTTGAAAGAAATCCTCCAAAGCAATCTTAGCTATTTTCAAAAATGAAATATGACTACCAAAAAAAAATTTACTTGAGAGAATAATTTCTTTATGGAATAACCAACTCGCATTTTTGAAAACTTGCATATCATTTATAAGAAAAATCCCTCTATTCCACTATCTAGAATTTTAATTAAAAAATGGAGATTCTTTCCCAATTTTGGACTTCATGCAAATTGATTAGACTTCATGGAGGAGTTACATGCAAGGTGGTGGAGAATCCTTTAGAAGCTTCTTATTCTTCCTACAACATGTGCCACAATTGGATGTGGAAAACTAAATAAATAAATAAGAAAAATGTATATTTTCCATGTGTGTGTGTGTGTTTTATTATTTTATCCTTTTATAATATTCATTCAATCATTTAAATAGCTTATCCAAAAATATAATAGAGTTTGTATTTTAAATCCAAAAGTGATAAGGGAGGGTTGTGACAGAGTCCTACTCGGTCGAGTAGGATTTCTTTTTGGCTTGAACTTAGCCAAAAGTGCGACACAACACTATGCTTTCGCCCTTCCCCATGTGTGAATTGATAGATGGAAATAAGATTGTTTGTCAAGTGGGGTGCACACAACACATCATTGAAGGAGTTATCCCTAATGACAATACATCATTTCCCAATCACATCCATGTATGTATGATTTCCCATCAAAATTTATGGCATGGCGCAAGGCTGAAATGAAGAGAACATAGACTGCAAACATTCCATATGATGAGAAGCCCCTGAATCTAGAAGCCATCTCCCTGAATCATGACTTGTAGTAGCACAAAGAGCTTGTCCCTTTCCTTTATCTGTCTCAAAAGGGTGATCCTTTCCTTTATCCTTTTCTTTGGAAAAATTCAAAGTAGACATCCTAGAAGGAAAACTAATTTTGTTCTTCTCAAGAAGATGTTTCAATTCATCAGCATCCTTCTTGTAACAATGTTGTTCATCATGTCCCCACTTATTGCAATATGCATACAAAGATTGTCCTTAGATTTCCTCTTAGCTGAGGATGTAGATTCACCTTGTTGTGCAGAGGAGGATTGTGCTCCATCTTGTTGTGGTTTAGACTTAGGTTTCTTTTGGTTCTTGACTTTTCCTTGATTGCTTTGATTCCCTTTATTAATCACCAAAGCTTGTGACTTTGAAGATATGAGAATCTCCATCTTGGTCAACTTAGATTGTTCAAGAATCAACATCTCTGTGAATATATCAAATGGGGGAGAAGTGTAAGAGGAACCTTGAGCTAACTTATGGGTGTGAAAGCTAGATACAAAGGTTACATAATCTGATGGATGCTTGTCCAACAAGCTGCAAACCAATTGAGCATCCTTTTTGTCAATGCCACAATCCTTTAGCTTTTCTCTTAGCTCATTTAATTTTGTGACATAATATTAGATTGTATCAAAATCCTTGGGATCTAATGTTGTGAGTTCACTATCAAGCTTGTAGCCCTTAATCTCATCAACTTGACCATACAATTTGTCATAAATATACGAAGCCTCTTTGATTGTACATTTCTCAATGTGAAAAATGAGGTCATTTGATACATACTTTCTTAATGTTTCAAGTTCCATAGAGTTTTTAGTGAGCCATTCAACTTCAGCATTAGGATCAACCTTAGTATCAGCCTTAGGATTAGGTGGTGATGTTATTGTTCCATTTACATAATGAATGAGTGATTTTTCTATTAGTTTACTCCATGCCTTAATCTTCCATGAAGTATAATTATGAGGAGTTAAAAGTGGAAATTTAGGAGAGCCCATAGCAACAAAATGAAAAAATACAAGATAGAGAGAGGCACAATCACACAAGACACCCCCCCCCCCCCCGCCCCCAAATCAGTCAATCAGAGAACCCCCCCCGGCCCCAAATGATGATTTAACACTTTATACTTAGTGTGTGTACAATGGGCCACTTGAAAAACAAGACAAGGTGGACTTTTGATTTCAACTTTACAACTGCCTCAAATGGGATATAAAAGAATCCAATAAATACTACAAGTGATCTAAACTGAGATCCAAGCAAAATACAAGTATCAAATAAGCCAAAAATGACCAAATACTGAAAGTATAATTTATACTTAAAATCACTGCAAACTAATGGCATATTATTAAAGTAGATGAAAAATTATGTACTTAAAAAAATGGCACCTGAAAAGAAGGTCGCATGACCCCAAACAAAGCCTCTAAAGTTGCAAAATTGAGGATTAGACAGGTGCAGTAATAAAAAACTGCAAAGTGTGAAAAACTTTGTCCATCAAAATCAGAAAATTCCTCCATCACTACGAAGAGCACAAAAATTAGCCCAAATAAAAAAAAAATTACACGCAAAAATGAGCAATATATGGCCTCTTGAAGTCAGATTGCGAAATCAAAGCACCAAACAAGAGGGGGTCCAAATTTTTTCAAAATACTATTGATGCAAGCTGATGTCATTATTTTGTGAGCTTAGATTTGATGGCCATTTGACCATCATCAGGTCATTGCTCCCTTCTTTGCTCGTACATATCATGTCATCTGTACGAAAGATGATGACATCGATAGTGACTATGTTGGTGTTGGTGACTGGAATGTCTATATGGATGACGTGGTAGATGGGTGGCATTGACTAAGCATATGGTCTGCTGATGTGTACTTCCTGCATGGTGATGAGGTGGCCAAATTGGACTGTCACACATGTGTGTACGATGCTCACTATGTAGTGATGTGGTAGATGATGTGTCATCGATAGGGTGTTCCTCTCATCTAATTTGGCACAATGAATATGCAACAACTAGGTGATGAGTTAGAAGTATGACCAAATGTGAGACGACCGCGTGGCATAGGATAGGTGGTTCGAGTGGAGGAGCATGGAGCCGATTGACTGGAAGTCAGAAAGCGGTTGTCGAAAGTGGACGATGCTTGGGCGTTCTCAATGGCAGCAGCGACGGTGTCGCTAGAACCCTGAAAAACACCAATTGACATGTCGAGAAAATAGGGACGATGCAGGGCTGGCGACAGACGCAGAAAGATCCAGAGGACGGATGATGTTGGGGGAAGTACGGTGCAGCCCCTGAAAAAAAATACTACAGAGTATGGGGGGGGGGACAGGGGTCCCAGTCCCAAAATAATAATTTTGGTTTTTTGTTTTAAATAAAACTTTTTACAATTTGATAAAAAATTGTGAAGAAATTTAAATAGATTCGCAAAAAAATAAATAAATATATATATATTAAAAAATTCGTACAATATACGAGAATAGGCGATTGTTTTCCTTCACCAATATGGCCAAGTTTATACTCAAAATTTATGGAAATGGCCATCCAGACACAACCGTGTTGTCCAAATCGCTGTAGGACACCCCCCAAAATTGTAGATCCCCAAATCCAAAAATTGAATCCTTCAAAATGTCTCCAAAAGACTAATCAATCAAGCCCTTTAGGCTCTGATACCATGTGAGTTTTTGGCAAGATCAAGAGCTCAATGAAAAGTACAAAATAGAGAGACAAACTAGATGATAGGAATAAACTATATTCTATCAAGAGCAAATACTGATCAACTGGATCATCAAGAAAAATTACATACAATGTAGATAAGCTTTCTTATAAGGGCAAGGCTAAGAGACAAGAGAGCACATAATAATGACATGTGTCTCAATGAGATGAAAGGGTAGGTAGGGGTAGGTAGGAGAAATAATAAAATATTCTACATGAGGTGGATCACCCACCGAAGGCAGAATTATCACTCCACAATAAGTGGATATGTTAAAGTAATAACAATATCACACCATAAAAGGTGGAGTTTCTCCTACATAAACACTCCCAATGTAGCACATCTCCCTAGGTGTCTCCTATGCAAACTACTATGATATGCATGTACGTAAGTAAACTTAAGTAAACTGTAATTATATCCAACATGGATAAATAGTTATACCAACACATTTACAAGGCTTGCTTGTGTCCATATGTTGGTTATGATCATGATTCATTTGCTTCTGCATAATAGAACTTGTTTTTCAAGTTGTTCATCATTAAATTCAATATTTGTTAGGACATTTGTGATAAAGAATTCCAACAAAAGTCCACATTTGAGTGTTTTTATATGATATACATACCTAGTTCTAAAGTACCCATTTTCGGCATAGGGTGGAACGATACTAGAAAAGGTTGGGGAGACTGGTATTCCTGGTAATTGCATTTACTTAAATAATTCTAAACCTTTTCAACATAAAAATTTTGTGTGGATCCTGAAATCATTTCATTCCATGAGACAATAAATAATTCCTTATAAAACTTGTCTTTAAATTAGTCGAGAGAAAGTTCATCGTTTCCAACCATAAGATTTAAACTTGTGCATTTTAAGCAATTCTTTTTTGTTCTTTTTATACGAACTTTATTTCCTTAAGACTCTATCCAAATATGCCACAACTATCACAATAGTATCAATAAATAGATTTGGTGGATGTATTTCCAATTTTCTTTGTATCAACGAATAGATCTATGTGAATGGAAGTCACAAAATCTAACTTTCAAATGGAATTTGTCAATGAAATCAATGGTGAGCATTGCCAATGAAATCTATGTTAAGCATTTGAAGCCCATGGGTGTTCCTCTTAGAGTTGTTCATGAGTTTGATTCTTTCATAGTGTTGAAATGAACATCTAGTTTGTAAATATGGAACTCTCCTCTTTCATGGTGGTTATGTTCTTTTTTTATTGTAGTCATTTGTAGTAAAAGAGTGTGCATGTTTGTTGTGCACTTTTAGCTCCCTAGTCACATGTGAAAACACTTACTATTTGGACTACAGTACAAAGTTCTTATATCTGGTTCATGGTCAACCCATTGTTACATGAAAGAATTGGATGATTATTCATTGGTTTCTTATGGGTTACGAATTTTGGTATAATTTATATTTTATAATATTCTAAACAATGTAATTTCTCTTTGTAATGCCCACCAAAATATCCTAGAGAAATAAACCATAATCTACTAACAAATGGAGATAATTTTTTAATTTTAAGTCAACCATCACTACTACACCATCTCTAAATTTTTTTATTGCAACATTACAACCAATAAGCATCAATGCATGTTTTAACAATTACAATAATATATATGAATCAACAAGAACATAATCATAGAACATATCACACAAGCGGAGTTATCATTTAACCATTAACATATCTCTATACAAACTCATACATTATATCCATTTCCCAGGGTATCTCAATGTCACTACTTGACATAAACCTAGCACATCACATATCCGTCTAGAACATCTTACACTATCATTCTACTAATCATTTACCTCCGTACAGATATGACAAAGTATTAACATATATGCATAACTCTACCACATTTCATACCCTTTAGGTTCATTTAAGAATACCAACCAAATGTTCCTAATACCCTTCTTTATTCATCAATCATTTGACACTTCATAAATCTAAATGCATTTAACCTTATCCTACATATGGAACTAGATTATTTCCTTAAGCACAATCATTACACAACTCATCAAGAATACTATCCATATTCATATGCAAGATTATAATAGCAAGCACTTATCTACTTCCAAATAGGATTCCAAGCTACTAAACAAATTCAAGAGTCATACCATGCTACAAGAGTAGACAAATTCTAACATTTTCATTCCCTAATTCAACATAGGATCTCATTCCGAACACAATGAGCATTTATACAACATGAACCATATAATAAGACATCATCTTATTTCAAGAGAACAGTTCTACATCACCAAGTCTAAATACATAAGAGCACATGGAACAAGCACATAGTCTCTTTTACTACATTCCATCCTAATACTTAATAATATAGGTTACATAAGTACATAATCATATTCCACATTTACAAGTCAACGCAATAGAGTAATATCTCTAATGTATAGAAATAACACCATATGAAAAGTTACGCATATTTAAGTGTCGTATATTCCATGTAAATCCACAACTATTGATTAATTTTCCATATCCCAAGATAACTTAATCTATCTCCCTTGGACCTTCAACCAACATTATTTTTCTGCAAAAAGCTATTGAAAAAGTTAATGAAGATTGTGGGCTGACAAGCCTAAACGTTCCATCATTTTTTCTTTGTCTTACAAACTCTTCTCTATCTCTCACCTATTTGCTAAAAGTCAGAGCATATGTGTTATAGTATGGAATATATGCGCATTCAGAGAAAATCCGCTACTCTAGAACTCATATGCACTATACTGATGGTCCAATGCACTAAAAGATAGATCAAATCATTATGCGTTCGAATAGGGTTCTTACGCGTTGGTGTATCTGTCAGATGTACTCTATAGTATAGGACATATGCGCTATAAAATGAGTTATATGGGCTAAAATGACTTGTAGATGCGCTATTCTAGTATTCTTTCAAGAATTTGTCTTTAACCTCCGTACAAGATTATTAGAAATTCAGGGATGAGCCCCAGGATGAGCACCAAACTAAAAAGAAGAGAAACTAAAAAGAAGAGAAACTAACATACCAATGAAATGTTAGATATAAAGACAGTAAACTAGTTAAACAAACTAATCCTTCAAAAGAGTCTCATTTTTCTCTTTCTTATAGGATTCCTCAAGTCAATGGTTGCTCTCAGATCATTGAGCAACCAACCTTTGAAATGACAACTCTAAGAATGAGTGATAATGGATAAAAATGATCTATATGCAATATGAAACTAAGATCTATATGATAAATTTATTAAGATGAGGATTATGCTATGGTAATGATAATATACTAGCTTAATATGATATATACTAACATGATAACATACTATACTAAGAATACTTCTAAATGATTTTAAGATGATGATTAGAAACAAAGAGAGGCAAAACTTAAAACTTTGATAGACTATAACCTGGATGCATGAAACTTGTGATGATGGGTAATAAGAGAAATGAGGCCTATTTATAGAAGAAATGGGAAAATAGATGGTAAAGATTGAATAATCTTAACAAGGGACATGATTGAATAAGTTTCAAACCATGTTTTCAATTTTAGCCAATGAAATGGTGACAATTGCCAATATGAGATGGCTTGAGAGGAGAGAGAAGAGACATTAAATGCCTGAGAAGACATGGTGGTTACCTTAGGGGGTATGGTTAGGGTTGAGTTAGTGGATAATCCTTTTATCCAAAGGATAAAATAATGTGTAAGAGTTAAAGGGATAACCATGGTCAAAGCAATAAATACTTGAAAAGACCTTGTGTTAAAAAAGATGGTTAATTTAGAGGATAGACTCTAACCGAGGGTAGAAGGTGAATTAACCATTAATGGTTATGTAAGAGCCTTTAATGGTTTGGAAGACTTTAGAGGTTAACTATTTGAAGGCATAAAGCCTTTAATGGTTATTGAAGACTTTGGGGGTTTTTGAGAAGTGACCTAGTTTCTTAAGGAATGTGCAAATGTTTATGAGGGGGATTAGGATAAATTGGAATTTATTAGAAGAGTCTAGAAAGGGGTTTAGAAATGCAAGTGGATTTTGTAGGATAATGCAAGTGAGAAGATTTTTAATATTTAATTAAAATAATATTGATTTATTTCAATTAATGGTTTCAACTTGCATTTAATTAATTTAAATAAATATTGATTTATTTAAATGTGTGGAAGGTACTTAATTAAATGTAAAGGGGTGTTTAATTAAATAAACATGATTTATTTAATTAATAGACTAAACTTTACTAGATGAATAAAATAAAATAAATTGAATAATTTATTTAATTAACAGAGGAAGGGGTGAATTAATTAATAGAAGAATTGTTAGTGAATTAAATAGACATTAAAATATTTATTTAATATAGAAGTCATTTTTATGTGTCTACACTTACAGTTTGAGTTAATTTGTAATTTTGAAATTTTAATAAGTATTGCTGCTCTATATTGTGAATTCTTTCCTGAAGAAAGAGGAAAGAATAACATCTACTTTTAAAAAGAGGATAGGATGATGTACCACCCAAGTTTAGATTAGGAATTAAAAGTTGTAGGGTAAAAATACTAACCCGTGTCACACTTTTATAAAGGAAAATGTTAACACAACAATAACTATTCAATTTTGATGACATAAAAGTGGCATTTGTATTTTGAATTTGAAGATGGTGTAAACTGATGAAATGTGTAAAATCAGGGGGTTTAGTTCCCACCAAAAAACAAAATATAAATCAACTTTTTTTTTTTTTTTGATATCTCTAATAGATGACATAAATATACAATGCATAAAGAAAAAAATAAAAAAATTAATGTATATTTTCTTATTTATAACATTTTAAAGTCGAACATACCTAAATTTGATAGTTTTTATCTCCCATCATATTTTGTTTATTTAATTTTTGATAATAATAAAAATAAAAAAACCCTTTTGGAGAAGACTCTGTCCTCTAGTGAACTATATTCTTTCAATTTTTTTTTGAGGCGATTCAATATTTTTTTTGTTTTTCTAACCAGCCTCTTACCGAGCATTATAATGCCTACTTGTAGTATTTTTGAAATAATATATATTAAATCTAATTAAAACATCATTAAAAATTGCATGAGTATATTCTTGACTTTGATCTCTACAAAAATGGTTTTTTTTTTTTTAATAAATTGAATTTACTTGTAGAATTTTGTTGCAGAACTCAGAAGTTCCAAAAATTATTTAAATTTGGTGATGTGGCTGCCACTTAGGACTTTCCGATCGGAACACTACTAGTTGAAACATTGGAGACCGACGTGACTGGTCATTTCAATGACCATGCCTCTTAAACCCCATATAAATAATGATTCATTTTTTTCTTTTTAAATATAAAAAATCAAGGAGTGTGAATTAATATAATTGATTTCTGAATTAAATCAAACATTTCTTGCAAATAAAAGCAACATCGTTGATATAAAGTAGCGAAGATTTCCAATTTTTTTGAAAATTTTGGTTGAAGGCTTCTACTTTTTTCAAGTATGTTATTTTAAGTTTTTTCTTAATTAAATAAATATACAATATTAGAAGGCATTTTCAAGTATGTTATATTAAACTAAATATTTTTTAGATTTTATTAAATTTTTGGATGCATAATTTGTTAAATAAAAAATTGCATTGAAATGTTATTTACCTTTTATTTGTGGATTCATTTATGTAATTGTTTCTTGAAAAATATTTTTTAATTGTAATGATCTATGATTTATTTTCTATATATGATATATATGTGTTTGTGTGTTTAGGTGTTAATCTGAATATTTTGTGCAATGGGGAATAAGAGGAATAGATCAAGGTTGTATGATTGAAAAAGGGACGATAAGATGAAAGGTCATACAAAACATAGTCAACAACAATTCGTTGATGTTCAAGATCAACCTATTAATGTTCAATAAATGACAACACAGGTAGAAGATCAAATTGGTACATCATCAAGTTTGAAATTGTTCTCAGGTATGAAAAGTTTAATGAAAATGGATGAAGATAGTCTTTTCAATGAAATTCCTTCCAAAGATATGGTACCTGAAAGCACAATAAAATTGCATTGTAAGAAAATGTGAGATGATTATTTTGAAATTAAGTCTATTATTGGAAGGGCACAATTGTTTGCGAAGTTATTTAGGAAAAGAGAAATGACCCATGTTTTGGAGTTGTTGGGTGTTGATAATAAGAAAATCTTACATGATGCATCAGTAAAAGATACTATAATTGAAAATTTGCAAGAAGCATTGAAATGTATTGACAACACAAGTCGAGGTGTTGAATTAAGTGTTGCATGTAGAGCATTGATGACTATGATTTCTATTAAGAAATTGTCTCTTAAAAAACAAGTTCACGCAGTTTCTCAATTAATGTAGGTATCTATAAGAACTGTTCAAAGATATATTAGGAAGAGAAATATGGTAGATGAAAACATTGAAAACAATTGGATAAATGTCTGTAGGTTTCTTCAAAAAGATAGAATTTCTGAAGGTGTAAAAAGCAGGTTGTTGATTATTGGACCAACCAACCACTCTTGTGTTTCTTCCAATAGAGGGGAAACTATACAAATGATAGATGAAGATGGTACAAAAATTTCATATCCAAAACATTTTCTAGATACAACACAAAGTGAACTATTTCAAGCATTCAAGCAAGAATTTTCAGATGTGAAGATTTGTCAAAGGATGTTTGAGAGATTGTGTCCTTGCTTTGTACACATAAATAAGTTACGTGAACTTCTTGTTGTCGAAATTATGTTTAATTTCATCTACACGTGCAATCATATAAAAAATTCATGGAAACAATTAATCGAAATATAGTCATTCCTACAAGTACTGACAAACATTTTTTACATCATTTGGCAATACTTTTTAATATTTTTTACACAAATTTTTGAGGAACTCAGTAAAAAGGTATTTTTTTTGAGGAGGAGTTTATAAAGATGGGATCTAAGAAATGTCAAAAGAAAAAAAAGAGGACAATGACAACGGAAGAAATTCAAGCACAAAGAGAGAATGAGGCAAAATGCCAAAGTGATCGAAGATCACAACAACAACAATTGAATAACACTTCTAAACCATCTAGTTCAGTGCACATTGTGGATGAGACCATTGAAGACATCATGATGGATGCAAGAAATGTAGAACCAAACACGGGTATGAATGTTGATGCAAATGTTCATGTGGATGTGAATCCTGGTATGTTTTTAAATCCGCAAGACTATGATGCCAATCAAATTGCTGATTTAAATGAAGCTGGATATCAATTTCATACACCAATATGAAAAGAAATAAAAAATGAAAATATTACACCACCCTCTTTGAAAGAAAATGAATGTAATATGTTTACTATTTATAGCAATGTGCTAGATAATCTTAATGGGTTAGTTTCTTGGAGACAAATCAAAACACATGCGAACAGATTATATAAACAATTTTTCTATAATAAAAAGTTAGGATTCCAATGTCAATTAATGCTACAATTAATAAAAATGTTAAAAATGCGTAAAGTCACGACAAAAATAGGTATTTATGTAGAACCAAAAATAAAAGATGAATCATATGAGCAAGTTGTATCTACTGTTGCTAGTGCCATCGATTCTATCAAAAAAACAAGTCGATCTAAAGATAAGAATGCAACACGTAGAGTTATAACGACTACTATAGTTGACAAAATGATTGTTAGTAAAAGAATGTTCAGTGATATAAGTGGCTCTTTGAACTTACATCATAGAACCTTGTCAAGAGCGGCCAAAAGAAGAGACACAATTGAAATCGATCCACTAAACCATTGTTGGAGTTTTAGTGGTAGACTTCAAAGGTCAGACATGAAATTAAATGATGAAACTAAACAATTAATTGCAAAATTTTGGCATGATAACACTAGAGTTTCATCAAATGCTAGAGATGTTTTAAAGTTAAGGGTGGGATAAAAATCCATAACCCTCATCCAAAACATCTTCTTGACATGACTCAAACTAAATTCTTTAAAAAATTTAGTGATGAATCTGTGTTAATGAATTTACGAATTAGTGAAAGATCATTTGAAAAATGCAAACCCTGGTATGTTAAAATCAATAAACAAAGAATATCTTGTTGTTGTAAAACTCATGTTCAGTTTTGTTACTATTATGATGTTTTTTGATATATATGTTGTATGTTGCATGGTAATGATTTTGTGCAGGATTGTGGTGTTTATGTTCCACCTGAAACTATAAAAGATTTTATTGAAATTTTATATTGTAAACCACCTAATGAACAATTATTTCTTTCCAGTTCATGCATTTATGGCTTTTGCAATTTATGTGGGTACTATTCTTTGATAGGTGAATGTTTGCATGAACATGTCTCATCTGAGTTTGGACAAAAAATGGTTGATGTTAGGAGATTTAAAAATATAGAATACCCTCTAAAGGATGGAAAGATGGGGAAACATTTAGAATTGATTACAAAATAGAATAGTGTGAATGCATTTATCAGTGAGTTTAAAAGTCACATTGTTCCAAAATATGTAAAACATTCCCAACATGCCCGATGGCTTGATGGACAATTTCACATATGCAAGAACACATTTCCAATTGGAACAATAGTATCAGTTGTGGATTTTGTAGAAAATTATACTCTAAAACCACAAGAGGAAACTCAATCACAATAATACAACTCAGTGCAAGTGGCCATATTTGTGCACATTATATATGGACATGACCATGACAATATAAAAGATAACAGAAATTTTTTGAGGGAGTATCATTTCTATGTTAATGATAATCGATTACACTCTTAAGAGTTTGTTCAACATTGCTTCAAGGTATTTCATGGTAATCTTAAGGAAAGATAAATTAACATGAAACAACATATGATATGGTTAGATAACTGCATTGGACAATTAAAAAATGCAAGAATGTTTTATTGGCTATGCAAAGTTCACAAGATAACCAATGTCCAACATTTATGGAGTTTTTTTGAAGCGGGACATGGTAAGGGGGAACATGATGGAGCTGGTGCCTATGTAAAAAGACTCTTTCTAGAGAACAATTGAAATTTGAGGATGCAGCGAAATTCAAAGATGCTCGTACAGTTGTAGATTGGTGCAATTCAAAGTTGTCAAAAGGATCAACTGAAAACTCCACAATTCAGCGTTTCTTATGGTTGATAGAGGAAGATAGTATTCCTATTCGGCATGATTGTAATACCATCATTATACTAGCTAAGTGGCATTCGTTTAAGAGTTCTAATTCAAACACATGGACTATATTCACAAGGCAGCTTGCTTGCTTTTGTCAGTTTTGTGTTTCCGGAGATTGGGAATTTTTTGAGAATAAAGAATGGGTTGAAGAATGGCAACAAAGATCATTGACACCCATAGATTCAAATGATCCGCATGAAATAACTGATGAAGATATGGATCAGATGTTTGCATCAAATGACTATGATCACATTTCAGATCTTATACAAAAAGGTAAAATTGTTTTTGAAATTTGTTTTGATTTATTAAATAGTACATATTTATGAAATATTACAGTGTATATTTTTGTTTTTATTTCTTATTAAATATTAAAATAAAATTATTTTATGCACAAGACATGACTATGTTGTTGTTGCACCAGAGGACAATGAAGAGGGGACAAAGTATTGGTTGGCTCGATGTGTAGAGCCAAAACATAAGCTAACCACTCCTCGAGTAGATGATGATGGTTATGACTATCCAACAAGATCTGTGGTTGTTGTTGTCACTTGGCTATACAAATGTCTAACAAGAAAGAATGGATTGCCCGCATTTGAAGATTATGAATTAGAGAAGAATATTATACATTACTAGCATTTGGTAGTGGCAACTAATATAAAATTGGATAGATATCATGGCTGGCCTGCTAATAAACAATTATGGACTCTCTCTATGGAAGAGCACGAGACAATTATAGATGCTTTGCAAAAGAGAGAGGATGCAGATGGTATAACAGAATGAATATCAAGTAAGTTATAATTTGAACCCTTAATCCACCTCCCTTTTAAAAGTTGTGATGCATATTTTATATAGCATTTTAAATCATGCATCATAATTATAAAATCTAATCTAGTAATTTTATTTCAGGTCTACCACAAGTAGAAGGCATTAATGAAAACAAAGTTATTTGTGCATACTTTATGTTTCATTTTGAATAATTACAAGTAAGTTAAATTTTTGTATGCTTTATGCTTTATGTTGTATTTTAAATTCAATGCATCCTCATTATAAAAACTAATGATATGTATTTTTTTTTCCAGGTCTCTCAGAGTAGACTTGGCCTCAATGACTATTATTGTTTGTGCATACTTTATGTTGTATTTTAAATTCAATGCATCCTCATTATAAAAACTAATCATAAGTATATTTTTTTTCCAGGTCTCTCAGAGTAGACTTGGCCTCAATGACTACTATTGTTTGTGCATAATTTATGTTGTATTTTGAGAGATATAAATCCTTATTGTTATAATTTAAATAGACTATGTATTTTATTTTAGATAGGTCTTCTTGATTACATTTTTTGTAATATATATAAATGAGAGACTATTGGTCAAGTTTATGAATGAGATAATTATGTTTTAATCAAGTTCTATTCAATATATTTGTTTTGATACTTTTCTCTTATCATCATTATTATTGTAATGGTAATTATATATTTGATTATATTTTTTGCTTATCTATTATGATTAATACTTTTTAATTTAGAATATGTTATAATTATAAGATGTGTTTTCATACTTATTTCATGATGTACACCTTTAGTTTATCTAATCACAAGAGCTATTTAAATAAAATTCCAAAAATAAAATTACAAGTCCACATAATCCATATAAAGTTATTTAAGCACAACTTCCATAAATAAAATTTCAAGTCCACATAATCTATATACTATCTAATCCATATATATATCTGGATGGTAACATGATGAACTCCACATAATATATAATGTGCACAAAATATATAAAGTATGCACAAAATATATATGATCTAATCCTATTATACAACTATCCATATATATAAAGTATGTGCACATGTAAACAAATGTGTAAAGTCCATAAAAAAGTACATATCATATAAAAAATTACATGTACATCATATCAGAGCCAAATAAATAGTAAAATCTAAGTGCTATCATCAATAACATCTCGTGGTCTCTTCTCCCCGGGACGTGGTCCAGATCCACCCGTCTCATGTTGTACAAGTAAAAAATAATATTAAAATACTTGAAACTAACTATTAAAAGAACCATTTATCAAATATAGTTGGAATTCATAAATTAAGTTACAAACTTACAATATGCTCATCAGATCCTCTAGCAGTATCTCCTCTAGCAGTATCTTGTGCAGTATCAACACCAAATGTAGTGCTACCTAGCTCCTGTACAAGTTCAACTTCAAAGTGTCCAATTAAATCTTAAATTAAGAGTCAAAATAAGATCAAATTAAGTATTACATATTAATACCTCAAAGGATGTCGATGTGCGTTCAAATTGGCTCCGATAAAAATTATGAGGATAACCTATCCTAATAGTAGTGTCCACTTGCAAACATGCATTTAATGAAATCATATTTAGTGAACATATATATGTGTGTACTAAATAATTTCAAGTTAAGTTACAATGTTGTAAGAGTTCATATTTAATTTATGAATTCTAAGATACATACCATAGATAGTGTCACAGTAGTCACACCCTCTTCTCGATGTGATGTAGAGGGTCCCTCATGACTTGAATCCTAGAGAAAGAAGCATTCAATGTATCAACATGAAAATTTATATAGTATATGATGATAACATATTAACTTAAAAAGATAGTACAATGTCTAGATGGAAATTTATACTATACCCTATAAGGTGTGCTGAGTTGTGTTCTACTAGATGCAATCTTGACTCTAATATTAGGTGTAGTCCTTATCTACATAAACCAAATTTATTTAATCAAGTATTAGATTGTATAAAAAAAGACATGCACTTAATTTATACCTATATTTAATGAAATATTTAAAGATTGACATGTACATGTATATATATCTATACTTGGTCAAGATGATCATCAGAGCAAAGAAAATCCATATATGATGTCATCATACTATCATCTATTACATAATGCTTAGCTGGAACTAAAGCAGATCCTAGATCAGCAGAAGGACCTACACACATCTCATGACAACACGAACACATATGTGGCATCCATCAAGGAGCGAATGCCATGTGAGTAGCTTTCTCACTCAGGTTACTTGTGAGGGAAGTCAAAGCATCTAATGTAGAAATGAATGATGTATTCTGCATATCTGCAGGAATCGATGGAGCAACAAGTGGAACTATGGGTGGATCTGGTAGGGGATTATTACTCTGTGCCCCTAATCTATGCTGTGACATTCTACGACCAACACCCTGGAATGACTTAATATCAAAATAATTTGGTTTTTGGTGCATTACAAACTCGCAGTATAATTTATTCAAAAAATAAAAAGCGACCTCATAATTACGATGTGGTGGATAATAAAAATCCATCCACCATCTATACCAAAAGTGTCTAGCCAATTTTGGATGCACACACCACTTAATTGAAATGCTTTTCTGGTTAGGTTGCATTGGTTCTCTTGTTTTTAGGTTAGTAAAATATGGACATAAATGAGCTTTGATTATTTTGAGATCAGTGATTTTCCTATAAGTTAAACCATCGGCATAAAAATCACGCAACTCTTGTCGTCATCTATGAAATTGATCTAATTGAGAATCAACAGATCTGACTCGACAACAGTTTGCATTGATTTTGCAAACTCTAGAAGATGGGGTGGCATGATTGACTCATTTGGATAGCAGTAATATTTTGTTCAATCACTTGTAGGTTTTCATTAATTTGTTGTCTTAAACGAATTTCATCCAATCTAGGGGGTGGAGGTGGAGGAGGAGGAGGAGGGGGGTAGCGGTGGGGGATTTTCACCTAATAGTTCATCTATGTCAAAGACATCCATGATAACAAAGAGCTCCTTCATATATAAAGATATACATGAATTATATACAACTCTATGTCAAAGAAGAATCTATTTTAGTTTTAAAAAAACATTTATGAATAGTAACATTTCTATGTTATTGAATGAGATACACATGAAATATAATATAATATTGAACTTACAAAATATACATGTACATACTATTGAATCTTTAAATATAAAATTTGCGCACAAAACTTAATAAAAACTTTCAATGAAAATTCATAAATCTATTATATATTCAATAGCAATACAGGATCATTATGCTCTATAAACCAAGATATGATCATAAGATCATGAGAGATTTAATAGAAATACAAGACATAAATCATTATGGTAAATTAGTAGTTATTAATAAAGATTAGATAATGTAAAAATAGGAGATAAAACATATGAAGTAAAAGTACGATTAAAAAAGGAAATCAAGTGAGAAAATATTAAACATGTCCTACAAGTGGGGTAATAGAATATGAAGTAAACATAAAAGATTAAATTATGTGATAGCTAGTGGTTTCTCTTTTATGTTATTTGTCACCTCAATGTGTACATTCACTTTGTTGGTGCATCATTATTTTCTTGCATTTAGCTAACTATTGTATTGCATATTTGCACCTAGGATAGGATAAGATTAATTGGGTAGATATCTACCTAGGTAGGCATCACATGTTCACCTCATACTCCCTACTTTGGTAGAGATGTGGATATATGTTACTCATCTTCTAAATTTTTTTGTAAGAGTTCTCTGTAAATAGGATTTTATACATTAGAATTTTCCTAAAACATGTCTCATAATGATTAAAACACTTGAATCAAGGTCAAAAACTAGGAATGTGAGATACATGATATGGATGATGACAAGGATGGTTGAGAATAAAGCAAATTTGAATGGATTATGGTATACTCCTAAGTGTAGGGTACTTTTAAAAAATAGATTATACATGATGCAAGAATTTGGTCTTCATCATGGTACTTGTCCAAGGTGTCATGAGAATGGTTTTCACCCATGAATAAAAAAAATATGTTTACTTTTCTCTGTTTTTTAATTTTTATGCAATACCAAATCCTTTAGGTGTGGATATGTTAAATGATACACAGGATATTTATAAGTTTTTAAAAATCCTAGCAAAAAAATATAGGACATTGGAACTATGGACCTATTATGCAATGTCATGGCATAATAGGACTTATTATGCCGTCATGGCATAATAGGTCCTATTATGAAATGACATGATATAATAGGTGGACTATTATGTAATGATATTATTATGGACCTGTTATGCCATGATGGCATAATAGGTGGACTATTATGCAATGTCATGGCATAATAGGACCTATTATGCCATGATGGCATAATAGGTCCTATTATGCCTTGAGATGATATAATAGGACCAACTATGGACCTATTATGCATAATTGGTCCTATCATACTAAGTAAACATGTCAAATTAGCATAGTTTTAGTGTTGGAGATGAATTAGATGATGAAGTTGGCAATTTGAGAAAATCATGTCATGTTGTGGCTTAATAGGTCCTATTATGGACCTGTTATGCCACAATGGCATAATAGGTGGACTATTATGCAATGTCATGGCATAATAGGACCTATTATGCCATGATGGCACAATAGGACCTATTATGCCATGATGGCACAATAGGTCCTATTATGCAATGTCATGGCATAATAGGACATATTATGCCATCATGGCATAATAGGTTCATAATTGGTCCTATCATACTAAGTAAACATGTCGAATTAGCATAGTTTCAGTGTTGGAGATGAATTAGATGATGAAGTTGGCAATTCAAGAAAATCATGTCATGTTGTGGCTTAATAGGTCCTATTATGGACCTGTTATACCATGGTGGCATATAGGTGGACTATTATGCCATGATGGCATAATAGGTCCTATTATGCCATGACATGATATAATAGGACCAACTATGGACCCATTGTGCAATGTCATGGTATAATAGGACATATTATGCCATCATGGCATAATGTGTCCTATTATGCCATGACATGGCATAATGTGTCCATAATTGATCCTTTTATACCATCACATGGCATAATAGGACCATAATAGGACCTTTATGCCATGACATGGCATAAACCTAAGCCTAAACTTTGATATCTAAAATTTGAAGAGTAATGTTAATTACTTTTAAGGTTATACTAATAGTGGTAACTTTTGTATTGCCTAATGAGGATTAAGAACAATTTTGGTACATATGTTCAATTTAAGGAATTGGAATGGTGGCTTGCTAGAAGTGGTTAAATTTTTTCATTTTGATTTTGATTTGGTTTTCGTTTTGATTTCCATTTAGTTTCGGTTTTGTTTTGATTTTGTTTTCATTTTTTTTTTTTTTTCGATTTCGTTTTCGTTTTCGTTTTTGTTTCGATTTTGTTTTTGTTTTGATGTTTCTGAGATATCTAATTTGATATTTTATTTTGTTAACTATCTAGGTTTGGTTTTGATTTGTAAATTTGTTGATTAGGGTTTAGGGTTATCTGTTGAAGAATATTTCAGATCAACATCAAGAATAACAAATTTATTTATAGGCCACTTTAAAAAAAAAACTAAAATAGTACCAAAAAAATCTAATTAATACACAAAAAACAAGAAAAATATACAAGCAAATTATGAAATGTGAAAATAGATGACTGAATGTGTACCTAGGATAGTTGTGGAGGCTTGAAATGGATTCCACAACACGGGGGCCCGTTTTTGATCTCTTGTTCTCACTTCACTGTGAGGGTGAAAACGAAAAAATTTGCCCAAAACAAGGGGTAAAATACAATTTACAAATGGGGGCCCATTTTTTGAAAATGGGCCCCCATTTTGCTTAAAAGCAGGGCCCCATTTTATAACAAAATGGGTGCCCATTTATTTTAGCTTCAGGCCCCCGTCACCTTTCGGCTTGGGAGCTCGAAGCATAAATGGGCCCCCATTTTTAGGAGCGTGTTTTCCAATGCACAAACTTCCACGAATTTGTGACTCATTACCTTAAACTTGCCCTTCTTTCAATTGTATATTTCTCCAAGAAATATACATTCAGTCCTCACACAAAAATTCAAAGTCAATATTATCATTCTGAGTAAGTTGTAATATTTATACAAGTTTGCTATAGACATGCACAATTTCAAGTGAATGGTATAGAGAGTACTGGAAATGAACACATTATGATCAAGGAGTTTCATTTCTATATCAGTGATGATACATGTCATGATAGGAGCTATGTAGAACATTGTTTGGAATGGTTTTTTTAAAGATATTAGAGAAGGTGTGATAAATTGTTCACAACATTGGATTTGGTCAGATGGATGTGCATAAATTTTTTGTGGAACTTCTTTGAGAGTGGACATGGAAAAAGAGATCATGATGGAGCAAGTGCATGTGTGAAGCGTGTACTTCGCCAACATGAACTTGTAGGTACATTCTCTTCATTTAATTTAATTTTTAATTTATCTCTATATCAAGCAATTTAAATATATATGGGAAAGCCCAATTTTTTGAAGAGATCTATCTTGTGTACAGGTAACACCATACAAAATTCAAATGAAATTATTGAATGATGCAAGTCATTTTGCTAGTAGTGATACAACATACAAGCACTATTTTGGGGAAGTTAAAGGTATTTATTCTTGTGATTGAAAATTATTTTAAAATTCAACATGACATAAATGAAAAGTAAATTAAATTAATTTTATTGGATTGTGAGTTTGAGTATGTACATTTATTTTAAAATTATGTATTGAACTAGAAATGTAAATGTGTGTTTCTAAATTCATAAATTTGTTTAACAGATATTGATGATCAAATCCTTATAATTGTCAAAAAATTAAAGGTATTAGAAGTTTACATCCAGTCATGACTACGGGACATAGCGAGCCTCTTATTATTCTTGTAAGAGAAAAATCATGCTTTTGTGTTGATTGCATTGAGAACAACACAAATACTCAATGTGAGAATATTGGAGATGGATATGTTTTACAATGGGAAATGAAACAGTTAGTCGCAATGCCTCCTTATGAAGATAGTGACATTTCTGATATTCATGATCCTCTATATTCAGTTGATTATGAACATGTTTCTAATTTAGTTGTTACAGGTTCATGTGCACATTTATTTGAAATATGTACAATTTTTTTTAAAAATTCTTATTTATTTTATTATTTAAATAATTTATGTTAATTTTTTTTGAAATATATGTGGTCGTTGTAGGTGATACTTTTGCGGTGGTTGTTGATCCTGATAATACTAAAGGTGTTGATTATTATCTACTGAGATGCACAACACCAAAATGCAAGTTATTAGAATCAGTCACTGATGATGATGGACAATAATATCTCATCGATTTAGTTGTTGTTGAAGGAACTTATTATCAACAAATAAAGATAGATAAAAATGGTGTAACATTTATTGATTATATGATATGCCAAAATATTCTATACTACAGTCACTTCTTAATAGTGACAAGATTGCATTTGGAGACATTGCCAAAAAGAGGACGTGGCAACCAACAGTGGAGGTTGCCTATTGAAGATCATGAAAAAATCTTAGAGATTATAAAATATAGGGAGGATCCAGATTATATGTACCGAGATCTTTAAGTTAACTTGTCATGTTTGAACTTTTTATATTAGATAGGTCGTACTTCAATGAACTCATATTTTCTACGACAGGATCATATCTATCTATCTAGATATAGACATGCACGTTTGTTTGGATAGTGTGGATGCTTATATATTATATATATTGCACATGGACATTTAATTTTGTGGATGCATGTTGTATTTATATGTATGTATGGATTTGAATTTTTATGTGTATGCATGTGTATAGATTTATTTATATAAATAAATGTATGGATTTATTTATATGTGGTTTTAAGGGACCTCTTAAGGGGTCTTAAGGGGATTTATGCAATGGGGTCATAGTGCATGTACATAGTTACACCTAGATCATAGTGCATGTGTTTTATGGATGCATAAATTGTTAAAGAAAAAAATGTGCATTGAATTCTTGTTTTATACTTTAATATATTTCATGGGGGCATTGGATTCTTGTGAACTAGGCTGATGAAACATGATGATAATAGGAAATGTATAGATATATCTACATGTGCATGCATGTACATATGTATTACAATTTATATTAAAAAAATTGTACTTAAAAATATAAACAACAATCAAACATAATTTAAATTTTTAATCTAAAAATTATAGAACAAAATAAATTGCAATTTTTCAAAAAAATATACATGTCTAATTTACATACATTTTCATCATTTTAAACATATTTAAACATATATAAATAGATATAAAAAGACATTTACACATAAACATACATTTTCATCATTTTAAGTTAATATGAACATATAAAGATATAAAAAGAAATTTGAATACATATAAATGTATTTTCAATATTTTAAACATATTTAAGTTCACAAAAAAAGATATAAAAAATATATTTAAAATTATAAAAAGAAATATTTAAGCATGTGTGACCCCTTAGGACCACATATGACCCCTTAGGACACTATTGGGTCCTATGGGGTCAAATTGGGTCTTATGGGGTACACTATACACACTAGGATGCTATAAGGGGTCACACATGTGTTAGAACACATGTGTGGCCCCTTAGGACCAAATATGACCCCTTAAGACACTATTGGGTCCTATGGGATCAAATTGGGTCCTAAGGGGTACATTATACACACTAGGATGTTATAAGGGATCATATGTGGTCCTAAGGGGTCATGCATGTGTTAGAATACATGTGTGACCCCTTAGGACACCATTGGGTCCTAAGGGGTACATTTTAAACACTAGGATGCTACAAGGGTTCATATGTGGTCTTAAGGGGTCACACATGTGTTATAAAATGTGTAACCCCTTAGGACCACATATGACCCCTTATAGCATCCTAGTGTGTATATTATGTATACTATTGGGTCCTAAGGGGTACATTATACACACTAGGATTCTATAAGGGGTCATATGTGGTCCTAAGGAGTTGAGCATGTGTTAGAAAACATGCGTGGCCCCTTAGGACCACATATGACCCCTTAGGACACTATTGGGTCCTATAGGGTCAAATTGGATCCTAAGGGGTCAAATTGGTGATGATATGATGAAAGATTAAATATTTGGTAGAATACTAAGAGGGGTGGGTGAATCAGTATACTAAAAAACTGATACAAACTCCCAAACTCAAAATAAAATTATCAACAAAATAACTCTGTCAAGATAATATCTCCAAGATTACCAAAATCATCCGGTTTGACTTTTATACCAACTTAAGAGTGAACAACTTCAAACTTGTAAACATCAATAATGCTTAATCAAATATAAACATTTTCAACTCTCATTGCTTGCAGTTATCATGCCTTATCAGAATAGTTAAGTAGTTAATGAAATCAACAAATAAGATCATAACCACAAAAAAATTCACCACTTGACACAAATATTTATATGTGGAAAACCCAAATAGGTAAAAACCATGGTGAGATGAGATTCACAAGGATAGCTATCTGAACTCTTCTGAAGCCCACCCTTTTAGGAGCCAAGCCTGCTAAATCTTTTACAATAAGTCCTATTAAGAACTGATTCTGTGAGGAATCACCGATTAAGGGATTTACAAATATGCCTTGATGAAAACCACAATACTCTGTTAGGAGTAACCTCGATAGAGGATTTGATAATCCAAACCAATGGATCACCTTGTGAGAGGATTTAGAAAGTAACCAAGCTTGTTAGAGCTTACCCAGTTAGGGGATTTCAATTCTGTTGTGATTGTTAGAAAACAACAGGTTTTTCTTGATCTGTCTGAATAGCACTACATCTTCTTGATGAGATACTTCTTAAGCTTTGATCTTCCTTTACTCAATACTGCAGATTCATTCTCTGGTTAGGCAACCTCACACTCAACTGGTTTCTTCCAATTTTGCCAACACCAAAATAAAAAAACATCATCGACCTTAAATACAAATCAAATAGGTCGGCTACACAACAAAAACCTAATTCTCATCATCGAGATTACAAACAAGTCGGTACAATCCTCATTTAACTTGTTTATGAACACCCATTTAGTAACTATGACATTCTTTTTTACCGGTCAGGGTACTAGGGTCCAAGTATTGTTTTTCTCAATCTTATCCAATTCCTCTTACATTGCTTGAACCCAATGATCATCACCAAATGCCTTCTTAGCACTTCTTGGTTCAATGGTGGAGATCATGCAAGAGTTCTCTCTTATTCTTCTTCTAGTAAGTACTCCAACATCCTTATCCCCAATAATCTTCTCAGGACTGTGATTCAATCTCACATATCTAGGAATAACATGATCATTCTCCTCAGGTTCAACTTCTTCAACATCTTCTTTTGAAATTATTTGTTCTGGTTGAACAAGTACATCAGAATTTGCCTTATTTTAGATTTAACTATTTAAGGTTCCAAAAGAAAAATGCAGGGATCTTCATCCTTTTTCTCTAAACGGGTTCCTTCTAAAACTTCAAGACATTCATCTACACGAACATCAACACTCTCAACAATTCTCTAAGTCCGATTATTGAAACATTTGTAGGCCTTACTCCTGGTAGAATAGCCAAGAAATATGCCTTCATCACTGTTCACTTCAAACTTGCTAATGTAATCACCTCTTTTAATGAAACATTTACTACCAAAGATCTTAAAATAAATAACATCAGGTGATCTTTTATACCAATATTCATAAGGTGTCTTGTCCTTACCTCTTTTCACCAGAACCTAGTTCATTGTATAGACTGTTGTACTTATAGCTTCTCTCCAAAAATTTTTCGCTACACCTCCTTGTATCAACATTTTCCTAGCAACTTCAACCATTGACCGGTTGTTTCTCTTTGCTATACCATTCTGTTGTGGTGTCCTTGGTGCAGAAAGTTGCCGCTTGATACCATTATCATCACAATACTTAGTAAACTCCTTACAAGTGAATTCGTCGCCTTGATTTGTTCTCAGACATTTAATCTTTTTGCCACTCTCTTTCTCAGCTAAGGCCCTGAATGCCTCGAATTTACCAAAATCTTCATTCTTATCCTTCAAAAATGTGACCCACATCATCCTTGAACAGTCATCAGTGAAGATCATGCAATATCTATCACCTGAAATGCTTCTAGTTCTTATTGGTCTACATAGATCTCTATGAACCAAATCTAGCAGGTGCTTCACTGAGAAGGACTTTCTCTTGAAAGTAGAAGAAGTCATCTTTCCTAACTGAAATTATTTACAAAGAGCATTAACCGGTTTGTCTATCTGAGGTAGACCTCTTACTATCTTGGACTCACTCACTTCAACAATATTTTCAAAATTTATATGAAAATTTTCTATTTCAAAGCCAACTATCATCTATCTTTGCAATCAAACAATTGCTAACTATAGGATTAAGATGAAATAGATTACATTTGGTTTGTTTACTAGTTTCAATCAATTCACCTTTGTTGTCAAAGATTTTGCACATACCATTTTTAAATTCCAGTGGGTATCCTTTGCCATTCAGTTGTGCCACACTCCGAAGATTGTTCTTTAGACCTTCAACCCAAAAGACATCATCAACATTGCTCTTCCCATTAAGAGAAATAACTCCCTTACCTTTAACCATACAAGGTGAGTCATTTCTGAATCTCACAATGCCGCCATCAAACTCTTTCAAGGAAATAAATTTTCTTCGATCACCAGTCATGTGATGTGAATAACCACTATCAATGATCCAATCATTAGAGTTATCCATCTTGGACACTAAAGCCTTCTGGTCTGATATCTCTTCCTTAATAGACACAAACACAATATCTTCACTAGCTTCATCATCAGATTCATCATCAGTAATACCACTGTCAATAACTAGAAGACAATCTCTCTTGCCTTTACCCTTATACTTCTTGAATTTGTCTCTCTTGTGTTCATTTTCACTATTACGACAATTTGTTTGTATATGACCAATCTTATTGAAAGCAAAACATTTCAATGGTAGCTTACCTTTGTATTTGCCAATGCCTCTAGGTAGTCATTTTGCCAACAATGCTTCAAGCTTCACTAAACAGTCTTCATCATCAGAATCTCTGCTGGATCTGGATTCATAGCTATGGCCGGTATCTCTACTTCATCTCACAGATGGGCTAGAGACAGAAGCTCTGAATGCAGATTCTGATTTCTGTACACTACCATCATAGCCATTTAACTCAAAAGCAGTAAGTTTGCCAATGATAGAGTCAAGAGTTACCTTTGTTTTGTCAATGGATTTCAGCTCTTGAATAGATGCAACTCGAATAGTATAGACCAGTAGCAGGGTTCTCAATACCTTACTCATCACTATGGCATCTTCCAAGTTCCCTCCTGGACTCTTTATTTCACCAACTATTTCTTTTATCCTTTGACCATACTGCTGGATATTCTTTCCTTCATACATTATCATGTCATCAAACATTACTCTTAAACTCTCCTTTTTAGCAATATTAACATGTTCATCACCACTATGAATCTCTTCAAGTTTTTTGCATACTTCATATGTAGTTTCAAGACCATGAACATCTACATATTCAACATCAGACATGGAACTTATAATAGCCTCTAATGCTCGATGATTCTCTTGCTATTGTTTCTTATGATCATCAGTTAGAGTTCTAGTAGGTGCAGTATACTTAGTTTCTACATGCTCCCAATACTGACTACCAAGACTTTGGATGTAAATCTTCATTCTATCGCTCCAGATTCTATAGTTCTCTCTATACTTAGGACCTTATTTCTTCATCATGATCTCAGGATCTTTTCCTCAAGTTGTTAGGCTCAGGGATCTAAGAGGACCTGAGACGCTCTAATACCAATTGATGATATGATGAAAGAATAAGTATCTACTAAAATACTGAGAGGGGGGGGGTGAATCAGTATACTAAAACTGATATAAAATCCCAAACTCAAAATAAAATTATCAACAAAATAACTCTGTCAAGATAATATCTCAAAGATTACCAACATCAACCGGCTTGACAGTTATACCAACTTAATAGTAAACAACTTCAAACTTGTAAACATAAAAATTCTTAATCCAATATCAACATTTTTAACTCTCATTGCTTCCAGTTATCATGCCTAATCAGAATAGTTAAGTAATTAATCAAATCAACAAATAAGATCATAACCACAAAAACATTCACCACTTGACACAAATATTTATACGTGGAAAACCCAAATAGGTAAAAATCATGGCAAGATGAGACTCACAAGGATAGATATCTAAAATCTTTTGAAGTTCACCCTATTAGGAGCCAAGCCTGTTAAAGCTTTTACAATAAGTCCTGTTAAGAACTGATTCTATTAGGAATCACCTAATTAAGGAATTTTCAAATATGCCTTGATGCAAACCACAATACCCTGTTAGGAGTAACCTCGGTAGAGGATTTGAGAATCCAAACTAATGGATCACCTTGTGAGAGGATTTAGAAAGTAACCAAGCTTGTTAGAGAACACCCGGTTAGGGGATTTCAATTCTGTTGTGATTATTAGAAAACAACAGGTTTTTCTTGATCTGTCTGAATAGAACTACATCTGCTTGATTAGATCCTTCTTAACCTTCAATCTTCCTTTACTCAATACTACATATTCATTCTCCGGTTAGGCAACCTCACACTCAACTGATTTCTGCCAACTTTGTCGACACCAAAATAAAACAACATCATCGACCTTAAATACAAATCAAATAGGTCGATAACACAACAAAAACCTAATTCTCATCATCAAGATTACAAACAAGTCAGTACAATCTTGACTGTTAGAAATCATAACAATCTCTTCACATTAATCAAGAAAATTCTGACCGCTTCATGATCATCACTTCATCGGACTTGTAACTCATGACGCGCTATACATTTTATGCAATCCACTTTTCTCCTTCCCAAGACAATCAAATGTGCCAAAATAACTTGAAATTATCTTCATACAATGACCACACGTGTCACCATCATTACCACTCAACATCAAATCTTAAACCAAAAAACTTTGATTGGTTAGGGTTTAATTAAAAACAACTGGTAGGGTTTACCGATTACATAACATAGAAAGGTTTAACCCTATACACCGATTCAACTTACAAAATACCATACCGGTTTACAACATCTTCCACAAAGTTTATCATACCAGTTACAAGACAAAAGAAATAACAACAATAACATAAAAAATATCATGAATACCATTCATCCGTTCAATTGACATCAATGACAACATATCATTAATGCAATCTATATGCAAAATACCAACAATTGGGTCCTAAGGGGTACATTATACACACTAGGATTCTATAAAGGGTCATAGGTGGTCCTAAGGGGCCACAAATTTGTTAGAACACATGCATGACCCCTTAGCACCACATATGACCCCTTAGGACACTATTGGGTCCTAAGGTGTACATTATACACACTAGGATGCTATAAGGGGTCATATGTGGTCCTAAGGGGTCATATATGTGTTAGAAAATATGTGTGACCCTTGAGGACCACATATAACTCCTTAGGACACCATTGGGTCCTATGGGGTCAAACTGGGTCCTAAGGGGTACATTATACACACTAGGATGCTATACGAGGTCGTAGGTGGTCCTAAGGGGTCACGCATGTGATCTAACACATGCATGACCCCTTTGGACCACATATGACCCCTTACTACACTATTGGGTCCTATGGGGTAAACTTGGGTCCTAAGGGGTACATTGTATTCACTAGGATGATATAAGGGGTCATAGGTGGTCCTAAGGGGTCATCCATGAGTTAGAACACATTCGTGACCCCTTAGGACACTATTGGGTCCTATGGGATCAAATTGTGTCCTAAGGGGTACATTATACACACTAGGATGCTATAAGGAGTCACATGTGGTCCTAAGGTGGCACACATATGTTAGAATGCATGTGTAAACCCTTAGGAGCACATATGACCCCATAGGACACTATTCGGTCCTATGGGGTCAAATTGGGTCATAAGGGGTACATTATACACACTAGGATGCTATAATGGGTCGTAGGTGGTCCTAAGGGGTCACACATGTGTTCTAACACATGTGTGACCCCTTAGGAATGCCTATGAATTCTTATAGCATCCTAGTGTGTACATTATGCATACTATTGGGTACTATGGGGTCAAATTGGATCCTATGGGGTACATTATACGCGTTATAGATGCTATAAGGAGTCATATTCACTCCCAATGGGTCACACATGTGTTCTAACACATGCATGACCCCTTGGACACTATTGGGTCTTAAGGGATACATTATACACAAAGATGCTATAAGGGGTCATATGTGGTCCTAAGGGGTCACCCATGTGTTATAACACATGTGTGACCCCTTAACACCACATATGACCCCTTATAACATCCTAGTGTGTACGTTGTGTATGCTATTGGGTCATAAGGGGTATTTTGTATAAACTAGGATGTTACAAGGGGTCATATATGCTCCTAAGGAGTCACACTTGTGTTATAACACATGTGTGACCCCTTAGGACCAAATATGACCCCTTATAGTATCCTAGTGTGTATGATGTCCATACCATTGGTTCATAAGGGGTATGTTATTGTTATATAAATTTTGAATCATCAAAATTTGATAAGCCTATGATCGACCTTATACATCAAATGAATGAAAGGTACACAAAAAAAAAATCTTTATACTTCATTATATATCAAATTTAAATATACAAATGAAGAATTCTTTTCAGAATGCAATGTATTTTAATAATGTATAGTTAAAACTGCATATGAAGGAAACTTTTCATTTACATAAATGTGTCAGGACCTACATAAGTCATGGGTACGACTAAGAATTTACAATGAGTAGAATGATATACAAATGAATAAATAGAAAAGAAAGAAAAGGGGATTCGTCCTTGCCTTTCAAAGATGAATGGTTGATGTGATCAAGCTACATCTTGTATCTTCATTCTCCTAGTGCTCCTAGAATGCATGCAAGAGGTGCAGGACATAGGTGTTATAGCTTGGGATCTCAGTTTCTATAACTAATCTACTCATACACATGTACATCGGACTACAAATGGAAAGAATCAGAACAAAACAACAAGTGAATCAAAGATCAGAAGTGTCCAATCATCAGAAGCTTCATGTGCTTCTTGTTTTTCTAACTTGTTAAGGAAGGTTTCTGTCTCATAACTATCCAGTATGTGGGTTAAAATGGGCTCCCACAAGGGCTGAGATCAGCATACTACTCCTCACTCACAGGGTGTCATTAATCAGCTACCAAACATGAAACACAATTGCATCCACAGTCCCATCTATTGGCATTCAATGATAGTTTAAAGCTGTTGTAGTCACATAAATCTGTCCATTTTAATTAAATGAATATTTCCTATTTAGTTGATTGAAAATCCACTAGCCATCAGTTAATTCAATTAAACATTTAATTAATTCATCTTCAAACATTCTCCTATTAATTAAATAAATTATTCAATTTATTTTAATTAATTCATTATACCAAATTCACAATCAATTAAATGAATAAATCATATTTATTTCATTTAGTCCCCTTTTTCTCTTTTAAATAAATTAAATCAAACATTTATTTCAATCATTTATCCCCCCCACTTGCATTTTCCTACAAATGCAACTTGCACACATTTATTGAAATAAATTAATTTATTTTAAATAAAAATCCTATTTTCCCTCACCCACCAAATCCACTTGCAAACCTAACCCCCTTCTAGATTCTTCTAACCCATTCTTAATTAGCCTAATACATCCCCTAATTATTGTCACATTCCTAAGCAACTTGGAGTCACTTCTCAAAGACTTGAAAGTCTTTGAAAATCATTGAGTGCTTTGTGTGTTCAACAATTTAACCTCCAAAGTCTTCCAAAACCACTAATGGCTCTTACATGACCATTAATAGCTCTTACATAACCATTTATGGTTATTTCAACTTGCACTCATGTGTCTCCTCAAGCATTTATTGCTTTGACCATGGTTATCCCTTTTGCCTTTGCATAAGAATTTATCCATTGGATAAAAGCTTTTATTCTTTGAATAAAGAATTTATTCACTCAACCCAACCATTGACCTTAACTCCCAAGTTAACCCTCAGGTCATGTCAAGCATTTAATGCTTCTTCCCTCTCCTCTCAACCCCTCTCATGTTGACAGTTGTCATCCTGGGATTGGGTTGAAAGCCCTCACATGGATTGAATATCATTCAATCCTGACCCTTGTTGAGATTACTGAATCTCAACCATCCATTGCTCCATTTTTCCTATAAATAGAGCTCACATTCCTCATTTTCAAAGCCTCAAGCATTCTCAAGCATTTAGCATAATCAACTCATATAATTGTTATTTTAGACTAAAATAAATCATTTTAGCATTATAGCATCTAATATTAGCTTTTATTCATACTTGCATAGCATAGTTTGTAATCATCTACAATCTTGAACCTCCATAAGCATCCATAGTGCAAAAAGTTGTTGAGAGCTACACTATTTGAAACTTGGAGAGGAGAGGAACAAAGGAGAAGGAACTAAGAGCATGCTAGAAGGCATTTGGAGATGCCTCATTATACTTGTTTCCCTAGTTAATTATTTTAGCATGTTTCTAATATCTCTTTTGATATGCCTGCTTAGATTAGTTCTTGGTTGAATAACACTAACGATTTCTTGTGTGTTTTTGTGTGTTATACAACTACTGGTTCCTGTCTAACCTTTGGGTATTTTGCAGTGCATCATTTGGTGAACCCGACGTGAATCCAAACACCTAAAAACAACCTCTTTTTGACGCAATTAACTTGTTTGAATGTTGAACTTGACACACAGGTCGCGCTTCAGCACTTTTGAGCGTGTTGTAGCGCTATTGCAACTTGACATTCTAGCGCTATTGTTTTTACAATAGCACTATTGTACCAATTTTGGTGCTATTGACCTTTATTCAGTGCTTTTGTTATGGTTTTGGCGCCTTTGTGCTTGTTTTAGCACTATTGCATTTGCTGTCAAAATTTTACTTTTAGCGCTGTTGTGTCAGTTGTAATGCCCCTACCCTAGTCGAACTTGTAAAACCCGTTTGACCTTGATTGACTTCCTATGTGGCATTCTTGAATGGTAGGTTAACTGTGATGCAATGTGTAGTTTAGATAATATAAATAATCGTGCATACCTATTATTGTGCTCTTGCATCGATTCTTGTGTAAATGTAATTGTTTCCTAACTCTTGTGATAAATCTCAAGCTAACGCCTTCATTGAATATGTATATGTATATGTATGCTTGCATGAATTCATGGGTGCAGGAGATTGTAGGTACAACACCGCCTAGGGCGAGGTTCATCTTCTTTGGGATTTGTAGGGTTGAGTATACCTCCTTCATCCTTAGAATTCGGATTTGGTGGTCATAAAACTCTCATCTTGCCTTAGCCATGGTTAGGTGAGCGTCGTGTGTGGTTCGTGGGGCCTTCTTTTCATTGGGTTGCATGTCGTGTGTTTTGGTGGACTTCCTCGATTTGCGTGCCTTGTGCGGGGTAAGTGGAGTTTGTTATCCTAAGTATTTAATTCAATTTAATAAGTAGGTGTACGCATTTGTAATTTGGAAATTTAAAATAGGTAGTTTCTTTTATATGATTAATCGTTAAATTTAAAGAGATCGCTTTGATTATAATTGTAGCAAGCTTAAAGCATTTAAATTGAAATAATGAGTTCATTTACGCATTAGTAGTTGAGAAAATTAGAATAAATAGATCTCCTTCATAAGATTAGTCATTTATTAAAAAGGTCGCTTTATTAGATTATAGCGAGTTAGTTTAATAGTTAATTGTAATAATAACGAAATTCAATGAGTTATGCGTTTTAGAAAGGAAAGATTTAAAGTCATTGGGAAATATAAATAAATTAATCATTTTTGCATTTTGGAAGAGAAAGGGTGAAATTTATTATTTAAAGGAAATTATTCTTATTTTTAAAAGTTGATATAGTATAAAGGATTGATTTTTGAAATTTAAATTAATTTAAATATCTTAACCTTGTTAATAGTTCAAAATATAAATGTTGGCTAAAGTAATATGAAGAAATTAAAATTAGAATTAAATAAGAAATAGAGGCATTTTAATTTTAATTAGAAAAGCGAAAGATGCTTTGAATAGTGGAAAGAAATAATTTCCATTTTGATTTACTTTTATTTTAAGAAAAAAATAAATGCCTAAATTCGAAATTGAAAATTAGGTCAAAAAGGGGGGGTTTCTCATTTAACCTAGTTTTTGGAAATAGTTTGGGGGTTCTTTCTTTTGGTGACCTGTTTTGGAACAAAAATGGAGATGGGGGAATTTTGGAGAAACAAAAATGGAGTTTTGTTTGGAGTTGCAGGTGGAGCTCTCCTTCAAGTCATGCCCAGAATGCGTTTGGAGGTAAGATTCTGTTCATCAGTTTGATCAAAATGTCTTGTATTTTCCTTTCTTACAATACTGGTTTTCAGATTTTCCATTGTTGGCTATGAGTAAATTTCATTGTAAAAGAAATGGTAAAGCTTGGTTTTTGTTGGATCTTTGTGTGAAAAAAAAAAAAGGACTGCAAATATTGATGGATTGGGTGGTTATTCACCAATCCCTTCTATTTTTTTTTAAACCCATAACATTCTGGAAAAAGAAAAAAAAAAGGAGAGAAATGGCTGTGACTGTGTTAAATGGCTAATGGAGGTTTTATGTTTTTCTTTGTTTTGTTATTTTATTATATGATTTCAAAAAAAAATTAAACAAAAAAAAGAAGAGAAAAAAATTAAAAAATTTAGGGTTTCGGGGGGGGAGCCGAAGCTCAACCCGCCCCTCCCCCGCGGCGCCGCTGCAGCCGCAGTCTACCTGCGACCACAATGTGGCCCGTAGGGACCTGCATCCACAATGTGGGCCGCAGGGAACCCCGCGTCCACACTGTGGGCCACAGGGAGACCTGCGACCACAGTGTGGCTCGCGGGACCTGCGTCCACGCTGTGGGCCGCAGGGAACCTGCGACCACAGTGTGGTTTCGTAGGACCTGCGTCCACACTGTGGGCCACAGGGACCTGTGTGTGGTTTCCTCCCCCTCCCGTGATGGGAGGTGGGACCCGTAGGTTAGGGTTCCCAAATTAATAAAAAAAAAATGTTTTATGTTGTTTTTTTATATATTTTAAAAAATATATATATATATAATATTAACATTTATAAAGTAAAATAAAAAAAAAAGGGGGAAATGCCATGGGGTATGAAATAAAGGAGCTTGTCATATAATTGTAGGAAAAAAATCTATTCATATAGATTTAGATTTTTAGTTGCTAAATATTATATATATATATATATATATATATATATATATATATATATATATATATATATATATATATATAATGAAGATTGCATATTTTTTTCAATTTGTAGATTAAAAAAAATTTATTAATCTTGGATTAGTGAATTTATATTAATGAACATTTAAATTTGGAACCCAGTTCTAATGGGGAAGTAACTTTTGGAAATGAGGTTAATTAATGTCTTTATTTGAAGATCTTTGAAATAAAACACTTTTGTTAACGTTAGATAATATATTTTAATAAGAAGTTTTCTTTTTAGAAATAAGTATTGTCTTTCGATTTGAATGATTATGATCATCCAGAAATTTTAGAAATGAAAAAATAAAGTTTAGGAGTGTATGGAATATGAATCTAAATTATCTTCGTATATTTTGTTATTACTTCTTCGATATGCTAGTAGAATGAATGGAAGTTTGGTAACGTATCGATTTGGAAAGTTTGTAAGTTTAAGTTCTGTATTTGCTTTGTTAAAGTGATGGCAACCCTTGATGTATTTGTTTGGAACTGGTTGTTGTCGAAATTGGGGCACCTATTAAGTCTTAGGTCTTTAAATAGAGTATTGTTGGGCAATGAACCTTGTACTTCCTTTTTAGCATGCTCAGTTGGTTCTGCCTCTACGTGGAAGTCAATTAGAATTTGTGGATCAAGTGGTCGTTTGTACATTGGTTGTGTTCGCCTAAGTGGCAAAGATGTAAAAGACATGTAATTATGTATTCCTAACTATATTGAATGCCAGAGGGGTCTTGCAGTTGAGCAAACCCGGAGATGTAGCCCTTTAGGGGTGAACTCTGAGATCATATCCATGTTATGTGATGCCTTGTCTCTTTTATTTCATACTTTAAGTTATCATGTATGGTTGTTTTTCATAAGTGTATAATGGGAATTTAATGAATTTAAATCCTAGTGCATAAGATTATTCATCTTGATAAATGTAGTAATCAGGTTCATAAAACATTGTAAGTATGATTATGGAAAAGAATTTGGTTTATGTTAATTAAAGGAAATAATGGTGGAAGGAATCTCATTAGGATACCATTAATGTTTTAGCTTGATATAAGTTGGTAATCGAACGAATGTGAATGGGAGACAAAGTTAGAATTAATGTTATAAATTCTAGGTTGAAATTTAAAGGATGAACCTCATATAGATATTTACCTTTTTACCTTAGTAAATGAGTAACGCCATGTTAATTATGTTTCACTATATTGGATGAATTTGTTTAGTTATTGCAAGTTTTAATCTCAACAAATAATCCTTACCAAAATCAACTTGAAAATTGGGTTAACTCAACTATTTATCCATAATTGTAACCTTAATAAAAGAATCTCTTATGATTGCTACATTTGAACTAAAATGGGAAGTATTTGTATAGTTGTTTGCATCTTAATCTTAATAAATGTATATTTTCATATTAACTTCATTTAACTAAAAAGAGTGACACACATTTAGTTAGTTATAATCTAATCCTAAAGGAAGAACGTCACTATGAACTTATATTCTAATCTTGAAATGATGAATATCATCTTGCTAACTATATTTTAATTTAAAAGATGATCTCATGTGCTCCTAATACATTTCCACCTTAATTAATTGAGCTCCTTTTTTTTAGCATTATTAAAACTTCAATGAATGAACTCTATGACTACTTGCATTCTATCCTCCATAAAGAAACTATGAATCTTTAGTTTGGTTATGCTTAAACCTTAATGAAGGAACCTCACTCTATTAATGGAAGTTTAATCCTTAATGAACGAATCTCATCTTATTAGCCATACTTTTAATATTAAAGGAAGATATCAATTGTGAATGGATACCTTAAACCCAATGAATGAACTTGGTTATATTTATCACATTGAACCTTAAGGAAGGCCTCTTAAATTAATTAGGTGTTAATGTGCATTGAGTAAATAACCTCACGATGGCCTCCTAACCACCCAAAGTAAATGAACGCTTCCTAAAATTCTAAGATGTCATATCATTGAATATATATATAATCATGTCTTATGCATTATCTCACAATTAAGATATCCAGATTAATGGATCAATTGACGCAAGTTGAGTTAGGTGTTAGGTTATGTAATCACGTTGGGAAACTCCTTAGGATCGTTTAGCCATCCGCTGTGCTATCTAAGTTTCAGATGACTCCAAATTATCTTAATGTTGTAACTTATCATTAATGCTCTTATTTATTATTTTAAAAAAAAAATATTTACACTCTATTTGAGTGTTTTTAACTTAAACCCTTAGGGGTTTCCTGGTGGGGCATTACACTTGGTATCAGAGCCCATGTTGCAACACTGGGATCTCTGGTTTTGCTTGTGCCCTTAGTTGGTGTGTGTGTGTCTACCTTATGTTGTATGCTTGTCCACCTTGATGTGAGGGTGTGATTTAACAAACCCTACTTGTGTGTAACGTGTGCGTTCACACCTTGTTTTCACCTTATTGATGTGGGTGTTTTGGAAATAATTATGGGTGTTTTGTCTGCTCATTGAGGTCTTAGTCTACGATTTTCTCTGACTTTGAAAGGGAGTCGTATGTACCTTCATTCTTGATTTGTTTTACTCTTTTGACTAATCCATCTGGGTGGGTTGTTAATATCTTGAATCTAAAAGTACAGTATGTGCTTGTTTATGGTATTGATCAGTTTTAATGATTGTCCACTTGAAGGACTAGTATGGCAAATGCTAATGTTTATTATGTAGTAAATTGAGTGATTATGACTCTTCCTCTTCTCTCTCTAGTAAATTAAAAGGAATTGATATGTGTAGTATCTTTTATTTAAGTTTTCTTATTGCAAGAGAAAGGATGATATTTTTTGAGCCTTGTGTGAGCCTTATAACGTTTTTGTGTTTTAGATTGCGAATGGGGAATTGGTTTGGGAGTTAATTTTTGCTTAATGATAGAAAATGGTATGTTTGCATTAAAGGGTTCTCCATGTGCTTGGTAGGAGTAATATAACTAAATTCCATCTTAAGTAAGGTGCATTAAAATGCGCATAGTTGATTTTGTGAAAATTGCTTGATGTGAAAGGAATACCAAAAGAGGACATGTTGTAGTAGCTTCAGGAGTGTATTGATGTGCTCCTCAAAAGATTGTTTTATGTGCTTATTCAACTAGTGTGATTTAGGACCTATTAAGTGAC
Source organism: Cryptomeria japonica (assembly GCF_030272615.1). Classification (NCBI taxonomy): domain Eukaryota; kingdom Viridiplantae; phylum Streptophyta; class Pinopsida; order Cupressales; family Cupressaceae; genus Cryptomeria; species Cryptomeria japonica. The sequence continues at coordinate 334,671,819 of NC_081406.1, forward strand.
GCACCATTTAACTTGCTTTGGATATGGGTAATTGTCTTATTATGTTTCAAAAAGAGTAAATGAAAGACTTGTTAATTTGTATGCATCAAATGTGTAATATCTAGTAGAAAGCTCTTCATTTACCTTCTTGTCGTATTATGAATTTTCAATGTTAGATTTGATGTGTTATTGTATTGTATTGTATCACGAATAGTGGTTGTTCTCAAGAAGACTTGTATTACACAAGAAAATTTGATTGTCTTGAATTCTTGATCGGAAAACTAGAACATTATAGTGCAACAATAATGATTAGAAATGTCATGTTAGGATGCTTTGACACCTTCCTAAAAGATAGCGAAATGAAAACCATGCAACTAAAATGATAGACTTATATCTGAGCATATGGTGTGATCTTGAAGTTCTTGTGTATTCGTAGAAATAGTTGATTTTCCAACTCTCTTCCTCCTCTTGTCTAAAATATAGGAATTATTGTTTTTGAAATACTATTTAGAATGCAGTGATTTAAGGAGTTCTTATAATGCATATGAAATGGTATGTTGCCTTGGGCTTCTAAATGAAAGGGGAAAGTTTTTCGTCTTGGAAAGGGAAATTGCATAGCTAGTAATGTGAATGAAAATGCTTAGGGGAAATTGAGAAAGATGTCAGAATGATGTTAATTCTTTGTGTAAATTTGGTTTGTTGAGAATTTCAGTACGTGGATCTAGAGTAAACTTTATTTAGTGAATCATGTGTAAAGCATAATTAAAACTTCCCTTAAGTATATGTTAGCATAATGTAAAGTACTCCCCGTAAATGTGACTAAACCAGTGATGGTGCTATTCTGTGTGTGTTGTAAGAAACCTGTACTTTCTATGTGTGCCCATGGGATGGTGAAGTAATCAACCATGGGAATATGTTTACTTATGAGTATGGGAAACCATACCTATCTATGTGATGTTTCTTATTTGTTTCCTTACTAAGTGCCAACCCACGGGTTGTTGATAAGTTAGTATGTGAAGGGGTAGTAGTAGAAGTCACCATTCCTTGAATAGTATGAACAGCGTACGAGTAAGGTCGACGCGAAGCGACTTTAGCTTCCCTATTTTGAGGAAAAGTATGGTTTTGTAATGAACTGTAACATAGGTGTACTCTATACTTCCCCTTGTGATGAACCGATTTACGAGGTTCATGTGTGCCAGCCTAATTCCTATCCTTTATTTTGAGCATATAGATTACAATTTTTGAGCATATTGATGGATTCTATTGGAGCATCTGTTGCCTTGTCTTCATGAGAGGCATGTTATTTTCTTACATAAGTTTCCAACTGACTAGTGTTGGTAGACTTGTGGGTAGACCTTAGCCATGTATACCTCTGGCTTACGGCGAGTATCCTGAGAGGAACATCGCTATGCGTTGTGTGACCGGCGCGTACCTTATCCGCGGGGTACACTGCCATGCGGGATACGTCCATTGCATGCCTAGTCCGCTTGGATTATTGACATGCCGTGCTGAGACACGATGCAGGATGTAGTAGACATTTCCATGTGGCCTACCGATAGGTATAGGGTAGAGCCATGCCGCGTGACGACGTGATGCAGGGTGATGTCGAGGTGCACACTGCCATGCCATGCGGATGTGTGACTTGGCCACACCACATGATGAGCTACTATGATAGCTAGACGATTGTCCCTTCCTTCCTCGTTGGTGGCTAGCTACTAGTCACGTAGTGATGTAATGTGCAATTATGATTTTCTTTTATTTATTTATTTATTTCTTTATGGGCCAGCAATTTATTTTACTTTGACCTTGACGGTTTAGCCACGATCTTGCAAACTTGTTTTTACTTGATTTGATGTTGCAAATCCAGAAATTATTTTCTTGTCTTATTGTTGGAATTGACAATTATTATCTTTATTCTTTTGTACTTTGGTGGCTAAACTGGTTTATCCTTGTTGTTTTCGTATGCTGGTCTTGTGTTGCAATGTGAATTCCTCTCCAAGGATGTAGGAGACGGTCTTGGATGAGTGTATACGAGGAAGTAGACGTAGGGAACCTTGAGGATGGAGGTATGTGAGGCTGTGAGACAGCTAGGATCCACTACCTACCTATGAGTGGTGACTATCTCTTGGAGGCTAAACACCTTACGCAACAAGGGATATTCACGAGGGACTTGTATGGAAGGTTGCACCGCTATGGTGTACCCTAGCACCATCAAGCCCTTGAGTGAGATGATGGATATTGTTGATCATGTATTTGTTCTGGGAGTAGGCTTAGAGATGTGGATCGTATATGTTACCTTTGACCGAGCATTGGACATGCTCACATGTGGCCTTTTGTGTCTTGCAAACCAGTCTTGTGGATGGATATTATGTGTAATCATGGATTAAATGGTATTAACTTGTCACTATGTTATGGGGCATAGTCATTGGAAAGGTTCTTGTATTTCTGAAAAGTGTAAACAATTGAGTTCTTACGTTGCTCTTATGTGTCGGAAGTTAACTTGGTTGTAGAAAATGATATTTGAAGCTAGTTCTATGCGATAAAGTTTTGTGAAAGAGATGAATTGGTGAAAGAAATTGACCTTGAGAGCATATTTTCTTGTCATGTTTGATAAATGGGTATGATAACTGTGTCTATATATTTTAAATTGCTTAAATTTGGTGTAATAAAAAGGGAAAAAGTCTCGTTTCTCTACTATGATTGTGTGTAAATTATAGAATATTTGAAGATGTGAATGATGTTAGATGCATTTTTGTTAATGGATGATGACACTCATAGAGGATTTATGAATAATGTTCTAAGATGATGGCAAAATAGTTGGTTGTGCAAATGGATAATTGTTAATTGATTTTAAGGGCTAATAAGTGTTGCAGGACTTCCATTTAGCTTTGCGACTTCCAGGAGTAAGTCGGAGCCTAGGGGGGAGAATTTAATGCCCCTACCCTAGTCGGACTTGTAAAACCTGTTTGACCTTGATTGACTTCCTATGTGGCATTCTTGAATGGTAGGTTAACCGTGATGCAATGTGTAGTTTAGATAATATAAATAATCGTGCATACCTATTATTGTGCTCTTGCATCGATTCTTTTGTAAATGTAATTGTTTCCTAACTCTTGTGATAAATCTCGAGCTAACGCCTTCATTGAATATGTATATGTATATGTATGCTTGCATGAATTCATGGGTGCAGGAGATTGCAGGTACAACACCACCTAGGGCGAGGTTCATCTTCTTTGGGATTTGCAGGGTTGAGTATACCTCCTTCATCCTTAGAATTCAGATTTGGTGGTCATAAAACTCTCATGTTGCCTTAGCCACGGTCAAGTGAGCGTCATGTGTGGTTTGTGGGGCTTTCTTTTCATTGGGTTGCATGTCATGTGATTTGGTGGACTTCCTCGATTTGCATGCCTTGTGCGAGGTAAGTGGAGTTTGTTATCCTAAGTATCTCCAAATAGTTAGATCACATTGGGATGAAAATAAGTTAAAAAGAACAAGTGATTTTCATGTTTGGCACGCTTGTGCAAAGATTTGGTCGAGTGGTCCTACTTCTAACACACACTATCCTCTCCCTTGGCTTTTGTGGTCCTAGGTGCAAGAGAAAAGTGTTAATAACACTCAAATTTTATCTTTTTAAGAGAGGCCTGCCAAGAGACACATCACTCTTGGGAACAACCTCATGCGGTAAATCCTTCGAGCCGCTATAGAAATCAGGTGAGAGAGAAACATGTAGCCTTGGGTATAGTTTTTCCTACAGTGTAACTTGCCAAAAGGACAAATGGGCCCCACCACAAGTTACAAGGCTCTGAAGTGAGTCACTACAGAATGAACTTATGCCCAAAGACATAAAAAATTACTAAACACCTTTAAGTAGTAGCCCCCCCATTCTATTGATTGAGGATATTTGTGATATAATTCAGTGCAAGAGCATAGATGGTTTTGCTCCCAAGATACTCACCATACATATTTCCTTGAATAGAAACATAACTTTTTGAAAAGACACTTGTGGCTTGATGAAAGTGGTGACTCCCCCATCATAGGGATCATCTATTTGTTATGCTCATGCAACACTTATTATATCACATCCTTACTTGCCACGACGGGATTCATAAGGTATGTAGTACCAAAGTTGAAGAAATATCAAGATGTGGGCTGAATTTATCGCAACTGGCCATTTGACCTTAGGGATGAAAAGTGTTTGAAGTGTTTTCGTTATAGTCAAGACCAAGTGCAAATTGATCCGAATTCAGGCTTTGGAAGGAAAAACACCTAAAATACACTTAAAGGGTCATAAAAAGTCAAAGGATTGGGTTGATCTAGACCCATACCTATTTTTGCCTTTTGAGGCAACATTCTTGTGTTTGTGTGCTTGCTTTGTTTTCTTGTCAAAGAAACATCATAAAATCCAAAATTCAGAACAAGTATTCATCCAACCAAACATTTTTCAAAACAACCAAAAGATCAAAAACAAAGAAAAAAGTATCAAACTTTATGACCATTCTTAATAGCTTGAGAAAGAAGAATCTTCATCAAAACATCAACTTGAAAAAAAGACCATTGAGCTCAAAGGCTTTGATGAAAAGGAGGAAATTCTTCTATCTAAATAGACATATCTTTGTCTCTCATAGAGTTTTTCTACGTCACATGCGTCTCTACCTTCAAGGCAAATCAAACGAATTTGATCCAGAGTCATTGAACCACAGAGCTTTTATGCAATATAGAGCTTTGAGTTATCACAAAAACCAAGGAGGCAAGATCAATCCCAACTTCTTCCCAGACATTTGTATCACATACAACGTAGCTCGAGAAATGCCACCAACGCCCGAAAGGGAAGAGGTAGAATTTGTTCCATTTGTGACACAAAGCTTTTATTGAAGTTAAACATTTCATCCATTTCTCACCTTCACATCATCACTTCATTTCAACTCTCAAAACACCAAGAGGTTTTTATCCTAAGTTCTCTTTAGATATTTCTTGAATCAAACACAAAACATCACTTTTAGAGTGTCTCGACATCTAGGATAAATTCATCCTGAAGAGGCATTTCTATGCAGGTTAAAACTAGTCTTTGAGTGAATCCTCTCATTACTAGGTAGTTGAATCTGTAACACATCTCAGATCCCTCTAAGCCTTATCGCACCAAACTTTGTCAATCAAACACAACAAGCAATTCAAGAAAGGACTTTGGTCACATCTACCTTTAGTGCTAGAGATTCATATGCAAAAAACTCCACCAAACATAAATCTCTCATTTTATCAACAACTCATCATCATTTTCACCCAACTTCAAATAAAACTTGTGAACAAAATGGCTCCAGATCAAAAACTAGACAACTAGAGATCAAAAAAAGAGGACGACGAAAACCTCAACGATTTTCAAGAGGCAATTGGAGGAGGCACAAATGCTGAAGATCCCTAATCATCAAGGGAATCTTAATAGTCAAGGGGATCCTCCTCAATGGTTCATTCATCCATTCCTTATATTTCTATACATTGGGGAAACCAAATACATCTTTCTTCTAATCCAAAAAGCTCCAAAAAATTGAAATATCCAAAAATCAAAATAAAAAAAATCGACAAAATCAAATAAAAATTGAAAATCAAAGCATGAACGCATGGCTCATCCATCAAATCAACAACAGGAAGACTCTCAAAGTATGTGATCAAACTAATCATATGTCTCGTTAATCAATTCATCACTCTAAATCTATCAACATCAACATGTCTTATACAGGGATGGGTACACTCGAAACCAGACAGATCGGTCTTATACGGGGTATTCACTCTTTGAAACCAGACAGATCAGTCTTATACGGGTTATTCACTCTTTGAAACCAGACATTTTTATCAATCATCAAACAAAACAAAACAAAACAATGACATAGATCAGTATGACTACTGGATTTTGTTCTAGTTAACCTTATCTTTATTAGTATGACATTATAACATCTCATATCATACATCTCATTTTCAATAAACATCTCATATCATACATCTCATTTTCAAGGTACATCTCATCATCATCATCATCTAGTCACATTCATCTTGCATCCATCACATGCATATCTGTCACATCATCATGGAAAATTTCTTCACTTTCATATCTTCATCATTCTTCCAATTCTCATGTCTTATACAGGATGCATCTTTCTTGAAACTAGACATTTTGACCAAGTCTTATATAGGATGTATCTTTCCTGAAACTAGATGCGTTGATCACTTCTGTCTTATACAGGATGTATCTTTCTTGAAACCAGATATTATGATCAAGTCTTATACAGGATGTATCTTTCCTGAAACTAGACACTTTGATCACTTTTGTCTTATACAGGATGTATCTTTCTTGAAACCAGAAGCTTTGCTCATCTTTCTCTTATACAGGATGTATCTTTCCTAAAACCAGACGCTTTGATCATTTTTGTCTTATACAGGATATATCTTTCCTGAAACCAGACACTTTGATCATCTTTGTCTTATACACGCGGTGTCATTCCTGAAACCAGACTTAATATCAATCTAATCAATCTTGTCAAACCCATTCATGTCATCAACTATTCACTCTTCTATCTTTCAAATAGCTTTCTTCTTCTTTCAAGAGATCATTCATGCCTTTAGTGCACAAACGATCTCCTGAGGCATTATCATATCGCATCTTTGTATCAATCTCATATCAGTCTCATATCAACATTAGTCTCATATAAAATTGTTCATATCAAATCAATTCTTTATATTTACAGTACCCACAATCCCATCAGTAGTATCAGTAGTACCAAGCACACCAATCCAAATACCAACAACACCAATAATCCTACCTGCAAAACCCATAATCCCACTAGCAGTACCCACTATACCCATAGCACCAATAACAATACCTACAACACCAATCATTCCACCAATCAAACCAGCAACCCCATCAGCAGCAACAATAAAAGCATCATTAGCAGCAGCCACTATATTAGAATTCCCAACAGTATCAACAACACTGGCAATTCTAGCAGAAGCAATAGAGTCACCAACACTGATGCACCCTATATCGGATTCACTGATTCCCATAATTCTTCCTACAACATGGATCATTTCATCTACAATGGTACATCAATCGATCACACCTGCAGTGTTTAACTCAAATGATATTCTAGTGTGGTAAAGCAATCAGATCCTGGAAAGTGACTCAGAGACCGATTCACATGAGTGGAAATTTGATTCAGTACAACTTAACACTTCAGATGAGGAAGACACATCACTACCTCCACCCCGCAAAGACATCCCTATTTACAAAGAAGCATATATAAAGACCTCTTAGGTTCCCAAACTGGAAAAATCTTCCACAGACCCTACGTCACATCCTATGCCCGATTCTGATAGGGAGAGTACCATCGACGACCTTGCTCATAATGTCTTAACCCTCACTTAAACATCTCACGAACTTATCCTAATCGATGAGGTAATGCCCATTATCCATCCTGAACTCATCGAATGGAACCAACCTAATCCCCCATGTCTTGACCACTTCCAAAATGATGAGGCGATCACTGACTTTTTGGAACTACGGGATAACATACCAAGCGGGGATCACAAAGCTGGATTCGCCATATAACTTAATAGCGCACCATACTTCGGGGCGGATGCCAAACCTTTCAGCTACAAAAATATAACAATAAAACATGGATCTTCTAGTGAAAACCACACCATGGCTCTATTTGATCCAACAAAAGTCAAAAGAAAGAGCGTATCCAATGGTGAAAACCTCTCTGAGGCACCGGGGGATGAAAGGTTTGACATTCTCCCTGCTAGTACACAATAGGAATGATCAACGATTCTCATTGAGGAAACAAAAGAATACAACGTGGGGACCCCTGAAATTCCTCACCACATACATCTGGCATCTCTTCTAACTCCAGAGGAACAATCTAAATTTGTAGAGTTCTTTCAAAAGCGTCAGATCAACTTTGCATGGTCATATGCAGATATGCCTGGGCTTGATCCCGATTTAGTCATGCATCACCTCACCGTAGCAGAAAGAGCCAAACCTGTCAAGCAGAAGCTTCGTAAGATGCATCCTCAGATTGTAGTACTAGTCAAAGCAAAACTCAAGAAACTCCTGGATGTTGGTTTCATTAGACCGATCGATTATGCAGATTGGATATCCAATATTGTGCCTATCGGAAAACCAAATGGGGGCATCTGTATTTGTATTGACTTCGGAGATCTGAATAAGGAATGTCCTAAGGATGACTTCACCCTACCAAACATCGACATCATAGTGGACCTAATAGCAGGACATGCCATGCTTTCACTTATGGATGGCTTTTCAGGGTACAATCAGATAAAGATCGCACTAGAGGATCAACATAAGACAACCTTCACATGTGCATGGGGCACATACTGCTGGAATGTAATGCCTTTCAGCCTCAAGAATGCAGGAGCAACCTATCAACGAGCAATGACCACCATCTTCCATGACATGATGCATACCATAATGGAAGATTATGTTGATGACTTACTAGCAAAATCACTCACTAGAGAAGGTCATCTAGACATATTAGATAAAATCTTTGATAGACTGGAACAATATCATGTTCGACTCAACCCAAAGAAATGTGTCTTTGGAGTAACCTCAGGGAAACTTCTTGGATATTTTGTCTCAAGCAAAGGTATTGAGGTCAATCCAGCAAAGGTCAAAGCAATCATGGACATGCCACCACCAAAGAACATCAGTCAGCTAAGGACATTACAAGGGTGGGTTCAATCCATCTAAAGATTCATTGCACAATTGGCAGATAATTGTCACCCCTTTACACATCTGCTACACAAAAACATCCGCTTTCAATGGGATGCTAGATGCCAGCAAGCATTCCAGATGCTTAAAGACTATCTCATGAATACACCATTACTGATCCCGCTAGATCCAAGCAAACCTCTGTTACTCTATATATCAGCAACAAATATGGCATTGGGTGTACTATTGGCACAACACAATGCAGAAGGGAAAGAGTGCGTTGTTTACTACATCTCTCGCATATTGGTTGGCTATGAACTCAGCTACATACCTATTGAGTGAGCTTGCCTAGAAGTAATCTTGGTAGCCACTAAAATGAGGCACTATCTGTTAACACACAAAGTATAGATAATTGCAAAGATTGATCCAGTCAAATACTTACTCAGTAAAGCAACATTGATAGGCTGCTTGGCCAAATGGGTGATGATTCTAAGCGACTTTGGCATCGAGTATGTGGACCATAAAGCTATCAAAGGACAAGTTATTGTAGATCAATTGGCCAATGCACCACTCATAGGCGATCATCCTCTCATTTCCAATTTTCCAGATGAAGAGATATTCATGATCACAGAAGCACAATCATGGAAGCTATCCTTTGATGGTTCGTACACTAGGCATGGCTCGGGGGCAGGCATTCTATTTATCACACCTCAAGGTGACAGCATCCCAAAATCTTACGGACTCACATTTCCATGCACCAAAAACATAGCAGAGTATGAGGCCTTGATCATAGGGCTCAGGCTAGCCATACAATGGAAGTTACAAGAACTACAAGTCTATGGTGACTCCCAACTGGTCATTCGATAAGCAACAGATGAATATCAGACCAAAGATGACAAACTCATGTTGTACAAACAAAATGTGGACAAATTAAAGGCATCATTTACTATTATCACCTTTGAGCAGATACCAAGAGATTAGAATCGACCTGCTGACGCTATGGCTACCATTGCATCTCTCCTAGATCTTCCATAGAATTCAACACGCTATGAGTTCTTGGTAGAACAGCTTTGGATCCCTGCTTATGATATCCTCAAATCCAAGATGATATGTCGCCTTATCGGTTCCGAATCCCCATGGTACAGTGAGTTCTACACTTATCTCCACGATCACACCCGTCCTCCTAATCGATCGAATAACCAACGTAAAACCTTCATTCGCCAAACCGCTCGATATACCATTATTGTTGAAACCCTATACCGACGTAGTCTTGATGGTACTCTCCTTCAATGTCTAGAACAGGATGAGATAACAAAGGCCTTGGAAGAGGTACATGAAGGAAGTTGTGGAACTCATGCAAGCGGTCCGTCACTAGCCAAGAAAATCCTGCGCATTGGATACTATTGGCCATCCATGGAAAAAGACTCCTACTACTTTGTCAGGAAGTGCAAGAAATGCCAAGTTAATGGAGACCTGATACATGCACCAGCACAGGAATTGCAACCAATCACAACACCATGGCCCTTTTGTCAATGGGGCCTTGACCTTGTGGGTAAAATCCATCCATCTTCATCCAATGGTCAAAAATTCATTATTACCGCCACCGAATACTTCACAAAGTGGATCGAAGTTGTTCCACTTACCCAAGTTACCGGCAAGCAAATTGCCTCATTCATCCTCAATTACATCATCTGCCGGTATGGTGTACCCATGTCCATCATCACAGATAACGGTCTTCCTTTCAAAAAATAGGATGTGTGTGAACTATGTGAGAAATTTCACATCCAACACCGCTTTTCCACTCCCTATTACCCACAAGGCAATGGTCAGGCCGAAGCATCCAACAAGAACATATTAAGGATCCTAAAGAAGACAGTCAATGATGCTGGTCGTGATTTGCACGTTCAATTGAATCCAACACTATGGGCATATCGAACTAGCATTCAAACCCTTACAGGTGCAACTCCCTACTCATTGGTCTATGATGCAGAAGCTATTTTACCTATTGAGGTTGAGATACCATCACTACGGGTTTCCTTACACAATCTCATAAATGATGAAGCATACCGAGTATCCCATCTTCAAGACTTAGAGCTACTTGATGAGAAGCGACAAGCTGCATACAATCACCTTAAGGCCTATCAGCAGTGCATGAGCAGAAGCTATAATCATCAAGTTAGACCTCGTACATTCGAGGTAGAAGATCTTGTTCTTCGAGAAAATCCTTGTAACCAACCCAGCCGAGAACATCAAGGAAAGTTTGAATCAAATTGGCTAGGTCTATATGTTGTCACTGTTGTATTTGGGTCCGGGGCATATCAATTGGCTACTTCAGAAGGAGAACCGCTAGCAGATCCGATCAACAACATGCACCTCAAACGGTTTTATACATAAGCTGCACAAAGCATCAGGCTCCCATATATACTGGCAAAAATACCAAAAACATTCAGATAAATGTCCTGAAGAAAATACAAAAACATCAAAATAGCAAAGAAAAATCATGCATCCAAGTGGTGAACAACCACTCCGCTGGCACCTTGGGTAAGTACGATGGTGAAAACCTGGCAAATAGGCGCCACTCGTAAAAGTTATGGCTCCATTATCTTTTAGACTTGTTGTGATCACAGTCATTACATACACACATCCATCCACCCAAACCATGGCTTATTATTGATCTACAATCACGAGATAGTGCTCCATGCGTCTTGCATCCCGCTTTTTTATAGTCATGTCCAAACTAGGACAATGCCCTTAACCTATTGATGGAAGTGGATTCTACATTGTTTCGTGATTCATTAAAGTTCTTCATTCAAAACTATCTCACAAAATCCAAAAACATTCAAAAATATATGGCAAAATCCAAAAACATTAGAAAACATCAAAAATCAAACAAAAACATGGCAACACATTGTACATACTCATCCAAGCAGATACCAAACAAGCATTGAAAAATACTCGCACGATGACCACTTCTCCAAATTGACCAAACAATCAACATCAAAACTCAAACTATCTTCAACAAGGATGCATCCTTCCTTACCACACCAAAGACAAAATGACATTTTCTTTGACAAGAAAATTATGTTTCAAGCTATCAAGTACTTGGTTGATTTTTGAGTTATTCATTCATTTATTCATATCAGGATCCTACAGCATTGTTTGTGTATCTTCGGTGCATTATTTCGATGAAGTTTTGGGGCATGTACTAATGGTGTCTACGTGGGAAGTTCACTAAGATACATGATCATAGGCAGAATACAGTCATAGATCACTACGGGTTGCTAACTATAGCTTATACCTCGACCATATGAGCATGAACCATTACCAAGGATCCATATTCTTTATTCTTTATGTACATACTATTTGTTTGCAGGTATAGTGCTCTTTCCTTGGTTCCTCCTACCTCATCCAAATTAGATAAAGGTGTTTGTCTCTTATTACGGTATGAACTTGTCTCAGGATATGATCAGCCCAAGATCAAGGAGGACGATCCAAGTCATGCATGAAAGGAGATAATCCTTTTCTGTTCTGCAAGTAGTACTCATGTCAACTTAATCCTTTATATCACGTTGCTTGTATTAACTTGCTATATCAAAATCCATGTAAGGAATACTCAGGTCATCTTGAATCATTATGTCAAGTTGCTTGTATTTTCTTACAACATTTTAAAGCTCAATGATGAAAATAAAGCACTATGGATCATCATTTCATATCATATGTATATATTGCATTCCATTCATCCATACATTCATAAATAGCTGCATGTCATTCATACATAGTAATGACAATGGGTGCATACTCTATTTTCCTCTTCTTCCATAGGAATGAGTCATAGGTCCTCCATTTCTTCTATCTAACATCGAACCCCCCCCACCCTCCCCATCTCGATAATCAACATCACATACCCTACATCATGGCCCATCACAATCAATCAAACCACGTTCATCACCATCCATCTCTAAATAGGAGGGGTTGCATTTCCTTTCCTAAGTCATCATATAAGCCAAGCAAGTTACTCTGTCTGCATAGGTACATCGACTCACACACACCTAAACTATCAATAGATACTCTGATCAAGTATCTTCGGGTCTCAACAGGTACTCGATCATGGTAATCCTAAACTACATCAAGCATTTATCACAATGACCTAGTCTCAACGGGGCTGCTATGATTCACCACAACCATCCATCCCCCACACACACTATCAATTGATCAACCAATCCAAACACAATCCAACGGACAATTACATCAATTGTCTAAGTCTCAATGAGTATATTGCTTCATATACCTTGACTTCATCGGATAATTACATCAATTGTCTAAGTCACCATCAGGTCACTTTGATTCACTTACTCAGACTTTATCTTGTCTAGGCAACCAACTGACATCATCTGTCATGCTTTGACTCGACCGGGGTAATTAAACCAATCACACCAGATTGTCCAACCAATTTTGATCAATTGTATAGCATCACTCGAAAGCACAACACCACATTTGCACAGTATCTCTTGCATAACCTAAGGGTACTCACTGGCTTGATATTTCTCTGTATTCACTCTGTTTTCTTCCATTCTTTCACCATTATTGCTAATTCTTCTCTTCTCCACCCAGCCAATTTTCATTCTTTTTCGAGAGATCGCCCGATTTTTCAAAAAAAATTGGCCCATCTCTCGAGGGGGCATACCACCCACTAAATTAACATTTATGGGGCATATTCTTCACACCTGTTTTTCTTTCTTTGAAATGATGCGATAAACCGCACCGTCTCAAACAGGGGCAAATGTAGTCACATAAATCTGCCCATTTTAATTAAATGAATATTTCCTATTTATTTGATTGAAAATCCACTAGCCATCAGTTAATTAAATTAAACATTTAATTAATTCATCTTCAAACATTCTCCTATTAATTAAATAAATTATTCAATTTATTTTAATTAATTCATTATACCAAATTCACAATCAATTAAATGAATAAATCATATTTATTTCATTTAATCCCCTTTTTCTCTTTTAAATAAATTAAATCAAACATTTATTTGAATTATTTATCCCCCCCACTTGCATTTTCCTACAAATGCAACTTGCACACATTTATTGAAATAAATTAATTTATTTTAAATAAAAATCCTATTTTCCCTCACCCACCAAATCCACTTGCAAACCTAACCCCCTTCTAGATTCTTCTAACCCCTTCCTAATTAGCCTAATACATCCCCTAATTATTGTCACATTCCTAAGCAACTTGGAGTCACTTCTCAAAGACTTCAAAGTCTTTGAAAAGTATTTAATGCTTTGTGTGTTCAACAATTTAACCTCCAAAGTCTTCCAAAACCACTAGTGGCTCTTACATGATCATTAATAGCTCTTACATAACCGTTTATGGTTATTTCAACTTCCACTAATATGTCTCCTCAAGCATTTATTGCCTTGACCATGGTTATCCCTTTTGCCTTTGCACAAGAATTTATCCATTGGATAAAAACTTTTATTCTTTGAATAAAGAATTTATTCACTCAACCCAACCATTGACCTTAACTCCCAAGTTAATCCTTAGGTCATGTCAAGCATTTAATGCTTCTTCCCTCTCCTCTCAACCCCTCTTATGTTGACACTTGTCATCCTGGGATTGGGTTGAAAGCCCTCACATGGATTGAATATCATTCAATCTTGACCCTTGTTGAGATTACTCAGTCTCAACCATCCATTGCTCCATTTTTCCTATAAATAGAACTCAAATTCCTCATTTTCAAAGCCTCAAGCATTCTCAAGCATTTAGCATAATCAACTCATATAATTGTTATTTTGGCCTAAAATAAATCATTTTAGTATTATAGCATCTAATATTAGCTTTTATTCATACTTGCATAGCATAGTTTGTAATCATCTACAATCTTGAAACTCCATAAGCATCCATACTGCAAAAAGCTACTGAGAGTTACACTAATTTGGAACTTGGAGAGGAGAGGAACAAAGGAGAAGGAACTAAGAGCATGCTAGAAGGCATTTGGAGATGCCTCATTATACTTGTTTCCCTAGTTAATTATTTTAGCGTGTTTCTAATATCTCTTTGGATATGCCTGCTTAGATTAGTTCTTGGTTGAATAACACTAATGATTTCTTGTGTGTTTTTGTGTCTTATAGGACTATAGGTTCCTATCTAACCTTTGGGTATTTTGCAGTGCATCAGCTGCCATCCAATGTCAACACATACAACAATGAATAAAACTGTGTTTCCTGACCAACAGGTGACTAAAGTCATCACATGAGAAAAGGCAAGTATACCCACTCAGAACTAACATCATGTCAAATAGAACAAGGCAACAATGTATAAGGATAGACCTACTCAAGTGACATAAAGCATAAGAGGTGAGAATGATTGATAAAAAATGAATAGAGAATTCAAAGCAAAATCAACATATAACTATCAGAAAAGTGATTGTAGCAATATTGCAGTCTCAAAATTTGTTGTTCAGATAAATACACAGTGCCTCATAAGGATAAGCTTGTGTTTCAAATTCCCTATACGTTGGAAAATTAAAATAACCATACCTGTAACATCATTCATAAAGTACTTCTAGAAATACAACTATAATAGGGATACATTTCCAAAGTCTTTATGGTGAGAATTCATGATCAATCCCAGATACAAGGAATGCTAGTAGTTACAACCAATAGATACATGAGCATCATGAGAATCAGGGATTACAGTGACAAGGACAATGAAAAAATAAATGCCATTCATATCATAGTCATAATACCCTAGGTTAGAACTACATAAAGAGAATATTGAGCAAGCACGAAGGAATCAAGTGTAGACCAATGAGGATATTGACAGTGATATCATTTGCAGCTAATGAACAATATACACATTCATAAGATAGCATGTTGTAGTCCAGAAATGTGGTTTGACAGTGACAAAAATGAAGATGGCATTAGAAAAAAATAAGATATATCATTAATCAATAACATAGATTCATGTTGATCAATCATGTGACAATGCCAAGGATGTCATAGTGATACAACTAAAACTTAGCATGAGGGCACATGAGTGGATTGATTATTATATAAAAACACTTCTCCCAATGATGCATTGAAGACCTAAGGACAGTAAAAGAAAAATGATAAGACTATATCAGAGTAATGGAGGCAAGTACTTGAAAAGATAAAATGCCTTCTTGATATATTCTTACATCAATATCACTGTCAATATAAGTTTCAAAGACAATAGGTAGATCACTTGAAAGAATAATGATAGTCAAATAAAGAGCATATTATTGTCATAGTTTTTGTATCACTAGTACTAGAACATCATAAAGCCCAGTAGTGTGCACAAAATGGTACGATGCAGGAAGACTGAAGAGATAAAGCCACAGTGTACTAGAATAAACCTAGTAATAAACAACCTTTAAGAATCATAAGCATCAACATGATACAACCCACAGTTATGAATAAGAAATGGTGTCTCTAAAAGCTATAAAACAAGATGATGCAAGCTCATTAGGGTTTTGAAAGATGGAGCTCTTCATGCAATTAAAAGCATCAATACAATAAAACCCTAAAATGCATGTCATGTAGAAAAGTGACAGAGACATAAGGAGGAGAAGCTTCATACCATGATTGAAGATCATTCATCACAACCCTTGACATTCATAGAAGATCTTGTAACAAGCTAAGAAATCAAAGCTTCAAATCCTTATGCATCCAGTTTCAAACCCTAGTCACATGTTGACAAAGAGTTTTCTTCGAGAAGACTAAAAGATGCAAAGTGAAAATAAGATGTTTCTAGGGTTTTTTGCCCTTTTTACTCTGCATGCCCAAAATCCTCCAGATATTTATGGGCTTGTTTTATTTCAAAGCTACTTTTAATTGTATAGTGGTCGAGTTTTAAACTCCCACTAGGACTTCATGTCCTAAGTCTTGATGACTGTAGGGGGTTCAAAACCCATTGTTTTTACTAAGTACATGATTTTATTGTATTATTATTATATTTAATTTATTAATAATGGAAAATAATAAAAAGAAATATCTGCACATGCCATTATTAATATAATAATAATTAATTATTTTATTCATATAAATGGTTCAAGTGAAACAAAAGGTAATATAAAGATTATTATAATCTTTATTTAGAATCTTCTATTTACTTAAATAAAATAATTAATTTAAGAGTGGTACTTAAGTTTTTTTGATACATCCATGCATAACTGAAAAATCAAATAAATATTAAAGTGATAGTACAATGAAATCACTTATAATATTTATCATATAAAAATAAGGGGTGAGTTACATATATGTAATAAATATTAAAAGTCTAGTCATTATTGAGTAACTTTAATATTTAGTCTATTTTCCCCTTATACACGCATGCATCATACAGTGGGTCGGTTCAACAACACTTCAGAGGTAGTTTCAGATAGTTATTAGCAGATTGAGGCTATTTTGAGAGCCTTTTGGGGTTGCATATTGACTTGAGGGATTTTTGGTAGTATTTTTGCATCTTTTCATACAGATTTGGCACCTACTTTTCAGGCTTTTTCCTTGTGCTCGGATTTTAGACTAGAGTTCACCTTTTAGGAGTACAGTTCATTCTTTTAGGGTTGCATGCCTTATTATTGTATATAGAGGAAAGCTTGTTAGTAGTTGTCCTCAGTTCTTGCCTTTACTTTTCTCTTGCCTGAAGAGAATTTCAGAGATTTGTAGCTTAGACATTGATATATAGAGATTTGCAGCAGTTTCTTTTTTCAGAGAGATGGTTTTAGAAAGATTCCTTTTATTTGCATAACTTCATAAGTTTTCCTTGATAATTGTGTTTGTTCATGACAGATTTGATAGGAGTATTTTTGTGTTTCATCTGAAACCTTGAATATTTTGTTTCCTTAGTGTGCATGCATCATTACTTCTTTTAGAATCACATGTCTTAGTTTATGTTGCAATTTTTGGTAAATTTGTGTTGACAAATTAACTTTCCTTACAAATTTATTAATTACTTGACCTTTCTGAGAAATTCTCATGTGAGAAGGAAGTTAAGTATTTTGTGTAAGAAAAATTTCTGATAGATTTTTGTGAATCATGATAGTTTTATCATCACAGTTTTGGTGCATCACCTCCTAGAATAGTTTTAGTTTTAAGCCAATGCAATCACTCTTTACTCTTTTCCATACCCATCATTAGTTTTAGGAGGTATTTCAACGGGAGCCAACCCATAACCTGGAGATTCATTTCTCTTTCTTAGTTTACCCACAACTCGAGTTGTGTTTCCATGTTGCATGGGATGTCATAAGCATTGGTACTGATTTACTTTGCAGAAGCAAGTGCATCCTCCGTGAAAACAATTTTTGGCACACCCGGTGGGAATCGTTGAGTTGCTTCAACTCATATGAATACCATTGTTTTGTTTTTTTCTGGTACTTAAAATAATTTTTACATCCTTTTGAGGTGAATTTTCAAGTACTTGACGACTTTGAAAATCTAGGAAATCTAATCGGTGTTATTTTTTCATATCCTATGAAATAGACAAGATCAAAACCTGATTCTGTAAAACATGTACAATTTCCAACTATCAATAAGAGGGTTAAAGCACTGCAAATCGCTGATAGTTCTACCACCCAGGTGAATTCTAAAAATTCCATAAATACAGAAGAAGTTGCAGCCTTTTCAAACCCCTTTTTTGCAGATCAATATGAAGGATTGGATTCTTCAAGTGATCAATCATCAGTTTTGGTAGTGCAACCAATACCACCAGTTCAGTCAGTTCAACCAACTCAAATGGCCCTCAATCCATCAAGAAACCAACCATTTGTGGCATTTAACCAAGGTAATCCTCTAGTTTTTGCTAATTATCATGATATTCCAACTACTGGTATGAACAATTTGCCAAATTTTATTGGAAAAAATCAGGTAACAATAGTTGAAGACATATGGGATATAGCTATTTTGTGTGGAATTCATCAAATCAAACATGAAGATGTAGCAATTGGGCTATTAGCAGCAAGTTTCAGATGGAAAGCATTGGAATGGTTTAGATTATTGCCAGTGGCATCAATTAATTTATGGGATCAGTTGGGAGTTGCTCTAAATCATCACTTTAAAGACAAATCAGATATTTTTTCTATGATTGAGAAGCTTACTACTATCAAGAGAGCACCTTATGAGCACATGACTGACTTCAATGACCACTTCTAGAAGACACTAAATTGCATCCCACAAGAGGTAAGGCCTACAAATGATCATACTTTTATTTATTATTTAAAGGCCTTAAATAATGATATATCTATAATGATTCAATCAATGGGAGGGTTTTCTTTGCCTAATGCCTATGATATAGCTGTGAGGGCTGAGAATAGTTTGATTCAAGCGAGGAAAATAGCCCCAAAGCCCTTGATGCCCTTTTTTCTGGAAATACAACCTTATATTCTAGTTGTACCCTTTACCATAGTTGTTGTTTTGTCTTTCATAAATCAGCAAAATCAACAAAACCAACAAATTCCACCTTTTATGCCCACCCAAGTCCTGAATAATGATATTTGAGAATTAAAGGGGATGTTGAGTAATTTTAATGAGAATAATCAGCAGATGCAAAATACTTTGGATGGTTTTGGTAATAAATTGATCAATATTGAAAATAATGTATGACAAAATTCTAAACCCTATTAGCCTCCTTACCAGTAAAATTAGCATAATAGGAAGCCTTATCAGAACATAAATTATAACAATAAGACTAATTAGCCCTATAATCCAAATACTGCCTCAAATTAGAGGTAGATTTCTCTATTTCAAAATAATATGGTTCAGTATGTTGATTGGTGTTTTCCATGTCATCAACCGCATAATCAGTTGACATGCCCTGAGGAAGCTCAGTGTAAGGCTTTAATGCTACAAAACACCTATGGGAATTAGCCTAAACCTCAAGATGAAATTAGTCAAGAAAATCAACAAGGTGAGCCTAATATTGCATTATTTAATTGGGAAACTAATGAATTTTATGGCATGAATGGTACTCAAGGACAAAATCAATCTTCTACAACAATAGCATTGAATACTAGATCAAAAGAGAGAGCACTAGATGTCGGACAACAAGTTGTTTTTGTAGGACAGCAAGCTGGTCCTTCCAAACAACTTGCTACTATAGGACAACAAGTTTATACAACATTTCCCCTAACCCCAAATGTTCAAATTTTGTCTAGAGGACTGACCCAACCACTTTAGGCACAAATTCATAAGGTTCATAATATTCCAAGAGTGCAACAAAAGGTTAGTACAACTATATTTAATAATATGATCAGATGAAGAAAGCACCTATCAATATTACTATGTTTCATGCATTGAAAATTCCTAGGCGAACAAATTTATTACAAGAGGTTATAGCCAAGATTACAATATCTGATGCCGATTTAGATCAGCCTAGTATAGCCCTTGTTGCTAATGATAAAAAAGTTTAAGTAGCCAAATAAATAAAGCCACCACCTTTCTATGTTACCATAGTGATTTGATAACATCTATTGCATAACTGCATGATAGATTCATGAGCTAGTAGTTCAATTATGCCCAAGTAGTTAGTTGATCAACTAGGGTTAACAATTGAACGTTTGTCAAAAGGTTTTGTTTAGTTAGATGCGTTATCAATTAAGTCAAGTGGTGTGATTAAGGATCTGCCACTCACATTGCATGCTTGTCCCAATTTTTCAGTTCCTCAAGATATTTATGTGATAGACTTACCAACTTATTTTGGAATATGCTTATCTAGAGACTTTATGGCCAAATTAGGTGGCTATCTATCATTAGACTAGTCTCATATGTTTTTCAGAGCCAGATATGGTACCAAGGTAACCATTAAATCTGAACCATTAGCTAAATATCATTTAGAACCATATGTACCAAGTCCCATAAATGCAAATCTAGTTATCCAAGAGGAAGAAGAGCCAATCCTGATTAAAGATCCTAGTACACCCATTGATGATATATCAGATATCATTCTAGACAACTGGGTAATTGAAAATCATGAAATTTATCCTCTCATTCACATAGAACAAGCTGAGCTTGGAGTCTATTTCATTCATGAGCATGATTCAATTATACCAAATCCGACTTAGAAGGAAAAATAACTAGAACAACAAGGTAATCAACTTTGGAAATTATATTTTGATGGCTCAAGGAGTAAAATCAGTGCAGGAGGAGGGGCTATGTTGATATCACTAGAGGGAAAAAGATACTATTCATCTTTTAGATTCACTTTCAGTCTAATAAATAATGTTGCGGAATATGAAGCTCTAATTCATGGCCTAGAATGGGCCAAATAGAAAGGTATTAAATGCTTGCAAGTATATGGTGATTCTGAATTAGTAACAAATAAGATTAGAAATTTACATGTAACAAAAAATCATTTGTTAAAGATGTACAAGCATAGAGCATGGGATTTAATAGAGGATTTTGACGTTGTTAATTTGCTGTCAATTCCAAGGAACCAAAATAAACATGTTGATATATTAACCTCTTTAGGCGCTCAACATGATGTTCCTGCTGATTTAGAAAATGTACATGTACAACAATATGTCAAAGTAGTAGTTAGACCATCTGTACCAGACAGTATAACAAATTGGCAAGTGTTTGACAACGATGAACATATCATCAACTTCTTAATGTAGGATGCAGAATTTGTTGCAAGTAATCAGAAAAAATGGTAGAAACATTATGATGATTAGATATTGTAGCTGTAAAAAATAAAGTACCGAAGGCTCTCGTCACCCTAGAATATTTTTTTCAATTCCGATGATCATGCTAGAAGTGATAAAAACAACATGATAATTAATCAAGATCATTTTAAGCAAATTCAGATCTATGATGACAAGCTACTTAAGCTTGGAAAGGTTTGTAATAGTTCAGAACAACAAGATTTTATTTCACTTTGCTAAGAATTTAATGATGTTTTTGCTTGGGAGTATGGAGACTTGAAGGGTTTTAACCATGTACTTGCTCAACATACTATTGAGTTACAACCATATGTAAAACCAGTCAGGCAGAAGCAAAGACCCCTGAACCTCAAACTAGAACACTTGATGAAAGCTTAATTGAACAAATTTATTGAAGGTAATATGATTTATCCTATTAAGTATACTTCATGGGTTTCCAATTTAGTACCAATTAGAAAGCAAAATGGTGAAATAAGGTTAGGTGTTGATTTTTCGTGATTTGAATATTGCTTCACTCAAGGACCATTATCCACTACCCTCCATGGAGTAGATTTTGCAAGTGGTTTTTGGTTCTGAGAGATTTTCTTTACTAGATGGATATTCAGGTTATAATCAAATTCTAGTAAAGGAATATGATCAACATAAAACTGCATTTACAACTAAGTGGGGTACAATGGTGTATAGAAAAATGTCATTTGGATTGTCTAATGCAGGAGCCACTTTTCAGAGAGCAACGGATATGGCTCTCAAAGGGCTTATTAACAAATTTGTGCTTGTATATCTAGATGACATTACCGCCTTTTCAAGGAGTGTTGATCAACATTTTGATCATTTAAGACAAATTTTTGAAAGATGCAAGGAATTTGGAGTCTCTTTAAATTTAAAAAAATCATTTTTTTTGTTCATGAAGGTAAGCTTCTGGGGTACATTGTGTCAAAGGAAGGTATTTCAATTGACCCAAAAAGAATTACAACTATTCTAGCATTGCCACTTCCAGCACATAAAAAGGCCTTGCAAAGTTTTATAGGGAGAATTAACTTTGTTAGGATATTTATAGCTAACATTGCAGCATTAATATTGCAACCACTAACAACAATGCTTAAAAAGAATACAGTTTTCAAATGGACCAAGGAAGTTACCAAAATTTTTGCAAATATCAAAGAGGCACTTGCATTGGCCCCAACACTGATTAATCTAAATTATGAGAAGGATTTCATACTATATGCATTTGGAGGTGTTGATACCATTTCAACCATGCTTTGTCAGCAAAATGAAGAGGGACAAGAGCAACCAATTACATTTTTGAACCATATATTGAAGGACTATGAAGTAAGATATTCATTAGTAGAAAAGTAGTAACTTGCAGTTATTAGGAGTCTCAAAAATTTCAAACACATGTTGTCCAATAATAAAATTCATCTACAAGTAGCTCATCCTACAATTAAGGAATTTTTGCTTAATAAAGACATAAATGATAAGAGGGTGGGATGGATAACCAGAGTTATAGAGTATGATGTTGACATTAAAGTTACAAATATGGTTAGAGGCAAAGGTTTATGTGACTAGATGAAAAGATGCATAAAACAACCATCAATCAGAAGAACAAGCTTCCCTTATACTCACAAATGAAGAAGAGGATGCTACCTTACATGAAGAAACAGATGCAACAATTGATAACACAGTTTCTGAACCTGATTGGATCCCAAAAATGATCCATTATTTACTTACTGGCGACTGTCATGAAGGATTGGACAAGTACAAAAGGAGGTATTATAGATTACAAGCAATTTCTTATGTTGTTATAGATAATGTGCTTTATAAAAGAGATTTTCATGGAGTTTTGCTCATATGCAAATAGCCAAATCAGATTGATAGAATTTTAGAAGAATTCCATAATAGACCTGTAGCAGGTCATTTAGTAGCAAGAGCAACAACCCTAAAAATCATGAGAGTCGATTACTACTGGCTATATTTATTTGAAGATACACAAAGTTGGGTAAGAAAATGTGAAAAATGATCACTTTTTGCAAGAAAACAAAGCCTTGGATCTTTGCCACTTCAACCAATACAAATAGAACAACCATTTTCAAAGTGGGGATTAGATTTTATCGGGCCTATTAATCCATTTTCAAGTGTAGGACATAAATGGATCTTAATAGCAACGAATTATTTTACCAAATGGACTGAAGCATTTACACTTATGGAGGAAAATGATTTTTTTTTTTTTGAATTTTTATCAAGATCTAGTATCCAGGTTTGGTACCACCGAAGCAATTATATCGGATAATGCCTTAGTTTTTATTAGTTTAAAAGTATGAGATTGGTCTCTTAAGAACAATGTTTTTCTAAGTACTTCATTAAATTATTACCCCTATGGTAATGGAGAGGCTAAATCAGCCAATAAAAATCTGATTAAGATCATTAAAAAATCCATTCGACGTAATCAGACAACATGGCATGAAGAGCTTAAGTTAGCCCTATGGGCTGATAGGATGACACCAAAGAGACCTACATGTTTTTCACCTTATGTACTAGTTTATGGTAAAGAAGCCAAATTGCCAATATTAACAAAGTTTCTGACTCTCAGTTATATAAAAGAACTTAAAATGCTAGAGGAGCAGCCATTGGAAACTAGGCTTGCTCAATTGATGGAGTTGGAAGAAACCAGAAAGGAAGCTTTCAGAAAGCTTGAAATTCATCATTCTCAGATGAAGAATACATTTGATAAAAAGGTAGTAGCACAGACCTTCAATGAAGGTGATTTAGTTTTCAAATGGGATAAACTTAAAACAAAACCTGGTACCTGGTAGGCATACCAACTAATTAAATCTACATTTAATTAATATCCCCTTTTCTTCTATTTTGGCCATTAATCAGATTAAAGATTTGATTAATATTCCCCTTCTTCTATCTAAGCTATTTAATTAAATTCACATTTAATTAAAAATATGCATTTATCCCCTTTTGTATTTAAATAAATCAAAATCTATTTGTAAATCCCCCCACTTGCAAAATCCTACAAATGCAAGGTGCATTCTCCTACATCTCCCACTTGCCTCCACAATCATCCTTCTAGAAACCTTCTAATCTCATTCTAATCATATCAAATCTCCTAATCATGTCCTTTCCCTAAATTTGGGGGAGTCACATCTCCAAATTTGGAAGGAAGTCTTCAAAATGCATTTAAGACTTTATCTATTTCAACAAGTTTACTTGTTGAGTCTTCCAGACATGTAAGGCTCTTACATAAACCACTACTGGTTTTCCTCTTTAGGCAAATTAGCCTCCAAATTATTCAAAAGGCATTTAATGTCTCTTACAAGCCCACACCCCTTAGCCATGATGGTTGTTCCTTTAACCATTTTCCCATATTGCACAAGACTTTACCTCTTGGGTAATAACATGTGTCCCTGGTTAATGACATTATCCAATGATGTCACTCCTTAAGGTTATCCCTAATTACTTGCTTAGCATCTATGTCACAACCCTCCTTTATCACTTTTTGATTTGATACAATTCTATTATATTTTTTTGGTTGAGCTATTGAAAATAATTGAATGAATATTATAAAAGAATAATAATGGACCCACATACACACTTGGAGAATAAAATTTAAATAGGCATTATTTATTTATTCTTTTTCCCATTCCCAATTATGGCACATGTTGTAGGAGAAATTAGAAGCTTCTAGAGGAATCTTCAATACCTTGCATGTAACTCCCCCACTAGGATATTAATCAATTTTGCATCGGTCCAATATTGGAAAAAGAATCTCATTCTTAATTAATTTCTCTATATAGTGGAATTAAGGGATTTTTCCTATATATTGTATGCAAGTTTTCAGAAGAGGGAGTTGGTTATTATTTGAAGAAAGTTTTCTCAAATAGTTGTTTTAGTACACATATTTTCATTTTTGAGAATAGTTAAGGTTGTTTTGAAGAAATTTTTCCAAGCTTGCAAGGAAGGATAAAGGGAGGCTAGTTGAAGAATTCAGAGGGGATTCTACATCAAGTTGCAAGTATCCAGGTTCTTTTCTTATAATTTATTTGAATCATGCATCTTGTTCTTGCTGTGAGTTAGATTAATAAAATCTTGTTTCAATTTCTTGCTGTGAATTAGATTAATAAAATCTTGTTTCAATTTCTTGGTGTGAATTAGATTAGCTAAATGAAATCTTGTTTCAATTTCTTGCTGAGAATTAGATTTCTTGTTTCAATTTCTTGCTGTGAATTAGATTAATGAAATCTTGTTTTAGATACTTGTTGTGAGTTAGATTAGATAAATAAAATCTTGTTCAAATTCTTGCTGTGAATTAGAATAAAGAAATAAAATCTTGTTTCAAACTCAAAATATTTTATCTCTGTAAATAATTTCTCTCTCTATGCATATAATCATTGTATTAAGAAGTCTTGCTATGTGATATAATATTTC
Source organism: Cryptomeria japonica (assembly GCF_030272615.1). Classification (NCBI taxonomy): domain Eukaryota; kingdom Viridiplantae; phylum Streptophyta; class Pinopsida; order Cupressales; family Cupressaceae; genus Cryptomeria; species Cryptomeria japonica. The sequence goes on from NC_081406.1 coordinate 334,697,633, forward strand.
AAGTAGGAATTATTCTCAGATTATTTGTATAAAATCCTTGTGGAAATATTATCTTGTTATTTATTTATTTTCAGAAATATCTCTTTGTAAATATCAATTTCCTGGAAATCTCATCAAAATTTTTATTATCTCAACATAAGACAAATTTGTTGAATATGATCTCTGTGAAATCAAATTTAAGCGTTCACCTATCTCTGTGATAATTTAGTTATCTATATAATGCTGAAACAAATTAATTTCTCTATTTTATTTCATCCCAGTGATTAAATTCTTATTCTCATTTTTATATTAACATTTTTCTTATACACATAAATTTTATATATTTCTCTCTTATATCATTAAATAAACTGAAATGAGAAAAAAAAATCATATATATATATGTATGTATATATATATATATATATATATATATATATATATATATATATATATATATATATATATATATATATATATATATATATATATATATATATATATATATATATATATATATATTATTAAAATTTATACAAAACAAAATATATACGAAATAGAATGAAGGAATCCGAAGAATAAATTTCATCCTTTGCATGGATTAATGGGCCAACGCAAGGGGGGGCAGAATTATTACTACCGCAAGGGAGTGGTACCCTCCACTAACATGAGTTCACTATTACGAGAGTGGTCATAGGGTAGTGGAGGGGACCACGACAGTCCCCTCATCATTGCGGGCCTGCACCCACAGGTCTGCAATGGTGATGGGACTAGTGGCCCCACTCCCACTTGGCTTTAAAAAAGGCCACTGCATAACATTTGAATTTTGGCAATTGGATTTTTTGTTGAAATAATTTTTATTTTAGTTTAATAAAATTTAACTTAGGTAATTTTAATTATCTTTATTAAATTTATAATTAACTTATCTTCAGCAAATTTATAATTGTAAATTAAATTATATCAAATTTTATAATTAGAATTTTTCAAACTATTTAAGATTCATTGGGTCACTTAGTTGGCATTTTAGACTCATTAAAAGCAATTAATTCATATTAATATGATTTGAACTAAATGTCTAAGCTAATTTCTATTTTTGGGACCAGTGACTCTGTAAGTGATTATTCTCATGGTAGAAATAAAACATTGCTTAACCTTGCATGTAACCTGCACTATTCTTGCATCATGCGAATTACTTTACATTATTTGCATTTATTGATGACAAAGTTATATTCTATTCATCTTCATGCAAGTTACACATTTAATTATTAATATGCGAGTTTCATAATTGTCATTATTGTGCAAGTTATATTTCAAGTTTTGAATATTAAATAACTTATTTATGGTTTTTATTCCATGTGGTTCATCAAGTAGTTATTTCAATTAATTAAGCTTTGCAATGTCTAATTATGCACGTTCAATTCATAATTATTTTCAAGCATGATGTTTTTCATAGCTTCTTAGTTAAGAAAACTAAATAAAGGAAGTCGGAAAACCAAAACCTAGCAGCGTTTGGTATTTACGGTGCCTCTGGGTCACGCTTACGGGTAATGTCGTCATGTTGAACTACTGCACTTAACGCCTAATAAAGTTGCATCAACAATTTCTGTGGCATTGTCCCTATAAATCGTCGGGGAGTAATAAGGGACACTTGGAAGTTAAAATCCAAGGGTCGGGTAATCCCCCTTGGATCAATAATCTAATAAGATAATCCTTAAACAATTTTATATCCGCTGAGTTAAACAATAGTAAACCCCCTTTAGGGTTGATTAAGTGAAATGCTTTATGAAATTGATTTAATCTTGAAGAGTTGTTGATGATTGACAATTGGGTCAAGGGTGACACTTATGATAGGTATTAGGATCTAATTGTTTTAGGCCACAAGAAATAGGCCATCTTGAGCCTTTTCTTAAGTGCTACCACCATGGGTAGCAACCGCAGAGAAACTGTCTGGGACATTGACCCTAGAAAAGGATACGTACCCACTAATCAGTTTACATCCAACCATAGAGTAGAAAAATAGAAGTACATACTTTGCGCCTTGATCCCGTGCCGAAACGGGTATGTAGGCAGTCTAGGGACGAAGTTGTCCCTAGTACTCAGGCGTTCGTGGACGGGGTCTAGTTTCTGGTAAGAAGAAGGAATGAGAAGAATCCTAATTTGAAAGATAAGTATAATAAAATGAAAAAGTAATTCAATGCATACTCGGAAGGAATCCCGTATGGATTCGCTTGACTTCTCGAGGCTTTAAGCCAAATTCTGAGGTGGAATTCAAGTTTGTATTATGTTATTTTGATTTCTCCTAAGGACGGTGACCTCGATGCACTCCTACTAGAAGAGTGTAGTACTTAGTGAGTGACTCAGGACCCGAATGGTCCCTATGAGTCTAAGTCTTGGGCCAGAGCACCTCCTATCCCAATTGGATAAATGCCTACCCCGTATGGGTAGATGCCTATCCCGTATTGGATAGATGAAACCTCCTACTCCATATGGACAGATGCCTAACCCGTATGGTTAGATGCTCATCCCGGATGGATGAATATCTGATCCTAATGGATGGATGCCCAGAGCAAGCGATTGAATCAAACACAAATGATTAAAGAAACAAAAGAAAAATGGTCAAATTTTTGTTGGGTTAAGTAAAGTGGGTTATTACAATCTAATGCTTGTTTAGCATCCTCTCAAGCCCTCTCAAGGTGACATTTGTCAACTTGGGATTGGATTGAATCTCTCTCATAGATTGATAACTTTCAATCCTAGCCCTTGTTGAGATTACTCAATCTCAACCATCCATTTCTTCAATCTAAGAATCTCAATCTTGTGCATTTAAATTATAATCATTTTGCAGGTTATCAAGGAGCTCATTTGTCATCTTCAAGCATCTAAGTCTTCTAGCATTAGCATCATAGCATTTATCTTAATTGTATTATGTTTTATATCATTTAGCCTAGATTGCATATCAATTACATACTTTTTCATCCTCATCTAGCTTAATTAGCACACCATAATCTTTAATTTGGAATTAACTTAGCCCCATATCATCTTCACCATCTTGATCATAACTAGCTTTTTATCTCTCATCTTTGGCTTTCAGTCATATCATCATCTCAACATTCAAGAGGATCTTAGTTGCATTCATTTTGATCCTAGAATCATCATTTAAATCTCGTTCTCTAGGTTGACATCCAAGAGATCAAGTGCTCTTCCAAGTGAGGGCCACCTTGAATCTTAAGGATCTTTAGGGATAGAGGAGCATGGAATGATTTTGAGAGTTTTTGGTTCACTAACATGTTTTTGTGATTACTAACTCTAATGCAATGTTTCATGTGTATGCTTGAGGTGTTTTCTTCCATTTGTATGATGATCCCACATTTCTAGCACACAATTATTATTATATTTAATTTATTAATAATGACAAATAATAAAAACAAATATCTACACATCCCATTATTAATATAATAAATATAATAATAAATAATTAATTATTTTATTCATATAAATAGAAGTGAAATAAAAGGTAACATAAAGATTATTATTGTTTATGGTGAAAATGGATAAAACAATGTTGAAAAACTAAATGAATTCAACCACAAAACCCTAGCCTAACAACAACAAAGATCCACCATAACATATGAAGATTACCTAAGAAAATGCAAATCAAATGAAATCAAAAACATTATAATATCACATGTCCAATAGGGTTTGAATCTCCATTCTTCCTATCTCCATTGATCTTGCTTGATATATTTGCTCTCAGATTTTATATGTGCACAAGAGCTCAATAAAGAACGGAAGTGTGGTTGCAAGTAGGCTTGATTGCATATGAAAGTTTGAATGCTAGGATGCTTGATTAGTCGTTGGGTTGATAATGTAGGAAGCATCTCCTTATATAGAAGACACTATAAGAAATGGAGGGATAAGATTAAGAAGTGTAAGAGATAAATGATTGGCTATGATTAGAGGGTAGGTAAAGAAAATAAGAAAATAATGAGAGGGTAGGTAGTGTATGAATTAAGAGATGAATGGCATGTGTCATAGGTAGAAAGGTTAATGAATTAATTAAATAAATAAAGATTTATTTAATTAATAGTGGAGGTGGGATCAATTAAATAAATAAGATATTTATTTAATTTAGGAAAAGGATAATTTAAATAAATAAAAGTGTTTATTTAAATGAGAAATAAGGCTAGAAGATGATAAATGAATTAATTAAATAAATAGATTTATTTAATTAATAGAAGAATTAGGCTAAAATAATTAAATAAATAAAGATATTTATTTAATTAGATAAGACAATTTTAGGTGTCTACAATTATAATCTTTATTTAGAAACTTCTATTTACTTAAATAATTTTTTTTTTTTTTAAATCCATAAAAGTGGGCAAGCCACTAAACTTTTTTATTAAATTTAATTTTTTTTACAACGAGTTCAAAAGGCATACCAGCAGGAAAGAACCCACAAGAAAATATCCGATTATCGCCTTAAATATAAACCAAAAATCTAAACTACCCTTACAAAATAGCTGAATCTAGATGATCTAAAATCCCACTTAAATAAAATAATTAATTTAAGAGTGGCACTTAAGTTTTTCTGATGCATCCATGCACAACTGAAAAATAAAATAAATATTAAAGTGATAGTATAATGAAATAAATTATAATATGTATCATATAAAAATAAGGGATGAGTTACATATATGTAATAAATATTAAAAGTTAAGTCATTATTGAAACTTTAATATTTAGTCTATTTTCGCCTTATACACACATGCATTGGATAGTGGGTCAATTCAGCAGTAGTTCAGAGGTAGTTTGAGAGCATTATCAACATATTGAAGCTATTTTGAGAGACTTTTGGAGTTGCATATTGACTGGAGGGCTTTTTGGCTATATTTTTGCATCTTTTCATACAGATTTGGCACCTACTTTTCAGGCTTTTTCCTTGTGCTCAGATTTCAAACTGGAGTTCACCTTTTAGGAGTACAGTTCATTCTTTTAGGGTTGCATGCCTTATTATTGTATATAGAAGAAATATTGTTAGCTTTTTCCTCATTTCTTGCCTTTGCGTTTCTCTTTCCTTAAGAGAATTTCAGAGATTTGTAGCTCAGATATTGATATATAGAGATTTGCAACAATTTGTTTTTTCAAAGATATGTTTTTAGCAAGATTCCATTTACTTGCAGAATTTCATAAGTTTGCCTTGATAATTGTGTTTGTTCATGACAAATTTGATAGGAGTATTTTTGTGTTTCATCTGAAACCTTGAATCTTCAGTTTCCTTAGTATGAATGCATCATTACTTCTTTCAGAATCACAGGTCTTAGTTTGTGTTGCAATTTTTGGTAAATGTGTTGAAAAATTAACTTTCCTTACAAATTTATTAATTACTTAACCATTCTGAGAAATGCTCATGTGAGAAGGAAGTTAATTATTTTGTGTAAGTAGAACTTTTGATAGATTTTTTGTGAATCATGACAGTTTTATCATCACAGTTTTGTTGAATCACCTCCTAGAATAGATTTAGTTTTAAGACAATCTAATCTCTCTTTACTCTTTTCCATACTCACCATTAGTTATAGGAGGTATTTTAAAGGGATCTGGCCCATAACCCAAAGATTTGTTTCTCTTTCTGAGTTTACCCACAACTCGAGTTTCATTTCCATGTTGCATAGGATTGCATAAGCACTAGTACTTATTTGCTTTGCAGAAGCGGGTGCATCCTTCGTGACAACAATTATATAAACAAGGATGTTACAAGGGGTCATATGTGGTCCTAAGGGGTCGCACATGTGTTATAACACATGCTACTCCTTAGGACCACCTATGACCCCTAAAGATACTATTGGGTCCTAAGAGGTACATTATACACATTAAGATGCTACAAGGGGTCATATATGGTCCGAAGAGATAGCACATGTGTGACCCCTTAGGACCACATATGACCCCTTATAACATCCTACTATGTACATTCTCCATGTTATTGGTTCATAAGGGGTATTTTATATAAACTAGGATGCTACAACGGTTCATATGTGCTCCCAAGGGGTCACACATGTGTTCTAACGCGTGTGACTCCTTAGGACCACATATGACCCCTTAGGAAACTATTGAGTCCTACAGGATCAAAATGGGTCCTAAGGGGTACATTATACACACTAGGATGCTATAAGGGGTCATATGTGGTGCTAAGGGGTCACACATGGTCCTAAGGGGTACATTATACACACTAGGATGCTATAAGGGATCATATGTGGTGCTAAGGGGTCACACATGTGTTGTGTGATCCCTTAGCATCACATATGACCCCTTATAGCATCCTAGTGTGTACGATGTGCATGCTATTGGGTCATAAGGGGTATGCTATATAAACTAGGATGTTAGAATAGTTGATATGTGCTCTTAAGGGGTCATAAGGCGTAACACCTTAGGACCACACATGACCCCTTAGGACACTATTGGGTCCTATGGGGTCAAATCGGGTCTTAAGGGGTCATTATGAGTTATACGATATTATCTATTAAAGTATTATTATGCTTAATTACAATCATAAGAGGTCATTATAGTTAGCATAGATCTTAAGGGGTCTTATTGTGTCATATGGGGTATTATAAGTTATACATGTGAGGATGCTAAATTGGGTCAAAATATGTTTTAACATGTATTCAAGGATCATTCTTGGTTTAATACAGTCTTCGGTTATTCTAGTATGTGTTTAGGTGTCCTAATCTGTATGTATGTATGTGTATGTCACATTTATTTAAGTAATTAACCATTTAAGTACTTAAGTAATCTTGTCCTAAGGTGTTGTGTGTTTGTGAATGTGTATGTCAAATTTATTTAACTAATTAACAACTAAAAAAATCAACCATTTAAATGTTCAAAACTAATATATTATTAAACATTAAAAAAAATTAAAGCTAAAATATTATTAAGAATGAAAAAACTAAACAACTAAAAAACAAAAAAACTATTCAATTTTTTTTATGAAAAAAACAAAAAAATTAATATTTTACTATTAATACATTTAAAAAACAAAAAAAATTAAAAAATACTTACCCTCGAAATGCTTCCAGGGAAAACTTTAAGAAACCCGCCCCCTCGGACAAGGTGTAAAAACCTGGCGAAAGGTGTATAATTGCCAAGGAAAATATTAATTTTACTAGCAAAATTTTGTGGTTTACAGAGAAAAAATAATAATCTCCATTGGCGAATCCTTCATGGTCACTCAAAGTTTGTGAAAAATCCTGGCAAATTGTAATGTTTTTAAAACCAAAAAAATATTTGCATGGGCGAATTGTAATGTTTTTAAAACTAGAAAAAATATTTGCATTGGCGATTTCAACCTATTTTCAAACCAAGAAAAATAAAAAATTGGCGATTTCAACGTATTTTCAAACCATAAAAAAAAAATATTGGTGATTTCAACCTATTTTCAAACAATAAAAAAAATATTGGCGATTTCAAGCTATTTTCAGACCATAAAAAAAAAATATTGACGATTTCAACCTTTTTCCAATTGATGATTTCAAGCTATTTTCAAACCATAAAAAAAATATATTGGCAATTTCAAGCTATTTTCAAACGATAAAAAAATTATATTGGCGATTTCAACCTTTTTCCAAAACATAAAAAAAATATATTGGCACCTCAGCAGTCCTAGTCAAGTCATTCAAACATGTGGCACACAGTCATCAACTCTCTACCTGAAAGACTGCCCATTAGAAAATCTCATGACCTAGCGACAAGCCCTTACGGCTCTATCTCTAGCTCGCAAGCTGAAAATGCTAAGCCTTCATAGCCTCGAGATCTAGCGACTGAGGGCAACTGAACTGCCACTCACCAATTCTCGACCTCAAAATGTTAAGTCCTCGTCACCGCAATGACTTGGAGAGCGATAAATTTAACCCTTGTCGTGTACTCGCCAACATAAAAGTGTTTATCACTTAACCACTAGCACTTCACTCACAAGCTCGCGGCTTGATCACGTCTTCAGACATTTAACCTCGCGAGTTGGCGATAACCATTAAACTTAACCACAAATTGTCTAGTTGCTAGCTCACGACCTAAAAATAATAACATTAAACAAACATGAGAGCTAGCAATGGTTGTAAGAAATTAGTTGCTCACTAAATCTCACGGTTATAAAGCATGACATCAGACGAACTCGAGACCTCGCGACCAAAGCAATTTCATTAACAATCTCCAGCTCGCTAACATAAAATGCTAACACCCAAAAAGCCAGAGACCTCATGATGTAAACCCAAACCAACTTGTCGCCATCTCGCGACTTGATCACATCTTCAAACATTTAACCTCACGATATGGCGATAACCATAAAACTTAACCACAAATTATCTAGTCGCTAGCTCGTGACCTAAAAATACTAACAATAAACAAACATGATAGCTAGCGACAAATGTGGTGGCAAGCTAATATGTATGAGGAATTTTTTAAGGCTTGGATGTCGACTGAGACTCATTCCTGAGGGACTAATTTGAAGGTTTCTCCTGAGTCGAGGTTTATTAGACAAGAAAGGACGACAGTTTCAGAGGCATAAAAGTATTGGTTAGCTTCTGAGTTAGAGATGGGAGATCACGGATTTCTCTGAGAAATCAGAGGTTGCTTGTTGTCAGGAATTCTGAAGCAGAATTTGTACAATCAAGGAGGAATAAAATCAGAACAAAATCATTCACATAAGATGAGCCTTAGCAAGATGCAGTGGATTTGATAGGCATGACTTCTAGAGTCTAGAATCACGTTGAAAAGCACCAAAATGATGATTTTTCACATGAATGAGCATCACCAGATGAAGTGTTAAAAATTTATAAATATAATGGAGTGATGACTTAATTAGTAGAAGAGAAAATAAACCTTTTTCATTTCCTGAGAGTAGTTTTTTCCTCAGAAAGGAAGATGATGTTTGAGCAGGATCGTGAATGGAGTTGTTGTGTGCTCCATGATACCAGATTTTTTTATTTTTTTTCTCCTATGTGAGTTTGTTTATTCTCAAAGGGGTTGTGAAAGTGAGAAGGACTTCCAGAGGGGGCATGAAAGCCTTTTATTATCAAGAAAGGCCACGCATGGCACATCCTCTGCTTCTACTCTACCACTAGATGGCAGGGGGTTTGAAGAAGGATCCCGCAGAGGAATGAAAGAAGGATTTTTTTGGGTGGGGAGTGGCAACCAGTGATCTTTGTGATGACATGGAAGTTGCGACCCCTCCCTAGCATATTATGTTTACCCTAAAGCTCCTCTTTCCAATTTCTCTGATCCTGGGCATGAAGGCTCAAGCTCCTCTTTCCATTTTCTCTGATCTTGGGTATGAAGGTTGAAGCTCCTCCTCTATTTTAGGGGCGACTTTAATTCTTGCTAGGACCCAGTATCCCTTCCGAGAATGGAAATGATCTTTTTGATAGAACGTAACATCTCACACTCCATATGAAGGCATTAGGGTGATAATGGCATGGCTCAAGCAGTTTTCCTTCAACCAATTTTTAGTTGAAAATTTTGATTCATGGCCAATGCATGGATAAATAATATTTTTGTAATAGAATTGCATATGGCCTTTTAGGCCTAATTGTTGAGAGTAAATGTTCTGTTGACATGTGTCTCTTGGCCTAAATATTTTTGCTCCCTTTTCTTCTATAAAAAGGGAAAACAAGACCATTAGAAGGGTTTTTTTGGGGGGGTCTCTTGAGGGTTCCGAAATTCTAGTGCCATTGGGGTTCCTTTTCTAGTTCTAGTAGTGAGTCTAGGTGAAGGGAGCAAGTTGTATAGTCATTTATAGAGTAAATGAAAAGAATTTAGTGTCAATCTTTGTACAGGTTCTTGAAGGATTTATATGTAAATTTATTTTTTGACAGAAGTAATAATTTTATTCAGTAGAAATTAAATTCTGATCTATTTCTCTGCGACGTATAATTCTATCATCTTTCAAATGAACGAAATCAAGAGTTTTTTTCATTTGTTCCATTGTTATGGTGTATGTAATTTTTTCATTTAATGCTTCCTATTATGCCCAGGAATGCGGAATTTTTGTTAGTCTAGAATTATATTAAGCATGCACCTCATTCTAATTGGTGGGAAAATTACTTAAGGGAAGAGGGTTTTGAGGTCCCAGAAAACTTGTTGAACATACCGATGGATAAGATACATGAAATATTGAATATTCACAAAGGAATATATATACATATATAACGGCAAGGATACAAAGGTTGAGATACATGTTGATTATAGGTATGAGGAAATGCCAACTTTATTGAGGAGGGAAAACATGAACATGGTAGAACACCTCCATATATTATACACAAACATCCCTAGCATATATATCATAAGAGTATTAAGAATGAAAGGATCAAACACCACAATAGAACTATTATAACTGTATCAGAGTTTTCAACATGAATAAAAGTGGCCAACTGGCCATACCTCTCTACCAATCAAAAAAAAAAGTAGCCATCCCTCTCAAATTAATCTTGGAATCCTTTTATAAGATGAGGATGCAACAAGCATGGGATTAGTTTGAGGAATCTTGGGTAGCAACCTGACATGTCTTCTTTTGCTTTAGCATGGCTTTCCACATGTCCACCTCTTTGTCTGTTGGCCAACTGAATGCCTTTACCTCTTCCAACTTTGCAACTGACTATGTCCATCTGGCATCTGCAATTGCCTTGGCCTCAACAATAAAATTTGTATGGTCAATCTCAACCTTGAAGAGTGAATCAAGCATACCATTAAAGAAATCGACATCAACCTGATCATATATATGCTTGATTATTTCTTCTCCCTCCAAAATCAAATCAAATTCACTGGTCCAATCAGAAACTGATTTCAATTCTCCATTACAACCATAAATTGAAGGCACCAATTTACTATAACCTTCCCCAAATGTCTATAATTTTTCATTTATAAGCACATCCTTCCTTGTGAAAAATGCATAAGTTGCATTCATTACCCCCATCATGTCTCTAGTGTCACTGATCTTGGGAGGGAACTCATTACTATACAACATTGCAGTATCCATCTTATCCATTAATCTGCTTCTTCCTAACCAAACATTGAACAAAGTCCAAGAAAATCGATAGCCTTAGAGGATTTTTTACTTGCCTCTTTCAAAGAAATGTGCAAATCATGTACTACCATCAAGTTTCCTTTCAATACATTAATCATATGTTTCATAATTTCTAACACAATAGAGATAGCCTTGACATTGTATTCCTTTTCAAGATTTTCAATTTTCTTTGTGTATTCCTCCATTTTTGTTGTCACATCAGCTAGTATTTCTTATACTTGTTCTGTAATCTACATTGGAGGGGGCTCATTTGTGATTTTTTATTTCAACTCCACTAACTCTTCCTCCAGAGAGGCCTTCTTCATTAGTGTCTCTTCTTATTTTTTAGCTAATGCAATCAATTGGTTATATGTTTATGTGTATCTTCTTGACAAATCCTTTGTTTTTGATAAATTCAGGAAAGAAACTTGAGTAAAAAATTAGGCAATATCTATGTCACTTGTGTTCTGCAAATTCCAGATCATTCTATCAGATTTCTTTTCTACTTGGATATTTAAAAGGTGGGGATTTTGAGTGGAAGGTGCCAAAGACCAAGAAGCAAGTGTCTTTGACTTAGGATTAAATTTTGAACCTCTTATTACATCTCCAATTTCAAATTCAGTTTTAAACAATGGGTCCTCTTGCTTCCTAATCTGATCAATAATAAAAATAGACTGGATATAACAGTCAGGCATCACAATCATACCAGTACTCTTAATCAATCATCTTGCTTGATCCATAATTATTTTCTCCCTGTTAGGATCATATTCATGCAGTGCCTTGACAATCTCCTCATTCTTTTCTACATTTCCTTCCTCTATGATCAAATTTTGTCTTAATTATTTTTGTTTCAATCTTCTCCAAAAATTTTTAAACTCATCTAACTTAATAAAGTCATCATCTTTCATGAATGCATTTGACAACATCACATGCTCATGAAAGCCTTGAGCAAGGGCTTCGTTTGTTTCTCCCTATTCTTCATTCTACCTAGCTTCTTTGAGATGTGTCCTTATTTGATGAAAGTAGTGTCCTTGTTATGTAACAATTTCTCTAGGAGGATCTCTCCTCACAATTTCACCCACCTCTTTGGTTTTTTTTTTTCTTTGTAGGTGGCACTCTAGCATATTGAACTTCATCCCCACTCCCTACATCATCAGTAGACACAATAAGTGGTCTCTTGCCATGTGAATATTGTCCATCTTGGGGGTCTTGTTGCTGAGCAACCACTTCTAGAAGTTGAGGCATTTGTTCCATCAGAGTTTCATATAAACTCAGCATTTTGTTAATCCTCTCCAGGTACAGGTTATCGGGGCAAAAAAATGAGAAACTAGGGTAAACATCCTTCAGTTTTTCTTCAACTCTCATCATTTTTTTCATTTTCTTCTCTATTCTTGTACTTCCTCTTTTCTCAGCAAATTTCTAACCACATATTCATAATCCAATGGTTCATGGTTCTTTATTGTGGCCCAAGGTGTCATTTTTGGCAATGCACGCTTAATAAATTCTCTAGGATCACAAAATCTAGACACGACATTAACCAGCCTATATTATTTAAGGAAATTATTTACTTCATCAAAGGAATTCCTACCAATGGTAAAATTAGACACAACCCAAAGCTTAGGAAGAAAATAATCCTTTGTGTGTTTCTCAAGGTATTCTTTTTCAACTAGGGTCAATTGCCAGATAAACTCCATAAATGCAATCCTAATTGGAACAAATTTTGGTAAAATATGGGGACGCTGAGGACACCCATGTACTCTGATCATAGTAAAGTTATCAAGAAAGAAAAAGTCCCCTCAGTTATGTAAAGTAGACCAGTTTGGAACATACTGGTAAGGTCTCAAAACTCTCCTAACATTAATTGACAATCTTTTTCTATTTATTCCTAGCATTTACATAATTGGCAAAATAATCCAATTTTCAAAGTAAAGGAAAGAAGAATGTGGAGCACTATTGCCCCAAACCTGGTTTCATCTTTGTATTGGTATTAAGACACCAAATTCTTCTTTGAATAACTCCAATTATTTATCCATGAACTCAACATCATAGAACAATATTAAATGCATCAACAATGAATAATGCTTAAATGTAGGGTTGGGTGCACCACTCTGAATTTCAACTAGAGCATTATGAATGTGTTCAACCATATAGCCCACATAATAATAAACTTTGCTAACATTTGGGTGTTGAATGTTCATATCCATCATCAGTAATTTAGCTGACACTATTGAATCTCCATTAAAACCCAACACTCTACATAATCCATAGATTGTACAATGCATATAATGGTGGAAAGGTGTGATGTCAAATGGTGGCTTGATACTATATGGAATTCTAACTGGTTTCCTATCTACCCTAGGCATGTATCTTGGCATTGCATGCTTCTTGATAACACCTTTGTATTTGTCATAATCCTCTGTAATCCAATCCAAATCTATATCCGTGCATGCAACACCAATAATCTGGACAGCTTCAACGAAGCTAGCTCTATTAATTGAAACTAGACTGGTTCTCTCTTCTAATTACCCTAGATACTAGGCAATAGCATTTGGCCAACTCTTTGATTAAATCCACATCATCATACACATCTGGTGCAATTAACTTTGCCACATTTAAATCCCAAGGGTTTGACATCAAGACACCCTAAAAACTACTATTCCATAAAGAATGAAACACATCAGTACCAGACATATAAAGTGTGGTCGGGTTTTTGCATTGGCTCCATAAATCTTTCCATGTCATTTCATTTGCATTCAAAGCAATGGAAGTCCCTGACAGCAAATCTACAAATTCTTCTTTGTAATTTTTATCCCTCTTTTCCTCAATGGCTTGGGCTTGGAACCTCCACTTGTTGTCGCCTTGCTCATTTTAGCTGTAGGAGAAAAACTTAACCAATTTTTTGAAATTTTCCCACACACAACACTTCAAATTCTCAAACGTTGCTGTAGAGCTCAATTCACTAGATTACTTGGAAGATAGAATGCAATTATATAAAATCTCGGCTCGATCATGCAATTTACAGTATTTGGGTATCGTCACTTCTCTCATTAATTGGCACACTTGCATGAACTAGCTATTGTGACATTAATTCAAAGTTGAAGTACCAGAGCAAAATTTGAATTCATGCCCTTCTATTTTCTTGTCATTCAAAGCTATTACAAAACCCGACAAACAAGTCCACGTGTCAATCCCTGATTACTTAGCACCCCTTTTTGTCTTTTCTATCTTAGTTAATTTTCAGAGTGTCACTCATGCATGTGGAAAGAGCTTGCAATCTTGCATGATGAACTACACTTCCTTCAATCTCCCTCGCAAGCTAGCGACCAAGCCATTCCCCATCCTTAATCGCACACTCACAACCGATTATAACAATTTGGAAAGTAACCAAAAAGTTAGCGATAATGCTACCAAATCCTCTTAATTACAAACCAACCCTGTTTACAAATCCTCAAAGAATCTTGCAACTGAGTGACAGTTGTTGATCTTCATCAAGCCCTTTAGTCAAAATCCCCCAATACCATTTGGAATATTCTTTCTTTACCTACGAGCTGGCGACCACTGCAAATCTAAGAAAACAACTTATTTCATTGCAAGCTCGCCACTCAAAACTTAACTTGACTTAAAGCCTTGCGAGCCCATGATAACAAGACACTTAAACACCATCGGATTCTCGTAACACTTTTTGACTTAAGACTTACAAACCCACGAGCATGCTATGACCACAAAATCAGACCAAAAATTACTTGTTGCCAGATTGCAACATAAAATGCTAAACAACTTCAAAACCTATGAGCAAGCAACCAAACCACCTAAGATGTGGTACCAACCACATCACATGATCAAAAATTAAAATGACTTAACTGCAAACACGTCGCGACCTTGAGATGACATAAAATCACACTCAGTCACAATCTCGCAACATAAAAAGGTCAAATGCAAAACATCTTGCGAGGTAGCGACAACTAAAATCTCCCAGTACTCGCAATCTCATGACTTAAACTGACTTGATGACAAAGGACCTGCAAGCTAGCGATAACCGTAAAATCTCAAACTATTTATTTCTTAACCACAGCGACCCTGCGAGCACCAACAAAAATCGATAGTCGCTCACTCTCCAATGTTTTATGTTACCTTCATAAATAGGCGCAAGCACTGGCACATCATGTCCATTAATGACTTACTCTCTAACTCTCGCAGCTATAATGCATGAAATCAAACCAACTCGAGACCTCATGACCAAAGAAATTTCATTAACAATCTCCATCTCGCTAACATAAAATACCAACACCCAAAAAGATAGAGACCTCATGATTTAAACACAAACCTACACTCGCTAACTCACCACTTAAATTGTTAAACATGAAATTTATCTACGAGTTATTGAAGAAACATTAAACATGTCTTATTATCTAACCAACTCTCTGACCATACTTGACATTGACATGGACAAATAAAGAGAGGACAACTCAGATTTTCAATGCACGGCAACTTCGGTTTACTAGCCAACTAAGACAAAAAACAAACACAAAACCCTAATCATCATGAACATGACCAGAAACCATGAAAAGATACTTCCATAAAACCAAAGGATAAACCCACGACATGAATCGAAGCTCGACATGACTTAGCCAAAAATTTTGCATTCCTAACAGGAGTTGGCATTTTGGAAAAATGGAAAAACTGTTGTTTTAACATCATGTTAAGCATTTACTATAGAATAGTAGAAATGTTCTAACAATTATGCAATATAAATAATGTAATGGATCTTGTGACACAAATTGTTGCATTTCATGTTCAACATAATGTGGAACCAATTTACTAATAATTCAATTGTTTACTAATAATTTAGAAACTAAATTCTATTGTTTACTAATAATTCAAATTCATAATTAAAAATATGAAATAAGTATTTGTTCTGATTGACAAATTCAAGAAATACAATATCAAAAATCATCAATGACAACTATATTATTGAAAATTGTAATATGACTCAAGAAATGTAGTATAAATACCTATAAACTGACTGCTAATTCACATCAGTGACTCAATCTGGGGCTTCTATATCCCAAATGGACTCAAGATCCTGAAAATGACTAGTACTAACAGGTTCATCTTCATTTTGAGTCGGTTATTCAAAAATTTCTTCGTCTTCATGTTGACTCTAAGTCTGCGATCCATCATTTGTCTAATCTTTGATTTAAAAATCCCTAATGCACTAAAAAATCTCTCATCTTCCACCGACCCCAATATCATTATTTGACATAAATCAACAAGTTTGAAATATTCTGGTATTGCATTATGTAATACTTCACTCTGATCTATCCTTTTCCAAACCCTTGTGATTGATCCAAGTTCAAATAGATTCTCCAAGTTATCCAACTACTGTTTCATACACAATGTAGAGCATTTACATTGTTTTTTAAGATAATCTGAATTTAAAATTCCTTCTATTAGTTGTCCATTGCAATATGCATCTTTTGAAAATGTCAATATCAATTCCTCTAGTTTTTTGTGAAATATGTTTGCGTCATTTGGATTATCTCCAATTGAATGCCAAAATTGAGGATACCCACAACCCGTGGCTTCAAGTATTTCTTCTCTAGGGAATTTTTCACAAATCTCAGTTGAAAGTTCATATGCAATAGACTTCAAATTATCACTAACAGATTTAACAATCCTGTCAAAATATTCCTTTTAACTGGTATTGCTCTGCCTCGCTTGCTCATCTCAGATTGGTGCATTGGCATATGAAATCCTTTTGCAAAGACACATAACTCATTTATTGAATTGAAATGTAAAAAAAATTCAGCATGATTCAAATCTATAATTATCTGGTACCTAAAAAAATTTGGGCTTCACCCTGTTAGATCTTAATATAGACCATCCAAGCCCAAGCATGTCATTTTATGTAGAGTTCTATACTCATTGATATACATAGTTTTGTCTTGGGCTTTCTTAACAAATTTGTTCATTGAATCCAGTATGGGAAGAAGACTAGCTAAAGTTAACAAAGTCTCTATATCACTTAACTTATGTAAGACATCAAGAGATTTGTCTACTGTGAGGTGTTGCTCATACATTAGTCCGATCAAGGATTGATATTCTGTTAGAACTTGTTCCGCTGGTCCATGCAAGGAGATCCATCTGGTCTCAACATCCTTGAGAAGCTTGTTTCTTGTTATTACTCCCTCAGCAAAAAGCTAAAATTCTGCAAAACATTTAGGACTTCGACAGAAGTATGAGTGGAGTTGATGGACTAGATCTTCAACTTTTGACACTGTAGGGAAATTGATTACAATTCTATATCATAAATTCATTCGATGGGCCATCCAGTGAATCTCAAGCATGTATGGTGCAATACTAGTTTACAATATTGCACAAAGACCGGTCCTTTGACCTTGCATTACTGCAACTCCATCAGCTCCAACACACACCAACTTCTTGGCAATTGTCAAGTCATCCAGACCAGCAATTTCATTCAAAGTTTTCTTAACTTCCAAATATAAATTTTATGCTGTTGAATTGCCCCTCATTTTACGAACATAGAGTAGATGAGCTCGGTGGACGTGTTCTTTTATGGTATACACATGCATACAGACCAAAGCAATGTTATCTACCATAGTAACTTCATCTATGGATAATGAAATGAATTTTGACTCTTGTACACTCTCCTATAAATTTTTCTTTTCCACCTCAGCGAGATAGTTTTCCATTTCCCATCTAGCGTTTATTCACCAATGTGACATAGGATAGTGAGGAACATTCAAAGAAGATAATAAATTATTATATTCTAGAAAATATTTCATAGGATGCCCTCTCGAAAGAATATGAAAAATAACACTCATCTGAACAGTCTTTGCCAGGTTTGCATCTTTCGTTGCATGTTCAAGCCTAGCCTTGATTGTATTTCCACTATTACCAATCAGTGTCATTTTGTGGTTATGCTCTTCACATTCTATGGCATACTTAACATGAAGACATTCTTCCTTTGATTTCCATCTTACTACTGGTGTCATGCAGGTATTGTCATCCTCATTTGATGCATTTAACTCAATGACAATCTCACCTTGTGGTGGTGGTGAGCTACTGTGAATGGCTTTTGCAACTGCAAAAGTTGATGGACAAGAAACTTTGCCAATTCCAAAGTAAGGCTTTATGGTAGTATCTTTAAGTTTTGGGCATTTTGATGGCCTCCCAATCCCTTCAGTTTCACCACCCTGAGGAGTCTTACCCTTGTCTTACATTCCAATCCCTTCACCACCCTGAGGAGTCTTAGTCTCACCCTTGTTTAACATCTCAATCTCTTCACCACCCTGATAAGTCTCACCCATGTCTGACATCTTGAGTCTTGACCTCTCACTATGAATTAAAACTAATACTATCAAGTATGAAGAAATGATTACTCACCTTTATTCCTTCTCAATTATTTGAATTGGGAATCAGGGATGCATGGGCCTATGTTGCAGGATTGTAACTTCGGCCCTCTGCCCTAAAATCAACTTCAATGTTCCAACTCAAATTGTGGAATGCAAATCAAGAGCAACCAAATTTACTAATCAGACACGCACAAATTGTAAGAAAGAGTGTTTCAAACTTTCAATTGTATTTATATCAATCCATGATTGCATTTTTGGGAAATTCCGTAGACTTTTCAAAATGCATCTTGATTTAAGCGGGGCAAAATGGGTCCTCGAATGTTCATAATGTTTTAATTGATATTGGCGAATTGGGCCTCATTATGCTTAATGTGAAATTTAACAATAGGCGAAATGGAACAACATGTGTAGTGAAGATTTAATTTACCATTGGCGAAATAGGTCCTAGGTATAGGGTCATTTTGCTATTTATGACGAATAACGAAAGTGATCTAATACCCACATCTGAGTGATTCCAGGCAAATATTATAGACATCCATGTGGAATGGTATGTGGTCAATGGCGAAGCTAGAATAGAGTAGACCGTTAATCTAAATTCTGGGCGATTTGACCATTGTGTTGCCCTAGACTATTCGCCATTTCCTGAAAAATGAAATCGCAGAATTTGCCAATTGGTGAAGATTCGCCACTAAAAAACTCTCTAGACGGATCCCTGCTCCTATGCTCTCCTCGCTCGTTGCTTAGTAAGCCTCTCAATGCCAAATGAGGGGCTATGTTTGTTTTGCAGCTTATATAGGGCAAGGGTGTTTGGTCAGAACCCTGTTGCCATGACAACGCTTCGTGGCTACCACATTGGTCTAGTCAGATGCGTTCCAACCGGTTGGAACCATTCCAATTGAATCTCTTAGGTTAGCCCCAATTGCAATATAGATTCATACTTTTACCCTATATTGTATTTTAGAAAGATAAAGTAGTAAGTTAAAGGGTGAGTCTTCCATTAAAATTAGGAGAGATTCAATCTCACACATTGTGCTTGAAACCACAATTTGGTAAACTTATTGATTTTACAAAATTTTCAACCAACACTACTAGAAAATGAAGAATAAACTAGACAATTGAGTACTTGTTGTGAATGTATTGTACGGATCAACTAAGTGAGATAAATACTTGTCATTGATATATTTTAGTTACAATATCTCCTACCAATCATTGTTAGGAATGCAAATCTGATGCATTGTTAAAAAAAAAGGACTCCTTCAAGTTTGGAAACTTAAGAGAAAATGGACTCCCTCATGTTTGGAAACTTAAGAGCGATGATCTGTCCCAAGATGTTGAAAAATATTGAAGATATGGTGAAGTTAATCAAATGATGCTTAAAAGAGGTAGGAGGAAATTTTAAGGGTGGGAGAATATATTCATAATAAATCTATACATATAGAAACTAGACTCCTAAAAAGATTAATGATTCAAGTAAAGTCTTCTAGAGACTGAAGCTACACAACTATTCGATATCTTTTGGAAAAGTATATTAAATAGCATTATCATGTAGAGTGTTTTGGTGTGATTGAAGAGATGAATTTTATAATATAGTAGTCAATATTATCTTTAGGTTTGAGTTATATCCATGATGTATTTCATGTGTCCTTGTTAAAAAGTATAACCTATAAGTTTACATCTATTTTTTATTGTCATTTATTTTATATTCATAATTTGGAATAGTGGTGGCTTTAGAATTTATTATATTATTCCCATTTGCAAATGAATAACAAAGTAATTGAGTAGATCGAGTAGATTGCTACTTAGAAAATTAGTTGAGATGCATGTCCCTTTTTCGCATTTTGACTGAGTTGTGAACCTCTTTTGTTTACGTGTCGAAGGCGATTCACCTTTAAAACTGGGTAAAAGGAGACATCTTTACACTTTCACTTTTCAAGTAATTTTATTTGGTTACTTTATGCTGGCATGTTATGGGAAAAATATTTCACTTTTCATGATGAAATATGTAGATAATCGAGCCTTTCTTTAGGGCCCTCTAGAAGAATTTGACGAAACTTCGGAAGAACTCGATTAAAAAAAAAATCTTATAAAAAT
Organism: Cryptomeria japonica; assembly: GCF_030272615.1. Classification (NCBI taxonomy): domain Eukaryota; kingdom Viridiplantae; phylum Streptophyta; class Pinopsida; order Cupressales; family Cupressaceae; genus Cryptomeria; species Cryptomeria japonica. Next base: position 334,718,123 of record NC_081406.1, read on the forward strand.
GATTATAAACAAAAAAACTTCAAAGAAGAAAAAAAAATTAAAGATTTTGTTGATAAAAATGTTTCTCTTTCTTCCATTTGTCACAAAATGGTAAAGGTGATATCCTTAAAAGAACTGAACAAAGAAACTGATACATATTTGGTTTTATCTAACATATTAATAAAACTGTGGCCATTACTATTTTTTTATTATAACCGCTTCAATGTACCCTCCCGATATGTGGGTATAGGAAATTTCATTCTGCATGGCCCTGTGAAGAGCCAAGTTGCTGAATATTTCTTTGATGCTTGTCTCAGTCATGGGCATCAAAGACTGTCTTTCACAGCTCCACCCAATATGTCTTTCTTTGCCAAAATGGGCAACCTCGGCAATCAAAGTCTTGATCAAAATCAGGATCACCTTTTTGAATGGATATCATCAAAATGAAATAAAAAAAGCTTCCTAGCACTCGTACTTGAATATTGAGTGAGAGCTCTAAGCAATGGATCCCCTCTTGTAGATGTGATAGAAAAAAATGAGATTTTCTAGAACTAAAGATGGAAATTATCTTCTGGAAATACACGATCCTTTACCGAGTGGGCCATTCCGCAGGTCGATGAATCAATTTAAATCACTGTCAATGCTACCTCCAGATGATTCTACCGAGCAATTACAGAAAAACGTCCATGATTCTACCAACCAACTTGATCGAATTTCCTTAATTCGACTAGAAAATAAGGAGAAAATCGTTCAACCATGAACGAAAAAATAAAAATTATTTCCAAATGGTGGCTCAATCAAATTCATATCTTCTTATTAGAAGAACAGGAAAAAAGGAAATTCTTGGATGACGCTTCATTGACAAATTTATTGTCAAGATTTGAAGTTGTTTATCTGAAAGATTCAACCAAATATGTGTTTAAAACATTGGCAGCGATGCCTCTAACCAGACGGATAGAAAAAGAAATCGCTTCTTGCAATAAAAAAATATTCATTCAATATTTATTGCAGATTTTACTTGAAACCACCAGTATGAAATCAAAATTGCTTCTTAACATTCTTCCTACAAAGCGGGCTTTATTTTATGAGCGATTTTTTTTAATGAGCTCAGATGAACTACCAAATTATTTGGTATGTATAGATACTAAAAAGATTCCTCGGGAAATTTTGGATAAGGATCTTCCTTCTAAAAAGAGCAATGTTAAAAAGAAAAACAAAAAGAAACTTGACCAAGATTTTCAAGATTTTTTTGATTTCTATGCCCTTTATCTCAAATTCATGGAATTGAAGGAGAAAGAGGTTGTTAATGATTATGAACCTTGAATCCAAGACTTTAATAGGTGCATTGTGCCTAAATGGCCCTCAACCATAATATCAAGAATTTGTGATACTATGTGTGTCAAAGATTGTCTGGAAACTCGTCCAAAAAGGGCTTGGCATCTAATTGTTATTAAACCCTTTGATAAAATAAAAGAACTAGAGCTTGAAGATGAACAAAAAAAGAATGAAGAAGGAATTTTGAAAGGCTTCTTTCAATGGTTCAAAGATGAGAAACAACAATCAGAAGAATAAGAGCAAATACCAGAACAAGGAATAATGAACGATGGGGAGGATGAAGCAAAGGAGGACCTCGTAACTAAAGATATACATGTCTTTAGTTAATCGTTATGAAGGAGATTTTTCGTAGATTTTTAGTCAAAGGAGTTGTCCGTTCTCAAAGATGAAAAGTATTAGTGGTCAACAATTGGATACCCAGACCACAATCGAGTCTTTTTGAGAGACTAAAAGAAATGATGCAAAGGCCAAGTCGCAAGCCAAATCAAAAAAGATATTTCGATTTCAAGACTCATAATATATTTTGAAAAATATCAGGATCGAAAGCAAACGAGAAAGGAAAATCGTCACCGTCAAATAGAGTAGGGCTTCGATTGAAAATTGCTTCATTATCTCAGAGTGGGTGTTTTATTCACACATACATATCTTCGAAAAAGATTATATTTCCCTTCATTAATAATAGCCAAAAACGTTGTTCGTGTTTCAGGCCCCCGAATGGGAGCGGGATTTGTCCAATTTGAATAGGGAATTTTATATTAAATGTAATTGCGATGGATATGAATTGATGGACATCGATGTGCCCAAAGATGGGATGAAAGAATACCTAAAAGAAGGTATTCAAATAAATATTGTATACCCTTTTTGCTTGAGACCTCAGTATGAATCTACCCCCCAATCTACTGACACTGACAACAAAACAACTAGTTTTTTATTCTTGTATGGAACAGAAAATGAACTGCCTTTCAGTAATCCAACAAAAGTTCCTTCTTTTTGGAGACCTATTGGCAAATGGATTTTTAATTCTACATCTCATCGGGCAAAATCTATTATCAAAAGGATCCATCCTATTATTGAATAGATGAACCCTATCCGCCAATGGATAGAACTCCTTTGCTCAGAAAGAGTAAAGATAAAGATCAACATTCAGCTAGATACTGGAACAAAAAATATTCAAACGAATGACGAGCCTCCTATAATGATTAGGACCACCCCTACATCAAATATTCAATTTTCTTTGGAAATCATGGAAGATTTATTAGAACCATTTTCAATGCAGATCAAAACAGATTTGGATCTCGCAGATCCAGACAATTGGACAGTTACAATGAATGAGAGAATCAAGAAGATGAATGAAGAATGTTTGTTGAATTGAGATATTCATAATAAATTGCGAGTTGACTTCAAAAATTGAATGAATAAACTTTCTTCTGACATAAAATCCAGATTGAAAAAAGGGTTAATTCGAATCAAAAAAATTGGTTCTATTTTCCAAAACAAGAGTGTTTGATTCATTAGGAAGAAAATGTCTTACTTTATGATTTTTTTTCATTTAAGAGCAAAATTAGCACTTATTGGTCTCAAAATAAGTATTTTGACTCTCATCAAGTCAAATTTACAATATTACGTCCAAGTGAGTAGAAATATTGAGGCAATTCAAAAAAGATTCAATCCAAATTGAAATATAAACCCTTCTATCAAAAAGAAGGAAACCCCCAAAATATCTCAAGCATATGTATTTAAAAACATATGGCAACAAGTAATAAACATGAGAGGCTCCTATGCGAAAGATTTATTAAAATCCAGAGCATCATATCCTTTCATCAAACAAAATGTCAAGGACTTTTTGGATTCGCATGGACTATTGAATGGTAATGATCCTCGAGAGTTGACTGCTAAGGATTGGAAGCAGTGGTTGAAATGGTGTGGTGGCTACAAAATAATGCTGCAGAAAAATAAAAAAAATATTAGTAGCTGATTCGGGTGGAATGAGTGTGCATCCTTTTTGGGATAAAAATACTTCTCGTATTTTTTGAGGCGGTTAAAAAATCGCATCAAGCATCACAGATATGAGCTTTTCTCTTATAGTTATCTGGATCATTCGAAAGAAGATAATCACGGACCTGCAATTCAATACATAGTAGAACCAGATTATCAAGCTATTACCAATTTTCAACAAATGAAGAATCCTGAGTACTCCAAGAAGAAGAGGAAAAATAATTTTGATTCTTCGAAAAAGAACAATTCTGATTACTCAACAACTAAGAAGAATTCGTATTACAAATTCCAATTGTTGGTTGTTTCTAGATATAAGAAAAAAAACTGAAAAAGCCTCAAACCTTGATGACCTTTTTCCTCTGGATATAATCAGAAAACACATCAAACACATGTGGGAATTCAGGGAAATTCAAATAGCGCAAGATTTTGATGTCGATTCTTATGTAATGGAAAGTCTCAAGAAGAGAGAGGATGATTTAAAAGGAATAAACTCACAGAACTTTGAAAAATAAAAGAGGAAAGAAGACAATGAAAACAAGAAAGACAAAATACGAAAGAGCAGAGATTGAAAAAATTAATATTGGCGACTACTCCAGAAGAAGTGAAGAACCTGAAAACACTTTCAAGCTAGAAGATGAGCAGAAATGCTTAGAGAGAATGCAAGAACTAAATAAAAGGTTCCAAGAGCACAAAAAAGACATAAAATTTAGACAGCTTGAAAGACAGGCTACTCGACAAGATGAAAAACGTAGACAATAGAAAGAAAAACAAGAAAAAAATGAACTCAAAAAAAAACTTCGTCAAGATTTTAAACTTGCAAAGAAAATAAATGAATTTATAGTTCGAGACTTTAGAAATATTTATCATCGTAAAAGAAATTGTGATAAGATAAATACAGAGAAAGAGAAACTGCGAATAGCAATCAAAAAACTTATTTTCAAATGCGATGCAAAGAAAAATTCTCAAGGTGATAAGAAGGGATGGGATGAGTTGAAATTAAAATTGGATTCTGGATTTGATAATAAAAATAAAAAGGTAGGCATCACATCAGAAACCAAAAACATAGCTAAAGGAGAAAATAAACGAGAAATCAAAGATCCAAGGGGTTGAAAACGCTTTGAAAAGGAAGGGGGGAAAGAAGAAAACCCCCAAAGGGGAGTTAAACTAAAGAAAAAGTGGATAAATTGTCGTATCAAGAAATGGTGAAAAATATTTGCATTTGGAAAACCAAATACACGCTCAAAAAACTGCCACTTGCTCCTTGGCTTTCCAAGGGAAGAAATGCGTCTTGTTTACTAGATAAAAAGAAACTTGGTAATGAAGTTGTTGTAGCCCAGCTAACTACGCCCTATTTGGAAAACGGAGAGTGGAACTTGGATTTATTGGAAACTATTTTGTATCTCAAGAGTTGCTTCTAGGATAACAAGAATGATTTTTTTAGAATTTTTACCGATGAAAGGCGAAGATCTATGCCACTTGTACCAGGGTACTTTAATGACTAATTTTTGATATGCAAAATCACAAGCCTCTTCTTCAAACTAAAGAAGAAGAGAATAAATGTAAATATTTTTGATAGATCTCAATGACGAAGAAAAAGAAAAACTATTGAGGATGTGAATTAAAAAAATTCAAGTTCTTTTATTTTCAAAGATATTCTTCTTCCAAGACGTCGTAGAGAATTTTTAATTTTGAATCTTTTGAATCTAGAAACCCCTATAGATCAAAGTATAGGATTAAAGAGTAAAGAGATACTAATTGACGAAGGTCTCATAAAAAAAGAAGAACCTCTTTGCATAGATACATGACAAAAAAAAGACACGTTTTCTTTGGCCTCGTTATCGAGTAGAGGATTTAATTTGCATGAATCGATTCTAGTCGAATACTCATAATGGTAGTCGATCTGTTATGTTAAGGGTACGCATGTATCCTAAAATAGATCATTGGGAACATATGGAAAATAGTTTTTATTTTATAAAACAAATTTTTGTTTCAATAAGAGAGATTCTTCAAAATTTGACAAATTGGACCAATAGTTTATTGGATACAAAGCATTAATCTATTTTTGGACAAAATGAACCTATAAACCAGGTAGAGCTACAAAAAAAGAATAATTTTTGTAGCATAAGTTCGTCTTTTCCTTCTGGCCGCTCTTCGTGCAATGAACTTGTTACAAAAATGAGAAAATTGATAAGTTCTTTTAGGGATAAACTTATAAAATTTATAACGGAAAGTAGAGATTCTCTTCTAAAATTGATAAGTTCTTTTAGGGATAAACTTATAAAATTTATAAGGGAAAGTAGAGATTGTCTTCTAAAATTGATAAGTTCTTTTAGGGATAAACTTATAAAATTTATAACAAAAAGTAGAGATTTTGTTCTAAAAAATGAAATGATAAGAAAAAATCTTAGAAAACTTCTAACAAAATTGAAAAATTATCTTTCAAAAAATAAAAGAATGAGATCTCTTTCAAAAAAGAAATGGATAAGAACGGTTTGTTCTAAAATTATAACTAAGCTAGAAGAAACTATATGTTATTTAGACAAATATGAACCGACTCGGTGGCAGAAAAGTAAAGAATTTTGGCAAGTCTTGTTGGGCAGTTTATAGCATCAAGGGGATTTTTGTGCCGCTAGGCAAAAATTGTGGACTCTATTTTGGGATTCCTGATTGGCTAAAGTTTAAATTACATCGTTTAGCTTCTAAATTTGTTTATACAGTTAAAGATTGTTTTAAGTTAGCATTTTAGTCTATTTTTTCTTTTTTTTTTTGGAAGATAAAAATAATTTTTTGTATTTACCAAGTTACTTAAATTCCTTTACAAATTTATTACTAATAAGTTGTGTTGCTTCTATAGGAACATGCAAATAAATGCATCTCCCGTATTAACCTTCGAGAGGAATAAGAATATATTAATGTTCAATAATAGAATAGATCTACACGATCTTGTTTACCGTTGCTTTCAGAGAAATAGGATTTGAACCCATGACCTCCACCACCCCAACATGGCAGTCTACCAAACTGCACTATACTCCGTTATAACAACCAACATTGCATTTTTCTATTTAATGTCAATTCGAACATTGAATAGAAAAAATACTCTTCTCTAAATATTTGTATTGATAATTTCAGGAAGAATAGTCTAATATAGTAGCTAAAAAATATCAAGCCGCCATGGTGAAATTGGTAGACACGTTGCTCTTAGGAAACAGTGCTAGAGAATCTATGTTCGAATCTGAGTGGCGACATTCTTGTTAATAAGATACTATGGTTTCAATCCCTTCCACCCACCCACACACACACACACACATATATATATATTAAAAAAAATGTATGGAGTACCTATATAGTAAATTACTATCATTGTTCGATCTATGTTAATATAATTGATGACATATCAATCGATTTTATCTTTCTCTTACAAAAGGAATCCTATATTAAATAAAATAAATGGGTTTATTGTGATATTTATAACTCTAGAACATATATTAGCTCATGTCTCTTTTTCTCTTACTTTTGTTGTCACTCTCATTTATTAGGAACCTTAGTTTATAAAAGTGAAGAACTAAGTAATTCGGGAGGAAAGGGCATGATAGTGACATGTATTTGTATAACGGGAGTATTAGTTACTCGTTCACTCTATTCAGGACATTTATCGTTAAGTAATTTGTATGAGTCATTCATGTTCCTTTCATGGACTTCCTCCATGATTCATATAGTTATAGAAGTACGGGGCCAGGATTCTTGGTGGTTAGGTGCAATCACCGTGCCAAGTGCTATGTTAACTCATGGTTTTGCTACTTTAGGTCTTCCGGATAAAATGCAGCAATTTGCAATGTTAGTATCCGCTTTACAATCTCATTGGTTAATGATGCATGTAAGTATGATATTTCTTAGTTATGCAACTCTTTTATTTGGATCCCTATCATCGATAGCTTTTTTGGTCATTACGTCCCAAATAAATCAAAAGATTTTTATTAATGTGAAGAATTCTCTTTTCTTCAATAAAAATGGGAATTCACACGACCAAGGAAAAAAAGAATTGAAGCATACTTTTTGCCTTTCATTTATAAATTATCGTAAATGGTTATTTACTAACCAATTAGACCAATTGAGTTATTGTGCCATTGGTCGAGGATTTTCTCTTTTGACTATAGGTATACTTTCCAGGGTAGTATGGGCCAACGAAGTATGGGGCTCTTATTGGAGTCGGGATCCAAAAGAGACTTGGGCACTAATAACTTGGATTATATTTGCAATTTATCTACATACTAGAATAAACAGGGGTTGGAAAGGGGAAAAATCAACAGTTGTTGCTTCTCTAGGATTTATTCTAGTTTGGCCCTGTTATTTACGAGTTGATTTATTAGGAATAGGGTTACACAGCTATGGTTGGTTGATTTAGTAGAAATTAAAAAAAAAACTACATCCTATGGTTGAGCACGAGCCATTGAATATTGATCTCAATTATTATATATTAAATATTAAAAGTTGAGAACGAAAATTCTTTAATGTGGTGCTTTAACAATTTTGATTAAGCCTAGCTGGTCTTGAATATTGAATTCCTCAAAAATGAATTCCTTAACTCTTTTACAATATATTTATACATCTATATGCACTAGAATTCTTTTTGGCTCTTTGAATACCAATATGGAAAATTTGCTCATGTGAGGCCTATGCCTATGTGTTTATTGTAACTCCTTACTCAATTTTGATGCCCTTGATGGCTCTTCTTTAGTAATTTATTGGGAGGGGCTCTTTGATTCCTAGTTTCAGTTAGCTTGGCACTCAATTTACATTCACAATAATCTTGGTTGATGTAGACATTTTCAATACTCTTTTTATTGAATTGTTTTTTTGAGATATAGGTGATTTTGTTTGGAAGTAAGAAAATTTTATTAGAAAGAGATAGCTTTCAAATGTATATCTTGTTTATTAATTCCACCAAATCACTTAGATTTCAAAGAATAATGGCTCCTCTAGTCATGATTGAAGATCAAGACAAGAACTTAAATTAGGCTTCATTAAGCCGAGAGGCTTCTATAATGGCAACAAATTTATGTGTCAATATTTGAGGGTTTTCAAATAATTTGACGTGTATATTTTTGTATGTGATTATTGTATGAATAACCAACTACTACAAATTTGTTAATTAATTAATAATTAAATATGTTTTCATTCTCGGGAGTTAGTTGTGCAACGGTTCATAAATGTTTTTATTCTAAAAAAAATTCAAGAGGAGAGGATTCTTGGTTGGAGTTAGAAGATTGGAGGAAATTGTAGGAGATTGGAGAAATGATTGGGTAGAGGAGAGTTGATATGGATTGGGGTTGCAAAGGGATTCTTTAGCATTTGTTCATTTGTGAAATTTCTTTTCTTATTTTCTTCCCGTGATTGCGAGTGACTGGTATATGAATTATAGATTTGTGCATTTGGCTATTGTAATCATCACTTTCAGAAGATTTCTCCAATTGATCAATATACTCTGTACAATATATATTTTGTTCTTCTCAATCCCATTCAAGAAGTTGAGTTTGAGCCAACCACTTCATGATATTTAGTTTAAATTTTGGTTTTTTAAGCCTAGATGCTTTTACAATTGCAACAAATTTATGTGTCAACATTTGGGAGTTTACAAAGAATTTGACATGTATTTTCAAATATGTTTCCATTCACGGGATTTGGTTCTGCAACGGTTCATGAAAGTTTTTATTCGCAAAAAAAATTGAGAGGAGAGGCTTCTTGGTTGGAGTTGCAAAATTAAAGGAAATTGTAGGAGATTGGAGCAATGGTTGGGTAAAGTAGGGTTGATTTGGATTGGGTTTGCAGAGGGATTCATTAGCATTTGTGAATTTGTGAATTTTGATTGCGACTGGTATATGAATTGTATATTTTTGCATTTGGCTATTAAACAATACTTTGTTCTTCTTATTCCCAGTCAAGAAGTTGAGTTTCAGCCAACTTGATCATGATATTTGGTTTTTATGAAATGTTTGGTTTTTCATGTGTGGTAGAATCGTATGTTTTTGTTTTATTTTTTCAATTAAACATAAATGGATCTTGAAAAAATATGTCATTATATTTATCTTTATGAATAGCTTCTTTTAAATTTTAATACTCATTTGAATTGCAATAATTGATTCATTTAAAAATTAAAAATAATGAATTTATTTTAATTTTAAAATCTAAAACATGCAAAAAGAAAAAGTAGAATAGAAATGTTTCTTATATTTCTAAATAATAAAAGCTTACTCTACTTGAAAGTTATATAAGTTTTAGTTTTCAATTTATTTCTAAAACTAATTAGTGATTCATTTAACAACTTAAAAAAAAATTTATTTTAAAATTTGAATTGATTTTCAAGCAAAAACAATAAAGGTAGAATAGAAATGTTGTTTATATATTTAGATTGATTTATTTTCATTTTTCAATTTCACAACTAAAATCATACTCTAACAATTTAATATCAATTAATTTCTACTAATGTTATACAATATAAGTTTAACTTTTATTAAAAAATATAAAAATAATATGTATTACATAAATAAATATAAGAAAAAATAGAAATATCAAATTACTATTAATGATGCTTATTTATTCTTATTTATCTAATATATTTATTAATAAAATATATATTGATATAGCCTTTTTTAATTTTATTATTATTCAAATAATTTTAAAATATTTTATTGATTTTTCAAATTATTTCATAAAGGTTAAACGCTTAATTAAGTATTTGATTTTATCACCATTAGGGTTTGATAAGAATTAAAATAAGATTTTGGCTTAATTACTGTTAGGGTTGGGGTTAGAATAAAGGTTATGAGTAAGATAATTTTAATTATAAGAAACTTAAAACTATTTTAAAATGTCTATATTTTAAATTTATAGAAAAAATATTATTTCAATTAAAAGAGATTTTAAGCTATTTTAAAATGTCTTTATTTCATTAGAACAAAATTTCAAGGCAATTATTTCATAAAAATATTGAAATAAGGAAACAAAATATTAAAAGAAAAGTACATAATAATAAAGATTCTTTTAATATTTTATAAAAAATGATAATAAGTGTTATGAATGCATTATCTACTAGCCTTACCTTCAATCTAAACTCTAATTAACTATAACCTTAACCCCTAAACCTAATCTCTCTAGTTGACTGTCAACCCTAACCTAACCTTAAAGTTAACTCTAACAATATAATTTTTAAATTTTTAAAATTATATCATAAAGGTTAAACCCTTAATTAATATTTTGGTTTGACTACCATTGGGCTTTGATAGACATTCAAATGTATACTCTAATCATTTAAAGATATATAAGTTTTAATTTTAAATTTATTCTAAATCTATTTGTTGGTTCATTTAACAACATAAAAATATACAAACCCTAACTATAATGAAAACCTTACCATAATCAAATCCTTACCTTGACGATATCTCTAGTCTAGACCAGATTGAACTCTAAACCATAACTTTACCCTAAACTTAAATATAACCCTAACTTCACCCTTACTATAATCCTAACCCTAACCCTTAATACTATCACTTAACAGCTATGATATAAACATTAACCCTTGACATAATCCTCAATGTAACCCTAATCTTAAGCCTATCCCTAATCTTAACCCTATCCCTAACCTTAACCCTAACCATGATATAAATCCTAGCACTAACCATTAGCCTAACCCTAAAAATGATGTAAACCCTAACTACAATCCTAACCCTAACCCTTTACCGTAACTCTAACCCTCTAATATAAACTTTAAATCCTTAACCCCAATCCTAACGTTGTGATATAAACCCTAACCCTAAATACAAAACTAACCATAATCGTAAATCCTAATCCTAACCCTAATCCTAAACCAATGATATAAAGCCTAACCCTGGAAATAATCATAACAATAACACTAAATCCTGATCCTAACAACAATTGTAAACCTAACCCTAACCTTAACCCTAAGTCCAAAACCTAACCATTAACCTAACCCTAACCATTAACCTAACCCAAAAAGTGATGCAACTACAAATTCAATCTATAACCATAATTATAAATATAAACCCTAACCCTAGACACAATCCTAAATGTAACCCTAAATCCTAAGCCTAACCACAATCTTAACCCTTTCCCTAACCTTAATCCTAACCATGATATAAATCTAAATCCTAGCCATTAGCCTAACCTTAACAAGGATGTAAACCCTAACTATAATCATAACCCTAATCCTTAACCCTAGCTCTAACCCTCTAATATAAACCCTAACCCTAACATTGTGATATAAACCCTACCCCTAAACATTATATTAACCATAATCGCAAATCCTAATCCTAACCCTGATCCTTATCCCATGATATAAACCCTAACCCTAGAAATAATCATAACAATAACACTAAATCCTAACCCTAACAACAATCGTAACCCTAACAACAAACGTAACCCTAACCCTAACCTTAAACCCTAAATCCAGAACCTAACCATTAACCTAACCCTAACAATGATGTAAACCCTTACTACAATCCTAACCTTGATCCTAACATTGTGATATAAACCCTACCCCTAACCATTATATTAACCATAATCATAACTCCTAATATTAACCCTAATCCCAATCCCATGATATAAACCCTAAACCTAGAAATAATCATAACAATAATACTAAATCCTAAGCCTAATAACAATCGTAACCCTAACCATAACTTTAAACCCTTAATCCAGACCCTAACCATTAACCTAACTCTAACAATGATATAAACCCTTACTGCAATCCAAACCCTAACCATTAACCTAACCCTAAAAGTGATACAAACCATAACTATAACGCTAACCCTTAACCCTGAGTATAACCCTATGATATACATCCTAACCCTACACATAATCTTAACCATAACCATAAATCCTAAGCCTAAACAAAGTCTTAACCCTAAGCCTGACCCTACCTCTAACCATTAACCTAACCCTAACAATGATGCAAAATCTATCTATAATCCTAACCCTAAACCTAATCCTATGATATAAATCCTAACCCTAGCCATATCCCTAACCATAATTCTAAATATTAAACCTAACCACAATCTTAAACTTAACCATAACCTCAACCATTGTGCTAACCCTCACCCTAACACTGTGATCTGTAAACTGTAACCCTAAACATAAAACTAACCATAAATGTAAATCCTAATCCTAAGCACAATCTTAACCCTAACCCTAATCGTGATGTAAATTATCCAAACCCTAACCATTAAACTAACCCTAACAATGATGTAAACCCTACTTATAATCCTAACCCTAACCCTAACCCTATGATATAAAGGTCCTAACCCTACACCACAATCTTAACATTAACTGTAACACTAAACATGATGAAAATCCAAACCCTATCCATTAACCTAACCCTAAAAATGATGTAAACCTTAACTATAATCCTAAAACTAGTCATTAACCCTAACCCTAACCCTAACACTGACCGTAATCATAACCCTAACCTTATGATATAAATTCTAATCATATACCTAAAAATTAAGCCTAGCTAGAACCTTAACCCTTAACATGATGTAAATCTAAACCATAACTATTAACCTAACTATAACAATGATGTAAACCCTAACTATAATCCTGACTCCAACGTTAACCCTAGGCATAATCCTCACCATAATGATAAATCCAAATCCTAACCACAATCTTAACCCTATCCCTAATCTTAATCATGAAGTAAATCCAAACCCTAATTATTAACCTAACCCTAACAGTGATGTAAACCCTAACTATAATCCTAACCCTAGATCATAGCCCTATGATATAAACCATGACCCTACACATAATCCTAACCATAAACCCTAAATCCTAGCCTAATGACAATCTTAACCCTAACAATGATGTAAAGCCTAACTATAACCTAACCCTAGATCATAGCCCTATGATATAAACCATGACCCTACACATAATCCTAACCATAAACCCTAAATCCTAGCCTAATCACAATCTTAATGCTAACCATAATACTAAACATGATGTAAATTCAAACCCTAACCATTGACCTAGCCCCAACAATGACGTAAAACCTAACTATAACCCTAACCCTAACCCTAACAACAAGACAAAATGAACCCTATTCCTTATTGAATTAGGCCTACTATTTTAAACCAAATCAAATCTTAACCCTAATAGTAAACCAAAAGGAACCCTAATCCTTATTCAATTAAGCCTACTATTTTGATTCCAATCCTAACTATAATTCTAAATCTAGAATTGAACCAAATGGAATCCTAAATCTAACATGTACGAATCCAATATTGCACTTTAATGTTGATAAATTAATAAAAAATATATGCCTTTAGAAGGATATCTCTCAACTTATTCTATATATTTATATTTAAGCTAGTATAGAGAATGAATTTCTTAGTTTAAGAAACCAAATGAAGAATGAAGATTCAAGAAGAGATTTCAAGAATTGATTTAGGGAAAATTTAAAAGAAAAGAAACTTTCATATTCCTTATTAATTCACAAAGATAAAACTTTCCATTTCATTCATCAGTAATCAATTATTTCATTTAGTGAGAAAACAATTAATTATTTCATCAGTAAAATTTGAGTTATAAATAATTAATTATTTCATTCTTATGAAAAACAAGATGTAAAGTTGCCCTGATTAATTTTAAATTTGAGTTATAAATAATTAATTATTTCATTCTTTTGAAAAACAAGATTTAATTCTACATTTCATTCATCAAATTGTTAATGAAAAAACAAGTTTTAAAAGGCAACACAGTTTTTGCTATATCAAGAAACATTCATAATATAATATAAAATAGAAAATTTTAAAAAATACCACCAAACCTAACTATCACACCAAAAGCAAAAACCGGAAATATACAGGCCAATCTTTTTTAATTTGAAAATTTGTATATCTTCTTAAAAAAGTAAGGGTGCATCAATACTACACTTCTTAACAATATTATAAATTTTGAGCATAAATTAACAGAATTTTAATTTCATATACAATAAAATTTTAACACTGTTAACTGAAATTTCAATCAAATATTTCATTCAATATTTTATTAATCATACTATTAAAAATAAGAAAAGACTAATCATTTTACATTGCACTTAAAAGCATTTTGCATTGCACTTGAAAGCTAACTTGCAAAAGGAGAACATGCACAAAAAATGAAATATATAACGCTGGTTAAAAGTCAAATATGTGAAGTGATATTCCAATAACAAAACATAACCATTTTGACACAGGGAATTGTAGAAATTCTATTGCAGTCACTGATTATTAATCTCCTATCTCATAAAAATTATTTAACTGCTGAAAATAAATTTACAGCTGAATATCGAAAAATAACACAACTGCAATTTCACTAAAAATACGGAAAGAAATAAGCAACACAAGGACACAATATTTTTGGACAATCGTCCCTGGAAAAACCCCTAAGGGAACACCAGTTCTACAGATGGAAAATATATTAATCTTCAGCAATATAAGAATTACAAAAGAATTCCTTGCCTCTTAGTGGCAGAACTCCGACAAACTCCTAATATCTCCTACTGATATCCTCCACTGCTATATCAACGCTATCACTGCGCCTCTTGCTAACACTGCAAGACTATTTGTTATCACTGCAAGTTCTTCTCAAGACTTCTTATTTTCCAAATGACCCATGACCCTTTTTTCTACTACTCTGTTGGAAAACCAACGGCCGAGATTAATTCAAACCAACGACTGAGATTAAGACAACTCAATTAACCAATAACTAATTTTGGCTATGAGGTATCACCTAAAAAGAGCCACTATTAAATAACAATTGTTTTTATCCTAACAATACTTGTTTGACAAAAACAACCATTTTCTAACTTCTAGGTCACGACGAACAGCCGTCCAAAACTACCCATAATTAACAGGAACCACTCAGAAATTTTGTAGGTTTAGAGGTGCCTAGATGTGTTTTCTCTATGTTTTCAAGCTGTTAAATGTAAAGCCGAAATTGCTAAGAAATAAAGCGATAAACGGGAGACAGATATCAATCTACAGTAGCAAAATCTGGTTCGTTATTGAGCCTAAGAGGGATTTTTTGTTGCGCTCAAGAAAAATAACACCAAGAATAGATTGATCTGGAGATAATAAAAGCGGACAGTCCACAATCACTTGGCATTAACATAACTGATATGCACAAATGGTCTTGTTAAAACAAAACTTAATAAAACTTGAACTAAATTTTGCAGCCAAATTACGTGGGATTGCTATACAAGAAATAAATTATTTTCAAACAGAAATCTAAAATGAGAATAGGATATTGCAAATTATAGGGGTTTAATATGAATATGTTTCTGGTAAAAGAAATGGAAGAAAGACTCTTGATTCTATCATGCATTTTACACTGGTCTCCTAAAACGTACCAGACAAAACTTACATGGAAAACAATCATAGCACAGAATAGATTTGTCTAGTAATTTTATACAAAATGGTTATATTCAATCTCCAAACTGAAGTAGTGAAATGGTTGGGTGCGCAGAAGGAATAAGTGCCTAGATGAAGAACTCGTAAGCCCACTTCAACCAATAGCTGGTAAAATTTGTTCAAATCTTATTGCCCTCAGAATCTATATACTTCTCTTTCCATTGTAGAATAATTCAATTATGCTGCACAAAAATCTAGATTATACTGCAAAATAATTCAATTATGTTGTAGAAAAACCAAAACCGGTGAAAAACAATGATTCAAACTTCAAAACGGGTGCAAAACAAAAGCTCGACCAAACATACACTTACCACCACACTTTACGATAGAGAAGAGATACATTGGGGCCCAAAAATCATGAAATGGCAATTTTATATTGCCCTCAATCTCCTTCAGTTTCATGTCAGTGTATCCAAATCATGCACATTTAAAATTTATTAATCACTCCTTCAGTTACAAACAATTTAAATACATGCATATCCTGGGTGGATATCAATACCATCACTATATTTGCCAATTTTTATGAATCTATTAAATGTGTAGCAAGTTTGTGGTGCAGTATAAGTTGTGCTGCCACTAGGCGACAAGATTCTTCTAACAGATTTTATTTTGGGAACTATTATTCCAATGGAATTTCAACTACAGGCATTCCATAATCATTAATGGCAGTGATATACAGTTTGGATTATTTAAATAGGCATGAGACCGTCAATTTTTTCTTAAAGGCATTTTGTGTTTACGGACAACTTCGATCCCATTGTAGATCGCCTCTCGGCGAAATAAATAAAATTAAATAAAAAACTTACGAACCCCAAAAATTAATGCTGCAGAGCGACATTCGTTAGATACCAATATTCCCCTTTTTCTTGATCATCCCCCATTTCAGAAAACAGCCAGAAACTACGAAAATTGGTCTATACATTTTACCATGACAAGCCACAACTCAACCCAAAAAACTAGCTTTCTAAATAGAACGAGAATTAGATATACAATTAGAAGCAAATAGAAAAGAACATTCATGAGAAACCACAACTTAATCTGAAAATTGTTGATAAGTGATGCTGCTCTAGCATGCAACTCCATGCAACTTTAGTTTGGACATGAAGCTATCCATTCATCACCATGCATAAGCTATTTTTAGTTAATAGTTTTTTTTTGTTTATTCATGCAAATAAAGCATGTACTCCAGCATGCATGAATCCTTAAGACTATTTTTAGTTTTGCTTTTTGCATGAGTTTGTTTTTAGTAAATAAAGCATGTTGTGCATGCACTTATTGTATTCTTAATTTAGGGAGTAGTTTGCTTTTTTTAGTTTGAGAGCCTTAGTAGCTTTCCATGCAAAGCTAGGAATATATTTAGAACTCCAGTTATTATTTATTCTTCTAGACTGCAAATTCTTTATATATACAGCTTCTATGTAATTTTTTAATTAAGCTTCAATAAAGATATTGGTGTTTTTCTTGTTTTTGCTGTTATTGTTTGCTAATCAGTTGGTTCAAAGAGGATAGGTCAGGTTCAAAATTCTACAAGTGGTATCAGAGCAGGTAAAATTGTTTTGGGTTAAAGTTTTATTGTTGGAATTTTGCCAAAGTTAATCATGTCGAATTCTAACCATATGCCCGTTCCAGAATTTGATGGGAATGATTATGATTATTGGTGCATTAAGATGCTGACCTTTTTGATTGGAAAAGATTTGTGGGAGATTATTGAATCAGGTTATGAAGAGCCAACTGATTGGAATGCCCTTATAGCCAATGAAAGAACAACAAGAAAGGAAGCAAGGAAAAAGAAATCTCAAGCTTTATTTCACATTCAGATAGCTCTTGATAAGAGCTTATTTCCAAGAATATCAGGAGCAACAACTGCCAAAGATGCTTGGAAGACTCTACAAGAAGCTTACCAAGGTAGTGATCAAGTTAAAGTGGTCAAGCTTCAAACATTGAAGCGAGAGTTCGAGAATTTGAAGATGCAAGAAGCTGAAAGTATAAGTGATTATTGTGTCAGAGTCAAAGATGTGGTCAATAAAATGGCTACACTTGGAGAAATTGTAAGCAATGAAGTTTTGATTTAAAAGGTGTTGAGATCTTTGACACCCAGATGGAATCATGTAGCAATAATCATAGAAGAAAGCAAGGATTTGACAAAACTACAGTTTGATCAACTTGTTGGATCCCTGATGTCTCATGAAGAAAGATTGAAAGATTCTTTTGAAGGTGTAGAGAAAGCATTTTCCTCTAAATTGCTAATCACAAAAGATGAAGATACAAGCAGTAGTAGTGCCAAAATCAATCAAGGCCAAGGTAAAGGGCAAAGCCAAAATTCTACAAGTGGTATCAGAGCAGATTTGCTAATCACAAAAGATGAAGATACAAGTAGCAGTAGTGCCAAAATCAATCAAGGCCAAGGTAAAGGGCAAAGCCAAAATTCTTCAAGAGGTAGAGGAAGAGGTGGCTCAAAAGGAAGTGGTGGTTTCAGAGGAAGAGGTAGAGGCAGATTTGATAAGAGAAATGTTCAATGTTACCATTGTAATAGGTATGGCCACTTTGAAAGAGAATGCAGATTGAAAGAAGGTAAAAGTGCTAACTATGCTCAAGAAAGTAGTGACAATCCTCCTGATCACTTATTTTTATCTTATGCCAAGGGTGAAAATACTAGTAAAGATGTTTGGTACCTAGATTCTGGATGCTCTAACCATATGACAGGGAATAAGAAGTTGTTTTCAACAAAGGATGGAAGTTTCAAATCCAAGATCCAGCTTGGTGATGATAAATCATTGGAGGTTGCTGCCAAAGGAGCTATGGAGGTCCAAACAAAAGAAGGTATAAAGAGTATTCATGATATTTATTATACTCCACAATTGAAGCACAATTTGTTAAGTGTTGGGCAGCTATGTGAGAAAAATTATAAAGTAGTCTTTGAGAATAAGACTTGTACTATCTATGATAAGAATAAGGATAATAGGGTGATCACTGTTGTTCCTATGACAAGAAATAGGATGTTCCCCTTGAGGTTTGGTGAACATAACAACAGTTTGGCAAATATGGCTTATGAGGATTCAAGTTGGTTATGGCATCTCAGGTATGGACATTTAAATTTTCATAGTTTGAAGTTTCTAACCTCACATGCATTAGTTTCTAGTTTGCCCAAGGTTGAGGAACACAAGGAGGTTTGTGAAGGTTGTGCTAAAGGAAAGCATGCAAGAGAAAAGTTTCCAAAGGGCAATGCATGGAGGGCTCATCACCCACTTCAGCTTGTTCATTCAGATATATGTGGTCCTATGCAGATTTTTTTTTTTTTTTTTTTTGAAGATGCATGTACTAATGAGGTTTGGGTGAAAGCCATGGAAAAAGAGATGGATTCTATTCATAGGAATGACACTTGGGAGTTAACAGAACTTCCACATGACAAAAAAAGGATTGGCACCAAATGGGTCTACAAGACCAAATTTAACAGTGATGGGAGTGTTGAAAGACACAAGGCAAGATTAGTTGCTAAAGGCTTCACATAGAAATATGGAATTGACTATGAAGAGACATTTGCACCAATAGAAAGACAAGAGACCATACGAATGCTGATTTCATTAGCAGCTCAGAAGAACTGGAGCATACATCATATGGACGTGAAAAATGCCTTCTTGAATGGGTACTTAGAAGAGGAAGTATATGTGGAGCAGCCACAAGGTTTTGAAGTGGAAGGAAAAGATAATTATGTCTACAAGTTGAAGAAGGCTTTGTATGGCCTCAAGCAAGCACCAAGAGCGTGGTATGCTAGGATTGATGGATACTTTCAGGAGAATGGCTTCCAGAGAAGTAAGAGTGATCCTACCCTATACTACAAACAAGAAGGTACTGATATTCTCATCATAAGTTTGTATGTTGATGATCTTTTGTATATGGGTAGTAGTTCTAAGATGAAAGATGAATTCAAAACTGCTATGATGAAAGAATTTGAGATGAAAGATCTTGGTCTAATGAAATATTTTCTACGAATGGAGGTTTATCAAAGTAAGGATGAGATTTTCATTTGTCAAACAAAGTATGCACAGGATATGCTGAAGAAATTTAATATGACTGATTGTAACCCTGCCTCCACTCCAAGTGCTCATGGAGATTTGTTATGTAGAGATGATGGTGCTGATTTAGTTGATGAGACAACTTACAGAAGTATTGTGGGGAGCTTGATGTTTCTAACCCACACAAGGCCAGATATTGCTTATTCAGTTTCACTTGTTTCAAGGTATATGACAAATCCATCTAAAATACATATGAGGGCAGCCAAGAGGATTTTGAGGTATGTGAAAGGGAATTCAAGTTTTGGTATTCATTACTACTCTTCTGAAAAGTTCAATCTTGTAGGCTTTAGTGATTCAGATTGGGGAGGTAGTATGGATGACCGTAAATCTACATCTGGAAATTGTTTTTCTTTTGGTTCTGGTTTGATTACCTGGAGCTCAAAAAGACAAAGTATTGTTGCCCTCTCATCTACAGAAGCAGAGTATGTCGCAATTACCTCAACAGGTACACAAGCCCTTTGGCTCAGAAAAGTTTTGGAAGAAATTGGAGAAAAACAAATTCAGCCTACAGTAATTTATTGTGACAATGTGAGTACCATCAAGTTAGCTAAGAATCCGGTTCATCACAGCAGTACAAAGCATTTTGATTTGAAATATCACTTCATACGAGATTTGGTACAAAAGAAGGATGTCAAATTGAAGCACATCAACACCCAGGATCAGCTAGCAGATATATTCACCAAAGCGGTTGCAAAAGCTCAGTTTATAGCACTACGAGATAAGATTGTCAGCCCTCTCAGCATCAAGGGGGAGTATGTTGATAAGTGATGCTGCTCTAGCATGCTGCTCCATGCAACTCCAGTTTGGACATGAAGCTATCCATTCATCACCATGCATAAGCTATTTTTAGTTAATAGTTTTTTTTTGTTTATTCATGCAAATAAAGCATGTACTCCAGCATGCATGAATCCTTAGGACTATTTTTAGTTTTGCTTTTTGCATGAGTTTGTTTTTAGTAAATAAAGCATGTTGTGCATGCACTTATTGTATTCTTAATTTAGGGAGTAGTTTGCTTTTTTTAGTTTGAGAGCCTTAGTAGCTTTCCATGCAAAGCTAGGAATATATTTAGAACTGCAGTTATTATTTATTCTTCTAGACTGCAAATTCTTTATATATACAGCCTCTATGTAATTTTTTAATTAAGCTTCAATAAAGATATTGGTGTTTTTCTTCTTTTTGTTGTTATTGTTTGCTAATCAGTTGGTTCAGAGAGGATAGGTCAGGTTCAAAATGCTACAAAAATTCCCAAGTTACTCGAATAGCTTTTAAAGAGCGCTTAACCAATACAGACATGATAAAAAAGCATACCTTAAAAAAACATACAAAACGCATATCAGCTATTATATTAAAATAGAACAAAATTTTCGAGGTGCATTCAGTATTTCTTCCATATAGAGACCCAGCTAGTGTTAAACAAGCGAAATTACCAAGTCTTTCACATAATTCAAAATTATTTCATTCAAAAACAAACAAATTTGCATCCTCCTCCCTTTAATTTCTTTTTCCCACTTGCTCAATGCTGCCCATTTCTGCATAATCTAGCATTTTCATATATTCTGCTTCCACTTCCATTTTCATCGCATTCATTATATCCATGATCCCTTGATCGTATTCGTTTAATACATTTCTAAAAGACTCCTCCACCACAGTTATGACGTAATCCTTCATCTGTTTACACAATTAAACAATGATTAAATTTAAAAGAAGCATAAACAAAGAGTTTAAAGATGAAAAGATTTTAGAAAAGCATTACCTCCCTCAGTAGAACCTCCCTCTTGTTTCCATTGCCCCTCTTCCTCAACCTTTTGTAGGTGCCACGCTTTGCTTTCTCCTTCCTCCTCTTCTCGTTATTCCCCTGTGAAGAAGCCAAAGAAGGCATCCTGTTGAAAGAAACAACACACTCAATTGTTCAGGAAAAAAAGTAAGCTGCAAAACTCAGAGGAAACGCTGTAAAGATGCAGCCGGCCTTTTGCCAGCGATGCATAGTTAATTAAGATCCAAGTTAGGAAAAAAGGCCATTCAATGATAGATTCATCATTAAGTGTTTTAAATTCCAATGCGCGTCTACCTAATGCCCTCCACTTCATTGTAAATATCTCAATTAATGGACATTAAATTGGATACGCTAAAATCTTTTTCCAAAGTCTAAGTTAGACTTGGAAGTACTCTCTAGTGTCCTCATTAGATTTGTTTTTGTTGGTAGACTTACCCACCTAATATTGCATTTATTTTTGAAGCAGGGTTTGGATACGGATTTATATTCAATTTGAGAGATAATCAAGTTGTATAATGAAGTTACAGGATGACATAGTTAATTCTGACGGTAGAGGGACATCATGGCATGCGCGTTTCCAGGGCGATGGAGAATGCCACATGCTAATCTCTGCATAAAATGGTACTTCACAAAAAAAAAAAAAAAAATTCAGATTTGTAAAAATAAAACATTTTTTTTTGTGATTTAACAACAATGAAAATGCAAACATGAAAATTTAATTTCTGAAAATCTGTTGTATTTTATAATTTTTGGAAACTGTTGCACGCATGCCATTTTGTGTAGAGTTTAGCCGTGTCCTCGGAGGGGACTTGTAATGTTAAATCTTCATATTTGATTTTTTATTTTTTTTCAAACTAGTGCATGCACTAAAAAGAGGTGCTATAGTGAGGCCAATAGTAAATTATACTCTAAATAATATATTGTAGGATAAAAAATCAATTAACTTAAGAAAATTGATTACATTGAATACATTTGTTGTTGATCATTGAGATGTCTTATTTGTTGTTGTGAGTGGTATTTGCCTTTGATTACCTAGCGATACAAGGATTATTGGTATACATCTTGGGTAAATTTTGGCTCCATGGTTGTTGGCTGTAATTAACAATAGAGGTAATTATTGGTATACATTTTGGGTCATCTTGGTTCCATTTTGTGAGATTTTTCCAAGATCAAGAGCTCAACGCAAAGTACAAAATAGATGATAGGAATAAACTATATTCTATCAAGAGCAAATACTGATCAACTAGATCATCAAGAAAAATTACATACAATGTAGATAAGTTTGCTTATAAAGGCAAGGCTAAGAGACAAGAGAGCACACAATGATGACATGTAGCTCAATGAGATGCAAAGGTAGGTAGCGGTAGGTAGGAGAAATAGTAAAATATTCCACATGAGGTGGATCACCCACCGCAGGTGGAATTATCAATCTACAATAAGTGGATATGATAAAGTAATAACAAGATCACACCATAAAAGGTGGAGTTTCTCCTACATACACACTCTCAATGTAGCACATCTCCCTAGGTGCCTCATATGCAAACTACTATGATATGCATGTACCTAAGTAAACTTAAGTAAAGTGTAATTATATCCAACATGAATAAATAATTACACCAACATAAATGCACTTAAGTCTACAATGCAACTAAGTAATGCAAGATGAGTCTCGACTACAAAGCCATGTAGGTACCCATGTACAAATGCAAATGCAATCTCTCATAAAGCGGGGAAAGAGAGAAAAACCCAATGGCAAAAAACCCTCCCCCAAAAGAAAGATGAAAACTATATACAAAAGACCTCTCAAAAAAGTATGTGAAGGAAAAAACCCCATGTGAAGAAAAAACCCCCCCCATATGAGAGAAGAAGAGAGACCAAGGAGCCCCCGCTCAATGTAGAATTTGTACCAATGGTAGAAGCTCAAAGCTGAATGAAGTAACTGCTCCACAAATGTTGAACAACGTTCCTCCCCTTAGGAAGAAACAAAACCAAAGGTGTATCCATGTAGTATCCCAATCATGAAAGGAAGATGTAGGAAAAAAACACATGATAGATGAAGTCTCTGAAAACTGCCCAAGTGTCCCCATGTCGATGTTGGAAGTTACCCCCTCCAAAGGTGGTGAATTGTTCTGCACTGCTGAAATGGCACTCCAAGATCTAGTGGAGATGAATGTAGAACAATATCTAAAGACTCACATGTCTCCTCTAAGGATAAAGAGACCTCCTCCAATTGTTGCAGAAAAGTATCCACAATCATGTCAACCTTGAAAGAAGGATCATGTAGAGAATGCATAAGAGGGCCAGAGTGTTCCCTCACAACAATAAAAGAAGAATCATCTTCATCAAAGAGAAGATGAATTTCATCAATGATGTCTTCCAAATCTGCAATGTAGGACTCCACAAACAAACCTGCAATGTCTATCAAGTAGTCATCCCAATGAACTGAAGCTAGAAGACAAGATATATCATGTTGCACTAAATCACAAGAAGGCAAAATAGTCGCACTAGTTGCATCATCAGGTGCAATAGGTGATTTGATATCAATAGGAGGAGATGAAATGCAAGGCTCAAGAACGGGTCACATGTGAGAATCCCCAAGTTCAAATACCCAAACTTCTCCTCAAAATCTGAATCATCATGTGAAGAATCAACCTCATCAATACGACCAAAATGTGAAAATGAGTACAATTGAGATGCATGATCAACCACCCTAGTCGCAATGATAGCTCTAGTCTCCAAGTCTCTAATGATAACTAAATCAGGTGTGAAGTCCATAGTTTTCCTTGTTGTTAGGTAAAAGTACAAACTTGTCTCTCACTTTTATAAAGGAAAAGGCTAACAACAGCAAAACAATTCAACTCCAATGGCACAAAAGTGATATTTCTATTTGGTTTTTGAAGATGATGTAAATTGATGAAATGTGTAAAACTGGATGAATTTTATGCCTATTATTTAAAAAAAATATTGGAACAAGAATTGAAATGTTTTTTAATTATTGAAGTCATTTTTTTAATTATTAAAAAATACGGCAAATCAAGGGTTTTCCTTCCCACCACAAAACTATATGTAAATAATCTTGTTTTCCTCTGATTTTGAAATATGTTTTAGATGACATCCATAGCCAGTGCAGAAAAAAAATCTGATTTCGATGTATATTTTCACCGTTATAATAATTCAAAGTCAAAGTTTCCTGCAATCGATAGTTTTCGTCTCCCACCAAATTTCCCCTATCAAAACTATATCAATCCCCTAAAAAATTATATATTCTTAAAGAGGACTCTCTCTTCTAGTGTTATATATAATTTTTAAATTTTTCTTATATGATTTATTATTATTTTTTGTTTTTCTGAATCAGATTCTTCTGGAATGTTAATATACTTACATGTAGTATTTTGTAATTTTAAAATACTAATTCTAATTAAAATTCTATAAAAAAAAATATATGTCAATGTTCCTCACTCCGAGCTCTCGAAAAGGGTATTTTTAGTTTTTTTTTTAAATAAAAATTTGATGGTCAAATTCTTAGCAGAACTTGAAAGTTATGCAAATTGGGGGTGGGGGTTTTGAGTAGACTGCCATGTGGGATGCCACATGGGCAAGGGATTCCGCCGAGCAGGTCCCCCAACTAGAGGGACCCTCCGCGAGCAGTCACATGGGGAAGCGACCACTCGCTTCCCCACCCCTTCCCTCATATATTAATGAGGTGATTTTTTAATTTTTTAAAACCAAAAAACAAAAAGCAATTCATGAAATCTTCAAAAAAAATTCTGGGAAGTTGATTGTTTTCAAGGAAGGAGGCGATTTTTTCGAAGGAGGTGATATTTTATGGAGGAGGTGATTTTTTGCAAAGGATTTAATTTTTTTCTTAAGGAGTATTTACATACGATTTTAGGAAAGAAAATTTCAATACTTTGTGTAATGGGGAATAAAATAAATAGAGCAAAAACATATGATCATATAAGGGATGATTCAAAGAAAGGTCGTACAAAGCGTAACCAAGAGCAACTTGTTGATGTTGAAGAAGATCCGGTTGATGTTGAAGATGATGCAACTGAAGCAGCGAAAGAAATTGGTACTAGTCAAGGTACAAATTTTTCTTCTGTCTTGAGAAATTTGATGGAGATGAATGAGGATTCTCTTTTCAGTCATATTTCATTTAAACACATGGTACCTGGGAGCACAATTAAATTGCATTGCAAAAACATGTGGGAGG
Organism: Cryptomeria japonica; assembly: GCF_030272615.1. NCBI lineage: Eukaryota > Viridiplantae > Streptophyta > Pinopsida > Cupressales > Cupressaceae > Cryptomeria > Cryptomeria japonica. The sequence goes on from NC_081406.1 coordinate 334,743,947, forward strand.
AATATTTTGAAAAAAAATCTCTGGTCGGGAGAGCACAATTATTTGTAAAGTTATGTTTTGGAGTTGTTGGGTGTCGATAATAGCAAAAGCTCAGGAGGTCATGTAAAAGAAACAATAGTTGAAAATTTGCAAGATGCATTGAACCTTATTGATACCACAAGTTGAGGAGCTGATTCAAGTGTTGCACATAGAGCGTTGATGAATACGATTTCTAGTAAGAGGTTGTCACATAAAAAACAAGTTGCAACAATTTCTGAATTACTGCATATATCTAGAAAAATTGTTCAAAGATATATTAGGAGGAGAAATATGTTAGATTAAAACATTGAAATGAATTGGATAAATATTTGTAGACTTCCTCGAAATGACATAATTTCTGAAGATGTAAGAATACTAGTATTTGAATATTGGACCTGCCACTCTTGTGTTTCTTCCAATAGAAGGGACACTATACAAATGAAAGATGAAGAGACCCATATGAAGATTTCACATCCTAAAAATTTTGTAGATAGAACACAAAGTGAGCCATTTGAAGCATTCAAGGATGAATTTTCAGATGCAAAAATATGTCAGAGAATGTTTGAGAAGTTGTTCCCTTGCTTTGTAGGCATAAATAAGGTATGTGAAACTTGTTGTTGGGTATGTGCACCAAGATGGTGGTCAGAAAAGTGGACACCACCCAAAACAAATAGTGAAAAAATAAGCAGCGCGTATGCGGTTATAAAATTTAAAATCATCACGTATGTGCTTAGGTCCATTATTCCCGAGCCTAAAAATGGTAGCGCATACGCGCTACTTTTAGAAAAGTGAGCATGTATGCGCTACCTTTAGGAAAGTGAGTGCTTGCACGCTAATTTTAGGAGAATGAGCATGTACACGCTAATAAGCCCTAAAGGACCATGTAAGTGGTACCTGTCAAAAAAAGTTTTTTTGAAAATCTAGGTCTTATTTTCCCGTGACAACCACATTTTTTTTCCCATTTTCTCCGTCAAACCGTGAATGGGGTGCCTCATTTCTCCTCCAGACACTATGGATCAAGGGTTGTCATGTGGGATGCCACATAGGTAGCTTCGGCCGACCGAGTCCCCCAAGCGACAGGACCCTCTGCGAGTGATCGCATGGGGAAGCGACTGCTCATTTCCCCACCCTTTCCCTCATATATTAATGAGGTAATTTTTTAATTTTTTAAAAACAAAAAACAAAAAACAATTCATGAAATCTTCAAAAAAAAATTCTAGGAAGTTGATTTTTTTCAAGGAAGGAGGTGATTTTTTGGAAGGAAGTGATTTTTTATCGAGGAGGTGATTTTTGCAAAGGAGTTGATTTTTTTCTTAAGGAGTATTCACTTGCGATTTTAGGAAAGCAAATTTCAATACTTTGTGTAATACGGAATAAAATAAATAGAGCAAAAAAATATGATCGTATAAGGGATGATTCAAAGAAAGGTCATACAAAACGTAATCAAGAGAAACCTATTGATGTTGAAGAAGATCTTGTTGATGTTTAAAATGATACAACTGAAGTAGCGGAAGAAATTGGTACTAGTCAAGGTACAAATTTTTTTTCAGTCTTGAGAAATTTCATGGAGATGAATGAGGATTCTCTTTTCAGTCAAATTTTATTTAAACACATGGTACCTGAGAGTAGAATTAAATTGCATTGCAAAAACATGTGGGAGGAATATTTTGAAAAAAAATCTATGGTCGGGAGAGAACAATTATTTGTAAAGTTATTTAAGAAAAGAGAAATTACTCATGTTTTGGAGTTGTTGAGTGTCGATAATAGCAAAAACATATGATCATATAAGGGATGATTCAAAGAAAGGTCGTACAAAACGTAATCAAGAGCAACTTGTTGATGTTGAAGAAGATCCGGTTGATGTTGAAGATGATGCAACTGAAGTAGCGAAAGAAATTGGTACTAGTCAAGGTACAAATTTTTCTTCTATCTTGAGAAATTTGATGGAGATGAATGAGGATTCTCTTTTCAGTCAAATTTTATTTAAACACATGGTACCTGAGAGCACAATTAAATTGCATTGCAAAAACACGTGGGAGGAATATTTTGAAACAAAATCTATGGTTGAGAGAGCACAATTATTTGTAAATTTATTCAAGAAAAGAGAAATGACTCATGTTTTGGAGTTGAGTGTCGATAATAGCAAAAGCTCAGGAGGTCATGTAAAAGAAACAATAGTTGAAAATTTGTGATATGCATTCAACCTTATTGATACCACAAGTCGAGGAGTCGATTCAAGTGTAGCACGTAGAGCGTTGATGACTACGATTTCTAGTAAGAGGTTGTCACATAAAAGACAAGTTACAACAATTTCTGAATTACTGCATATATCTAGAAAAATTGTTCAAAGATATATTAGGAGGAGAAATATGCTAGATGAAAACATTGAAATGAATTGGGTAAATATTTGTAGACTTTCTCGAAAAGACAAATTTTTTGAAGATGTAAGAAGACTGGTCATTGAATATTGGACCAGCCACTCTGGTGTTTCTTCCAATGGAAGAGACACTATACAAATGAAAGATGAAGAGACCAGTATGAAAATTTCACATCCTAAACATTTTTTAGATACAACACAAAGTGAGCATTCAAGGAAGAATTTTCAGATGTGAAAATATGTCAGAGAATGTTTGAAAGGTTGTGCCCTTGCTTTGTATGCATAAATAAGGCATGTAAAACTTTTTGTTATCGAAATCATGTTGAGTTTCATCTATACTTAGAGTCATATAAAAAATCTATGGCAGTTTTTAATCCAGGTATGGTCATCCCTAGAAGTACGACATAATTTGTGAAATCAATTTTATGTGATAAATCAGAAGAATTAGATGACTTCAATGTACAGTGTATGAAAAGTATATGCATTGATTGTGGAGATTTGCAAAAATTTCCATTACAAATTAAGAATATTGATGTTTCAATGTCAGTTTTGTGGAAGATATTTCAATATGAGACATATCAAACTAAGTCAGGAGATGAACGCAAAAAAAATGCATTGAAGGAGAGTGAATTCTCCTACCTTGAATTTATGAATATATTTCGTACTATGATTTATCCACATATCGAACATTGTCATGGTGCACGATGGCAAGCTAAGCAATTTCATGATTCCAAAAATTGTTTTCCACCTAGTTGTATTCTTTCAATTGTATATTTCTCCGAGAACTATATATTTTCCCCTCTATCACAGATTCAATCTCAATATTATCATTTTGTTCACTTGAGTTGCAATATTTGTGCAAGTGACCTATAGACATGCACAATTTGATGTGGATGGAGTAGAAAATTGTACTCATCCAAATGAACGCATTATCATCAAGGAGGTTCATTTCTATATCAACAATGATAAGGTTCATGATAGGAGCTATGTAGCTCATTTTTTTGCAATATTTTTTGAAGATCTTGCAAATTACGGGATAAATGTTTCACAATACTGGATTTGGTCGTATGGTTGTGTAAGTGAATACGTAAGTTTCAATTCATTTTCATTTATATGTAAATTTGTATTTTATTTCAATTTGATAAATTTTATTTTAAATGTTCAATTGTACATGTACATGACATACAACTTTATGGAGCAGGACAATTTAAATCTACAAAAGCCTTTAATTGGATATCCATGCAACATGCTACACACAATGTTAAGTTTCTGTAGAATTTATTTGAAAGTGGACATGGAAAAGGGGAGCACGATGGAGCAGGAGAATGTGTGAAGTGTGCACTTCGCCAACATGAACTTGCAGGTATTGTTAATTTTGTTTTCAATTTGTTTGTATCTATTTCTTAATATAATTTCATTTAAAAATAAGTGCACATAACAACATCTCTAAGTTATTTTATGTAGGTAATAGCATAGAGAATGCAAACAAAATTATTGAATGGTGTCAAAGTCATTTTGCTAGTCGGGACATGCCATACAACAAACGTTATTTTTGGGAAGTGAAAGTTAAAATATTTTTGTTCTTAAGAATTCTTAAAAAGAATTCATGAGCTCTGTATTTCACTTTTATCCTAAAGTTGTTGATCTTAAAATGTGAAAATTTCATTTCATATTTGTAATAGGTATTGATTGATCTAATCCTTACAATTGTCAAATAATTGTTGGTATTAGAAGTTTACATCAAGTGATGACTACAGGACACCACAAGCCTCCATTGATTCAAGTAAGAGAAAAGACATGCTTTTGTGCTGACTGTGTTGAGGATAATCCAATGAGTCAATGCGAGAATATTGCAAATGGATATGTCACACAATGGGATATGAAAGCGTTCATCAGAATGAATCCTTATGAAGATGATGGAAATGACATAGACACTCATGATCCTATACATTCAGCTGATTATGAACGTGTTTCTGATTTAGTCGTTACAGGTGCGTGTGTGCATACATGTTCTTTTATTTAGTTTTAATTTAGATCATGTAGAGACATGTTCAAATTTTATCTACATCTTACTTTTGTTTTAAATTTATATGGTGTCATCTGGATGTACATACATGTAGGTGATATTTTTGTTGTTGTTGTGGATCCTGACAATGTGGAAGGTGTAGATTATTATCTACTAAGATTCACAAAAGCAAAATTCAAATTGCCAGAAGTAATAGTAGACAATGATGGACAGTAATATCCAACTGGTTCAGTTGTTATAGAAGGCACCTATTATCCACAAACTAAGATAGACAAAAATGGTGGTCAATTTATTGAATACACGAGCTTGGAAAAACAATTCTACATTACAGTCACTTGGTTATAGCGACAAAGCTACAATTTGAGACATTGCAAAAAAAAGGACGTGGCAACCAAAAGTGGAGGTTACCTTTTGAAACACATAAAATATTTTTGGAGATAATAAAAGATAGAGAGGATCCAGACTATATGTATCAGGAGCTAACTTAGGTCATCTAACTTTTTTTTGTAGCTCATACTTTTATATTTGAACTAGAGTTTGAACTCATGTTTAATTTGAACTAGGATTGGATGTATATATATATATATATATATATATATATATATATGGACCATATTAAAACTTAGAGACAATTTTTTAATATTTGATCATATCTACTTTTTTTTTGACATGGTGAACAATGGTTTTCATATATTATTATGCATGCTCAAAGTTGAAATGCTTTTATATTTATGATTTTATGTATTCTTCAATTACATACATACATGTGATTTTCAATGTTATACATCCCCTTAAGACATCGACTTTAGACATCCCATTAAGACATCCTAATAGGTCCTACCTTTAGATCCCCTTATCTGAAGTATGCTAAATTATATAAATTGTTACATATGCATGCTTGGTTGAAAAGCTTTTAAATGTATTATTTTATGTTATACATCCCCTTAACACATCCTCTTCGTCCATCCCCTTAACACATCTTCTTTGAACATCTCCTTAAGACATCCTAATAGGTCCTAATTTTAGATCCCCTTATGAACTAAGTATGCTAAATTATATATACATTGTTATTTGATTTTTCATGAGTTCACACACATGTAAATTCCTTTCTTTGTTATGTTAGATTATTAGTGATTATTTATATTACTTGAATTAGATTATTAGTAACTATTTATATTGATTGATTAAGAAATTATTACTAATTATTAGTAATTATTTATATTTCTTGATTAAGAACAAGGCACTATCATAATTGTATTATTCATATTTATTAGTAATTATTTATATTACTTGATTTAGAAAATACATTTCAATTTTTCATTGACATCCCCTTAAGACATCCTCTTTGGACATCCTCTTAAGACATCCTAATAGGTCCTAATTTTAGATCCCCTTATGAACTAAGTATGCTAAATTATATAACATTGTTATTTGATTTTTTATGAGTTCGCACTCATGTAAATTATTTTCTTTGTTATATTAGATTATTAGTGATTATATATATTACTTGAATTAGATTATTAGTAATTATTGATATTGCTTGATTAAGAAATTATTATTAATTATTTATATTTCTTGATTAAGAACAACGCACTAGTCATAATTACATCATTCATATTTATTAGTGATTATTTATATTACCTGATTTAGAAAATACATTTTGATTTTTCATTGACATCCCCTTAAGACATCCTCATAAGAAAAGTTAGGTATATTATCCTAGGATGTAGTCTTAAATAATGTTAAACTCTAGATTAATATCAAAATTAGCTCTTAGTTTAGTACTAGTTGTGAAGAAAAGCAAGCATCCCATACTAATTGTGGTCATTACTATTAAAGTAAGTGTTACAACAAACACAACATATAATATTGTTAATAATATTCCCCTAACCTACTAAAATGATCCATAAACCTATATAAATACCAATACAAATACCAACCATATAACCTAGTATATATCATTTGCATATCAATCTAACTGAAATGTAGAAATGATTTACATATCAATCTAACTGAAATGTAACACATGGAATTTTAACATTTTAACACATAAAATAAGCATGTAACTCAAAATTATGAGATTTCTATAAACATATAACACAATTAAGTAGACAAATTCAATAATAATGAGTTCAAAGAAATTGAATACTAATTTAGCATGTATTATGATCCCCTTAAGACATCCTTTTTTGACTAAGTTATGCACTAAATAATAAATTATAAGTATTAAGGAAATGTGTGCACCTAATTCGGAGTGAGAGCTCATTGTAACACACAAAGTAAACATGTACAACAAATGAAATGCAGATATAAACATGCAATACATGAAATGTCTAGATAAACATGTAACATGTATGAATTGTCAAGGTATAATGTCTAAAATAAGGCTACAAATGCAATGTCCACAGTTCATGTATAATAGAAATCGACTACATAATAGAAATATAATGTTCAAAACATGTATAATAGAAATGTCCACAACATGTATAATATAAATGTCAGATATACATAATAAAAGAAGCAAACATGTATATAACAATATAATGAGCTATGTCGCCTCCTGTCTAGATCCCCGATCTCATCCATCACCTACTCCAGGGGCCTACATTGTGTACACAATTTTCATGTTAAAATATGTATATAGTGGATCTTGATGAATAGGAAAAAAAATAGACACATCAATTTAAATTCAAATATAAATATAAATTTACCTGTGTATCCTGATGAATAGGATCACCAGGTGCCTGCAAATATCCATATCTCGCATCCATCATAATCTACTATAATATATAATATATATTTAAAATTAAAAAAATATGTCCGTGGTAGTGCCAGATATCTCCAAAGAGTGTAATGACACAACATTTGGATCAATAAAGTCATCCATAAGAAGAGATGAAAAACCTCATCCTCAAACTCCTCGAGTCTGTGGTGTAGGATACACTGTAGTCTCAGGAGTTGTTGGAGGTATTGAAATATCCTCCTTCCTGGAACTACTAGGCTCTGAATCTCCTCCACCATGGCTGGTACTAGTTGAGGATCTCTAAAGTACTTGTCTAATGAACTGAGGAAGTTGCTGAGGAGTGATCCCATGTAATGTAGAGAGAGTCTGATAAGCATCCACAAGATCACTCACTAAATAGGAGCTCATCTAGCACAGATGATCCTCCGGTAAACTTGCAATCTCAACAGGCAATGATAGCTCATAACAAATATATGGGTCATAAAATGGATCTGTCTCATCGACAATAGGGGGAGTATGAAAATGCAACATATATCTCCCCATGTGATCAAAAGTCATCTCATCAACTTGAGTAGCAATGTTGGCAATGCTATAATACATGCCGGCACATGCCTCCTCAACTACCATATCATCAGCACCACTTGTAACCAAATCCAAACCTTTCGAAAAAACTGAAAGGTGTTGACCCACCATTGCCCTCTTACTAGGGGGTTGTGTATCATGGTGTCTAAATCTATTTGCAAATCTACCCCTACCCTGACCAACATGTCGTGGAAAGTTTGTGTAATCAACATCATATCCTAGATGAAATTCTTCATACAATTATTTGCAGAAATACTATGGCAACTCATGCTTCTGCGACCACCTATAATGTGTCACCAACCATATAGGATATATGAATGGTGCAACAATAGGATCCTCACATCTGGTGACCCGATATCCTCTAACCACAACCATTTTCATGTAAAATGGGAAATGGATTTCACATTCATTGCAGAAACATCTCTATCTATCATTTTCCATTTAACCATGCCATTGACAATGTGAGATAAAGTCCTATAAAAATGCTCAATGTGAGGGCCATCATATGGGTTGTATGATTGAGCAATCATACACATCAACTCATCTCTAATATATTCTAATTCATCCCTATTGGCCAACACAAGAGTGTTATTTAAAGTCCATTGTACTATGCTAGAGAGGACTTAATTCTCAAAATAGTCTGAGTATGACCAGTCTCTGAATTATCAAGAGTACTCTCAGGAGTCTGAGGCCTACATGAGGTCTGCTAAGGATCAGGATGCACACTCTGCTCAGAAGAAAAATGTTGTGAACCACTAGAAGCCATATCTAGATGTGATGTGAAATGTATGAATATACATGTGTGTGTGTGAATCTTCATGTATACATTAAATTGAATTAAAAACAAGTTCATATTCAATGTATGCCACAAACAAAATGAAACATTGTACAAATATGCTTGAGTTAAACATTTTAAACAAAACAAATCAAATGAACTACGACCTATAGACATTGGAACTTAAAGATTACATTGCAAAATAAATTACATGAACATACACATGAACTTATTTAACATAAGAATTATAATATGCATATGCGACTACACAATTATAGATAATGATTATGATGATTTTATTAAACTAGAAAGTTATGCCAAATATTAATTTAATAACAATCATTCTAGCATAATTGTACTTCACATAAAAAATTTCGTAATAGGTATATAATGTTGGAGTAAAATAGACAATCACCTAATTTATTAATAAATCATTAATTAGGTTCATTTTACTTTATCTGGGGTTTTCATTTTTCTTTTATAGGCAAATTCATAAGTGTAAAATGTAATCTAGTTAATCTACTTTAACTTTTCACAATTTGATACAAAACTCTTGATCTTTAGATTTAATTCATATGAGTTATTGATAAAATTTGATTTCACTATCAGAATCCAAAGTGATGTTATGTGGTGAAATGTGATAAGCTACATTGAGATGCTCCTACATCATATCTACACAATAATTTTGAAGAATACTTTTATAAATTACTACTTTTTATGTGGCGACCACATGCACAAAAGGATTGAACCAAAGATCAAAGGACCAAAAACATTTAGGAAATGTCAATGAATCTATTAAAATGTTCTAAGAATTCTAATCAAAATAAGGATTAATGGGAGGGAACCAACATTTAGAATCATGATTTGGAGGTAGAACTTGAGAGAAGTAGGGGATATATGGAGCCAAGACCTAAATAACTAAAGATATAATTAGAAGTTGAAATGATGAAGTTCACTATATAGTAGTTATTGCACCAAAGGGTTCTAGGATCTAAAAATGTTCCACAAAGTGATATGCAAGTTTGGAAGACAAAAATTAATCAAGCTTGTCAGTGGCTAATTTATTAGAAACACTCTCTCCGATACATGACTATTTTGATGTATATATTTTTGTCATTTATATTTTTTCTAAAAATCCACTACATTTCCCAATTGCTAATCAATCTAAGTTTGGTCTTTCATATTTTCTAGTTCATTTGGATCCAAAAACTACCATGTCCGAGCCTATTTGTTAAGAATACAATACTTAAGCTTACGGACCTCCAATGAAGAAATGAGAAGTGTGTTTATGGTTAGTGTTATCATATGCAAACTCAATTAATGGTAAGTAGGTTCCCATATTCTTGTACACAATTCCTAAAGAATTTGGTTCACTCTCTTTTTGTTGATCAATCTTAAGGTGATGGTTTGTTCTATAGTCCAACTTACTTCCCAGTTATGTGTATGTTTTTTCAAAACTTTGACTTATCCAAGTGTCTCAAATATGATCTTATCAAACATACCTTTATTAAATATGATAATATCTGGCACTCCATGAAACTAAAAGATCTCCTAAACTCTTGGAAGGTATACATGGATGCCTAAATGTAATTAGAGAATTTTTTTGTAAATTATATTCTCTTATATTGTTTGTAATTATATGGTTTTTTGGTTGTATTTTCCATTTGAGGATACATTGATTGAGGGATTTAAAATCATTGAATGTATTTACTATTGTTGAAAGATGCTTTTGAAATCCCTCCAACCTTAATTTAAAAAAATTAACAATATATACATATATTATTATTAAAATAATTAAAAAATTAAAAATCTATACATAAAATTATTAAAACAATTAAATAATAATAATTTAAAAAAGAAAAAAGCCTTTTGGCCCCACTTGCTCGGCCGAAAGACTTCTTAGCCCCCCTCCCGCTCTAGCGATTTTGGACTGTGGAAATGGGGGGCTAAGTGCAGTCAGTGGATATATATAGGGTCGAGTACTACTCAGCCGACTATACCCCACCACCCATCCTCCATGTAGGCACCATGTGGCGCCATGCAGACTCGACCGAGTCCTACTCGATCGAGTAGGATTTCTTTTTGGCTTGAACTTAGCCAAAAGTGCAACACAACACTATGCTTTTGTCGTTCCCCATGTGTGTTTTGATAGATGAAAAGAATATTGTTTGTCAAGTGAGGTACACACAAAACATCATTGAAGGAGTTATCCCTAATGACAATACATCATTTCCCAGTCACATCCATGTATGTATGATTGCCCATCAAAATCTATGGCATGGTGCAAGGCTCAAATGAAGAGAACATAGACTGCAAACATTCCATATGATGAGAAGCCCCTGAATCTAGAAGCCATCTCCCTTAATCATGACTTGTAGTAGCACAGAGAGCTTGTTCTTTTCCTTTATCTGTCTCAAAAGAGTGATCCTTTCCTTTATCATTTTCTTTGGAAGAATTCGAAGCAGACATCCTAGAAGGAAAACAAATTTTGTTATACTCAAGAAGATGTTTCAATTCATCAATATCCTTCTTGTAACAATGTTGTTCATCATGTCCCAACTTCTTGCAATATGCACAAAAAGATTATCCTTAGATTTCCTCTTAGCTGAGGATGTAGATTCACCTTGTTGTGGAGAGGAGGACTATGCTCCATCTTGTTGTGGTTTAGACTTAGGTTTCTTTTGGTTCTTGACTTTTCCTTGATTGCTTTGATTCCCTTTATTAATCACCAAAGCTTGTGACTTTGAAGATTTGAGAATCCCCATCTTGGTCAACTTAGATTGCTCAAGAATCAACATCTTTGTGAATGCTAACTTATGGGTGTGAAAGCTAGATACAAAGGTTGCATACTCTGATGGACGCTTGTCCAACAAGCTGCAAACCAATTGAGCATCCTTTTTGTCAATGCCACAATCGTTTAGCTTTTCTCTTAGCTCATTTACTTTTGTGACATAATCTTAGATTGTATCAAAATCCTTGGGATCTAATGTTGTGAGTTCAGTATCAAGCTTGTAGCCCTTAATCTCATCAACTTGACCATACAATTTGTCATAAATATCCCAAGCCTCTTTGATTGTACATTTCTCAATGTGAAAAATGAGGTCATCTGATACATACTTTCTTAATGTTTCAAGTTCCATAGAGTTTTTAGTGAGCCATTCAACTTGAGCATTAGGATCAACCTTAGTATCAGCCTTAGGATCAGGGGGTGATGTTATTGTTCCATTTACATAATGAATGAGTGATTTTTCTATTAGTTTACTCCATGCCTTAATCTTCCATGAAGCATAATTATGAGGAGTTAAAAGTGGAAATTTAGGAGAGCCCATAGCAACAAAATGAAAAAATGCAAGATAGAGAGAGGCACAATCACAAAAGACACCCCCCTAAATCACTCAAACAGAGAAACCCCCCCCCCCCAAATGATGATTTAACACTTTATACTTAGTGTGTGTACAATGGGCCACTTGCAAAACAAGACAAGGTAAACTTTTGATTTCAACTTTACAACTGCCTCAAATAGGATATAAAAGATTCTAATAAATACTGCAAGTGATCTAAACTGAGATTCAAGCAAAATACAAGTATCAAATAGGCCAAAAATGACCAAATACTGAAAGTATAATTTATACTTAAAATCACTGCAAACTAATGGCATATTATTAAAGTAGATGAAAAATTATGTACTTAAAAAAAATGGCACCTGAAAAGAAGATCGCATGACCCCAAACGAAGCCTCTAAAGTTGCAGAATTGAGGATTAGATAGGTGTAGTAATAAAAAACTGAAAAGTGCGAAAAACTTTGTCCATCAAAATCAGAAAATTCCTCCATCACTGCGAAGAGCACAAAAATTAGCCCAAATAAAAAAAATTTGCACCCAAAAGGGAGCAAAAATGAGCAATATATTTCCTCTTGAAGTCGGATTGCGAAATAAAAACGCCAAACGAGAGGGGGTCCAAAAATTTTCAAAATACTGTTGATGCAAGTTGATGTCATTATTTTGCGAGCTTAGATTTGATGACCATTTGACCATCATCAGGTCATCGCTCCCTTCTCTTCTTGTACATACAATGTCATCAGTATGAAAGATGATGACATCGACAATGACTATGTTGGTGTTGGTGACTGGAATGTCTATACGGATGACGTGGTAGAGGAGTGGCATTGACTGAGCATATGGTTTGCTAATGTGTACTTCCTGCATGGCGATGAGGTGGCCAAATTGGACTGTCACATGTGTGTACGATGCTCACTGTGTAGTGATGTGGCAGATGATGTGTCATCGATCGGGCGTTCTTCTCGTCTAATTTGGCGCAATGAATATGCGACAACTAGGTGATGAGTCAGAAGTATGACCAAATGTGAGACGGTTGTGTGGCGTAGGATAGGTGGTTAGCATGGAGGAGCATTGAGCCGACTGACTGGAAGTCAGAAAGAGGTTGTCGAAAGTGGACGACTCTTGGGCGATCTCAATGGCAGCAGCGGCGACGTCGCCAAAACCCTGAAAAACACCAATTGACATATTGAGAAAATAGGGATGATGCAGAGCTGGTGACAGATGCAGAAAGATATGGAGGACAAATGACGTTGGGGGAAGTACGATGCGGCCCCTGAAAAAAAAATACTCTAGAGTATAGGGGAGGGACAGGGGTCCTACCCCAAAATAATAATTTTGGTTTTTTTCTTTTAAATAAATTTTTTTACAATTTGATAAAAAACTGTGAAGAAATTTAAATAGGTTCGCAAAGAAATAAATAAATTAATATATATATATATATATTTTGAAAAATCCGTACAATATACGAGAATAGGCGATTGTTTTAATTCACCAAATATGGCCAAGTTTATACTCAAAATTTATGGAAATGGCCACCCAGACACAACCGTGTTGTCCAAATCATTGTAGGACACCCCAAAGAAATGTAGATCTCAAAATCCAAAAATTGAAGCCTTCAAAATATCTCCAAAAGACTAATCAATGAAGCCCTTTAGGCTCTGATACCATGTGAGATTTTGCCAAGATCAAGAGCTCAATGAAAAGTACAAAATAGAGAGACAAACTATATGATAGGAATAAACTATATTCTATCAAGAGAAAATATTGATCAACTGGATCATCAAGAAAAATTACATACAATGTAGATAAGCTTTCTTATAAGGGAAAGGCTAAGAGACAAGAGAGCACACAATAATGACATGTGGCTCAATGAGATGAAAGGGTAGGTAGGGGTAGGTAGGAGAAATAATAAAATATTCTACATGAGGTGGATCACCCACCGAAGGCAGAATTATCACTCCACAATAAGTGGATATGATAAAGTAATAACAATATCACACCATAAAAGGTGGAGTTTCTCCTACATACACACTCCCAATGTAGCACATCTCCCTCTCATATGCAAACTACTATGATATGCATGTACGTAAGTAAACTTAAGTAAAGTGTAATTATATCCAACATGAATAAATAGTTACACCAACACATTTACAAGGCTTGCTTGTGTTCATATGTTGGTTATAATCATGATTCATTTGCTTCTTCATAAAAGAACTTATTTTTCAAGTTGTTCATCATTAAATTCAATATTTGTTAGGACATTTGTGATAAAGAATTCTAACAAAAGTCCACATTTGAGTGTTTTTATATGATATACATACCTAGTTCTAAAGTACCCATTTTTGGCATAGGGTGGAAGGATACTAGAAAAGGTTGGGGAGACTGGTATTCCTGGTAATTGCCTTTACTTAAAAAATTCTAAACCTTTTCAACATAGAAAATTTGTGGGGATCTTGAAATCATTTCATTCCATGGGACAATAAATAATTCCCTATAAAACTTGTCTTTAAAGTAGTTGAGAGAAAGTTTATTTCTTCCAAGAATAAAATTTAAACTTGTGCATTTTAAGCAATTCTTTTTTGTTCTTTTTATATGAACTTTATTTCTTTAAGACTCTGTCTGGATATGCCACAACCATCACAATAGTATCAATAAATAGATTTTGTGGATGTATTTCCAATTTTCTTTCTATCAACGAATAGATCTACATGAATGGAAGTCACAAAATCTAACTTTCAAATGGAATTTGTCAATGAAATCAATGGTGAGCATTGCCAATGAAATCTATGTTAAGCATTTAAAGCCCATGGGTGTTCCTCTTAGAGTTGTTCATGTGTTTGATTCTTTCATAGTGTTTAAATGAACATCTAGTTTGTAAATATGGAACTCTCCTCTTTCATGGTGGTTATGTTCTTTCTTTCTTGTAGTCATTTGTAGTAAAAGAGTGTGCATGTTTGTTGTGCACTTTTAGCTCCCTCGTCACATGTGAAAACACTTACTATTTGGACTACAGTACAAAGTTCTTATATCTGGTTCATGGTCAACCCATTGTTACATGAAAGAATTGGATGATTATTCATTGGTCTCTTATGGGTTACGAATTTTGGTATAATTTATATTTTATAAACTTCTAAACAATGTAATTTCTCTCTGTAATGCCCACCAAAATATGCTAGAGAAATAAACCATAATCTACTAACAAATGGAGATAATTTATTTTGTTTTAAGTCAACCATCACTACTACACTATCTCTAACATTTTTTATTGCAACATTACAACCAATATGCATCAATGCATCTTTTAACAATTACAATAATATATATGAATCAACAAGAACATAATCATAGAACATATCACACAAGCGGAGTTATCATTTAACCATTAACATATCTCTATACAAACTCATACATTATATCCATTTCCTAGGGTATCTCAATTTCACTACTTGACAGAAACCTAACACATCACATATCCATCTAAAACATCTTACACTATCATTCTACTAATCATTTACCTCCATAGAGATATGACAAAGTATTAACATATATGCATAACTCTACCACATTGCATACCCTTTAGGTTCATTTAAGAATACCAACCAAATGTTCCTAATACCTTTCTTTATTCATCAGTCATTTGACACTTCATAAATCTAAATGCATTTAACTGTATCCTACATATGGAACTAGATTATTTCCTTAAGCACAATCATTACACAACTCATCAAGAATACTATCCATATTCATATGAAAGATTATAACAACAAGCACTTATCTACTTCCAAATAGGATTCCAAGCTACTAAACAAATTCAAGAGTCATACCATGCTACAAGAATAAACACATTCTAACATTTTGATTCCCTAATTCAACATAGGATCTCATTCCCAACACGATGAGAATTTATACAACATGAACCATATAATAAGACAACATCTTATTTCAAGAGAACAGTTCTACATCATCAAGTCTAAATACATAAGAGCACATTGAATAGGCACATAGTCTCTTTTACTACATTCCATCATAAAGCTTAATAATACAAGTTACATAAGTACATAATCATATTCCACATTTACAAGTCAACGCAATAGAGTAATATCTCTAATGTATAAAAATTAACACCAGAGGAAAAGTGACGCATATTTAAGTATCGTATATTCCATGCAAATCCACAACTACTCATTAATTTTCCATATCCCAAGATAACTTAATCTATCTCCCTTGGACCTGCAACCAACATTATTTTTCTGTAAAAACCTGTTGAAAAAGTTAATGAAGATTGTGGGCAGACAAGCCTAAACTTTCCATCATTTTTTGTTGTCTTACAAACTCTTCTCTATCTCTCACCTATGCACTAAAAGTTAGAGAATATGTGCTATAGTATGGAATATATGCACATTCAGAGAAAATGCACTACTCTGGAACTCATACACACTATACTGATGGTCCAATGCACTAAAAGATAGATCAAATCATTATGCGTTGGGATAGGGTTCTTACGCGTTGGTGTATCTGTCAGATGTGCTCTAGATTATAGGACATATGCATTGTAAAATGAGTTATATGTGCTAAAATGACTTGCAGATGCGCTATTCTAGTATTCTTTCAAGAATTTGTCTTTAACCTCCGTACAAGATTATTAGAAATTTGGGGACGGGCCCCAAGATGAGCGCCAAAAATTTATGCTAGAATAGTGGTGTCAGTTGATTAATCAAAAAGAAGAGAAACTAACATACCAATGAAACATTAGATATAAAGACAGTAAACTAGTTAAACAAACTAATCCTTCAAAAGAGTCTCATTTTTCTCTATCTCATAGGATTCCTCAAGTCAATGGTTGCTCTCACATCATTGAGAAACCAACCTTTGAAATGACAACTCTAAGAATGAGTGATAATGGATAAAAATGATCTATATGCAATATGAAACTAAGATCTATATGATAAATTTATTAAGATGAGGATTATGCTATGGTAATGACAATATACTAGCCTAATATGATATATACTAACATGATAACATACTATACTAACAATGCTTATAAATGATTTTAAGATGATGATTAGCAACAAAGAGAGGCAAAACTTAAGACTTTGATAGACTATAACTTGGATACATGAAACTTGTGATGATGGATAATAAGAGAAATGAGGCCTATTTATAGAAGAAATGAGAAAATCGATGGTCAAGAGTGAATAATCTTAACAAGGGATATGATTGAATAAGTTTCAATCCATGTTTTCAATTTTAGCCAATGAAATGGTGACAGTTGCCAGTATGAGATGGCTTGAGAGGAGAGAGAAGAGGCATTAAATGCCTGAGAAGACATGGTGGTTACCTTAGGGGGTATGGTTAGGGTTGAGCTAGTGGATAATCCTTTTATCCAAAGGATAAAAAAATGTGCAAGAGTTAAAGGAATAACCATGGTCAAAGCAATGCATGCTTGAAAAGACCCTGCATTAAAAAAGATGGTTAATTTATTGGATAGTCTCTAACCCAGGGTAGAAGGTGAATTAACCATTAATGGTTATGTAAGAGCCTTTAATGGTTTGGAAGACTTTAGAGGTTAACTATTTGAAGGCATAAAGCCTTTAATGGTTATTGAAGACTTTGGGGGTTTTTGAGAAGTGACCTAGTTTCTTAAGGAATGTGCAAATGTTTATGAGGGGGATTAGGCTAAATTGGAATTTATTAGAAGGGTCTAGAAAGGGGTTTAGGCATGCAAGTGGATTCTGTAGGATAATGCAAGTGAGAGGATTTTTAATATTTAATTAAAATAATATTGATTTATTTCAATTAATGGTTTCAACTTGCATTTAATTAATCTAAATAAATATTGATTTATTTAAATGCGTGGAAGGTATTTAATTAAATGTAAAGGGGTGTTTAATTAAATAAACATGATTTATTTAATTAATAGACTAAATGTAATGGGGTGAATTAATTAATAGAAGAACTGTTAATGAATTAAATAAACATTAAAATATTTATTTAATTTAGAAGTCATTTTTATGTGTCTACACTTACAGTTTGAGTTCATTTGTAATTTTGAAATTGTAATAAGTATTGCTCCTCTATATTGTGAATTATTTCCCGAAGAAAGAGGAAAGAATAACATCTACTTTTAAAAAGAGGATAGGATGATGTGCCACCCAAGTTTAGATTAGGAATTAAAAGTTGTTGGGTAAAAATACTAACCCGTGTCACACTTTTATAAAGGAAAATGTTAACACAACAATAACTATTCAATTTTGATGACATAAAAGTGAAATTTGTATTTTGAATTTGAAGATGGTGTAAACTGATGAAATGTGTAAAATTTGATGAAGTTTGAGTCTATTATTTTTTTTAAAAAAGTTTGTCAAGGATGATGTGTGTTTTTACTTTTAAAATCAATTTTTTTATTGCTGAAAAATGCTAAAAATCAGGGGGTTTAGTTCCCACCAAAAAACAAAATATAAATCAAATTTTTTTAATTTTTTTTTCCTTCTGATTTTGATATCTCTAATAGATGACATAAATATATAGTGCATAAATAAAAAAATAAAAAAATAAAAAAATTGATGTATATTTTCTTAGTTATAACATTTTAAAGTCGAACATACCTAAATTTGATAGTTTTTATCTCGCATCATATTTTGTTTATTTAATTTTTTATAATATTAAAAAATAAAATACCCTTTTGGAGAAGACTCTCTCCTCTAGTGAACTATATCTTTCAAATTTTATTTGAGGTGATTCAATATTTTTTTGTTTTTCGAACTAGCCTCTTACCGAACATTATAATGCCTACTTGTAGTATTTTTGAAATAATATATATTAAATCTAATTAAAACATCATTAAAAATTGCATGAGTATATTCTTGACTTTCATCTCTACAAAAAGGGTATTTTTTTTTTAATAAATTGAATTTACTTTTAGAATTTTGTTGCAAAACTCAGAAGTTCCAAAAATTATTCAAATTTGTTGATGTGGCTGCCACTTAGGACTTTCCGATCGGAACTGGTCATTTCAATGACCACGCCTCTTAAACCCCATATAAATAACGATTCATTTTTTTCTTTTTAAATATAAAAAATCAAGGAGTGTGAATTAATATAATTGATTTTTGAATTAAATCAAATATTTTTTGCAAATAAAAGCAACATCGTTGACATAAAGCAGCGAAGATTTCCAATTTTTTTGAAAATTTTGGTTGAAGGCTTCTACTTTTTTCAAGTATGTTATTTTAAGTTTTTTTTTATTAAAAAAATATACAATATTAGAAGGCGTTTTCAAGTATGTTATATTAAACTAAATATTTTTTAGATTTTATTAAATTTTTGGATGCATAATTTGTTAAATAAAAAATTGCATTGAAATGTTATTTACCTTTTATTTCTGGATTCATTTATGTAATTGTTTCTTGAAAAACATTTTTTAATTGTAATGATCTATGATTTATTTTCATATATGATATATATGTGTTTGTGTGTTTAGGTGTTAATCTGAATATTTTGTGCAATGGGGAATAAGAGGACTAGATCAAGGTTGTATGATTGAAAAACGGACGATAAGATGAAAGGTCATACAAAACATAGTCAACAACAATTTGTTGATGTTCAAGATCAACCTATTAATGTTCAAGAAATGACAACACGGGTAGAAGATCAAATTAGTATATCATCAAGTTTGAAATTGTTCTCAGGTATGAAAAATTTAATGAAAATGGATGAAGATAGTCTTTTCAATGAAATTCCTTCCAAAGATATGGTACCTGAAAGCACAATAAAATTGCATTGTAAGAAAATGTGAGATGATTATATTGAGAATAAGTCTATTATTGGAAGGGCGCAATTGTTTGCTAAGTTATTTAGGAAAAGAGAAATGACCCATGTTTTGGAGTTGTTGGGTGTTGATAATAAGAAAATCTTACATGATGCATCAGTAAAAGATACTATAATTGAAAATTTGCAAGAAGCATTGAAATGTATTGACAACACAAGTCGAGGTGTTGAATTAAGTGTTGCATGTAGAGCATTGATGACTATGATTTCTAGTAAGAAATTGTCTCTTAAAAAAAAATTCACACAATTTCTCAATTAATGCAGGTATCTAGAAGAACTGTTCAAAGATATATTAGGAAGAGAAATATGGTAGATGAAAACATTGAAAATAATTGGATAAATGTCTGTAGGTTTCTTCGAAAAGATAGAATTTCTGAAGGTGTAAAAAGCAGGTCGTTGATTATTGGACCAACCAACCACTCTTGTGTTTCTTCCAATAGATGGGAAACTATACAAACGATAGATGAATATGTTACAAAAATTTCATATCCAAAACATTTTCTAGATACAACACAAAGTGAATTATTTCAAGCATTCAAGCAAGAATTTTCAGATGTGAAGATTTGTCAAAGTATGTTTGAGAGATTGTGTCCTTTCTTTGTACACATAAATAAGGTACGTGAACTTCTTCTTGTCGAAATTATGTTGAATTTCATCTACACGTGCAATCATATAAAAAATTCATGGCAACAATTAATCGAAATCTAGTCATTCCTACAAGTACTGACAAACATTTTTTACATCATTTGGCAGTACTTTTGATTATTTTTTACACAAATTTTTGAGGAACTCGGTAAAAAGGTATTATTTTTTGAAGAGGAGTTTATAAAGATGGGATCTAAGCAAGGTCAAAAGAAAAAAAAGAGGACAATGACAATGGAAGAAATTCAAGCACAAAGAGAGAATGAGGCAAAATGCCAAAGTGATCAAAGATCACAACACCAACAATTGAATAACACTTCTGAAGCATCTAGTTTAGTGCCCATTATAGATGAGACCATTGAAGACATCATGACGGACGCAAGAAATGTAGAACCAAACACGGGTATGAATGTTGATGCAAATGTTCATGTGGATGTGAATCCTGGTATGTTTTTAAATCCCCAAGACTATGATGCCAATCAAATTGCTGATTTAAATGAAGCTGGATATAAATTTCATACACCAATACGAAAAGAAATAAAAAATGAAAATATTACACCACCCTCTCTGAAAGAAAATGAATGTAATATGTTTACTATTTATAGCAATGTGCTAGATAATCTTAATGGGTTAGTTTCTTGGAGACAAATCAGAACACATGCGAACAGATTATATAAACAATTTTTCTATAATAAAAAGTTAGGATTCCAATGTCAATTAATGCTATAATTAATAAAAATGTTAAAAATGCGTAAAGTCATGAAAAAAAAAGGTATTTATGCAGAACCAAAAAGAAAAGATGAATCATATGAGCAAGTTGTATCTACTGTTGCCAGTGCCATCGATTCTATCAGAAAAACAAGTCGATCTAAAGATAAGAATGCAGCACGTAGAGTTATAACGACTGCTATAGTTGACAGAATGATTGTTAGTAAAAGAATGTTAAGTGATATAAGTGGCTCTTTGAACTTACATCGTAGAACCTTGTCAAGAGCGGCCGAAAGAAGAGACACAATTGAAATCGATCCACTAAACCATTGTTGGAGTTTTAGTGGTAGACTTCAAAGGTCGGACATGAAATTAAATGATGAAACTAAACAATTAATTGCAAAATTTTGGCATGATAACACTAGAGTTTCATCAAATGCTAGAGATATTTTAAAGTGAAGGGTGGGATCAAAAATCCATGACCCTCATCCAAAACATCTTCTTGACATGACTCAAACTGAATTCTTTAAAAAATTTAGTGATGAATCTCTATTAATGAATTTATGAATTAGTCAAAGATCATTTGAAAAATGCAAACCCTGGTATGTTAAAATCAATAAACAAAGAATATCTTGTTGTTGTAAAACTCATGTTCAGTTTCATTACTATTATGATGTTTTTTGATATATACGTTGTATGTTGCATGGTAATGATCTTGTGCAGGATTGTGGTGTTTATGTTCCACCTGAAACTATAAAAGATTTTATTGAAATTTTATATTGTAAACCACCTAATGAACAATTATTTCTTTCTAGTTCATGCATTTATGGCTTTTACAATTTATGTGGGTACTATTCTTTGATAGGTGAATGTTTGCATGAACATGTTTCATCTGAGTTTGGACAAAAAATGGTTGATGTTAGGAGATTTAAAAATATAGAATACCCTCTAAAGGATGGAAAGATGGGCAAACATTTAGAATTGATTACAAAATAGAATAGTGTGAATACATTTATCAGTGAGTTTAAAAGTCATATTGTTCCAAAATATGTGAAACATTCCCAACATGCCCGATGGCTTGATGGATAGTTTCACATATGCAAGAACACATTTCCAGTTGGAACAATAGTATCAGTTGTGGATTTTGCAGAAAATTATACTCTAAAACCACAAGAGGAAACTCAATCACAATAATACAACTTAGTGCAAGTGGCCATATTTGTGCACATTATATATAGACATGACCATGACAGTACAAAAGATAGCAGAAATGTTTTGAGGGAGTATCATTTCTTTGTTAGTGATAATCGATTACACTGTTAAGAGTTTGTTCAACATTGCTTCAAGGTATTTCATGATAATATTAAGGAAAGATAAATTAACATGAAACAACATATGATATGGTCAAATAACTGCACTGGACAATTCAAAAATGCAAGAATGTTTTATTGGCTATGCAAAGTTCACAAGATAACCAATGTCCAACATTTATGGAGTTTTTTTGAAGCGAGACATGGTAAGGGGGAACACGATGGAGCTGGTGCCTATGTAAAAAGAGCTCTTTCTAGAGAATAATTGAAATTCGAGGATGCAGCAAAATTTAGAGATGCTTGTGCAGTTGTAGATTGGTGCAATTCAAAGTTGTCAAAAGGATCAACTGAAAACTCTGCAATTCGGTGTTTCTTCTGGTTGATAGAGGAAGATAGTATTCCTATTCAACATGATTGTAATACCATCATTATATCAACTAAGTGGCATTCATTTAAGAGTTCTAATTCAAACACATGGACTATATTCACAAGGTAGCTTGCTTGCTTTTGTCAGTTTTGTGTTTCCAACTATGGACCCATTGTGCAATGTCATGGCATAATAGGACATATTATGCCATCATGGCATAATGTGTCCTATTATGCCATGACATGGCATAATGTGTCCGTAATTAGTCCTTTTATACCATCACATGACATAATAGGACCATAATAGGACCTTTATGCCATGACATGGCATAAACCTAAGCCTAAACTTTGATATCTAAAATTTGAAGAGTAATGTTAATTACTTTTAAGGTTATACTAATAGTGGTAACTTTTGTATTGCCTAATGAGGATTAAGAACAATTTTGGTACATATGTTCAATTTAAGGAATTGGAATGGTGGCTTGCTAGAAGTGGTTAAATTTTTTCATTTTGATTTTGTTTTGGTTTTCGTTTTGATTTCCATTTAGTTTCGGTTTTGTTTCGATTTCATTTTCGTTTTTGTTTTTGTTTCGATTTCGTTTTCGTTTTCGTTTTTGTTTCGATTTCATTTTCGTTTTGATGTTTCTAAGATATCTAATTTGATATTTTGTTTTGTTAACTATCTAGGTTTGGTTTTGATTTGTAAATTTGTTGATTAGGGTTTAGGGTTATCTGTTGAAGAATATTTCAGATCAATATCAAGAATAACAAATTTATTTATAGGCTACTTTTAAAAAAAACTAAAATAATACCAAAAAAATCTAATTAATACACAAAAAACAAGAAAAATATACAAGAAAATTATGAAATGTGAAAATAGATGATTGAATGTGTACTTGGGATAGTGGTGGAGGCTTGAAATGGAATCCACAACACGGGGGCCCGTTTTTGATCTCTTGTTCTCACTTCACTGTGAGGGTGAAAATGAAAAAATTCACCCAAAAAAAGGGTAAAATACAATTTACAAACGGAGGCCTGCTTTTTGAAAATGGGACCCCATTTTGCTTAAAAACAGGGCCCCATTTTATAACAAAATGGGTGCCCATTTATTTTAGCTTTGGGCCCCCGTCACCTTTCGGCTTGGGAGCCCGAAGCATAAACGGGCCCCCATTTTTAGGAGCGTGTTTTTCAACGCACAGACTTCCATGAATTTGTGGCTCATTACCTTGCACTTTCCCTTCTTTCAATTGTATATTTCTACGAGAAATATACATTCAGTCCTCACAAAAAAATTCAAATTCAATATTATCATTCTGAGTAAGTTGTAATATTTATACAAGTTTGCTATAGACATGCACAATTTCGAGTGAATGGTATAGAGAGTACTGAAAATGAACACATTATGATCAAGGAGGTTCATTTCTATATCAGTGATGATACATGTCATGATAGGAGCTATGTAGAACATTGTTTTGGAATGGTTTTTTTAAAGATATTAGAGAAGGTGTGATAAATTATTCACAACATTGGATTTGGTCAGATGGATGTGCATAAAGTTTTTGTGGAACTTCTTTGAGAGTGGACATGGAAAAAGAGAGCATGATGGAGCAGGTGCATGTGTGAAGCGTGTACTTCACCAACATGAACTTGTAGGTACATTCTCTTCATTTAATTTAATTTTTAATTTATCTTTATATCAAGCAATTTAAATATACATGGGAAAGTCCAATTTTCTGAAGAGATATATCTTGTGTATAGGTAACACCATACAAAATTCAAATGAAATTGTTGAATGGTGCAAGTCATTTTGCTAGTCGTGATACAACATACAAGTGCTATGTTGGGGAAGTTAAAGGTATTTATTCTTGTGTTTGAAAATTATTTTAAAATTCAACATGACATAAATGGAAAGTCAATTAAATTAATTTTGTTGGATTGTGAGTTTGAGTATGTACATTTATTTTAAAATTATGTATTGAACTAGAAATGTAAATGTGTGTTTCTAAATTCATAAATTTATTTAACAGATATTGATGATCAAATCCTTATAATTGTCAAAAAATTAAAGGTATTAGAAGTTTACATCAAGTCATGACTACAGGACATAGCTAGCCTCTTATTATTCTTGTAAGAGAAAAATCATGCTTTTGTGTTGATTGCATTGAGAACAACACAAATACTCAATGTGAGAATATTGGAGATGGATATGTTTTACAATGGGAAATGAAACAGTTAGTCGCAATGCCTCCTTATGAAGATAGTGACATTTCTGATATTCATGATCCTCTATATTCAGTTGATTATGAACGTGTTTCTAATTTAGATGTTACAAGTTCATGTGCGCATTTATTTAAAATATGTACAATTTTTAAAAAAATTCTTATTTATTTTATTGTTCAAATAATTTATGTTAATTTTGTTTGAAATATATGTGGTCTATGTAGGTGATACTTTTGCGGTGGTTGTTTATCCTGACAATACTGAAGGTGTTGATTATTATCTACTGAGATGCACAACACCAAAATGCAAGTTATTAGAATCAGTCATTGATGATGATGGGCAATAATATCTCATCGATTTAGTTGTTGTTGAAGGAACTTATTATCAACAAATAAAGATAGATAAAAATGGTGTAACATTTATTGATTATATGATATGCCAAAATATTCTATACTACAGTCACTTATTAATAGTGACAAGATTGCATTTGGAGACATTGCCAAAAAGAGGACGTGGCAACCAACAGTGGAGGTTGCCTATTGAAGATCATGAAAAAATCTTAGAGATTATAAAATATAGGGAGGATCCAGATTATATGTACTGAGATCTTTAAGTTAACTTGTCATGTTTGAACTTTTTATATTAGATAGGTCGTACTTCAATGAACTCATATTTTCTACGATAGGATCATATCTATCTATCTAGATATAGACATGCACGTTTGTTTGGATAGTGTGGATGCTTATATATTATATATATTGCACATGGACATTTAATTTTGTGGATGCATGTTGTATTTATATGTATGTATGGATTTGAATTTTTATGTGTATGCATGTGTATAGATTTATTTATATAAATAAATGTATGGATTTATTTATATGTGGTCTTAAGGGACCTCTTAAGGGGTCTTAAGGGGATTTATGCAATGGGGTCATAGTGCATGTACATAGTTACACCTAGATCATAGTGCATGTGTTTTATGGATGCATAAATTGTTAAAGAAAAAAAAGTGCATTGAATTCTTGTTTTATACTTAAATATATTTCGTGGGGGCATTGAATTTGTATGTATGTATGGATTTGAATCTTTATGTCTATTCATGTGTATAGATTCATTTATATTTACATGTACGAATTAATTTATATGTGGTCTTAAGGGGTCTTAAGGGCATTTAAGGGGTCTTAAGGGATTTATGCAATGGGGTCATAGTGCATGTACATAGTTACACCTAGATCATAGTGCATGTGTGAATCACCTATAAATCATCTTTGTGTATGGATTCATTTTTATTTACATGTATGTATGGATTTGAGTTTTTATGTGTATGTATGTGTATTGATTCAAATTAATATTTACATGTATGGATTCATTTATATTTGGTCTTAAGGGGTCTTAAGGGGATTTATGCATGTGTGAATCACCTATAAATAATCTTTATGTATGTATGGATTTTAAATTTTATGTGTATGCATGTGTTTTGATTCAAACTTGTGTATGGATTTTAATTTTTAAGTGTATTTATGTGTATGGATTAATTTATATTTACACATGTATGGATTCATTTAATTGTGTTGTCTTAAGGGGTCCTAAGGTGTTTTAAGGGGTCTTAAGGGGATTTTTGCAATGTGTTCATAGTGCATGTGTGAATCGCTTATTTAAATCATCTTTACATATATGTATACATGTATCGATTCATTTATATAAATACATATATGGATTCATTTATATACGTTGTCTTAAAAAGTATTAAGGGGATATTTGTGTTGGGGATATTTACATCTATGGATTTATTTTTATTTAAACATCAATGGATTAATGTATTTTTTTATGATCTTGTATCTATTTCAATGTAATTTTAATATTTAATTATGTACCTTAATTATATTCATCATGCTTAATGTAAAATTAATGTATTTAATTACACCAAGTAAGTATATTCATCATGCTTTTAATTTATGTAAAATTAATTTATTTAATTACACCGTAAGTATATTAATTACACCTGACTTTTGTAATTTGATAATTATGAGTTCATGATTGTTAAAAATGTTAAAAATGCTAACAACTTTAATAAGTACCAAAGCACAAAAAATAAAAATCAATTAGTTTAACAATGAATGACTAACATCATATTACTAAGCATGTTATTTACGCAATATATATAACATTTAATATTCAAAAATGTAAGATATATATAAACACAAAGTAGTATGAAATGTCACGATATCTAACACATACATACATGTACATACCATGTTCTAAAATATACATCCAGGAAATGTCGAGCCAAGAAAATAAATATATATAGATATATATAAAATATGTCTAGAAAATGTGTGCACATGGAAATCTATAAACAATGGGTCAGTCGGGGCCCTGTCCAGAACCTTGTCCTAATCACTACGCCTGCAATAGATTACACATGAAATCATACATTAAACATTCATAGTAGTAAACTTTTAAGAGTTATATCTATCTATATAATCAAATTTGAAACATTCATACATACAATTTATCTAAATAATTTGAAACATAGGTTCGGAATATAAATGTACACATGTTCTAGATAAACATACCTCGGGGTCTCTAACATCTCCACCATGTGCTTGTAGGACTCTAGAATGTCTATGTGATGAAGAGCTCAACCCGAGTGATAGTCACTCATTTTGTAATGTTCAATTTTTGTTAGATATAAATAACTTGAAATTATGATCAATGCATATCCCTTTAAATAGAACTTAAAAACAAACAATTAATTTAAAGTTATATATACCAATGTCTCTTGATGAACAAGGTCAGTGGGAGTGTGCAAATCTCCATACATGGATCCTAAAAAAAAATCCCATTTTTGACAAATTATAATTAAATAATTAAAAAATTAAACATCTACAATCAAGTAGAGATAGTTTTTTAAATTAAAATTCATACCTCATTTGCAGCATCTAATGCTCATCTGATCCTGTTGATGTCATAATCATGCAAGGAGCCCACTGTAGTATTATCCTCAATGTCTAACTCCATTAGTAGACTAGTCTAAAACCCTCGAACTCCAATACTAGGTGTTGTGCGATCAATTGATGTATGAATAGGAGGAGGAGGTGTATCCTAGACAACTAATGTATGTTGGGGAGAGGCAGTAGGATGTGCAACAACATGTTGAGAATCTGTAGGCTCACCACCATGGCTACAAGCAACCAGTCTACCAAGTACACATCTAACATATGTTGAGGCCTCCTCTATAGATATCCCATGTTCCATACCAATAACCTGATATGCATCCAAGAGATCACTAGATAGACAAGCGCTCATCTATCGTAATGGATATATCTCACGTATGTGTGCCGCATCCATCGACGATGGTATGTCTACTCGAACATAGGGATCGTAACTATTTGATGCATCATCAGCTGCAAGAATTTTAGTATGAGAGTGTAGCAAATATATACCCACATGATCTGATGTCATCTCGTTGACCTATGTAGCTATGGTAGCAATCTAGAAAAAATAGACTGTCGAGTGTCATCTGGTGCACTATCCGTTGCACATGCCAATTCCAAACATTTTGAAAGAACCAAAAGGTTTTGACCAATAAATTCTCTCTTATTAGCAGGCTATGGTGCATCAAGTCTTCCAAACTTATTTGAAACTTTGTGTCTCCCCTGCCCAACATGTGTCGGAAAATTTGTGTAGTCAACATCATACCCCAAATGGAACTCTACTAATAATTATTTGCACAAATTTAAATGGGGCAAGTCATCCTTTTGGGGCCACATATGATGAGTGGCCAACCATCTAGGATATATAAATGGTGCCAAAAGTACATCTGTGCACCTAGTAGGCATATAACCCTTCACCCTACACATGGACTGATAATGAGGGAACATGGTCTTCACATCAGTGGTAGAAACCTTATCATTGATTGTTTCCCATTTTATGGTAGCACAAACACTACGTGAAAAGGAACTATAGAATAAAGTAGCGTGAATCTTATCATATGGATTATAAGTGTCAACTACGTCAATCATATGATGTAGCTCATCTCCGATGATCTCTCCCCTTTTCTTATGTATACGGTTACAGGTGTTTTCCAATGTGTTGTTCAAGAGATCTAAAGTACATTGTAATGCATGTATTGTCTGATCATAAAGATGTTGCCTATCCTTAGGAGTTCTTGCAGACCTACGTGATGTTTGCTCACTCCCTCCTAGATTAACACTGGGCTCAGATCCAGTGTTATGTGAACTAGGCTGATGAAACATGATGATAATAGGAAATGTATAGATATATCTGCATGTGAATGCATGTACATATGTATTACAATTTATATTAAAAAAATTCTACTTAAAAATATAAACAAGAATCAAACATAATTTAAATTTTTAATCTAAAAATTGTAGAACAAAATAAATTCCAATTTTTCAAAAAAATATACATGTCTAATTTACATACATTTTCATCATTTTAAACATATTTAAACATATATAAATAGATATAAAAATACATTTACACATAAACATACATTTTCATCATTTTAAGTTAATATGAACATATAAAGATATAAAAAGAAATTTAAATACATATACATGTATTTTCAATATTTTAAATATATTTAAGTTAACAAAAACAGATATAAAAATATATTTAAAATTATAAAAAGAAATATTTAAGCATGTGTGACCCCTTAGGACCACATATGACCCCTTAGGACACTATTGGGTCCTATGGGGTCAAATTGTGTCTTAAGGGGTACACTATACACACTAGGATGCTATAAGGGGTCATGCATGTGTTAGAACACATGTGTGGCCCCTTAGGACCAAATATGACCCCTTAAGACACTATTGGGTCCTATGGGATCAAATTGGGTCATAAGGGGTCATGCATGTGTTAGAACACATGTGTGACCCCTTAGGAAACTATTGGGTCCTATGGGATCAAATTGGGTCCTAAGGGGTACATTATAAACGCTAGGATGCTACAAGGATTCATATGTGGTCTTAAGGGGTCACACATGTGTTATAAAATGTGTAACCCTTTAGCACCACATATGACCCCTTATAGCATCCTAGTGTGTATA
Source organism: Cryptomeria japonica (assembly GCF_030272615.1). NCBI lineage: Eukaryota > Viridiplantae > Streptophyta > Pinopsida > Cupressales > Cupressaceae > Cryptomeria > Cryptomeria japonica. Next base: position 334,773,962 of record NC_081406.1, read on the forward strand.
TTATGTATACTATTGGGTCCTATGGGGTCAATTGGGTCCTAAGGGGTACATTATACACACTAGGATTCTATAAGGGGTCATATGTGGTCCTAAGGAGTCGAGCATGTGTTAGAAAACATGCGTGACCCCTTAGGACCACATATGACCCCTTAGGACACTATTGGGTCCTATAGGGTCAAATTGGATCCTAAGGGGTCAAATTGGTGATGATATGATGAAAGAATAAATATTTGGTAGAATACTAAAAGGGGTGGGTGAATCAGTATACTGAAAAACTGATACAAACTCCCAAACTCAAAATAAAATTATCAACAAAATAACTTTGTCAAGATAATATCTCCAAGATTACAAACATCATCCGGTTTGACTTTTATACCAACTTAAGAGTAAACAACTTCAAACTTGTAAACATCAATAATGCTTAATCAAATATAAACATTTTCAACTCTCATTGCTTGCAGTTATCATGCCTTATCAAAATAGTTAAGTAGTTAATCAAATCAGCAAATAAGATCATAACCACAAAAAAATTCACCACTTGACACAAATATTTATATGTGGAAAAGCCAAATAGGTAAAAACCATGGTGAGATGAGACTCACAAGGATAGCTATCTGAACTCTTCTGAAGCTCACCATGTTAGGAGCCAAGCCTATTAAATCTTTTACAATAAGTCCTATTAAGAACTGATTCTATTAGGAATCACCGATTAAGGGATTTACAAATATGCCTTGATGAAAACCACTATACTCTATTAGGAGTAACCTCGGTAGAGGATTTGAGAATCCAAACTAATGGATCACCTTGTGAGAGGATTTAGAAAGTAACCAAGCTTGTTAGAGATTACCCAGTTAGTGGATTTAATTCTGTTGTGATTGTTATGATTGTTAGAAAACAACAGGTTTTTCTTGATCTGTCTGAATAGCACTACATCTTCTTGATGAGATACTTCTTAAGCTTTGATCTTCCTTTACTCAATACTGTAGATTCATTCTCTGGTTAGGAAACCTCACACTCAACTGATTTCTTCCAACTTTGCCAACACCAAAATAAAACAACATCATCGACCTTAAATACAAATCAAATAGGTCGGCTACACAACAAAAACCTAATTCTCATCATTGAGATTACAAAAAAGTTGGTACAATCCTCATTTAACTTGTTTATGAACACCCATTTAGTACCTATGACATTTATTTTTACCGGTTGGGGTACCAGGGTCCAAGTATTGTATTTCTCAATCTTATCCAATTCCTCTTCCATTGCTTTAACCCAATGATCATCACCAAATGCCTCCTTAGAACTTCTTGGTTCAATGGTGGAGATCATGCAAGTGTTCTCTCTTATTCTTCTTCTTTTGAAATTATTTGTTTCGGTTGAACAAGTATATCAGAATTTGCCTTATTTCAGATTTAACTATTTAAGGTTCCAAAAGAAAAATGCAGGGATCTTCATCTTTTTTCTCTGAACGGGTTCCTTCTGAAACTTCAAGACATTCATCTACACGAACATCAACACTTTCAACAATTCTCTGAGTCTGGTTGTTGAAACATTTGTAGGCCTTACTCCTGGTAGAATAGCCAAGAAATATGCCTTCATCACTCTTCGCTTCAAAGTTGCTAATGTAATCACCTCTTTTAATGAAACATTTACTACCAAAGATCTTAAAATAAATAACATCAGGTGATCTTCCATACCAATATTCATAAGGTGTCTTGTCCTTACCTCTTTTCACCAAAACCCAGTTCATTGTATAGACTGTTGTACTTACAGCTTCTCTCCAAAATGTTTTCGCTACACCTCCTTGTATCAACATTGTCCTAGCAACTTCAACCACTAAACCGGTTGTTTCTCTCTGCTATACCATTATGTTGTGGTGTCCTTGGTGCAGAAAGTTTTTGCTTGATACCATTATCATCACAATACTTATTAAACTCCTTAGAAGTGAATTCGTCGCCTTGATCTATTCTCAGACATTTAATCTTTTTGCTACTCTCTTTCTTAGATAAGGCCCTGAATGCCTTGAATTTACCAAAAGCTTCATTCTTGTCCTTCAAGAATGTGACCCACATCATCCTTGAATAGTCATCAGTGAAGATCATGCAATATCTATCACCTGAAATGCTTCTAGTTCTTATTGGTCTACATAGATCTGTATGAACCAAATCTAGCAAGTGCTTCACTGAGAAGGACTTGCTCTTGAAAGTAGAAAAAGTCATCTTCCCTAACTAAAATTCTTTACAAACAGCATTAACCAGTTTGTCTATCTGAGGCACACCTCTTACTATCTTGGACTTACTCACTTCAACAATATTGTCAAAATTTATATGACAAAATATTCTATTCCAAAGCCAGCTATCATCTATCTTTGCAATCAAACAATTGCTAACTATAGGATTAAGATGAAATAGATTACCTCTGGTTTGTTTACCAGTTGTAATCAATTCACCTTTGTTGTCAAAGATTTTGCACATACCATTTGTAAATTCCAGTGGGTATCCTTTGCCATTCAGTTGTACTACACTCCAAAGATTGTGCTTTAGACCTTCAACCCAATAGACATCGTCAACATTTCTCTTCCCATTAAGAGAAATAACTCCCTTACCTTTAACCATACAAGGTGAGTCAATGTTGAATCTCACAACGCCACCATCAAACTCTTTCAAGGAAATAAATTTTCTCCAATCACCAGTCATGTGATGTGAACAACCACTATCAATGATCCAATCATTAGAGTTATCCATCCTGGACACTAAAGCCTTCTGGTCTGATATCTCTTCCTTAATAGACACAAACACAATATCTTCACTAGCTTCATCATCAGACTCATCATCAGTAATACCACTGTCAATAACTAGAAGACAATCTCTCTTGCCTTTACCCTTATACTTCATGAATTTGTCTCTCTTGTGTTCATTTTCACTATTACGACAATTTGTTTGTATATGACCAATCTTGTTGAAAGCAAAACATTTCAACAGTAGCTTACCTTTGTATTTGCCAATGCCTCTAGGCAATCGTTTTGCCAACAATGCTTCAAGCTCCACTAAATGGTCTTCATCATCAAAATCTCTACTGGATCTGGATTCATAGCTATGGCCGGTATCTCTACTTCATCTCACAGATGGGCTAGAGATAGAATCTCCACTATGAATCTCTTCAAGTTTTTTCCATACTTCATATGCAGTTTCAAGACCATGAACATCTACATATTCAGCATTAGACTGGGAACTTATAATAGCCTCTAATGCTCGATGATTCTCTTGCTATTATTTCTTATGATGATTAGTCAGAGTTCTAGTAGGTGCAGTATACTTAGTTTCTACATGCTCCCAATACTGACTACCAAGACTCTGGATGTAAATCTTCATTCTGTCGCTCCAGATTCTATAGTTCTCTCTATTTAACTTAGGACATTCTTTCTTCATCATGATCTACAGGATCTTTTCCTCAAGTTGTTAGGCTCAGGTATCTAAGAGGACCTGAGACGCTTTAATACCAATTGATGATACGATGAAAGAATAAGTATCTGGTAAAATACTGAGAGGGGGGGGGGGGTGAATCAGAATACTAAAAAACTGATATAAAATCCCAAACTCAAAATAAACTTATCAACAAAATAACTCTGTCAAGATAATATCTCAAAGATTACCAACATCAACTGGCTTGACAGTTATACCAACATAATAGTAAACAACTTCAAACTTGTAAACATAAAAATTCTTAATCCAATATCAACATTTTAAACTCTCATTGCTTCCAGTCATCATGCCTAATCAGAACAGTTAAGTAATTAATCAAATCAACAAATAAGATCATAACCACAAAAACATTCACCACATGACACAAATATTTATACGTGGAAAACCCAAATACGTAAAAACCACGGTGAGATGAGACTCACAAGGATAGCTATCTGAAATCTTTTGAAGTTCACCCTGTTAGGAGCCAAGCCTATTAAAGCTTTTACAATAAGTCCTATTAAGAACTGATTTTGTTAGGAATCACCCGATTAAGGGATTTACAAATATGCCTTGATGAAAACCACAATACCCTGTTAGGAGTAACCTTGGTAGAGGATTTGAGTTTCCAAACTAATGGATCACCTTGTGAGAGGATTTAGAAAGTAACCAAGCTTGTTAGAGAACACCCAGTTAGGGGATTTCAATTCTATTGTGATTATTAGAAAATAACAGGTTTTTCTTGATCTGTCTGAATAGAACTACATCTGCTTGATCAGATCCTTCTTAAGCTTCAATCTTCCTTTACTCAATACTACATATTCATTCTCCAGTTAGGCAACCTCACACTCAACTGATTTCTGCCAACTTTGTCGACACTAAAATAAAACAACATCATCGACCTTAAATACAAATCAAATAGGTCGGTAACACAACAAAAACCTAATTCTCATCATCGAGATTACAAACAAGTTAGTAAAATCTTGACCGTTTGAAATCATAACAATCTCTTCACATTAATCAAGAAAATTCCAACCGCTTCATGATCACCGCTTCATCAAACTTGTAACTCATGACGCGCTATACATTTTATGCAATTCACTTTTCTCCTTCCCAAGACAATCAAACGCACCAAAATAACTTGAACTTATCTTCATACAATGATCACACATGTCACCATCATTACTGCTCAACATCAAATCTTAAACCAAAAAACTTTGATCGGTTAGGGTTTAATTAAAAACAACTGGTAGGGTTTACCGATTACATAACATAGAAAGGTTTAACCCTATACACCGATTCAACTTACAAAATACCATACCGGTTTACAACATCTTCCACAAATTTTATCATACTAGTTACAAGACAAAAGAAATAACAACAATAACATCAAAAATATCATGAATACCATTCACCGGTTCAATTGACATCAATGACAACATATCATTAATGCAATCTATATGCAAAATGCCAACAATTGGGTCCTAAGGGGTACATTATACACACTAGGATTCTATAAGGGGTCATAGGTGGTCCTAAGGGGCCACACATGTGTTAGAACACATGCGTGACCCCTTAGCACGACATATGACCCCTTAGGACACTATTGGGTCCTAAGGTGTACATTATACACACTAGGATGCTATAAGGGGTCATATGTGGTCCTAAGGGGTCACACATGTGTTAGAAAATATGTGTGACCCTTGAGGACCACATATGACTCCTTAGGACACCATTGGGTCCTATGGGGTCAAATTGGGTCCTATGGGGTACATTATACACACTAGGATGCTATAAGGGGTCTTAGGTGGTCCTAAGGGGTCACGCATGTGATCTAACACATGCGTGACCCCTTTCGACCACATATGACCCCTTACTACACTATTGGGTCCTATGGGGTAAACTTGGGTCCTAAGGGGTCATAGGTGGTCCTAATGGGTCATGCAAGACTTAGAACACATTCGTGACCCCTTAGGACACTATTGGGTCCTATGGGGTCAAATTGTGTCCTAAGGGGTACATTATACACACTAGGATGCTATAAGGAGTCATATGTGGTCCTAAGGTGGCACACATATGTTAGAATGCATGCGTAAACCCTTAGGAGCACATATGACCCCGTAGGACACTATTTGGTCCTATGGGGTCAAACTGGGTCATAAGGGGTACATTATACACACTAGGATGCTATAATGGGTCATAGGTGGTCCTAACGGGTCACACATGTGTGACCCCTTAGGAACGCCTATGAATCCTTATAGCATCCTAGTGTGTACATTATGCATACTATTGGGTACTATGGGGTCAAATTGGATCATATGGGGTACATTATACGCGTTATAGGATTCTATAAGGAGTCATATTCACTCCTAAGGGGTCACACATGTGTTCTAACACATGCGTGACCCCTTACGACACTATTGGGTCTTAAGGGATACATTATACACACTAAGATGCTATAAGGGGTCATATGTGGTCCTAAGGAGTCACCCAGGTGTTAGAACACATGTGTGACCCCTTAACACCACACATGACCCCTTATAACATCCTAGTGTGTACGTTGTGCATGCTATTGGGTCATAAGGGGTATTTTGTATAAACTAGGATGTTACAAGGGGTCATATATGCTCCTAAGGAGTCACACATGTGTGACCCCTTAGGACCAAATATGACCCCTTATAGTATCCTAGTGTGTATGATGTCCATACTATTGGTTCATAAGGGGTATGTTATTGTTATATAAATTTTGAATCATCAAAACTTGATAAGCCTGTGATCAGCCTTACACATCAAATGAATGAAAGGTACACACAAAAAAAATCTTTATACTTCATTATATATCAAATTTAAATATACAAATGAAGAATTCTTTTCAGAATGCAATGTATTTCAATAATGTATAGTTAAAACTCCATATAAAAGAAACTTTTCATTTACATAAATGTGTAAGGACCTACATAAGTCATGGGTATGACTAAGAATGTACAATGAGTAGAATGATATACAAATGAATAAATAGAAAAGAAAGCAAAGGGGATTCATGCTTGCCTTTCAAAGATGAATGGTTGATGTGATCAAGCTACATCTTGTATCTTCATTCTCCTAGTGCTCCTAGAATGCCTGCAAGAGGTGAAGGACATAGGTGTTATAGCTTGGGATATCAGTTTCTATAACTAATGTACTCATACACATGTACATCAGACTACAAATGGAAAGAATCAGAACAAAATAACAAGTGAATCAAAGATCAAAAGTGTCCAATCATCATAAGCTTCACGTGCTTCTTGTTTATCTAACTTGTTAAGGAAGGTTTATGTCTCATAAGTATCAGGTATGTGGGTTAAAATGGGCTCCGACAAGGGCTGAGATCAGCATACTACTCCTCACTCACAGGGTGTCATTAATCAGCTACCAAACATGAAACACAATTGCATCCACAGTCCCATCTATTGGCATTCAATGATAGTTTAAAGTTGTTGTAGTCACATAAATCTATCCATTTTAATTAAATGAATATTTCCTATTTTTTTGATTAAAAATCCACTAGCCATCAGTTACTTAAATTAAACATTTAATTAATTCATCTTTAAACATTCTCCTATTAATTAAATAAATTATTCAATTTATTTTAATTAATTCATTATACCAAATTCACAATCAATTACATGAATAAATCATATTTATTTCATTTAATCCCCTTTTCCTCTTTTAAATAAATTAAATCAAACATTTATTTAAATCATTTACCCCCCCCCAACTTACATTTTCCTACAAATGCAACTTGCACACATTTATTGAAATAAATTAATTTATTTTAAATAAAAATCTTATTTTCCCTCATCCACCAAATCCACTTACAAACCTAACCCCCTTCTAGATTCTTCTAACCCATTCCTAATTAGCCTAATACATCCCCTAGTTATTGTCACATTCCTAAGCAACTTGGAGTCACTTCTCAAAGACTTCAAAGTCTTTGAAAAGCATTTAATGCTTTGTGTGTTCAACAATTTAACCTCCAAAGTCTTCCAAAACCACTAATGGCTCTTACATGACCATTAATAGATCTTACATAACCATTTATGGTTATTTCAACTTGCACTCATGTGTCTCTGCAAGCATTTATTGCTTTGACCATGGTTATCCCTTTTGCCTTTGCACAAGAATTTATCCATTGGATAAAAGCTTTTATTCTTTGAATAAAGAATTTATTCACTCAACCCAACCATTGACCTTAACTCCCAAGTTAACCCTCAGGTCATGTCAAACATTTAATGCTTCTTCCCTCTCCTCTCAACCCCTCTCATGTTGAAACTTGTCATCCTGGGATTGGGTTGAAAGCCCTCACATGGATTGAATATCATTCAATCCTGACCCTTGTTGACATTACTCAATCTCAACCATCCATTGCTCCATTTTTCCTATAAATAGAGCTCGCATTCCTCATTTTCAAAGCCTCAAGCATTCTCAAGCATTTAGCATAATCAACTCATATAATTGTTATTTTAGCCTAAAATAAATTATTTTAGCAGTGTAGCATCTAATATTAGCTTGTATTCATACTTGCATAGCATAGTTTGTAATCATCTACAATCTTGAACCTCCATAAGCATCCATAGTGCAAAAAGCTACTGAGAGCTCCACTAGTTTGGAACTTGGAGAGGAGAGGAACAAAGGAGAAGGAACTAAGAGCATGCTAGAAGGCATTTGGAGATGCCTCATTATACTTGTTTCCCTAGTTAATTATTTTAGCATGTTTCTAATATCTCTTTTGATATGCCTGCTTAGATTAGTTCTTGGTTGAATAACACTAACCATTTCTTGTGTGTTTTTGTGTGTTATACGACTACTGGTTCCTGTCTAACCTTTGGGTATTTTGTAGTGCATCATTTGGTGAACCCGATGTGAATCCAAACACCTAAAAACAACCTTTTTTTGATGCAATTAACTTGTTTGAATGTTGAACTTGACACACAGGTCGAGCTTTAGCGCTTTTGAGCACGTTGTAGCGCTATTGCAACTTGACATTCTAGCGCTATTGTACCAAGTTTCGCACTATTGACCTTTATTCAACGCTTTTGTTATTGTTTTGGCACCTTTGTGCTTGTTTTAGCGTTGTTGCATTTGCTGTCAAAATTTTACTTTTAGCGTTGTTGTGTCGGTATTAGCAAGTTTGTGTTAAATAACGCTTCTATTCAAACATAGAGTGGCACTATTGTAACAAAACGTTGTAAAAAAGACCCTGTAACCAAAAAATTGAAACTTGTTAGGCTTGTAGAAGCCCACCATAAATTTGGTTTTTCCTAACTGTTCGTTTCCTGTGCAAGTGTTTAAAACTAACCCTTTTTGTTGCTAAAAAGTGAAAAAAATTTCCATTTTGGTGCTCTAAAAATTGAACAAAACAAGTTTGTTTTCTTGCAAGATTAGGATCATTTACATTTGGTGCTCTATAAAATTGAACACAACAAATTTACTTCCTTGCAAGCTAGGTTCATTTTATTTGGTGCTTAAAACAAGACAAGACAAATTTCTTTCTTGCATCAAACTAAAATTTCACAATCCACAATTCCATTTTGGTGCAAATAAAATTCACAATCAACTTGTTTCAATTTTGCAAGTGGTTTACTTCGTGCATACGTGCTTTGAATTAAGTTGACCAGGATTTTCAAAATTCTAGTTTACTCAAACCTTTGCCTTTGAAGTTAAAAAGAACACCATGATGGTTGGAGTAACATCTCCAAATAGTTAGATCACATTGCGATGAAAATAAGATAAAAAGAACAAGTGCTTTTCGTGTTTGGCACGCTTGTGCAAAGAGTTGGTCGAGTGGTCCTACTTCTAACACACACTATCCTCTCCCTTGGCTTTCGTGGTCCTAGGTGCAAGAGAAAAGTGTTAATAACACTCAAATTTTATCTTTTTAAGAGAGGCCTGCCAAGAGACACATCACTCTTGGGAACGACCTCGCGCGGTAAATCCTTCGAGCTGCTATAGAAATCAGGTGAGAGTGAAAGATGTAGCCTTGGGTATAGTTGTTCCTACAGTGTAACTTGCCGAAAGGACAAATGGGCCCCACCACAAGTTACAAGGCTCTTAAGTGAGTCACTACAGAATGAACTTATGTCCAAAGACATCAAAAATTACTAAACACCTTTAAGTAATAGCCCCCCCGTTCTATTGATTGAGGATATTTGTGATATAATTCAGTGCAAGAGCATAGATGGTTTTGCTCCCAAGATACTCACCATACATATTTCCTCGAGTAGAAACATAGCTGTTTGAAAAGACACTTGTGGCTTGATGAAAGTGGTGACTCCCCCATCATAGGGATCATCTATTTGTTATGCTCGTGCAACACTTATTATATCACATCCTTACCTGCCATGACGGGATTCATAAGGTATGTAGTACCAAAGTCGAAGAAATATCAAGATGTGGGCTGAATTTATCGCAACTGACCATTTGACCTTAGGGATGAAAAGTGTTTGAAGTGTTTTCGTTATAGTCAAAACCAAGTGCAAATTGGGCCAACTTCAGGGTTTGGAAGGAAAAACAACTAAAATACGCTTAAAGGGTCATAAAAAGTCCAAGGATTGGGTTGATCTAGACCCATACCTATTTGTGCCTTTTGAGGCAACATTCTTGTGTTTGTGTGCTTGCTTTGTTTTCTTGTCAAAGAAACATCATAAAATCCAAAATTTAGAACAAGTATTCATCCAACCAAACATTTTTCAAAACAACCAAAAGATCAAAAACAAAGAAAAAAGTATCAAACTTTATGACCATTCTTCACATCTTGAGAAAGAAGAATCTTCATCAAAACATCAACTTGAAAAGAAGACCATTGAGCTCAAAGGCATTGATCAAAAGGAGTAAATTCTTCTATCTAAATAGACAGATCTTTGTCTCTCATAGAGTTTTTCTATGTCACATGCGTCTCTACCTTCAAGGCAAATCAAACGAATTTGAATCCAGAGTCATTGAACCGCAGAGATTTTATGCAATATAGAGCTTTGAGTTATCACAAAAACCAAGGAGGCAAGATCAATCCCAACTTCTTCCTAGACATTTGTATCATATACAACGTAGCTCGAGAAATGCCACCAACGCCCGAAAGGGAAGAGGTAGAATTTGTTCCATTTGTGACACAAAGCTTTTATTGAAGTTAAACATTTCATCCATTTATCACCTTCACATCATCATTTCATTTCAACTCTCAAAACACCAAGAGGTTTTTATCCTAAGTTCTCTTTAGATATTTCTTGAATCAAACACAAAACATCACTATTAGAGTGTCTCGACATCTAGGATAAATTCATCCTAAAGAGGCATTTCTATGCAGGTTAAAACTAGTCTTTGAGTGAATCCTCTCATTACTAGGTAGTTGAATCTATAACACATCTCAGATCCCTCTAAACCTTATCACACCAAACTTTGTCAATCAAACACAACAAGAAATTCAAGAAAGGACTTTGGTCACATCTACCTTTAGTGCTAGAGATTCATATTGAAAAAACTACACCAAACATAAATCTCTCATTTTATCAACAACTCGTCATCATTTTCATCCAACTTCAAATAAAACTTGTGAACAAAATGGCTCGAGATCGAAAACTAGACAACTAGAGATCAAGGGAATCTTAATAGTCAAGGGGATCCTCCTCAATGGTTTATTCATCCATTCCTTATATTTCTATACATTGGGGAAACCAAATACATCTTTCTTCTAATCCAAAAAGCTCCAAAAAATTGAAATATCCGAAAATCAAAATAGAAAGAATCGACAAAATCAAATAAAAATTGAAAATCAAAGCATGAACGCATGGCTCATCCATCAAATCAACAACAGGAAGAATCTCAAAGTCTGTGATCAAACTAATCATATGTCTTGTTAATCAATTCATCACTCAAAATCTATCGACATCAACATGTCTTATACAGGGATGGGTACACTCGAAACCAAACAGATCGATCTTATACGGGGTACTCACTCTTTGAAACCAGACATTTTTATCAATCATCAAACAAAATAAAACAATGACATAGATCAGTATGACTACTGGATTTTGTTCTAGTTAACCTTATCTTTATCAGGATGACATTCTAACATCTCATATCATACATCTCATTTTCAATAAACATCTCATATCATACATCTCATTTTCAAGGTACATCTCATCATCATCATCATCTAGTCACATTCATCTTGCATCCATCACATGCATATCTATCACATCATCATGGAATATTTCTTCACTTTCATATATTCATCATTCTTCCAACTCTCATGTCTTATACAGGATGCATCTTTCTTGAAACCAAACATTTTGATCAAGTCTTATATAGGATGTATCTTTCCTAAAACTAGACGCTTTGATCACTTTTGTCTTATACAAGATGTATCTTTCTTGAAACGAGACATTATGATCAAGTCTTATACAGGATGTATCTTTCCTGAAACCAGACACTTTGATCACTTTTGTCTTATACAGGATATATCTTTCCTGAAAGCAGACGCTTTGCTCATCTTTGTCTTATATAGGATTTATCTTTCCTGAAACCAGACGCTTTGATCAATTTTGTCTTATACAGGATATATCTTTCCTGAAACAAGACGCTTTGATCATCTTTGTCTTATACACGCGGTGTCATTCCTGAAACTAGACTTAATATCAATCTAATCAATCTTGTCAAACCCATGCATGTCATCAACTATTCACTCTTCTATCTTTCAAATAGATTTCTTCTTCTTTCAAGAGATCATTCATGCCTTTAGTGCACAAATGATCTCCTGAGGCATTATCATATCGCATCTTTGTATCAATCTCATATCAGTCTTATATCAACATTAGTCTCATATAAAATTGTTCATATCAAATCAATTCTTTATATTTACAGTACCCACAATCCCATCAGTAGTATCAGTAGTACCAAGCACGCCAATCCAAATACCAACAACACCAATAATCCTACCTGCAAAACCCATAATCCCACTAGCAGTACCCACTATACCCATAGCACCAATAAAAATACTCACAACACCAATCATTCCACCAATCAAACCAGCAACCCCATCAACAGCAACAATAAAAGCACCATTAGCAGCAGCCACTATATCAGAATTCCCAACAGTATCAACAACACTGGCAATTCCAGCAGAAGCAGCTGAGTCACCAACACTGATGCACCCTATATCGGATTCATTGATTCCCATAATTCTTCCTACAACATGGATCATTTCATCTACAATGGTACATCAGTCGATCACACCTGCAGTGTTTAACTCAAATGATATTCCAGTGTGGTAAAGCAATCAGATCCTGGAAAGCGACTCAGAGACTGATTCACATGAGTGGGAATTTGATTCAGTATAACTTAACACTTCAAATGAGGAAGATGCATCACTACCTCCACCCCGCAAAGACATCCCTATTTACGAAGAAGCACAGATAAATACCTCTTAGGTTCCTGAACGGGAAACATCTTCCACAGACCCTACGTCACATCCTATGCCCGATTTTGACAGGGAGAGTACCATCAATGACCTTTCTCATAATGTCTTAACCCTCACTGAAACATCTCACGAACTTATCCTAATCGATGAGGTAATGCCCATTATCCATCCTGAACTCATCGAATGGAACCAACCTAATCCCCCATGTCTTGACCACTTCCAAAATGATGAGGCGATCATTGACTTTTTGGAACTACAGGATAACATACCAAGTAGGGATCACAAAGCTGGATTCGCCATATAACTTAATAGCGCAGCATACTTCGGGGCGGATGCCAAACCTTTTAGCTGCAAAAATATAACAATAAAACATGGATCTTCCAGTGAAAACCACACCATGGCACTGTTTGATCCAACAAAAGTCAAAAGAAAGAGCATATCCAATGGTGAAAACCTCTCTGAGGCGTCGGCGGATGAAAGGTTTGACATTCTCCCTGCTAGTACACAATAGGAATGATGAACGATTCTCATCGAGGAAACAAAAGAATAGAATGTGGGTAATCCTAAAATTCCTCACCACATACATCTGGCATCCCTTCTAACTCCAGAGGAACAACCTAAATTTGTAGAGTTCTTTCAAAAGTGTCAGATCAACTTTGCATGGTCATATGTAGACATGCATGGGCTTGATCCCAATTTAGTCATGCATCACCTCACCATAGCGGAAGGAGCCAAACCTGTCAAGCAGAAGCTTCGTAAGATGCATCCTCAGATTGCAGTACTAGTCAAAGCAAAACTCAAGAAACTCCTGGATGTTGGTTTCATTAGACCAATTGATTATGTAGATTGGATATCCAATATTGTGCCTGTCGGAAAACCAAATGGGGGCATCCGTATTTGTACTGACTTCAGAGATCTGAATAAGGCATGTCCTAAGGATGACTTCCCCCTACCAAACATCGACATCATAGTGGACCTAACAAAAGGACATGCCATGCTTTCACTCATGGATGGCTTTTCAGGGTACAATCAGATAAAGATCGCACTAGAGGATCACCATAAGACAGCCTTCACATGTCCATGGGGCATATACTGCTGGAATGTAATGCCTTTCGGCCTCAGGAATGTAGGAGCAACCTATCAACGAGCAATGACCACCATCTTCCATGACATGATGCATACCATAATGGAAGATTATGTTGATGACTTACTAGCAAAATCACTCACCAGAGAAGGTCATCTAGACATATTAGATAAAATCTTTGATAGACTGGAACAATATCATGTTTGACTCAACCCAAAGAAATGTGTCTTTGGAGTAACCTTAGGGAAACTTCTTGGATACATTGTCTCGAGCAAAGGTATTGAGGTCGATCCAGCAAAGGTCAAAGCAATCATGGACATACCACCACCAAAGAACATTAGTCAGCTAAGGACATTACAAGGGCGACTTCAATCCATCCGAAGATTCATTGCACAACTGGTAGATAATTGTCACCCCTTTACACATCTGCTACACAAAAACATCCGCTTTCAATGGGATGCCAGATGCCAGCAAGCATTCCAGATGCTTAAAGACTATCTCATGAATACACCATTGCTGATCCCACCAGATCCAAGCAGACCTTTGTTACTCTATATATCAACAACAAATACGGCATTGGGTGTACTATTAGCACAACACAATGCAGAAGGGAAAGAGTGCGCTATTTACTATATCTCTCACACACTTGATGGCTATGAACTTAGCTACATACCTATTGAGTGAGCTTGCCTAGCAGTAATCTTGGCAGCCACTAAACTGAGGCACTATATATTAACATGCAAAGTACAGCTAATTGCAAAGATTGATTCACTCAAATACTTACTCAGTAAAGCAGCATTGACAGGCCGCTTGGCCAAATGGGTGATGATTCTAAGCAAATTTTACATCGAGTATGTGGACCGTAAAGTTATCAAAGGACAAGTTATTGCAGATCAGTTGGCCAATGCACCACTCATAGGCGATCATCCTCTCATTTCCAATTTTCCAGATGAAGAGATATTCATGATCATAGAAGCACAATCATGGAAGCTATACTTTGATGATTCGTACACTAGGCATGGCTCGGGGGTAGGCATTCTATTTATCACACCTCAAGGTGACAACATCCCAAAATCTTATAGACTCACATTTCCATGCACCAACAACATAGTAGAGTATGAGGCCTTGATCACAGGACTCAGGCTAGCCATACAATGGAAGTTACAAGAACTACAAGTCTATGGCGACTCCCAACTGGTCATTCGATAAGCAACAAATGAATATCAGACCAAAGATGACAAACTCATGCCGGACAAACAAATGGTGGACAAATTAAAGGCATCATTTACTACTATCACCTTTGAGTAGATACCAAGAGATCAGAATCGAGCTGCTGACGCTATGGCTACCATTGCATCTCTCCTAGATCTTCCACAGAATTCAACACGCTACGAGTTCTTGGTAGAATAGATTTGGATCCCCGCGTATGATATCCCCAAATTCGAGATGATATGTCCCCTTATCGATTCTGAATCCCCATGGTATGGTGAGTTCTACACTTATCTCCGCGATCACACCCTTCCTCCTAACCAATCGAATAACCAACGTAAAACCTTCATTCGCCAAACCGCTTGATATACCATTATTGTTGAAACCCTATACCAACGCAGTCTTGATGGTACTCTCCTTCGATGTCTGGAACAGGATGAGATAACAAAGGCCTTGGAAGAGGTACATGAAGGAAGTTGTGGAACTCATGCAAGCAGTCCGTCACTAGCCAAGAAACTCCTATGCACTGGATACTATTGGCCATCCATGGAAAAAGACTCCTACTACTTTGTCAGGAAGTGCAAGAAATGCCAAGTTCATGGAGACCTAATACATGCACCAGCACAGTTATTGCAACCAATCACAACACCATGGCCCTTTTGTCAATGGGGCCTTGACCTTGTGGGTAAAATCCATCCATCTTCATCCAATGGTCACAAATTCATTATTACCACCACCTAATACTTCACAAAGTGGATCGAAGTTGTTCCACTTACCCAAGTTACCGGCAAGCAGATCGCCTCATTCATCCTCAATTACATCATTAGTCGGTATGGTGTACCCGTGTCCATCATCACAGATAATGGTCTTCCTTTCAAAAATCAGGATGTTCGTGAACTATGTGAGAAATTTCACATCCAACACTGTTTTTCCACTCCCTATTACCCACAAGGCAATGGTCAGGCCGAAGCATCCAACAAGAACATATTAAGGATCCTAAAGAAGACAGCCAATAATGCCGGTCATGATTGCCATGTTCAATTGAATCCAACACTATGGGCATATTGAACTAGCATTCGAACCCCTACAGGCGCAACTCCCTACTCATTGGTCTATGGTGCAGAAGCTATTTTACCTATTGAGGTCAAGATACCATCACTATGGGTTTCCTTACACAATCTCATAAATGATGAAGCATACCGAGTATCCCATCTTCAAGACTTCGAGCTACTCGATGAGAAGCGACAAGCTGCATACAATCACCTTAAGCCCTATCAGCAGCGCATGAGCAGAAGCTATAATCATCAAGTTAGACCTCGTACATTCGAGGTAGGTGATCTTGCTCTTTGAGAAAATCCTCGTAACCAACCCAACCGAGAACATCAAGGAAAGTTTGAATCAAATTGGTTGGGTCCATATGTTGTCACTGCTGTATTTGGGTCTGGAGCATATCAATTGGCTACTTCAGAAGGAGAACCGCTAGTAGATCCGATCAACAACATGCACCTCAAACGGTTTTATACATAAGCTGCACAGAGCATCAAGCTCCCATATATACTGGCAAAAATACCAAAAACATTCAAATAAATGTCCTGAAGAAAATACAAAAACATCAAAATAGCAAAGAAAAATGATGCATCCAAATGGTGAACAACCACTCTGGTGGTACCTTGGGTAAGTACAATGGTTAAAACCTAGCAAACAGGTGCCACTTGTAAAAGCTATGGCTCCATTATCTTTTAGACTTGTTGCGATCATATTCATTACATACACACATCCATCCACCCAAACCATGGCTTATTATTGATCTGCAATCACGTGATAGTGCTCCATGTGTCTTGCATCCCACTTTTTCATAGTCATGTCCAAACTAGGGCAATGCCCTTAACCTATTGATGGAAGTGGATTCTACATTGTTTCGTGATTCATTAAAGTTCTTCATTCAAAACTATCTCACAAAATCCAAAAACATTCAAAAATATATCATAAAATCCAAAAACATCAGAAAACATCCAAAATCAAACAAAAACATGGCAACACATTGTATATACTCATCCAAGCAGATACCAAACAAGCATTGAAAAATACTCGCACGATGACCACTTCTCCAGATTGACCAAACAATCAACATCAACACTCAAACTGTCTTCAACAAGGATGCATCCTTCCTTACCACACCAAAGACAAAATGACATTTTCTTTGACAAGAAAATTATGTTTCAAGCTATCAAGTACTTGGTTGATTTGTGAGTTATTCATTCGTTTATTCATATCAGGATCCTACAACATTGTTTGTGTATCTTTGGTGCATTATTCCGATGAAGTTCTGGGGTATGTACTAATGGTGTCTAAGTGGGAAGTTCACTAAGCTACATGATCATAGGCAAAATATAGTCATAGATCACTACGACTTGCTGACTACAGCATATACCTCAACCATATGAGCATGAACCATTACCAAGAATCCATATTCTTTATTCTTTATGTACATACTATTTGTTTGGAGGTACAATGCTCTTTCCTTGGTTCCTCCTACCTCATCCAAATTAGATAAAGGTGTTTGTCTCTTATTACGGTATGAACTTGTCTCAGGATATGATCAACCCAAGATAAGGGAGGACGATCCAAGTCATGCATGAAAGGAGATAATCCTTGTCTGTTCCGCAAGCAGTACTTAGGTCAACTTGATCCATTATATTATGCTGCTTGTATTAACTTGCTATATCAAAATCCATGTAAGGAATACTCAGGTCATCTTGAATCATTATGTCAAGTTGCTTGTATTTTCTTACAACATTTTAAAGCTCAATGATGAAAATAAAGCACCATGGATCGTCATTTCATCTCATATGTATATATTGCATTCCATCCATCCATACATTCATAAATAGCTGCATATCATTCATACATAGTAATGACAATGGGTGCATACTCTATTTTCCTCTTCTTTCATAGGAATGAGTCATAGGTCCTCCATTTCTTCTATCTAACATCAAACCCCCCCCACCCTCCCTATCTCTATAATCAACATCACATACCCTACATCGTGGCCCATCACAATCAATCAAGCCAAGTTCATCACCATCCATCTCTAAATAGGAGGGGTTGCATTTCCTTTCCTAAGTCATCATATAAGCCAAGCAAGTTACTCTATCTGCACAGGTACATCAACTCACACACACCTAGACTATCAACAGATACTTTGATCAAGTATCTTCGGGTCTCAACAGGTACTCGATCATGGTAATCCTAAACTACATCAGGCATTTATCACAATGACCTAGTCTCAACGGGGCTGCTATGATTCACCACAACCATCCATCCCACACACACACTATCAATTGATCAACCAATCCAAACACAATCCAACGGACAATTACCTCAATTGTCTAAGTCTCAACGAGTATTTTGCTTCATATACCTTGACTTCATCGGACAATTACATCAATTGTCTAAGTCACCATCAGGTCACTTTGATTCACTTACTCAGACTTTATCCTATCCAAGCGACCAACTGACATCACTTGTCATGCTTTGACTCGACCGGGACAATTAAACCAATTGTACCAGATTGTCCAACCAATTTTGATCAATTGTATAGCATCACTCGAAAGCACAACACCACATTTGCATAGTATCTCCTGCATAACCTAAGGGTACTCACTCAATCTGTCCATTTTAATTAAATGAATATTTCTTATTTATTTGATTGAAAATCCACTAGCCATCAGTTAATTAAATTAAACATTTAATTAATTCATCTTCAAACATTTTCCTATTAATTAAATAAATTATTCAATTTATTTTAATTCATTCATTATACCAAATTCACAATCAATTAAATGAATAAATCATATTTATTTCATTTAATCCCCTTTTCCTCTTTTAAATAAATTAAATCAAACATTTATTTAAATCATTTATCCCCCCCACTTGCATTTTCCTACAAATCCAACTTGCACACATTTATTGAAATAAATTAATTTATTTTAAGTAAAAATCCTATTTTCCCTCACCCACCAAATCCACTTGCAAACCTAACCCCCTTCTAGATTCTTCTAACCCCTTCCTAATTAGCCTAATCAATCCCCTAATTATTGTCACATTCCTAAGCAACTTGGAGTCACTTCTCAAAGACTTCAAAGTCATTGAAAAGCATTTAATGCTTTGTGTGTTCAACAATTTAACCTCCAAAGTCTTCCAAAACCACTAATGGCTCTTACATGACCATTAATAGCTCTTACATAACCATTTATGGTTATTTCAACTTGCACTCATGTGTCTCCTCAAGCATTTATTGCTTTGACCATGGTTATCCCGTTTGCCTTTGCACAAGAATTTATCCATTGGATAAAAGCTTTTATTCTTTGAATAAAGAATTTATTCACTCAACCCAACCATTGACCTTAACTCCCAAGTTAACCCTCAGGTCATGTCAAGCATTTAATTCTTCTTCCCTCTCCTCTCAACCCCTCTCATGTTGACACTTGTCATCCTGGGATTAGGTTGAAAGCCCTCACATGGATAGAATATCATTCAATCCTGACCCTTGTTGAGATTACTCAATCTCAACCATCCATTGCTCCATTTTTCCTATAAATAGAGCTCACATTCCTCATTTTCAAAGCCTCAAGCATTCTCAAGCATTTAGCATAATCAACTCATATAATTGTTATTTTGGCCTAAAATAAATCATTTTAGCATTATAGCATCTAATATTAGCTTTTATTCATACTTGCATAGCATAGTTTGTAATCATCTACAATCTTGAACCTCCATAAGCATCCATAGTGTAAAAAGCTCCTGAGAGCTACACTAATTTGGAACTTGGAGAGGAGAGGAACAAAGGAGAAGGAACTAAGAGCATGCTAGAAGGCATTTGGAGATGCCTCATTATACTTGTTTCCCTAATTAATTATTTTAGCATGTTTCTAATATCTCTTGTGATATGCCTGCTTAGACTAGTTCTTGGTTGAATAACACTAACGATTTCTTGTGTGTTTTTGTGTGTTATATGACTACAGGTTCTTGTCTAACCTTTGGGTATTTTGCAATGCATCAGCTGCCATCCAATGTCAACACATACAACAATGAATAAAACTGTGTTTCCTGGTCAACAGGTGACTAAAGTCATCACATGAGAAAAGGCAAGTATACCCACTCAGAACTAACATCATGTCAAATAGAACAAGGCAACAATGTATAAGGATAGTCCTACTCAAGTGACATAAAACATAAGAGATGAGAATGATTTATAAACAATGAATAGAGCATTCAAAGCAAAATCAACATATAACTATCAGAAAAGTGATTGTAGCAATATTGTAGTCTCAAAATTTGTTGTTCAGATAAATACACAGTGCGTCATAAGGATAAGCTTGTGTTTCAAATTCCCTATACATTGGAATAATTAAAACAACCATCCCTGTAACATCATTCATAAAGTACTTCTAGAAATACAACTATAATAGGGATACATTTCCAAAGTCTTTATGGTGAGAATTCATGATCAATCCCAGATACAAGGAATGCTAGTAGTTACAACCAATAGATACATGAGCATCATGAGAATTGGGGATTACAGTGATAAGGAAAATGAAAAAATAAATGCCATTCATATCACAGTCATAATACCCTAGGTTAGAACCACATAAAGAGAATATTGAGCAAGCACAAAGGAATCAAGTGTAGACCAATGAGGATATTGACAGTGATATCATTTGCAACTAATGAACAATATACACATTCATAAGATAGGATGTTGTAATCCAGAAATGTGGTTTGACAGTGACAAAAATGAAGATGGCATTAGAACAGAATAAGATATATCATTAATCAATAACATAGATTCATGTTGATCAATCATGTGACAATGCCAAGGATGTCATAGTGATACAACTAAAACTTAGCATGAGGGCACATGAGTGGATTGATTATTATATAAAAACACTTCTCCCAATGATGCATTGAAGACCTAAGGATAGTAAAAGAAAAATGATAAGACTATATCAGAGTAATGGAGGCAAGTACTTGAAAAGATAAAATGTCTTCTTGATAAATTCTTACATCAATATCACTGTCGATATAAGTTTCAAAGACAACAGGTAGATCATTTGAAAGAATAATGATAGTCAAATAAAGAGCATATTATTGTCACTGTTTTTGTGTCACTAGTAATAGAACATCATAAAGCCCAGCAGTGTGCATAAAATGGTATGGTGCAGGGAGATTGAAGAGATAAAGACACGGTGTACCAGAATAAACCTGCTAATAAACAACCTTTAAGACTCATAAGCAACAACATGATACAACCCACAGTTATGAATAAGAAATGGTGTCTCTAAAAGCTATAAAACAAGATGATGCCAGCTCATTAGGGTTTTGAAAGATGGAGCTCTTCATGCAATTAAAAACATCAATACGATAAAACCCTAAAATGCATGCCATGTAGAAAAGCGACAGAGACATAAGGAGGAGAAGCTTCATACCATGATTGAAGATCATTCATCACAACCCTTGACATTCATAGAAGATCTTGTAACAATTTGAGAAATCAAAGCTTCAAATCCTCATGCATGCGGTTTCAAACCCTAGTCGCATGTTGACAAAGAGTTTTCTTTGAGAATACTAAAAGATGCAAAGTGAAAATAAGATGTTTCTAGGGCTTTTCACCCTTTTTACTCTGCATGCCCTAAATACTCCAGATATTTATGGGCTTGTTTTATTTCATAGCTTCTTTTAATTGTATAGTGGTCGAGTTTTAAACTCCCACTAGGACTTCATGTCCTAAGTCTTGATGACTGTAGGGGGCTTAAAACCCTTTCTTTTTACTAAGTACATGATTTTATTGTATTATTATTATATATTTATTAATAATGGAAAATAATAAAAAGAAATATCTGCACATGCCATTATTAATATAATAATAATTAATTATTTTATTCATATAAATAGAAGTGAAACAAAAGGTAATATAAAGATTATTATAATCTTTATTTAGAAACTTTTATTTACTTAAATAAAATAATTAATTTAAGAGTGGTACTTAAGTTTTTTTGATACATCCATGCATAACTGAAAAATCAAATAAATATTAAAGTGATAGTACAATGAAATCACTTATAATATTTATCATATAAAAATAAGGGGTGAGTTACATATATGTAATAAATATTAAAAGTCCAGTCATTATTGAGTAACTTTAATATTTAGTCTATTTTCCCCTTATACACACATGCATCATACAGTGGGTCAGTTCAACAACACTTCAGAGGTAGTTTCAGATAGTTATCAGCAGATTGAGGCTATTTTGAGAGCCTTTTGGGGTTGCATATTGACTTGAGGGATTTTTGGCAGTATTTTTGCATCTTTTCATACAGATTTGGCACCTACTTTTCAGGCTTTTTCCTTGTGCTCGGATTTTAGACTAGAGTTAACCTTTTAGGAGTATAGTTCATTCTTTTAGGGTTGCATGCCTTATTATTGTATATAGAGGAAAGCTTGTTAGCAGTTTTCCTCAGTTCTTGCCTTTACTTTTCTCTTGCCTGAAGAGAATTTCAGAGATTTGTAGCTCAGACATTGATATATAGAGATTTACAGCAGTTTGTTTTTTCAGAGAGATGGTTTTAGTAAGATTTATTTTATTTGCATAACTTCATAAGTTTTCCTTGATAATTGTGTTTGTTCATGACAGATTTGATAGGAGTAATTTTGTGTTTCATCTGAAACCTTGAATATTTTGTTTCCTTAGTGTGCATGCATCATTACTTCTTTCAGAATCACAAATTAACTTTCCTTACAAATTTATTAATTACTTAACCTTTCTAAGAAATTCTCATGTGAGAAGGAAGTTAATTATTTTGTGTAAGAAAAATTTCTGATAGATTTTTGTGAATCATGATAGTTTTATCATCACAATTTTGGTGCATCACCTCCTAGAATAGTTTCAGTTTTAAGCCAATCCAATCGCTCTTTACTCTTTTCCATATCCATCATTAGTTTTAGGAGGTATTTCAAAGGGAGCCATCCCATAACCTAGAGATTCATTACTCTTTCTGAGTTTACCAACAACTCGAGTTGTGTTTCCATGTTGCACGGGATGTCATAAGCATTGGTACTAATTTACTTTGCAGAAGTAGGTGCATCCTCCGTGACAACAATTTTTGGCACACCCGGTGGGAATCGTTGAGATGTTTCAACTCATATGAATATCATTGTTTTTTTGGTTCTGGTACTTAAAAAACAATTTTTACATCCTTTTGAGGTGAATTTTCAAGTACTCAACAACTTTGAAAATCTAGGAAATCTGATCGGTGCTATTTTTTCATATCCTATGAAACAGACAAGATCAAAACCTGATTCTGTAAAACATGTACAATTTCTAACTATCAATAAGAGGGTTAAAGCACTGCAAATCACTGATAGTTCTACCAGCCAGGTGAATTCTAAAAATTCCATAAATACAGAAGAAGTTGCAGCCTTTTCAAACCCCTTTTTTGAAGATCAATATGAAGGATCGGATTCTTCAAGTGATCAATCATCAGTTTTGGTAGTGCAACCAATACCACCAGTTCAGTCAGTTCAATCGACTCAAATGGCCCTCAATCCATCAAGAAACCAACCATTTATGGCATTTAACCAAGGTAATCCTCTAGTTTTGGCTAATTATCGTGATATTCCAATTGCTGCTATGAACAATTTGCCAAATTTTATTGCAAAAAATCAGGTAACAATCGTTGAAGACATATGGCATATATCTACTTTGTGCGGAATTCATCAAATCACACATGAAGATGTAGCAATTGGGCTATTAGCAGCAAGTTTCAGAGGGAAAGCCTTGGAATGGTTTAGATTATTGCCAGTGGCATCAATTAATTTACTGGATCAGTTGGGAGTTGCCCTTAATCAACACTTTAAAGAAAAATCATATATTTTTTCTTTGATTGAGAAGCTTACTACTATCAAGAGAACACCTTATGAGCACATGACTGACTTCAATGACCACTTCTAGAATAGTTTGATTCAAGCGAGGAAAATAGCCCCAAAGCCCTTGATGCCCTTTTTTCCAGAAATACAACCTTATATTCTGGTTGTACCCTTTACAATAGCTGTTGTTTTGTCTTTCATAAATCAGCAAAATCAACAAAACCAACAAATTCCACCTTTTATGCCCACCCAAGTCCTAAATAATGATCTTTGGGAATTAAAGGGGATGTTGAGTAATTTTATTGAGAATGCTCAGCAGATGCAAAAAACTTTGCATTGTTTTGGTAATAAATTGATCAATATTGAAAATAATGTATGACAAAATTCTAAACCCTATTAGCCTCCTTACCAGTAAAATTAGCAGAATAGGTAGCCTTATCAGAACATAAATTATAACAATAAGACTAATCAGCCCTATAATCCAAATACTACCTCAAATTCTAGGGAGATTGTTCTATTTTAAAATAATATGGTTCAGTATGTTGATTGGTGTTTTCCATGTCATCAACCGCATAATCAATTAGCATGCCCTGAGGAAGCTCAGTGTAAGGCTTTAATGCTACAAAATGCCTATGGGAATTGGCCTCAGCCTCAAGATGAAATTAGTCAAGAAAATCAACAAGGTGAACCTAATATTGCATTAGTTAATTGGGAAACTAATGAATTTTATGGCATGAATGGTACTCAAGGACAAAATCAATCTTCTACAACAATAGCAGTGAATACTAGATCAAAAGAGAGAGCACTAGATGTCGGACAACAAGTTGTTTTTGTAGGACAGCAAGCTGGTCCTTCCAAACAACTTGCTACTACAGGACAACAAGTTGATACAACATCTCCCGTGACCCCAAATGTTCAAATTTTGTCTAGAGGACTAACCCAACCACTTTAGGCACAAATTCATAAGGTTCACAATATTCCAAGAGTGCAACAAAAGGCTAGTACAACTGTATTTAATAATATGATCAGATGAAGAAAGCACCTGTCAATATTATTATGTTTCATGCATTGAAAATTCCTAGGCAAACAAATTTATTACAAGAGGTTATAGCCAAGATTACAATATCTGATGTTGATTTAGATCAGCCTAGTATAGCCCTTGTTGCTGATGATAAAAAAGTTTAAGTAGCCAAATAAATAAAGACACCACCTTTCTATGTTACCATAGTGATTCAATAACATCTATTGCATAACTACATGATAGATTCAGGAGCTAGTAGTTCAATTATGCGCAAGTAGTTAGCTGATCAACTAGGGTTAACAATTGAACCTTTGACAAAAGGTTTTGTTTAGTTAGATGGGTTATCAATTAAGTCAAGCAGTGTGATTAAGGATCTGCCACTCACATTGCATGCTTGTCCCAATTTTTCAGTTCCTCAAGATATTTATGTGATAGACTTACCAGCTTATTTTGGAATATGCTTATCTAGAGACTTAATGGCCAAATTAGGTGGCTATCTATCATCAGACTGGTCTCATATGTTTTTCAGAACCAGATATGGTACCAAGGTAACCATTAAATCTGAACCATTAGCTAAATATCATTTAGAACCATATGTACCAAGTCCCATAAATGCAAATCTAGTTATCCAAGAGGAAGAAGAGCCAATCCTGATTAAAGATCCTAGTACACCCATTGATGATATATCAGATATCATTCTAGACAATCGGGTAATTGAAAATCATGAAATTTATCCTCTCATTCACATAGAACAAGCTGAGCTAGGAGTCTATTTCATTCATGAGCATGATGCAATTATACCAAATCCGACTTAGAAGGAAAAATTACTAGAACAACAAGGTAATCAACTTTGGAAATTATATTTTGATGGCTCAAGGAGTAAAATCAGTGTAGGAGGAGGGGCTATGTTGATATCACCAGAGGGAAAAAGATACTATTCATCTTTTAGATTCACTTTGAGTCTAATAAATAATGTTGCGGAATATGAAACTCTAATCCATGGCCTAGAATGGGCCAAATAGAAAGGTATTAAATGCTTGCAAGTATATGGTGATTCTGAATTAGTAACAAATAAGATTAGAAATTTGCATGTAACAAAAAATCATTTGTTAAAGATGTACAAGCATAGAGCATGGGATTTAATGGAGGATTTTGACATTGTTAATTTGCTGTCAATTCCAAGGAACCAAAATAAACATGCTGATATATTAACCTATTTAGGCGCTCAACATGATGTTCCTGCTGATTTAGAAAATGTACATGTACAACAATATGTCAAAGTACTAGTCAGACCATCTGTACCAGACAATATAACAAATTGGCAAGTGTTTGACAACGATGAACATATCATCAACTTCTTAATGTCGGAAGCAGAATTTGTTGTAGGTAATCAAAAAAAATGGTAGCAACATTATGATGATTAGATAGTGCAGCTGAAAAAAATAAAGTACCGAAGGCTCTCGTCACCCTAGAATATTTTTTTCAATTCGGATGATCATGCTAGAAGTGATAAAAACAACATGATAATCAATCAAGATCATTTTAAGCAAATTCAGATCTATGATGACAAGCTACTTAAGCTTGGAAAGGTATGTAATAGTTCAGAACAACAAGATTTTATTTCACTTTGCCAAGAATTCAATGATGTTTTTGCTTGGGAGTATGGAGACTTGAAGGGTTTTAACCCTTCACCTGCTCAACATACTATTGAGTTACAACCATATGCAAAACCAGTCACGCAGAAGCAAAGACCCCTGAACCTCAAACTAGAACACTTGATGAAAGCTTAATTGAACAAATTTATTGAAGGTAATATGATTTATCCTATTAAGCATACTTCATGGGTTTCCAATTTAGTACCAGTTGGAAAGAAAAATGGTGAAATAAGGTTATGTGTTGATTTTCATGATCTGAATATTGCTTCACTCAAGGACCATTATCCACTACCCTCCATGGAGCAGATTTTGCAAGTGGTTTTTGGTTCTGAGAGATTTTCTTTACTAGATGGATATTCAGGTTATAATCAAATTCTAGTAAAGGAATATGATCAACATAAAACTACATTTACAACTAAGTAGGGTACAATGGTGTATATGGCTCTCAAAGGGGCTAATTAACAAATTTGTGCTTGTATATCTAGATGACATTACCGCCTTTTCAAGGAGTGTTGATCAACATTTTGATCATTTAAGACAAATTTTTGAAAGATGCAAGGAATTTGGAGTCTCTTTAAATTTAAAAAAATCATTTTTTTTGTTCATGAAGGTAAGCTTCTGGGGTACATTGTGTCAAAGGAAGGTATTTCAATAGACCCAAAAAGAATTACAACTATTCTAGCATTGCCACTTCCAGCACATAAAAAGGGCTTGCAAAGTTTTATAGGGAGAATTAACTTTGTTAGGATATTTATAGCTAACATTGCAACATTAATATTGCACCCACCAACAACAATGCTTAGAAAGAATACAATTTTCAAATGGACCAAGGAAGTTACCAAAATTTTTGCAGATATCAAAGAGGCACTTGCATCGGCCCCAACACTGATTAATCCAAATAATGAGAAGGATTTCATACTATATGCATTTGGAGGTGTTGATACCATTTCAACCATGCTTTGTCAGCAAAATGAAGAGGGACAAGACCAACCAATTACATTTTTCAACCATATATTGAAGGACTATGAAGTAAGATATTCATTAGTAGAAAAGTAGTAACTTGCAGTTTTTAGGAGTCTCAAAAAATTTAGACACATGTTGTCCAATAATAAAATTCATCTACAAGTAGCTCATCCTACAATTAAGGAATTTTTGCTTAATAAAGACATAAATGATAAGAGGGTGGGATGGATAACCAGAGTTATAGAGTATGATGTTGACATTAAAGTTACAAAACTGGTTAGAGGCAAAGGTCTATGTGAATAGATGATAAGATGCATAAAACAACCATCAATTAGAAGAACAAGCTTCCCTTATACTCACAAATGAAGAAGAGGATGCTACCTTACATGAAGAAATAGATGCAACAACTGATAACACAGTTTCTGAACGTGATTGGATCCAAAAAATGATCCATTATTTACTTACTGGAGATTGTCATGAAGGATTGGACAAGTACAAAAGGAGGTATTATAGATTACAAGCAGTTTCTTATGTTGTTGTAGATAATGTGCTTTATAAAAGAGATTTTCATGGAGTTTTGCTCATATGCAAATAGCCAAATCAGATTGATAGAATTTTAAAAGAATTCCATAATAGACCTGCAGCAGGTCATTTAGTAGCAAGAGCAACAACCATAAAAATCATGAGAGTCGGTTACTACTGGCTATATTTATTTGAAGATACACAAAGTTGGGTAAGAAAATGTGAAAAATGATCACTTTTTGTAGGAAAACAAAGCCTTGGAGCTTTGCCACTTCAACCAATACAAATAGAACAACCATTTTCTAAATGGGGATTAGATTTTATCGGGCCTATTAATCCATTTTCAAGTGCAGGACATAAATGGATCTTAACAGCAACAAATTATTTTACCAAATGGACTGAAGCATTTACACTTAAGGAGGAAAATGATTTTTTTTTTTTTGAATTTTTATCAAGATCTAGTATCCAGGTTTGGTACCACCGATGCAATTATATCGGATAATACCTTAGTTTTTATTAGTTTAAAATTTTTTCGAAGTACTTCATTAAATTATTACCCCTATGGTAATGGACAGGCTAAATCAACCAATAAAAATCTGATTAAGATCATTAAAAAATCCATTCGACATAATCAGACAACATGGCATGAAGAGCTTAAGTTAGCCCTATGGGCTGATAGGATGACACCAAAGAGAGCTACATGTTTTTCACCTTATGTACTAGTTTATGGTAAAGAAGCCAAATTGCCAATATTAATCGAGTTTTTGACTCTCAGTTATATAAAATAACTTAAAATGCTAGAGGAGCAGCTAATGGAAACCAGGCTTGCTCAATTGATGGAGTTGGAAAAAACCAGAAAGGAAGCTTTCAGAAAGCTTGAAATTCATCATTCTCAGATGAAGAATACATTTGATAAAAAGGAAGTAGCACAAACCTTCAATGAAGGTGATTTAGTTTTCAAATGGAATAAACTTAAAACAAAACCTGGTAGGCATACTGATTTTGATGCCATGTGGGATGGACCATATATAATCACTGAGAAGAAAAAACATAATACATTTCAGCTTTCAAAGCTAGATGGATAAGTTCTACCAATCCCAGTTAACGAGATCCACCTTAAACCTTGCTTTTGAGGACTGTTTTTAGCTAATAAGTTCTTTTGCATATTTCTCATTTTCAATAAGTGCATTTACTGCACATCTTTCATTTATGTTTTAGCTAGTTTATTTCAATAAGCAGTTGTTTGTACAACTTGCAGTCTCTTTTATAGGGCTTTGTTTTATTGCAGTTTTGTTTCTGCTGATGTCTTCTATTTTTAGTTTGTTTTTCAAAGAGCTAAATTTCAAAAAGAGGTCAAGACTACGCCCAATGGATACAACTAAAGACAACTAGTTTGAGTTAATATGTTTAGCAGGCAAACACCCCCGAGAGGTCACCAAAATGTTATCTAAATTTTGAATCATCAAAATTTGATAAGCCTATGATCGGCCTTACACTTCAAATGAAAGAAAGGTACACACAAAAAAAAAATCTTTATACTTCATCAATTATCAAATTTGAATAACAAATGAGGAATTCTTTTCAGAATGCAATGTATTTCAATAATGTATAGTTAAAACTGCATATGAAAGAAAATTTTCATTTACATAAATGTGTAAGGACCCATACAAGCCGTGGGTATGACTAAGAATTTTTAATGACTAGAATGATATAAAAATGGATAAATAGAAAAGAGAGAAAAGACGATCCATCATTGCCTTTCAATGACGAACCATTGATGTGATCAAGTTGCATCTTGTATCTTCATGCTCCTAGCACTCCTAGAATACCTGCAAGAGGTGAAGGAAAAAGGTGTTAGAGCTTGGTATCTCAGGCTCTCTAACTAATCTACTAATACACATGTACATCAGACTACAAATGGAAAGAATTAGAATAGAGAAACAAGTGAATCAAAGACTAGAAGTGTCCAATCATCAGAAGCTACATGAGCTTCTTGTTTCTCTACCTTATTTGTTCACTGTGTAGGTATAAGATAGGTTTCCATCTCATAAGTATCAAGTATGTGGGTTAAAATAGGCTCCCACAAGGGTTGAGCTCAATATACTAGTCGTCACTCATAGGGTGTCATTAATCATCTACCAAACATGAAACATAGCTGCATCCATGGTTCCATATATTGGCATTCAATGACATTTTAAAGCTGCCATCCAATGTCAACACATACAACAATGAATAAAAATGTGTTTCTTGATCAGTAGGTGGATAAAGTCATCACATGAGAAAAAGAAAGTATACTCACTTAGAACTAACATCATGTCAAATAGAACAAGGCATCAATCTATAAGGATAGTCCTACTCAAGTGACAAAAAACATAAGAGGCAAGAATGATTGATAAATAATGAACAGGGCATTCAAAGAAAAATAAACAGATGACTGTCATAAAGGTGACTGTAGAAATATTGGAGTCTCAGAATTTCTTGTTCAGATAAATACAAAGTGCATCATAAGGATAAGCTTACGTTTCAAAGGCCCTGTGCATTGGAAATTATAATAGTCACACCTGTAACATCATTCATAGAGTACTTCTAGAAATAAAACTATAATAGGGAATACATTTCCAAAGTCTTTATGGTGATAATTCATGATCAAGCCTAGATAAAAGGAATGCTAGTAGTTATAGCCAATAGATACATGAGAATCATGAGAATCAGGTATTACAGTGATAAGGATAGTGAAAAAATAAATGTCATTCATATCACAGTCATAATACCCTAGGTTAGAACCACATAAAGAGAATATTGAGCAAGCATGAAGGAATCAAGTGAAAACCAATGAGGATATTGATAGTGATATCATTTGCAGCTAATGAACAATATACCCATTCATAAGATACGATGATATAGTCCAGAAATGGGGTTCGATAGTGACAAAAAGGAAGATGACATTAGAACATAATAAGATATATCATAAATCATTACGATAGATTCATGTTGATCAATTATGTGGCAATGCCAAGGATGTGGTATTGATACAACTAAAACTTAGCACGAGGGCACATGAGTAGATTGATTATTATATAAAAACATTGCCCCCAATGATGCATTGAAGACCTAAGGATAGTAAAAGAAAAATGATAAGACTTTATTAGAGTAATGGAGGCAGCTAGCTCAAAAGCTAAAATGCCTTCTTGATAAATTCTTACATCAATATCATTGTCAATATAAGTTTAAATGACATCAGCTAGATCATTTGAAAGAATAATGATAGTCAAATAAAGAGTATATTATTATTACAGTTTTAGTATCATTAGTAACAAAACATCATAAAGCCCAACAGTGAGCATACAATGGTATGGTGCAAGAACAATGAAGAGATACAGATATAGTGTACCATAATAGACCTAGTAATAAACAGTCTTTAAGACTCATAAGCAACAACATGATACAACCCATAGTTATGAATAAGAAACAATGTCTCTAAAAGCTATAAAACAACACGATGCAATCTCATTAGGTTTTTTTAAGACAAAGCTCTTCATGCAATGAAAAACATCAATACGATAAAACCCTAAAATGCATGTCATGCAGAAAAGCAACAAAGACATAAGGGGGAGCAGCTTCATACTGTGGTTGAAGATCATCAATCACAACCCTTGACATTCATGGAAGTCCATGTTAAAATATGAGAAATCGAAGGTTCAAATTCTCATGCATCCAGTGTAGTACCCCTATCGTAATCGATCTCTAACCTTGGGTTAATCTTGATTAGTTTATCGTATTATTATGTGATAGTCAGATGTTGATTTTACGCATAGCTATTGATGTGGTTTTCTCACTAGTTGTATGCAGGTTATTCAGTGTACCTATTTCGTGATGTTAGTATCGGACTAACGCTTTCATTAGATTTTATAAATGTATGCATGTATGATCTTTTGTTGCAGGAGATTCCAGGTACGAAGTCGCATGAGTGCGAGGTTCGTCGTCACCTGGTTTTGCAGGTTTGAGTGTACCCTTGTTAATCCCTAGAGTCGGATTAGGTGGTCGTGAGACCCTAGTTGACCTTCGTCGTGCTCTAGGGAGCATCGCCAGTCGTCGTCGGTAATCCCTGTTGGTTTGGGTTTGCGAGTCGTCTGTTTGGTTGGCTTTCTCGATTTGTGTGCCTGGTGTGTTTGGTTAATTGATTAACTAGTCTTTAGTAATTATCTTGATTAATATGCGTTAATGCATTGAGGATTAATGGATTAAATTAATCAGGTATTCGTTATGCAATTTTCGTGGTTATTGAATTGC
Source organism: Cryptomeria japonica (assembly GCF_030272615.1). Lineage (NCBI taxonomy): Eukaryota > Viridiplantae > Streptophyta > Pinopsida > Cupressales > Cupressaceae > Cryptomeria > Cryptomeria japonica. The sequence goes on from NC_081406.1 coordinate 334,806,543, forward strand.
CTATGTTAAATTGAAAGTAAATCCGATTAAATGTCTGTTTTCGAATATTTAATGCATTTTATAGATGTTGTTGAAAAAGGAAAGCTGTGTATTTAATCGCAATGGATTAATTGTATTCTGTGGCTTCTGATATTGAAAGGTTAAATTTAATTGATTGAAGAAGTCGATTTTTAATTGGAAAAGCAAGTTATATTGTTGATATTGTTGAAAAGGATTAATTTTATGAATTATTTTGTAAATAAGAGTTTTTATTCCAAAAATGGAATTTTTGGGTCAACTCTTCCATATAACCCAAATTTGGGGAAATTGGAAAGGATGGACAAATTTGGAAAAGATTTTGGATGGAGAAAGATGGTTTTGGACAGCTGGAGATGGAGACTCCTCAGCAGATCTTGCCAGGAACGCGAGATCAGGTAGGATTCCATTCCCAATTTTAGTTATTGGTTAAAATGGAAATGGAAGTTGGATGTTTTTATGTTTATGGATCGATTTGGTAAATTACCAGCTTGGCTGGAAGTGATTTAGAGGTGCTGTTAATTCCTCTTGGGTTTGGGCGTTTGAAACCCCTGGGCGTTTGAATCAAATGTGTTTTTTATTAAATTTTCATTCTGGGAATGTAACCGGACTGTGTGTGTGTTTTTAATTAGCAAAATAATATTAAATGCCGAACTGTGTCTGTGTTCAAAGAAAGTTTCATTTGCTTATTACCAAATCTGGGCGTTTGTGCTTATTTCTTAACGGTGTATTGAATCGAAAATGCATATATTCGTTTACCACCGTGCGTGTTGGGTTTTTTTTTTTTTAAAATATCAATCAGTGGTTGGGGTTTGGAGGCGGGGAGCGGAGCTCCACCCGCCCTCCACCCCTCTCTCCCCACGCGCCCCCTTTCGCTTGCAAACCACTCGGCTGCGGCTCACGGCGGTGGCCGCAGGGGCCGCGGTGGCCGCAGGGCGCCGCGACACCTGCGGGCGCCACCGTGAGCGCCGCCCACGAGCATCCCCTGTGCCTGCGGCTAGGGTTGGGCACGGCCCGCCCAGCCTTGGTAAAATGTCTTTTTTTTTAAATTAGTTTTTTTTAAATGCGTTTTTTTTTGTATAAAAGAAAACGTAGTTTATAATATCATTTTTTTTTTTTATGTATTTTTTTTGTATAAAAAAAAAAATGCATATGAATTTTAGTATCATGTTGATAAAAGTTATTTTTTTTATGTTAAGTTTTTAATTGCTCATAATCATGATTAAGAGGCAATATTTGGATCGATGTAAATTTGGATATTAAGTAATTCTATAATGAAAATTTATAAGTTAGTTATTATCCAAACTCATTTTGTGGCTTATCTATTTTGTGGTTAAGTTCTAAAATTGATAATTTCGTCATTGAATCTAATTGGCTATATTTTGGTCCAATCTTGGATTAATAAGGTTATACCATGTGCGTTTGGAAATGAGTATCTACAATTGAATTTTCCTTACGTTATATTTTCGTGATCCGTAATTATGCAACTGGGATTGAAAGTATGGAATTGTAGAGGTCGATTTTAGACCGGTATGTTAATGTCGTTTGTTGGAGATTAAATGTATCCTTGTTTAAATTGCTTAATGGTTGTCTGAATTTGATTAATATGAATTGGTTAAAACTCTTCATGGCTTAAATTTCCCGTTCGATGCTTGAACCTTAGGAGTTAGAAAACCAAGAACAAATTATTCCTTGATGAGGTAGATAACTGCAACCTGTTTTTAGATCTTGTAGGAAACTTGTTCGATTTTAATGATTAAATCAATTTGAGAAAATATTGTCTTTTCTGATTACTGCATTGCGAGTTTAATTTCTGTATTCGCCTTTAATTATGAAATGGCATGTTTTGCTTGTTTAAAGGACCCTGTCGTAAGGTTGATTTGGGATACCTGTTTTAGTCCTCGATTTCCGAGTTGACTGTTGTATTGTGGTAGTGTCGTATTGGTCATATCCTCTTGAGTGAGTCGAATGATGATTCGTGGTTAACCTTAGTTGTCAGGTCTCTAGTCAGAGTACCGTCAGTAAGTGATTACCCTTGAGTCGGGTTTGACCAAATGATTGTTTCTCTCTTCTTGAACTCCGTTCGTCTTGCCATGTGTATTCCGTGGTTTGAATTCGCCTGAGTATAGCCTAGTGTTGTATGGGAAAGTGGCTTTCGATTGGGGGCCGCGCCCAAAGTGGCTACTGGATAACCCGTCGAAAGTGAGTCTAATAAGTGATAACCTAAGTAGATTAGAATATAATCTTTAATTAAGATAATTGTGCCTCACACATGAGACGAGTGCTATCATAGATTCGACATGCTGTGAGAAGGCCTGAAATGGCAAACTACCTTCCTTGTCATCACGAGAGGATGTGTGGGTCCACATGAGGCTTGGATGGGCCGGAAGTTCGGATTAGGTTGCCAGGGTTACCAGTGTATGGGCCGGGACCTATGAAGACTTGCCATGGTATCCATACCAGGTTGTGTGATGACACTTGTCCCTACGTTCGCTAGTGTGTTGTCGTTTTGTCCTGTTTTGAGTACCGTTGAGAGTCATCCTTTGTCTCTGCCCTTGTGAGTGTCGGTTTCATGTTAGACCCTTGGGTGGTGATGGTTCAGTTTTATGGATGCCCTCATGGACTCTTATGTTATTAGCTTTGATTATGTTCAGCTGGATCCTGTTCTTTGTAAGGATCGTTTATGTTTTATTGACCGATGTGGTCGCTTGTATAATGTTTATGTATCGCCTTGATGGCTGGATTGTATAGTGTAACCTCTTGTTCTCTTAACCTTTTTATTTATCCGAGGGGGTCTTGCAGTTGCGCAGACCCGGAGATGTAGCCCTTTAGGGGTGAACTCCGAGATCAGTATGGTGTTATGTGATGCATTCTCTTATGTCTCCTTATTCAGCTTTATCATGTATGATTAATTGATGTTGAATGGTTAAGTGGATAATTGGAATTAACTTTAATGCTTATATTCAATTCTATCTTGAATGCCATGTTGTTCGAATGCCTAATTGGTTGGGATGCGATTTATCGTAAATGCATGTGTGTAATCGTCCTTTAAACGCAATAAGTCGGTATATGAATGAATGTAACTTAGAGTAATGAATCTTACTCAGTTGATGTTAAGTAATTTAAATATGCTTGGAAAGATCTCTTATGTTATGATGAAATCCTAGTGTATTAGAATGTTAGATGTTTGGTTTGCAATTTTAAATGAAAAGCTTAAATGAGGAATCATGAATGGATCTTAATGATGAATTCTTGCTTGTGATTTATATTTCCATCTTTGAAAGAAATTATCCCGATTGTGAATTATCTCGTTATTAAGATATTCAGCTTAATGGATTAATTGTGTGAGCTAAGTGTATTGTGAAAATTTAAGTAATCTCATTGGGAAACTCTTTAGGAGATTGTTGTTAAGGTCTTCCGCTATGTAATCTGAATCTTTGTTGTCTTGTTGCATCCTATGTGTTGTAACTTTTAAAAAAAAAAAATTTGCACTCTATTCTTGTGTTATGGCTTTATCCCTTCGGGGTTTCCTGGCGGGGCATTACATCCAGTTTCAAACCCTGACTACATGCTGACAAAGAGTTTTCTTCGAGAAGACTAAAAGATGCAAACTGAAAATAAGATGTTTTTATGGTTTTTTGCCCTTTTTACTCTGCATTCCCTAAATCCCCTAGATTTTTATGGGCTTGTTTTAGTTTAGAGCTTCTTTTAATTGTATAGTGGTCTACTTTTAAACTCCCACTAGGACTTCATGTCCTAAGTCTTGATAGTCGTAGGGGGCTTAAAACCCTTCTTTTTTACCAAGTGCGTGATTTTATTGTATTATTATTGTAGAGACCTAAAACTTGCACAACTAATTATATGAATTTTATTCAATCATTATTAATTCGCCTATTAATTAAATCTACATTTAAATAATATCCCATTTTCTTCTATTTTGGCCATTAATCAGATTAAAGATTTGATTAATATTCCCCTTCTTCTATCTAAGATATTGATTTAAATTCACATTTAATTAAAAATATGCATTTATCCCCTTTTAATTAAATCTATATTTAATTTAAAATCCCCTTTTGTATTTAAATAAATCAAAATCTATTTGTAAATCCCCCCACTTGGAAAATCCTACAAATGCAAGGTGGATTCTCCTACATCTCCCACTTGCCTCCACAACCATCCTTCTAGAAACCTTCTAATCTCATTATAATCATATCAAATCTCCTAATCATGTCCTTTCCCTAAATTTGGGGGAGTCACATCTCCAAATTTGGAAGGAAGTCTTCAAAATGCATTTAAGACTTTATCTATTTCAACAAGTTAACTTGTTGAGTCTTCCAGACATGTAAGGCTCTTATATAAACCACTATTGGTTTTCCTCTTTAGGCAAGTTAGCCTCCAAATTCTTCAAAAGGCATTTAATGTCTCTTACAAGCCCACACCCCTTAGCCATGATGGTTGTTTCTTTAACCATTTTCCCATATTACACAAGACTTTACCTCTTGGGTAATAACATATGTCCCTGGTTAATGACATTATCCAATGATGTCACTCCTTAAGGTTATCCCTAATTACTTGCTTATAATCTATGTCACAACCCTCCTTTATCACTTTTTGATTTGATACAATTCTATTATATTTTTTTGGTTGAGCTATTGAAAATAATTGAATGAATATTATAAAAGAATAATAATGGACCCACATACACACTTGGAGAATATAATTTAAATAGGCATTATTTATTTATTCTTTTTCCCATTCCCAATTATGGCACATGTTGTAGGAGAAATTAGAAGCTTCTAGAGGAATCTTCAATACCTTGCATGTAACTCCCCCACTAGGATATTAATCAATTTTGCATGGGTCCAATATTGGAAAAAGAATCTCATTCTTAATTAATTTCTCTAGATAGTGGAATTAAGGGATTTTTCCTATATATTGTATGCAAGTATTCAAAAGAGGGAGTTGGTTATTCTTTAAAGAAAGTTTTCTCAAATAGTTGTTTTAGTACACATATTTTCATTTTGGAGAATAGTTAAGGTTGTTTTGAAGAAATTTTTCCAAGCTTGCAAGGAAGGATCAAGGGAGGCTAGTTGAAGAATTTAATGAAATCTTGTTTTAGATACTTGCTGTGAGTTAGATTAGATAAATAAAATATTGTTCAAATTCTTGCTGTGAATTAGATTAAAGAAATAAAATCTTGTTTCAAACTCAAAATCTTTTATCTCTGTAAATAATTTATTTCTCTATGCATAAAATCATTGTATTAAGAAATCTTGCTATGTGATATAATATTTCAAGTAGGAATTCTTCTCAGATTATTTGTATAAAATCCTTGTGGAAATATTATCTGGTTATTTATTTATTTTCAGAAATCTCTCTCTGTGAATATCAGTTTCCTAGAAATCTCATCAAAAAATTTATTATCTCAACTTAAGACAAATTTGTTGAATATGATCTCTGTGAAATCAAATTTAAGCGTTTACCTATCTCTGTGATAATTTAGTTATCTGTATGATGGTGAAACAAATTAATTTCTCTATTTTATTTCATCCCTGTGATTAAATTCTTATTCTCATTTTTATATTAACATTTTTCTTATACACATATCTTTTATATATTTCTCTCTTATATCATTAAATAAACTGAAATGAAAAACAAAACCATATATATATATATATATATATATATTATTAAAATTTATACAAAACAAAATATATACGAAATAGAACGAAGGAATCCGAAGAATAAATTTCATCCTTTGCATGGATTAATGGGCCAAAGCAAGGGAGGGGCGGAGTTATTACTACCGCAGGGGAGTGGTACCCTCCACTAACCTGCGGTCATTGTTACGGCAGTGGTCGTAGGGTAGTGGAGGGGACCACGACGGTCCCCTGATCACTGCGGGCCTGCACCCACAGGTCCGCAGTGGTGATGGGACTAGTGGCCCCACTCCCACTTGGCTTTAAAAAAAGCCACTGCATAACATTTGAATTTTGGCAATTGGATTTTTTGTTGAAATAATTTTTATTTTAGTTTAATAAAATTTAACTTAGGTAATTTTAATTATCTTTAGTAAATTTATAATTAATTTATCTTTAGCAAATTTATAATTGTAAATTAAATTATATCAAATTTTATAATTAGAATTTTTGAAACTATTTAAGATTCTTTGGGTCACTTAGTTGGCATTTTAGACTCATTAAAAGCAATTAATTCATATTAATATGATTTGAACCAAATGTCTAAGGTAATTGCTATTTTTGGGACCAGTGACTCTATAAGTGATTATTCTCATGGTAGAAATAAAACATTTCTTAACCTTGCATGTAACCTACACTATTCTTGCATCATGCGAATTACTTTACATTATTTGCATTTATTGATGACAAAGTTATATTTTCTTCATCTTCATGCAAGTTACACATTTAATTATTAATATGCGAGTTTCATAATTGTCATTATTGTGCAAGTTATATTTCAAGTTTTGAATATTAAATAACTTAGTTATGGTTTTTATTCCACGTGGTTCATCAAGTAGTTATTTCAATTAATTAAGCTTTGCAATGTCTAATTATGCACGTTCAATTCATAATTATTTTCAAGCATGATGTTTTTCATATCTTCTTAGTTAAGAAAACTAAATAAAGGAAGTCAGAAAACTAAAACCTAGCAGCATTTGGTATTTACAGTGCCTTTGGGTCACGCTTACAGGTAATGTCGTTGTGTTGAACTACTGCACTTAATGCCTAATAAAGTTGCATCAACAACGTCTGTGGCATCGTCCTTATAAATCGTCGGGGAGTAATAAGGGACACTTGGAAGTTAAAATCCAAGGGGTGGGTAATCCTCCTTGGATCGATAATCTAATAAGATAATCCTTAAACGATTTTACATCCGCTGAGTTAAACAATAGTAAACCCCCTTTAGGGTTGATTAAGTGAAATGCTTTATGAAATTGATTTAATCTTGAAGAGTTGTTGACAATTGACAATTGGGTCAAGGGTGATGCTTATGATAGGTATTAGGATCTAATTGTTTTAGGCCACAAGCAATAGGCCATCTTGAGCCTTTTCTTAAGTGCTACCACCATGGGTAGGAACTGTAGAGAAACTGTCTGGGACATTGGCCCTAGAAAAGGTTGCATACCCACTAATCAGTTTACATCCAACCATAGAGTAGAAAAATAGAACTACATACTTTACGCCTTGATCCTGTGCCGAAACGGGTATGTAGGTAGTCTAGAGACGGAGTTGTCCCTAGTACTCAGGCGTTCATGGATGGGGTCTAGGTTTTGGTAAGAAGAAGGATTGAGAAGAATCCTAATTTGAAAGATAAGTATAATAAAAGGAAAAAATAATTCAATGCATACTCGAAATGTAGTACCCCTACCGTAATCGATCTCTAACCTGGGTTTAATCGTGATTAGTTATCTTGATATTATGATTATAATCAGATGTTGATTTTACGTATAGCTATTGATGTGGTTCTCACACTAGTTGTATGCAGGGTATTTAGTGTACCTATTTCGTGATTTTAGTATCGGACTAACGCTTTCATTAGATTTTATAAATGTATGCATGTATGATCTTTTGTTGCAGGAGATTTCAGGTGCGAAGTCGCACGAGTGCGAGGTTCGTCGTCACCTGGTTTTGCAGGTTTGAGCATACCTTTTAATCCTTAGAGTTGGATTAGGTGGTCGTAAGACCTTAGCCGACCTTAGTCGTGCTCTAGTGAGCATCGCCAGTCATCGTCGGTAATCCCTTCTTGTTTGGGTTTGCGAGTCGTCTGTTTGGTTGACTTTCTCGATTTGCGTGCCTGGTGTGTTGGTTAATTGATTAATTAGTCCTTAATAATTATCTTGATTAAATATGCGTTTGTGCATTGATGATTAATGGGTTAAATTAATTTGGTTTCCGTTATGCGATTTTCGTTGTTAATGAATTGCCTAGGTTAAATTGGAAGTAAATCCGATTAAATGTCTGTTTTCGAATATTTAATGCATTTTATATATGCTGATGAAATGAAGTTTTATAATTTATCGCAATAGACGTAATTGCTTTATGTTGGATTATTAAATTAGAAAGATTAAATTTCGATAAAATGAGAAATCGTTTTTGGATTTAGAAAGCAAGTTATTTTGTTGTTGCATTTAGAAAATGATTAATTTTGGAGGAATTATTTGAAAATAAAAGTTTTAATTCCAAAAATAGAAATTTGGAGTCAACTCTCCCATATAACCCAAATTTGGGGAAAAATGGAAGAATGGACAATTTTGGAGAAGATTTTGGGGAATCTGACAGGTGGACTCTCCCTCAGCCATACCAGGATTGCGAATTGAGGTAGGATTCTGAATTGGTTATTGAAAATCAATTTGATTGTTCATATGAATTTGGCTGGAAAATTTGGTTTTGAGTTTTTGGTTTTGAGATGCTGGTTATTCCTCCTTGATTTTGGGCGTTTGAAACCCTTGGGCTTTTGTAGAGAATGAGAAAACCCAACATGAAAACGTGAATATCAATCTTATTTGTTAAAACCGAATTTGCATGAATCGAACTTCTCTTTATCAAATTTTGGTGCTGGGCGTCTTGTTATGAAATTTCGAACTGGGTTTCGAAGAAAATAAAGAAATTTTATTGGCTCATTTCCGAACTGTGTGTGCAAATTAAATTTAAAGCGTTTGTTTTTGTGCTTTCGAACTGTGTGTTTGTTTTTAGAAATGGGGATATATATATTTCAATGCGGCCTGGGCGTTTGCCTTGTTTCGGCCTGGGCGTTTGCCTTGTTTCGGACTGGGCGAGTGTTGTTTTAAAACGGAACCCTTGGCTGGGGTCCCCGCTCGTCCCTTCCCGCACGTCCCCCCCCCCCCCCCACTCTTTGCTCGCAGACACTTTTGGGGCCGCAGCTCACGGCGGTGGCCGCAGGGGCCACGGTGGCCGCAAAGCGCCGTGGCACCTGCGGGCACCACCGTGGCGCCGCCCACGACGTGTCTACCAGGCGCGGCGGCTAGGGCACGGCCCGCCCCCGCCTGTGTGAGTTTAAACGTTTGTTTAATGCATTTTTTTTTTGTTATAATCATAGTTAATGTTTAATGCATTTTTTTTTTTTGGTTATAAACGTAGTTGTTAAACATAGTTAATGGTTAGTGCGTTTCTTTTGTTGTGATAAACGTAGTTGTTAAAATCGTTTTGAAATGTAATTTTTTTTAGTATTAAAAAAAAAAGGGGCATGTAATATTTATTATTATCTTAAGGAGAATTATTTTCATGATTAAGTATAATCGGATTGTAGCTGCGATTTAGGTATTATTGCTTAAAAACAAATAGAGAGTAATACGTTATTTGTAAATCGTTGTAATACGATGAAATTACTATTGATGATGTTAAATGCTATTGTAGAACATATCATTGAGTGATTGAGAAGTAGTGAATTATTTATCGATGGGTGTTTAAATTGAAACGATATGCTTTTGGAAATGATTAGCTTCTTTAGTTTCTCTTTCTACATTTTTATTTACGTAATTCGTATAATGCATCTGGAAGTGAAAGTATGGATCTGTAGAGATTGATTTTAGACCAGGATGTTAATGATGTTAGATTGGAGATTAAATAGCTCATTTTAATTGATTAATAGTTGTCTGATTTTATTAATGTAAATTTGGTTTAAAAAAAAAAAAAAACTCTTCATGGCTTAATTTGCCTGTTCGATGCTTGAACCTTAGGAGTTAGAAAACCAAGAACAAATTATCCCTTGTTGAGGTAGATAACTGTAATTTGATTTAGATCTTGTAGAAAAACTTGATCGATTTTAATGTTTAAATCAATTTGAGAAATCATTGTCCTTTCTGATTATTACATTGCGAGTTTAATTACTGTATTCGCCTTTAATTATGAAATGGCATGTTTTGCTTGTTTAAAGGACCCTGTCGTATGGATGATTTGGTGTTCCTGTATCAGTCCTCGAATTCTGAGTTGATTGTTGTATTGTGATGTTGTCATAATTGGTCATATCCTCCTTATGTGAGTCGAATAATGATTCGTGGTTAACCTTAGTTGTCAGGTCTCTAGTTAGAGTACCGTCAGTAAGTGATTACCCTTGAGTCGTGTTTGACCAGATGATTGGTTCTCTCTTCTTGAACTCCGTTCGTCTGACCATGTGTTTTCCTTGGTTTGAGTTCGTCTGAGTTAGTCTAGTGTCGTATGGGAAAGTGGCTTTCGATTGGGGGCCGCGCCCAAAGTGGCTGCTGGATAACCCGTCGAAAGTGAGTCTAATAAGTGATAACCTAAATAGATTAGAATGAAAACTCTAAACAAGATAATGTGCCTCACACATGGGACGAGTGCTATCATAGATTCGGCATGCTGTGAGAAGGCCTGAAATGGCAAACTACCTTCCTTGTCTTCACGAGAGGATGTGTGGGTCCACATGAGGCTTGGATGGGCCGGAAGTTCGGATTAGGTTGCCAGGGTTACCAGTGTATGGGCCGGGACCTATGAAGACTTGCCATGGTATCTATACCAGGTTGTGTGATGACACTTGTCCCTACGTTCGCTAGTGTGTTGTTGTCTTGTCCTGTTTTGAGTACCTTTGTGAGTCGTCCTTTGTCGTTGCCCTTGTGAGTGTCGGTTTCATGCTAGACCTTGGGTGGTGATGGTTCAGTTTTATGGATGCTCTTCTGGACCTCTTGTTTTAGCTTTGATTATGTGCAGCTGGATCCTGTTCTTTTTAAGGATCGTTTATGTATTAATGGACCGATGTGGTCGTTTGTATATTGTTTATGTATCGCCTTGATGGCTGGATTGTAAGATGTAACCTCTTGTATTCTTAACCTTATTATTTATCAGAGGGGGTCTTGCAGTTGCGCAGACCCGGAGATGTAGCCCATTAGGGGTGAACTCCGAGATCATTATGGTGTTATGTGATGTATTCTCTTGTGTTTCCTTTATTCAGCTTTTCATATATGTTTAACTTATGTTAGAATGGTTAAGTGGATAAATCGAAATTAACTTTAAATGCTTATATTCAGTTCTATCTTGAATGCCATGTGGATCGAATGCATAATTGCTTGAGATGCGGTTTATCGTAATGCATGTGTGAAATCGTCCTTTTAATGCAATGAATTGGATTATGGAATAATGTAACTTAGAGTAAAGAATCTTACTCAGTTGTTGTTAAGAAATTAAATATGCTTGGAAAGATCTCGTGTTATGATGAAATCCTAATGTATTAGATTGTTAGATGTATAGTTTGTAATTTTAAATTGAAAAGCTTGGATGAGGTTGATGAATGGAACTTAATGGATGAATCCTTGTTATGATTTATATTTCCGTCCTTTGAAAGAAATTATCCTGATTGTGAATTATCTCGTTATTAAGATATTCAGCGTAATGGATTGATTGTGTGAGTTAAATGAACTGTGGAATTTAAGTAATCTCGTTGGGAAACTCTTTAGGAGTTAGTTGAAGTCTTCCGCTATGTAATCTGAATCTTGTTATCTTGTTGCATTTTATGTGTTGTAACTTTAAAAAAAAAATTATTGCACTCCATTCTTGTGTTATTTTGGCTTATCCCTTCGGGGTTTCCTGGCGGGGCATTACACGAAAGGAATCCCGTATGGATTCGCTTGACTTCCCAAGGCTTTAAGCCAAATTTTGAGGCAGAATTCAAGCTTGTATTATGTTATTTTGATTTCTCCTAAGGACGGAGACCTCGATGCATTCCTACTAGAAGAGTGTAGTACTTAGTGAGTGACTCGGGACCCGAATGGTCCCGATGAGTCTAAGTCTTTGGCCAGAGCACCTCCTATCCCAATTGGATAAATGCCTACCCCGTATGGGTAGATGCCTATCCCATATTGGATATATGAAACCTCCTACTCCATATGGATAGATGCCTAACCCGTATGGTTAGATGCTCATCCCAGATGGATGAATGCCTGATCCTAATGGATGGATGCCCAGAGCATGCGATTGAATCAAACACAAATGATTAAAGTAAACAAAAAAAAATGGTCAAATTTTGTTGGGTTAAGTAAAGTGGGTTATTACAATCTAATGCTTTTTTAGCATCCTCTCAAGCCCTCTCAAGGTGACATTTGTCAACTTGGGATTGGATTGAATCTCTCTCATGGATTGATAACTTTCAATCCTAGCCCTTATTGAGATTACTTAATCTCAACCATCCATTTCTTCAATCTAAGAATCTCAATCTTGTGCATCCAAATTATAATCATTTTCCAAGTTATCAAGGAGCTCATTTGTCATCTTCAAGCATCTAAGTCTTCTAGCATTAGCATCATAGCATTTATCTTAATTGTATTATGTTTTTTATCATTTAGCCTAAATTGCATATCAATTACATACTTTTTCATCTTCATCTAGCTTAATTATCACACCATAATCTTTAATTTGGAATTAACTTAGCCCCATATCATCTTCACCATCTTGATCATAACTAGCTTTTTATCTCTCATCCTTGTCTTTCTGTCATATCATCATCTCAACATTCAAGAGGATCTTAGTTGCATTCATTTTGATCCTAGAATCATCATTTAAATCTCGTTCTCTAGGTTGACATCCAAGAGATCAAGTTCTCTTCCAAGTGAGGGCCACCTTGAATCTTAAGGATCTTTAGGGATAGAGGAGCATGGAACGATTTTGAGAGTTTTTGGTTCACTAACATGTTTTTGTGATTACTAACTCTAATGCAATGTTTCATGTGTATGTTTGAGGTGTTTTCTTCCATTTGCACGATGATCCCACATTTCTAGCACACAATTATTATTATATTTAATTTATTAAAAATGACAAATAATAAAAACAAATATCTACACATCCCATTATTAATATAATAAATATAATAATAAATAATTAATTATTTTATTCATATAAAAAGAAGTGAAATAAAAGGTAATATAAAGATTATTATTGTTTATGGTGAAAATGGATAAAACAATGTTGAAAAAATAAATGAATTCAACAACAAAACCCTAGCCTAACAACAACAAAGATCCACCATAACATATGAAGATTACCTAAGACAATGCAAATCAAATGAAATCACAAAGATTATACCATCACATGTCCAATAGGGTTTGAATCTTCATTCTTCCTATCTCCATTGATCTTGCTTGATATATTTGCTCTCAGATTTTTTATGTGCACAAGAGATCAACAAAGAATGGAAATGTGGTTGCAAGTAGGCTTGATCGCATATGAAAGTTCGAATGCTAGGATGCTTGATTAGTCATTGGTTTGATAATGAAGGAAGCATCTCCTTATATAGAAGACACTATAAGAAATCAAGGGATAAGATTAAGAGGTGTAAAAGATAAATGGTCGGCTATGATTAGAGGGTAGGTAAAGAAAATAAGAAAATAATGAGAGGGTAGGTAGTGTATGAATTAAGAGATGAATGGCATGTTTCATAGGTAGAAAAGGTTAATGAATTAATTAAATAAATAAAGATTTATTTAATTAATAGAGGAAGTGGGATCAATTAAATAAATAAGATATTTATTTAATTTAGGAAAGGGATAATTTAAATAAATAAAAGTGTTTATTTAAATGAGAAATAAGCCTAGAAGAGGATAAATGAATTAATTAAATAAATAGATTTATTTAATTAATAGAAGAATTAGGCTAAAATAATTAAATAAATAAAGATATTTATTTAATTAGACAGGACAATTTTAGGTGTCTACAATTATAATCTTTATTTAGAAACTTCTATTTACTTAAATAATTTTTATTTTTTTTAAATCCATAAAAGTGGGCAAGCCACTAAACTTTTTTATTAAATTTATTTTTTTTACAACGGAGTCAAAAGGCATATCGACAGGAAAGAACCCGCAAGAAAACATCTAGTTATCGCCTTAAATATAAACCAAAAATCTAAACTACCCTTACAAAATCGCTGAATCCAGATGATCTGAAATCCCAGTTAAATAAAATAATTAATTTAAGAGTGGCACTTAAGTTTTTTTTATGCATCCATGCACAACTGAAAAATAAAATAAATATTAAAGTGATAGTATAATGAAATAAATTATAATATCTATCATATAAAAATAAGGGATGAGTTACATATATGTAATAAATATTAAAAGTTAAGTCATTATTGAAACTTTAATATATAGTCTATTTTCCCCTTATACACACATGCATCGAACAATGGGTCAATTCAGCAGTAGTTCAGAGGTAGTTTGAGAGCATTATCAACATATTGAAGCTATTTTGAGAGACTTTTGGAGTTGCATATTGACTGGAGGGCTTTTTGGCTATATTTTTGCATCTTTTCATACAAATTTGGCACCTACTTTTCAGGCTTTTTCCTTGTGCTCAGATTTCAAACTGGATTTCACCTTTTAGGAGTAAAGTTCATTCTTTTAGGGTTGCATGCCTTATTATTGTATATAGAAGAAATATTGTTAGCTTTTTCCTCAGTTCTTGCCTTTGCTTTTCACTTTCCTTAAGAGAATTTCAGAGATTTGTAGCTCAGATATTGATATATAGAGATTTGCAACAATTTGTTTTTTCAAAGATATGTTTTTAGCAAGATTCCATTTACTTGCAGAATTTCATAAGTTTGCCTTGATAATTGTGTTTGATCATGACAAATTTGATAGGAGTATTTTTGTGTTTCATCTGAAACCTTGAATCTTCAGTTTCCTTAGTATGAATGCATCATTACTTCTTTCAGAATCACAGGTCTTAGTTTGTGTTGCAATTTTTGGTAAATGTGTTGAAAAATTAACTTTCCTTACAAATTTATTAATTACTTAACCATTCCGAGAAATTCTCATGTGAGAAGGAAGTTAATTATTTTGTGTAAGTAGAACTTCTGATAGATTTTTTGTGAATCATGACAGTTTTATCATCACAGTTTTGTTGAATCACCTCCTAGAATAGATTTAGTTTTAAGACAATCTAATCTCTCTTTACTCTTTTCCATACTCACCATTAGTTTTAGGAGGTATTTTAAAGGGATCTGGCCCATAACCCAAAGATTTGTTTCTCTTTTTGAGTTTACCCACAACTCAAGTTTCATTTCCATGTTGCACAAGATTGCATAAGCACTAGTACTTATTTACTTTGCAGAAGCGGGTGCATCCCTTGGGACAACAATTATATAAACAAGGATGTAACAAGGGGTCATATGTGGTCCTAAGGAGTTGCACATGTGTTATAACACATGTGCTACTCCTTAGGACCACCTATGACCCCTTAAGACACTATTGGGTCCTAAGAGGTACATTATACACATTAGGATGCTACAAGGGGTCATATGTGGTCCAAAGGGATAACACATGCGTGCCAACACATGTGTGACCCCTTAGGACCACATATGACCCCTTATAACATCCTACTATGTACATTCTCCATGTTATTGGTTCATAAGGGGTATTTTATATAAACTAGGATGCTACAATGGTTCATATGTGCTCCCAAGGGGTCACACATGTGTTCTAATGCGTGTGACTCCTTAGGACCACATATGACCCCTTAGGAAACTATTGAGTCCTACGGGATCAAAATGGGTCCTAAGGGGTACATTATACACACTAGGATGCTATAAGGGGTCATATGTGGTGCTAAGGGGTCACACATGGTCCTAAGGGGTACATTATACACACTAGGATGCTATAAGGGGTCATATGTGGTGCTAAGGGATCGTACAACACATGTGTGACCCCTTAGCACCACATATGACCCCTTATAGCATCCTAGTGTGTACAATGTGCAAGCTATTGGGTCATAAGGGGTATGCTATATAAACTAGGATGTTAAAATAGGTGATATGTGCTCTTAAGGGGTCATAAGGCGTAACACCTTAGGACCACACATGACCCCTTAGGACACTACTGGGTCCTATGGGGTCAAATCGGGTCTTAAGGGGTCATTATGACTCATACGATATTATCTATTAAGGTATTATTATGCTTAATTACAATCATAAGAGGTCATTATAGTTAGCATAGATCTTAAGGGGTCTTATTGTGTCATATGGGGTATTATAAGTTATACATGTGAGGATGTTAAATTGGGTCAAAATATGTTTTAACATGTATTCAAGGATCATTCATGGTTTAATAGAGTCTTCAGTTGTTCTAGTATGTGTTCAGGTGTCCTAAGATGTATGTATGTATGTGTATGTCACATTTATTTAAGTAATTAACCATTTAAGTACTTAAGTAATCTTGTCCTAAGGTGTTGTGTGTTTGTGAATGTGTATGTCAAATTTATTTAACTAATTAACAACTAAAAAAATCAACCATTGAAATGTTCAAAACTAATATATTATTAAACATTAAAAAAAATTAAAGCTAAAATATTATTAATAATGAAAAAACTAAACAACTAAAAAACAAATAAACTATACAATTTTTTTTATGAAAAAAACAAAAAAATTAATATTTTACTATTAATACATTTAAAAAACAAAAAAAATTAAAAAATACTTAACCTCAAAATGCTTCTAGGGAAAACTTTAAGAAACCCCCCCCCTCAGACAAGGTGTAAAAACCTGGCGAAAGGTGTATAATTGCCGAGGAAAATATTAATTTTACTGGCAAAATTTTGTGGTTTACAGAGAAAAAATAATAATTTCCATTGGCGAATCATTCATGGTCGCTCAAAGTTTGTGAAAAATCCTGGCAAAT
The DNA here is from genome assembly GCF_030272615.1 of Cryptomeria japonica. Classification (NCBI taxonomy): domain Eukaryota; kingdom Viridiplantae; phylum Streptophyta; class Pinopsida; order Cupressales; family Cupressaceae; genus Cryptomeria; species Cryptomeria japonica. Next base: position 334,823,215 of record NC_081406.1, read on the forward strand.
TGTAATGTTTTTAAAACCCAAAAAATATTTGCATGGGCAAATTGTAATGTTTTTAAAACTAGAAAAAATATTTGCATTGGCGATTTCAACCTATTTTCAGACCAAAAAAAATAAAAAATTGGCGATTTCAATGTATTTTCAAATCATAAAAAAAATATATTGGTGATTTCAAAGTATTATAAAACAATAAAAAAAAATATTGCCAATTTCAAGCTATTTTCAGACCATTAAAAAAAAATATTGACGATTTCAACCTTTTTCCAATTGATGATTTCAAGCTATTTTCAAACCATAAATAAAATATATTGGCGATTTCAAGCTATTTTCAAACGATAAAAAAATTATATTGGCGATTTCAACCTTTTTCCAAAACTTAAAAAAAAAATATTGGCACCTCAGCAGTCCTAGTCAAGTCATTCAAACACGTGGCACACAGTCATCAACTCTCTACCTGAAAGACTACCCATTAGAAAATCTCATGACCTAGCAACAAGCCCTTATGGCTCTATCTCTAGCTCGCAAGCTGAAAATGCTAAGCATTCATAGTGTCGAGATCTAGCGACTGAGGGCAACTGAACTGCCACTCACCAATTCTCGACCTCAAAATGTTAAGTCCTCGTCACCGCAATGACTTGGAGAGCGATAAATTTAACCCTTGTCATGTACTCACCAACATAAAAGTGTTTATCTCTTAACCACTAGCACTTCACTCACAAGCTCGCGACTTGATCACGTCTTCAGACATTTAACCTCGCGAGTTGGCGATAACCATAAAACTTAACCACAAACTGTCTAGTCGCTAGCTCACGACCTAAAAATAATAACATTAAACAAACATGAGAGCTAGCAACGGTTGTAAGAAATTAGTTACGCACTAAATCTAATGGTTATAAAGCATGACATTAGACCAACTCGAGACCTCACGACCAAAGCAATTTCATTAACAATCTCCAGCTCACTAACATAAAATGCTAACACCCAAAAAGCCAGAGACCTCACGATGTAAACCCAAACCAACTTTTTGCCATCTCACGACTTGATAACGTCTTCAAACATTTAACCTCACGATATGGCGATAACCATAAAACTTAACCACAAATTATCTAGTTGCTAGCTCGTGACCTAAAAATACTAACAATAAACAAACATGAGAGCTAGCGACAACTGTGGTGGCAAGCTAATATGTACGAGGAAATTTTAAGGCTTGGATGCCGACTGAGACTCATTCCTAAGGGACTAATTTGAAGGTTTCTCCTGAGTCGAGGTTTATTAGACAAGAAAGGACGACAGTTTCAGAGGCATAAAATTATTGGATAGCTTCTGAGTTAGAGATGGGAGATCACGGATTTCTCTGAGAAATCAGAGGTTGCTTGTTGTCAGGAATTCTGAAGTAGAATTTGTACAATCAAGGAGGAATAAAATTAGAACAAAATCATTCACATAAGATGAGCCTTAGCAAGATGCAGTGGATTTGATAGGCATGACTTCTAGAGTCTAGAGTCACGTTGAAAAGCACCAGAATGATGATTTTTCACCTAAATGAGCATCACCAGATGAAGTGTTAAAAATTTATAAATATAATGGAGTGATGACTTAATTGGTAGAAGAGAAAAGAAACCTTTTTCATTTCCTAAGAGTAGTTTTTTCCTCAGAAAGGAAGATGATGTTTGAGCAGGATCCTGAATGGAGTTGTTGTGTGCTCTGTGATACTGGATTTTTTTTAAATTTTTTTTTCTCCTATGTGAGTTTGTTTATTCTCAAAGGGGTTGTGAAAGTGAGAAGGACTTCTAGAGGGGGCATGAAAGCCTTTTATTATCAAGAAAGGCCACGCATGGCACATCCTCTACTTCTACTCTGCCACTAGATGGCAGGGGGTTCGAAGAAGGATCCTGCAGAGGAATGAAAGAAGGATTTGTTTGGGTGGGGAGTGGCAACCAGTCATCTTTGTGACGACATGGAAGTTGCAACCCCTCCCTAGCATATTATGTTTACCCTAAAGCTCCTCTTTCCACTTTCTCTGATCCTGGGCATGAAGGCTCGAACTCCTCTTTCCATTTTCTCTGATCTTGGGCATGAAGGCTGAAGCTCCTCCTCTATTTTAGGGGCGACTTTAATTCTTGCCAGGACCCAGTATCCCTTCTGGGAATGGAAATGATCTTTTGGACAGAACGTAACATCTCACACTCCATCCGAAGGCATTAGGGTGATAATGGCATGGCTCAAGCAGTTTTCCTTCAACAAATTTTTAGTTGAAAATTTTGATTCACGGCCAATGCATAGATAAAGAATATTTTTGTAATAGAATTGCATATGGCCTTTTAGGCCTAATTGTTGAGAGTAAATGTTCTGTTGACATGTGTCTCTTGGCCTAAAGCTTTTTGCTCCCTTTTCTTCTATAAAAAGGGAAATCAAGGCCATTAGAAGGGTTTCTTTTTGGGGGGTCTCTTGAGGGTTCCGAAATTCTAGTGCCATTGGGGTTCCTTTTCTAGTTCCAGTAGTGATTCTAGGTGAAGGGAGCAAGTTTTATAGTCATTTACAGAGTAAATGAAAAGAATTAAGTGTCAATCTTTGTGCAGGTTCTTGAAGGATTTATATGCAAATTTATTTTTTGACAGAAGTAATAATTTTATTCAGTAGAAATTAAATTCTGATCTATTTCTCTCCGGTGTATAATTCTATCATCTTTCAAATGAATGAAATCAAGAGTTTTTTTAATTTGTTCCATTGTTATGGTGTATGTAATTTTTCATTTAATGCTTCCTATTATGCCCAAGAATGCGGAATTTCTGTTAGTCTGGAATTATATTAAGGATGCACCTCATTCTAATTGGTGGGCAAATTACTTAAGGGAAGAGGGTTTTGAGGTCCTAGAAAACTTGTTGAACATACCGATGGATATGATACAGGAAATATAGAATATTCACAGAGTAATATATATACACATATAATGGTAAGGATACAAAGGTTGAGATACGTGTTGATTATAGGTATGAGGAAATGCCAACTTTATGGAGGAGGGAAAACATGTACATGGTAGAACACCTCCATATATTATACACAAACATCCGTAGCATATAAATCATAAGAGTATTAAGAATGAAAGGATCAAACACCACAATAGATAGGAATACAAAAGAATTAGTAAAATATGCATGCAACTCAGTTAAAGGGAATATCTTTTGAGGATCCAATTCCATGATAGATGTTATAGACAAAGAAGTAAGAACACAGTCTAAGGTTGCCTAGGTGAGATCAAATATATACAACACAATGAAAACCCAAACCCTAAACAAGATGTAATAATGAAACACAAATGAGGGTAGATCCAAAATCTAATCAAATCTAATATAAAAAGAATGCAATCATTAGATCAGATCTCAAAAAAATCACACTTTCATAATCAAAGGCAAACAAGAAAATGTATTCACCCATAATGAATCAACTATTATAATTGGAAGGTCACTTCATCAAGACAATATCAAGACAACAAATAAGTGCCTTATCCTAGGGCATAGAGTCACTTACAATTCAAAGACAACCTAGTAATAAAATTCAATAAGATTCACTTGTAGATAAACAAGAATGAATATGCCATTACATACACAACCCAGATTCATACAAATTATATAATCATCAGATTTGTATTAAAAAAAATGATTTCACTGAAACTGCCCCAAGAACTTTAATTCTTTCCTTGAAAGAAATCCTAGAACAATTCCATAATCTGCCTTGCAGACACGTAAATTGAAAAACCATTGACCATTCAATTCACAGTGAAAACATAAATTCAACACAAAGACAAGTATGTGAAGATCTCAAAGTGCAAATGATATTGATATTATATTCATATTGATATCAGAAAGTAAATTCAAAATGCGATTCAACTATGCACTTATCAAATTCTTGCACAGTTGAACTATTATAACTGTATTAGAGTTTTCAACATCAATAAAAGTGGCCAATTGGCCATCCCTCTCTACCAATCAAAAAAAAAAGTAGCCATCCCTCTCAAATTAATCTTGGAATCCTTTTATAAGATGAGGATGCAACAAGCATGGAATTACTTTGAGGAATCTTGGGTAGCAACCTAACATGTCTTCTTTTGCTTTAGCATGGCTTTCCACATGTCCACCTCTTTGTCTGTTGGCCAACTGAATGCCTTTACCTCTTCCAACTTTGCAACTGACTATGTCCATCTGGCATCTGTAACTGCCTTGGCCTCAACAATAAAATTTGTATGGTCAATCTCAACCTTGAAGAGTGAATCAAGCATACCATTAAAGAAATCGACATCAACCTGATCATATATATGCTTGATTATTTCTTCTCCCTCTAGAATCAAATCAAATTCACTGGTCCAATGAGAAACTGATTTCAATTCTCCATTACTACCATAAATTGAAGGCACCGATTTACTATAACCTTCCCCAAATGTCTGTAATTTTTCATTTATAAGCACATCCTTCCCTTTGAAAAATGCATAAGTTGCATTCATTACCCCCACCATGTCTTTAGTGTCACTGATCTTGGGAGGGAACTCGTTACTATACAACATTGCAGTATCCATCTTATCCATTAATCTGCTTCTTCCTGACCAAACATTGAACAAAGTCTAAGAAAATCTACAGCCTCAGAGGATTTTTTACTTGCCTCTTTCAAAGAAATGTGCAAATCATGTACTACCATCAAGTTTCCTTTCAATACATTAATCATATGTTTCAGAATTTCTGACACAATAGAGATAGCCTTGACATTTTGTTCCTTTTCAAGATTTTCAATTTTCTTTGTGTATTCCTCCATTTTTGTTGTCAAATCAGCTAGTATTTCTTGTACTTGTTCTCTAATCTACATTGGAGGGGGCTCATTTGTAATTTTTTATTTCAACTCCACTAACTCTTCCTCTAGAGAGGCCTTCTTCATTAGTGTCTATTCTTATTTTTTAGCTAATGCAATCAATTGGTTATATGTTTATGTGTATCTTCTTGACAAATCTTTTGTTTTTGATAAATTCAAGAAATAAACTTGAGTAAAAAATGAGGCAATCTCTATGTCACTTGTGTTCTGCAAATTCCAAATCATTCTGTCGGATTTCTTTTCTACTTGGATATTTAGAAGGTGGGGATTTTGAGTGGAAGGTGCCAAAGACCAAGAAGCAAATGTCTTTGACTTAGGATTAAATTTTGAACCTCTTACTACATCTCCAATTTCAAATTCAGTTTTAAACAATGGGTCCTCTTGCTTCCTAATCTAATCAATAATAAAAATAGACTGGATATCCCAGTCAGGCATCACAATCATACCAGTACTCTTAATCAATCATCTTACTTGATCCATAATTATTTTCTCCCTGTTAGGATCATATTCATGCAGTTCCTTAACAATCTCCTCATTCTTTTCTACATTTCCTTCCTCTATGATCAAATTTTGTCTTAATTAATTTTGTTTCAACCTTCTCCGAAATTTTTTAAATTCATCTAACTTAATAAAGTCATCATCTTTCATGAACTCATTTGACAACATCACATGCTCATGAAAGCCTTGAGCAAGGGCTTTGTTTGTTTCTCCCTATTCTTCATTCTACCTAGCTTCTCTGAGATGTGTCCTTATTTGATGAAAGTAGTGTCCTTGTTATGTAACAATTGCTCTAGCACGATCTCTCCTCACAATTTCACCCACCTCTTTGGTTTTTTTTTTCTTTGTAGGTGGCACTCTGGCAGATTGAACTTCATCCCCACTCCCTACATCATCATGAGACACAATAAGTGGTCTCTTGCCATGTGAATATTGTCCATCTGGGGGGTCTTGTTGCTGACAAACCACTTCTAGAAGTTGAGGCATTTGTTCCATCAGAGTTTCATATAAACTCGGCATTTTGTTAATCCTCTCCAAGTATGGGTTATCGGGGCAAAAATTTGAGAAACTAGGGTCAACATCCTTCAATTTTTCTTCAACTCTCATCATTTTTTTCATTTTCTTCTGTATTCTTGTACTTCCTCTTTTCTCAGCAAATTTCTAACCACATATTCATAATCCAATGGTTCATGGTTCTTTATTGTGGCCCGAGGTGTCATTTTTGGCAATGCACGCTTAATAAATTGTCCACGATCACAAAATCTAGACACAACATTAACCAGCCTATATTATTTAAGGAAATTATTTACTTCATCAAAGGAATTCCTACCAATGGTAAAATCAGACACAACCCAAAGCCTAGGAAGAAAATAATCCTTTGTGTGTTTCTCAAGGTATTATTTTTCAACTAGGGTCAATTGCCAAATAAACTCCATAAATGCAATCCTAATTGGAATAAATTTTGGTAAAATATTGGGAGGCTGAGGACACCCATAGACTCTGATCACAGTAAATTTATCAAGAAAGAAAAAGTCCCCCCAGTTATGTGAAGTAGACCGGTTTGGAACATACTGGTAAGGTCTCAAAACTCTCCTAACATTAATTGACAATCTTTTCCTATTTATTCCTAGCATTTACATAATTGGCAAAATAATCCAATTTTCAAAGTAAAGGAAAGAAGAATGCGGAGAACTATTGTCCCAAACTTGGTTTCATCTTTTTATTGGCATTAAGACACCAAATTCTTCTTTGAATAGCTCCAATTATTTATCCATGAACTCAACATCATAGAACAAGATTAAATGCATCAACAATGAATAATGCTTAAATGTAGCGTTGGGTGCACCACTCTGAATTTCAACTAGAGCATTATGAATGTGTTCAACCATATATCCCACATAATAATAATCTTTTATAACATTTTGGCGTTGAATGTTCATATCCATCATCAGTAATTCAACTGACACTATTGAATCTCCATTAAAACCCAACACTCTGCATAATCCATAGATTGTACAATGCATATAATGGTGGAAAGGTGTGAAGTCAAATGGTGGCTTGATACTATATGGAATTCTAACTGGTTTCCTATCTACCCTAGGCATGTATCTTGACATTGCATGCTTCTTGATAACACCTTTGTATTTGTCATAATCCTCTGTAATTCGATCCAAATCTATATCCGTGCATGCAACACCAATAATCTGGACAGCTTCAACGAAGCTAGCTCTATTAATTGAAACTAGATTGGTTCTTTCTTCTAATTACCCTAGATACTAGGCAATAGCATTTGGCCAACTCTTTGATTAAATCCACATCATCATACACATCTGGTGCAATTAAATTTGCCACATTTAAATCCCAAGGGTTTGACATCAAGACACCCTTAACACTATTATTCTAGAAATAATGAAACACATCAGTACCAAACATATAAAGCGTGGTCGGGTTTCTGCATTGGCTCCATAAATATTTCCATGTCATTTCATTTGCATTCAAAGCAATGGAAGTCCCTAACAGCAAATCTACAAATTCTTCTTTGTAATTTTTATCCTTCTTTTACTCAGTGGCTTGGGCTTGGAACCTCCACTTGTCGTCGCCTTGCTCATTTTAGCTGTAGGAGAAAAACTTAACCAATTTTCTGAAATTTTCCCACACACAACACTTCAAATTCTCAAACGTTGCTGCAAAGCTCAATTCACTAGATTACTTCGAAGATAGAATGCAATTATATAAAATCTCGACTCGATCATGCAATTTACAGTATTTGGGTATTGTCACTTGTCTCTTTAATTGGCACACTTGCATGAACTAGCTACTATGACATTAATTCAAAGTTGAAGTATCGGAGCGAAATTTGAATTCATGCCCTTCTATTTTATTGTCATTCAAAGCTATTACAAAACCCGACAAACAAGTCCACGTGTCAATCCCTGATTGCTTAGCACCCCTTTTTCTCTTTTCTATCTTAGTTAATTTTCAGAGTGTCACTCATGCATGTGGAAACAGCTCGAAATCTTGCATGATGAACTTCACTTCCTTCCATCTCCTTCACAAGCTAGCGACCAAGCCATTCCCCATCTTTAACCGCACACTCGCAACCGATTATAACAATTTGGAAAGTAACCAGAAAGTTAGTGATAATGCTACCAAATCCTCTTAATTAAAAACCAACCCCGTTTACAAATCCTCAAAGAATCTTACAAGTGAGTGACAGCCGTTGATCTTCATCAAGCCCTTTAGTCGCAATCCCCCAATACCATTTAGAATATTCTTTCTTTACCTGCAAGCTGGCGACCACTGCAAATCTAACAAAACAACTTATTTCATTGCAAGCTCGCCACTCAAAACTTAACTTGACTTAAAGCCTTGCGAGCCCGCGATAACAAGACACTTAAACACCATCGGATTCTCATAACACTTTTTGACTTAAGACTTACAAACCCACGAGCATGCGATGACCACAAAATCAGACCAAAAATTACTTGTCGCCAGATCGCAACATAAAATGCTAAACAACTTCAAAACCTATGAGCAAGTGACCAAACCAACTAAGATGTGGTACCAACCACATCGCATGATCAAAAATTAAAATGACTTAACTGCGAACACGTCACGACCTTGAGATGACATAAAATCACACTCAGTCGCAATCTTGCAACATAAAAAGGTCAAGTGCAAAACATCTTGCGAGGTAGCGACAACTAAAATCTCCCAGTACTCGCAATCTCGTGACTTATTCTGACTTGATGACAAAGGACCTGCAAGCTAGCGATAACCACAAAATATCAAACTATTTATTTCTTAACCACAGCGACCCAGTGAGCACCAACAAAAATCGATAGTCGCTCACTCTCCAATGTTTTATGTTACCTTCATAAATAGGCACAAGCATTGACACATAATGTCCATTAATGAGTTACTCTCTAACTCTCGCGGTTATAATGCATGAAATCAACTCAACTCAAGACCTCATGACCAAAGAAATTTCATTAACAATCTCCATCTCGCTAACATAAAATACTAACACCCAAAAAGCTAGAGACCTCGTGATTTAAACACAAACCTACACTAGCTAACTCACCACTTAAATTGTTAAACATGAAATTTATCTACGAGTTAGAGATGAAACATTAAACATGTCTTATTGTTTGACCAACTCTCTGACCATACTTGACGTTGACATGGACAAATAAAGAGATGACAACTCAGATTTTCAATGCATGACAACTTCAGTTTACTAGCCAACTAAGACAAAAAACAAACACAAAACCCTAATCATCATGAACATGACCAGAAACCATGAAAAGATACTTCCATAAAACCAGAGGATAAACCCACGACATGAATCAAAGCTCGACATGACTTAGCCAAAAATTTTGCATTCCTAATAGGAGTTGGCATTTTGGAAAAATGGAAAAAATGTTGTTTTAACATCATGTTAAGCATTTACTATAGAATAGTAGAAAGGTTCCAATAGTTATTCAATATAAATAATGTAATGGATCTTGTGACACAAATTGTTGCATTTCATGTTCAACATAATGTGGAACCAATTTACTAATAATTCAATTGTTTACTAATAATTTAGAAACTAAATTCTATTGTTTACTAATAATTCAAATTCACAATTAAAAATATGAAATAAGTATTAGTTCTGATTGACAAATTCAAGAAATACAATATCAAAAATCATCAATGACAACTATATTATTGAAAATTGTAATATGACTCAAGAAATCTAGTATAAATACCTATAAACTAACTGCTAATTCACTTCAGTGACTCAATCTGGGGCTTCTATATCCCAAATGGACTCAAGATCTTGAAAATGACTAGTACTAACAGGTTCATCTTCATTTTGAGTCGGGTATTCAAAAATTTCTTCGTCTTCATGTTGAATCTAAGTCTGCGATCAATCATTTGTCTAATCTTTGATTTAAAAATCCCTAATGCACTAAAAAATCTCTCATCTTCCACCAACCCCAATATCATTATTTGACATAAATCAACAAGTTTGAAATATTATGGTATTGCATTATGTAATACTTCACTCTGATCTATCCTTTTCCAAAACCTTGTGATTGATCCAAGTTCAAATAGATTCTCCAAGTTATCCAACTACTGTTTCATACACAATGTAGAGCATTTACATTGTTTTTTAAGATAATCTGAATTTAAAATTCCTTCTATTAGTTGTCCATTGCAATATGCATCTTTTGAAAATGTCAATATCAATTCCTCTAGTTTTTTGTGAAACACCTTTGCGTCATTTGGATTATCTCCAATTGAATGCCAAAATTGAGGATACCCACAACCCGTGGCTTCAAGTATTTCTTCTCTAGGGAATTTTTCATGAATCTCAGTTGAAAGTTTGTATGCAATAGACTTCAAATTATCACTAATAGATTTAACAATCCTGTCAAAATATTCCTGTTAACTGGTATTGCTCTGCCTCGCTTGCCCATCTTAGATTGGTGCATTGGCATATGAAATCCTTTTGCAAAGACACATAACTCATTTATTGAATTGAAATGTAAAAAAAATTCAGCATGATTCAAATCTATAATTATCTGGTACCTAAAAAAATTTGGGCTTCACCCTGTTAGATCTTAATATAGACCATCCAAGCCCAAGCATGTCATTTTATGTAGAGTTCTATACTCATTGATATACATAGTTTTGTCTTGGGCTTTCTTAACAAATTTGTTCATTGAATCCAGTATGGGAAGAAGACTAGCTAAAGTTAACAAAGTCTCTATATCACTTAACTTATGTAAGAGATCAAGAGATTTGTCTACTGTGAGGTGTTGCTCGTACATTAGTCCGATCAAGGATTGATATTTTGTTAGAACTTGTTCTGCTGGTCCATGCAAGGAGATCCATTTGGTCTCAACATCCCTGAGAAGCTTGTTTCTTGTTATTACTCCCTCAGCAAAAAAGCTGAAATTCTGCAAAACATTTAGGACTTCGACAGAAGTATGAGTGGAGCTGATGGACTAGATCTTCAACTTTTGACACTGTAAGGAAATTGCTTACAATTCTATATGATAAATTCATTCGATGGGCCATGCAGTGAATCTCAAGCATGTATGGTGCAATACTAGTTTACAATATTGCGCAAAGACCAGTCCTTTGACCTTGCATTACTGCAACTTCATCAGCTCCAACACACACCAACTTCTTGGCAATTGTCAAGTCATCCATACCAGCAATTTCATTCAAAGTTTTCTTAACTTCCAAATATAAATTTTATGCTGTTGAATTGCCCCCCACTTTACGAACATAGACTAGATGAGCTTGGCGGACGTGTTCTTTTATGGTATACACACGCATATAGACCAAAGCAATGTTATCTACCATAGTAACTTCATCTATGGATAATGAAATGAATTTTGACTCTTGTACACTCTCCTATAAATTTTTCTTTTCCACCTCAGCGAGATAGTTTTCCATTTCCCATCCAGCATTTATTCACCAATGTGACATAGGATAGTGAGGAACATTCAAAGAAGATAATAAATTAGTATATTCTAGGAAATCTTTCATAGGATGCCCTCTCGAAAGAATATGAAAAATAACACTCATTTGAACAGTCTTTTCCAAGTTTGCATCTTTCGTTGCATGTTCAAGCCTAGCCTTGATTGTATTTCCACTATTACCAATCAGTGTCATTTTGTGGTTATGCTCTTCATATTCTGTGGCATACTTAACATGAAGACATTCTTCCTTTGATTTCCATCTTACTACTGGTGTTAGGCAGGTATTGTCATCCTCATTCGATGCATTTAACTCAATGACAATATCACCTTGTGGTGGTGGTGAGCTACTGTGAATGGCTTTTGTAACTGCAAAAGTTGATGGACAAGAAACTTTGCCAATTCCAATGTAAGACTTTATGGTAGTATCTGAAAGTTTTGGGCATTTTGATGGCCTCCCAATCCCTTCAGTTTCATCGCCCTGAGGAGTCTTACCCTTGTCTTACATCCCAATCGCTTCACCACCCCGAGGAGTCTTAGTCTCACCCTTGTTTAACATCTCAATCTCTTCACCACCCTAATGAGTCTCACCCATGTTTGACATCTTGAGTCTTGACCTCTCAATATGAATTAAAACTAATACTATCAAGTATGAAGAAATGATTACTCACCTTTATGCCTTCTCAATTCTTTGAATTGGGAATTAGGGATGCTTGGGCCTATGTTGCAGGATTGTAACTTCGGCCCTCTGCCCTACAATCAACTTCAATGTTCCAACTCAAATTGCGGAATGTGAATCGAGAGCAACCAAATTTACTAATCAGACACGCACAAATTGTAAGAAAGAGTGTTTCAAACTTTCAATTGTATTTATATTAATCCATGATTGCATTTTTGGCAAATTCCGCAGACTTTTCAAAATGCATCTTGATTTAAGTGGGGCAAAATGGGTCCTCGAATGTTTATAATGTTTTAATTGATATTGGTGAATTGGGCCTCATTATGCTTAACGTGAAATTTAACAATAGGCGAAATGGAACAACACGTGCAATGAAGATTTAATTTACCGTTGGCAAAATAGGTCCTAGGTACAAGGTCGTTTTGCTATTTATGACGAATAACGGAAGTGATCTAATACCCATGTCTGAGTGATTCCAGGTGAATATTACGAACATCCACATGGAACGGTATGTGGTCAATGGTGAAGCTAGAATAGAGTGGATCGTTAACCTCTAAATTCTGGGCGATTTGACCACTGTGTTGCCCCAGACTATTCGCCATTTCCTGAAAAAATGAAATCGCAGAATTTGCCAATTGGTGAAGATTCGCCACTTAAAAAATCTCTAGATGGATCCCTACTCCTATGCTCTCCTCACTCATTGCTCAATAAGCCTCTCAATGCCAAATGAGGGGTTATGGTTGTTTTGCAGCTTATATAGGGCAAGGGTGTCCGGTCGGAACCCTGTTGCCACGCCAACGCTTCGTGGCTACCACATTGGTCTGGTCATATGTGTTCCGAATGGTTGGAACCATTCTGATTGAATCTCTTAGGCTGGCCCCAATTGCAATATAGATTCGTACTTTTACCCTATATTGTATTTTAGAAAGATAAAGTAGTAAGTTAAAGGGTGAGTCTTCCATTAAAATTAGGAGAGATTCAATCTCACACACTGTGCTTGAAACCACAATTTTGTAAACTTATTGATTTTGCAAAATTTTCAACCAATACTAGTAGAAAACGAAGAATAAACTAGACAATGGAGTACTTGTTGTGAATGTATTGTACGAATCAACTATCTAGGTGAGATAAATACTTGTCATTGATATATTTTAGTTACAATATCTCCTACCAAACATTGTTAGGAATGTAAATCTGATGCATTGTTAAAAAAAAAAAAAAGGACCCCTTCAAGTTTGGAAACTTAAGAGAAAATGGACTCCCTCAAGTTTGGAAACTTAAGAGTGATGATCTGTCCCAAGATGTTGAAAAATATTGAAGATATGGTGAAGTTAATCAAATGATGCTTAAAAGAGGTAGGAGGAAATTTTAAGGGTGGGAGAATATATTCACAATAGTTCTATACATATAGAAACTATTCGATATCTTTTGGAAAAGTATATTAAATAGCATTATCATGTAGATTGTTTTGGTGTGATTGAAGAGATAAATTTTATAATATAGTAGTCAATATTATCTTTAGGTTTGAGTTATATCCATGATGTATTTCATGTGTCCTTGTTAAAAAGTATAACCTATAAGTTTACATCTATTTTTTATTGTCATTCATTTTATATTCATAATTTGGAATAGTGGTGGCTTTTGAATTTATTATATTATTGCCATTTGCAAATGAATAACAAAGTAATCGAGTAGATCGAGTAGATTGCTACTTAGAAAATTAGTTGAGATGCATGTCCCTTTTTTGCATTTTTACTGAGTCGTGAACCTCTTTTGTTTACGTGTCGAAGGCGATTCGCCTTTAAAACTGGGTAAAAGGAGACATCTTTTTGCTTTCACTTTTCAAGTAATTTTCTTTGGTTACTTTATGCTGGCATGTTATGGGAAAAATATTTCACTTTTCATCACGAAATATGTAGATAATCGAGCCTTTCTTTAGGGCCCTCTAGAAGAATTTGACGAATCTTCGAAAGAACTCGATAAAAAAAATAAAAATAAAATCTAATAAAAATGATTATAAAAAAAAAAACTTCAAAGAAGAAAAAAAAATTAAAGATTTTGTTGATAAAAATGTTTCTCTTTCTTCCATTTCTCACAAAATGGTAAAGGTGCTATCCTTAAAAGAACTTAACAAAGAAACTGATACATATTTGGTTTTATCTAACATATTAATAAAACTATGGCCATTACTATTTTTTTATTATAACCGATTCAATGTACCCTCCCGATACGTGGGTATAGGAAATTTCATTCTGCATGGCCCTATGAAGAGCCAAGTTGCTAAATATTTCTTTGATGCTTGTCTAAGTCATGGGCATCAAAGACTATCTTTCACAGCTCCACCCAGTATGTCTTTCTTTGCCAAAATGGGCCTCGGCAATCAAAGTCTTGATAAAAATCAGGATCACCTTTTTGAATGGATATCATCAAAATGAAATAAAAAAAGCTTCCTAGCATTCGTACTTGAATATTGAGTGAGAGCTTTAAGCAATGGATCCCCTCTTGTAGATGTGATAGAAAAAAAAGAGATTTTCTAGAACTAAAGATGGAAATTATCTTCCAGAAATACACAATCCTTTACTGAGTGGGCCATTCCGTAGGTCGATGAATCAATTTAAATCACTGTCAATGCTACCTCCAGATGATTCTACCGAGCAATTACAGAAAAACGCCCATGATTCTACCAACCAACTTGATCGAATTTCCTTAATTCGACCAGAAAATAAGGCAAAAATCGTTCAACCATGAACGAAAAAATAAAAATTATTTCCAAATGGTGGCTCAATCAAATTCATATCTTCTTATTAGAAGAACGGGAAAAAAAGGAAATTCTTGGATGACGCTTCATTGGCAAATTTATTGTCAAGATTTGAAGTTGTTTATCTGAAAGATTCAACCAAATATGTGTTGAAAACATTGGCACCGATGCCTCTAACCAGACGGATAGAAAAGGAAATCGCTTCTTGCAATAAAAAAATATTCATTCAATATTTATTGCAGATTTTTCTTGAAACCACAAGTATGAAATCAGAATTGCTTCTTAACATTCTTCCTACGAAGTAGGCTTTATTTTATGAGCGATTTTTTTTAATGAGCTCAGATGAACTACCAAATTATTTTATGAGCAATGTTAAAAAGAAAAATAAAAAGAAACTTGACCAAGATTTTCAAGATTTTTTTGATTTCTATGCCCTTTATCTCAAATTCATGGAATTGAAGGAGAAAGAGGTTGTTAATGATTATGAACCTCGAATCCAAGACTTTAATAGGTGCATTGTGCCTAAATGGCCCTCAACCATAGTATAAGGAATTTATGATACTATGTGTGTCAAAGATTGTCTGGAAATTCGTCCAAAAAGGCCTTGGCATCTAATTGTTATTAAACCCTTTGATAAAATAAAAGAACTAGAGCTTGAAGATGAACAAAAAAAGAATGAAGAAGGAATTTTGAAAGGCTTCTTTCGATGGTTCAAAGATGAGAAACAACAATCAGAAGAATAAGAGCAAATACCAGAACAAGGAATAATGAACAAAGGGGAGGACGAAGCAGATGAGGACCTCGTAACTAAAGATATACATGTCTTTAGTTATCCATATGAAGGAGATTTTTCGTAGATTTTTAGTCAAAGGAGTTGTCCGTTCTCAAAGATGATAAGTATTAGTGGTCAACAATTGGATACCCAAACCGCAGTTGAGTCTTTTTGAGAGACTAAAAGAAATGATGCAAAAGCCAAGTCGAAAGCCAAATCAAAAAAGGGAAATCAAAAAAGATATTTCGATTTCAAGACTCATAATATATTTTGACAAATATCAGGATCGAAAGCAAACGAGAAAGGAAAATCGTCACCGTCAAATAGAGCAGGGCTTTGATTGAAAATTGCTTCATTATCTCAAAGCGGGTGTTTTATTCACGCATACATATCTTCGAAAAAGATTATATTTCCCTTCATTAATAATAGCCAAAAACGTTGTTCGTGTTTTATTATTTCAGGCCTCCGAATGGGAGTGGGATTTGTCCAATTTGAATACGGAATTTTATATGAAATGTAATTACAATGGATATGAATTGATGGACATCGATGTGCCCAAAGATGGGATGAAAGAATACCTAAAAGAAGGTATTCAAATAAAGATTGTATACCCTTTTTGCTTGAGACCTCGGTATGAATCTACCCCCCAATCTACTGACACTGACAACAAAACAACTAGTTTTTTATTCATGTATGGAACAGAAAATGAATTGCCTTTCAGTAATCCAACAAAAGTTCCTTCTTTTTGGAGACCTATTGGCGAATGGATTTTTAATTCTACATCTCATCGGGCAAAAGCTATTATCAAGAGGATCCATCCTATTATCGAATAGATGAAACCTATCCGCCAATGGATAGAACTCCTTTGCTCAGAAAGAGTAAAGATAAAGATCAACATTCGACCAGATACTGGGACAAAAAATATTCCAACGAATGACGAGCCTCCTATAATGATTAGGACCACCCCTACATCAAATATTCAATTTTCTTTGGAAATCATGGAAGATTTATTAGAACCATTTTCAATGCAGATCAAAACAGATTTGGATCTCGCAGATCCAGACAATTGGACAGTTACAATGAATGAGAGAATCAAGAAGATGAATGAAGAATGTTTGTTGAATTGAGATATTCATAATAAATTGCGAGTTGACTTCAAAAATCGAATGAATAAACTTTCTCCTGACATAAAATCCAGATTGAAAAAAGGGTTAATTCGAATCAAAAAAATTGGTTCTATTTTCCAAAACAAGAGCGTTCGATTCATTAGGAAGAAAATGTCTTACTTTATGATTTTTTTTCATTTAAGGGCAAAATTAGCACTTATCGGTCTCAAAATAAGTATTTTGACTCTCATCAAGTCAAATTTACAATATTGCATCCAAGTGAGTAGAAATATTGAGGCAATTCAAAAAAGATTCACTCCAAATTGAAATATAAACCCTTCTATCAAAAAGAAGGAAACCCCCAAAATATCTCAAGCGTATGTATTTAAAAACAAATGGCAACAAGTAATAAGCATGAGAGGCTCCTATGCGAAATATTTATTAAAATCTAGAGCATCGTATCCTTTCATCAAACAAAATGTCAAGGACTTTTTGGATCGCAAGGACTATTGAATGGTAATGATCCTCGAGAGTTGACTGCTAAGGATTGGAAGCAGTGGTTGAAATGGTGTGCTGGCTACAAAATAATGCTGCAAAAAAATAAAAAAAATATTAGTAGCTGATTCGGGTGGAATGATTGTGCATCCTTTTTGGGAGAAAAACAATTCGCGTGTTTTTTGAGGTGGTTAAAAAACTGCATCAAGCGTCACAGATATGAGCTTTTCTCTTATAGTTATCTGGATCATTCAAAAGAAGATAATCACGGACCCGCAATTCAATACATACTAGAACCAGATTATCAAGCTATTACCGATTTTCAACAAATGAAGAATCCTGGGTACTCCAAGAAGAAGAGGAAAAATAATTTCGATTCTTCGAAAAAGAACGATTTCGATTACTCGACAACTAAGAAGAATTCGTATTACAAATTCCAATTGTTGGTTGTTTCTAGATATAAGAAAAAAAAAAGTGAAAAAGCCTCAAACCTTGATGACCTTTTTCCTCCGGATATAATCAGAAAACACATCAAACACATGTGGGAATTCAGGGAAATTCAAATAGCGCAAGATTTTGATGTTGATTCTTATGTAATGGAAAGTCTCAAGAAGAGAGAGGATGATTTAAAAGGAATAAACTCACAGAACTTTGAAAAATAAAAGAGGAAAGAAGACAACGAAAACAAGAAAGACAAAATACGAAAGAGCAGAGATTGCAAAAATTAATATTGGCAACTACTCCAGAAGAAGTGAAGAACCTGAAAAGGCTTAAAAGCTAGAAGATGAGAAGAAACGCTTAGAGAGAATGCAAGAACTAAATAAAAGGTTCCAAGAGCACAAAAAAGACATAAAATTTAGACAACTTGAAAGACAGGTTGCTCAACAAGATGAAAAACGTAGACAATAGAAAGAAAAACAAGAAAAAAATGAACTCAGAAAAAAACTTCGTCAAGATTTTAAACTTGCAAAGAAAATAAATGAATTTATAGTTCGAGACTTTAGAAATATTTATCATCATAAAAGAAATTGCGATAAGATAAATATAGAGAAAGAGAAACTGCGAATAGCAATCAAAAAACTTATTTTCAAATGTGATGAGAAGAAAAATTCTCAAGGTGATAAGAAGGGATGGGATGAGTTGAAATTAAAATTGGATTCTGGATTTGATAATAAAAATAAAAAGGTAGGCATCACATCAAAAACCAAAAACATAGCTAAAGGAGAAAATAAACAAGAAATCAAAGATCCAAGGGGTTGAAAATGCTTTGAAAAGGAAGGGGGGAAAGAAGAAAACCCCCAAAGGGGAGTTAAAATAAAGAAAAAATGGATAAATTGTCATATCAAGAAATGGTGAAAAATATTTGCATTTGGAAAACCAAATACACGCTCAAAAAAGTGCCACTTGCTCCTTGGCTTTCCAAGGGCAGAAATGCGTCTCGTTTTCTAGATAAAAAGAAACTTGGTAATGAAGTTGTTGTAGCCCAGCTAACTACGCCCTATTTGGAAAATGGAGAGCAGGACTTGGATTTATTGGAAACTATTTTGTATCTCAAGAGTTGCTTCTAGGATAACAAGAATGATTTTTTTAGAATTTTTGCCGATGAAAGGCGAAGATCTATGCCACTTGTACCAGGGTACTTTAATGACTGATTTTTGATATGCAAAATCGCAAGCCTCTACTTAAAACTAAAGAAGAAGAGAATAAATGTAAATATTTTTGATAGATCTCAACGACGAAGAAAAAGAAAAACTATTGAGGATATCAATTAAAAAAATTCAAGTTCTTTTATTTTCGAAGATATTCTTCTTCCAAGATGTCGTAGAGAATTTTGAATTTTGAATCTTTTGAATCTAGAAACCCCTATAGATCAAAGTATAGGATTAAAGAGTAAAGAGATACTAATTGACGAAGGTCTCATCGAAAAAGATGAACCTCTTTGCATAGATACATGACAAAAAAAAGAGACGTTTTCTTTGGCCTCGTTATCGAGTAGAGGATTTGATTTGCATGAATTGATTCTAGTGGAATACTCATAATGGTAGTCGATCTGTTATGTTGAGGGTACGCATGTATTCCAAAATAGATCATTGGGAACATATGGAAAATAGTTTTTATTTTATAAAACAAATTTTTGTTTCAATAAGAGAGATTCTTCAAGATTTCGCAAATTGGACCAATAGTTTATTGGGTACAAAGTGTTCATCTATTTTTGGACAAAATGAACCTATAAACCAGGTAGAGCTACAAAAAAAGAGTAATTTTTGTAGCATAAGTTCCTCTTTTCCTTCTGGCCGCTCTTCGTGCAATGAACTTGTTACAAAAATGAGAAAATTGATAAGTTCTTTTAGGGATAAACTTATAAAATTTATAACGGAAAGTAGAGATTCTCTTCTAAAATTGATAAATTCTTTTAGGGATAAACTTATAAAATTTATAACGGAAAGTAGAGATTCTCTTCTAAAATTGATAAGTTCTTTTAGGGATAAACTTATAAAATTTATAACAGAAAGTAGAGATTCTCTTCTAAAAAATGAAATGATAAGAAAAAATCTTAGAAAACTTCTAACCAAATTGAAAAATTATCTTTCAAAAAATAAAAGAATGAGATCTCTTTCAAAAAATAAAAGAATGAGATCTCTTTCAAAAAAGAAATGGATAAGAACCGTTTGTTCTAAAATTATAACTAAGCTAGAAGAAACTATACGTTATTTAGACAAATATGAACCGACTCGGTGGCATAAAAGTAAAGAATTTTGGCAAGTCTTGTTGGGCGGTTTATAGCATCAAGGGGATTTTTGTGCCGCTAGGCAAAAATTGTAGACTCTATTTTGGGATTCCTGATTGGCTAAAGTTTAAATTACATCATTTAGCCTCTAAATTTGTTTATACAGTTAAAGATTGTTTTAAGTTAGCATTTTAGTCTATCTTTTCTTATTTTTTTAGAAGATAAAAATAAGTTTTTGTATTTACCAAGTTACTTAGATTCCTTTACAAATTTATTACTAATAAGTTGTGTTGCTTTTGGAGGAACATGCAAATAAATGCATCTCCCGTATTAACCTTCGGGAGGAATAAGAATATATTAATGTTCAATAATAGAATAGATCTACATGATCTTGTTTACCGTTGCTTTCGGAGCAATAGGATTTGAACCCATGACCTCCACCACCCCAACATGGCATGCTACCAAACTGCACTATACTCCGTTATAACAACCAACATTGCATTTTTCTATTTAATGTCAATTCGGACATTGAATAGAAAAAATACTCTTCTCTAAATATTTGTATTGATAATTTCGGGAAAAATAGTCTAATATAGTAGCTATAAAATATCAAGCCGCCATGGTGAAATTGGTAGACACGCTGCTCTTAGGAAGCAGTGCTAGAGAATCTAGGTTCGAATCTGAGTGGCGGCATTCTTGTTAATAAGATACTATGGTTTCAATCCCTTCCACACACACACACACAGATATATATATATATATATATATATATATATATATATATATATATATATATATTAAAAAAAATGTATGGAGTACCTATATAGTAAATTACTATCATTGTTCGATCTATGTTAATATAATTGATGACATATAAATCGATTTTATCTTTCTCTTACAAAATGAATCCTATATTAAATAAAATAAATGGGTTTATTGTGATATTTATAACTCTAGAACATATATCAACTCATGTCTCTTTTTCTCTTACTTTTGTTGTCACTCTCATTTATTGGGAACCTTAGTTTATAAAAGTGAAGAACTAAGTAATTCGGGAGGAAAGGGCATGATAGTGACATGTATTTGTATAACGGGAGTATTAGTTACTCATTCGCTCTATTCAGGACATTTACCGTTAAGTAATTTGTATGAGTCATTCATGTTCCTTTCATGGACTTCCTCCATGATTCATATAGTTATAGAAGTACGGGGCTAGGATGCTTGGTGGTTAGGTGCAATCACCACGCCAAGTGCTATGTTAACTCATGGTTTTGCTACTTTAGGTCTTCCAGATAAAATGCAGCAATTTGCAATGTTAGTATCTGCTTTACAATCTCATTGGTTAATGATGCATGTAAGATATGATATTTCTCAGTTATGCAACTCTTTTATGTGGATCCCTATCATCGATAGCTTTTTTGGTCATTACGTCCCAAATAAATCAAAATATTTTTATTAATGTGAAGAATTCTCTTTTCTTCAATAAAAATGGGAATTCACACGACCAAGGAAAAAAGGAATTGAAGCATACTTTTTGCCTTTCATTTATAAATTATCGTAAACGGTTATTTACTAACCAATTAGACCAATTGAGTTATTGTGCCATTGGTCTAGGATTTTCTCTTTTGACTATAGGTATACTTTCTAGGGCAGTATGGGCCAATGAAGCATGGGGCTCTTATTGGAGTCGGGATCCAAAAGAGACTTGGGCACTAATAACTTGGATTATATTTGCAATTTATCTACATACTAGAATAAACAGGGGTTGGAAAGGGGAAAAATCAACAATTGTTGCTTCTCTAGGATTTATTCTAGATTGGACCTGTTATTTAGGGGTTGATTTATTAGGAATAGGGTTACACAGCTATGGTTGGTTGGTTGATTTAGTAGAAATTAAAAAAAAAAACTACATCCTATGGTTGAGCACGAGTCATTGAATATTGATCTCAATTATTATATATTAAATATTAAAAGTTGAGAACGAAAATTCTTTAATGTGGTGCTTTAACAATTTTGATTGAGCCTAGCTGGTCTTGAATATTGAATTCCTCAAAAATGAATTCCTCAACTCTTTTACAATATATTTACACATCTATATGCACTAGAATTCTTTGTGGCTCTTTGAATTCCTTACCAATATGGAAAATTTGCTCATGCAAGGCCTATGCCTATGTGTTTATTGTAACTCCTTACTCAATTTCGATGCCCTTGATGGCTCTTGTAGTACCCCTACCGTAATCGATCTCTAACCTGGGTTTAATCGTGATTAGTTATCTTGATATTATGATTACAATCAGATGTTTGATTTCACGCATAGCTATTGATGTGGTTTTCTCACTAGTTGTATGCAGGTTATTCAGTGTACCTATTTCGTGATTTTAGTATCGGACTAACGCTTTCATTAGATTTTATAAATGTATGCATGTATGATCTTTTGTTGCAGGAGATTTCAGGTACGAAGTCGCATGAGTGCGAGGTTCATCATCACCTGGTTTTGCAGGTTTGAGCATACCCTTTTTAGTCCTTAGAGTTGGAATAGGTGGTCGTAAGACCTTAGTCGGCCTTAGTCGTGCTCAAGTGAGCATCGCCAGTCGTCGTCGATAATCCCTTCTTGTTTGGGTTTGCGAGTCATCTGTTTGGTTGATCTTCTCGGTTTGCGTGCCTGGTGTGCATGGTTAAATTGGTTAATTAGTCCTTAGTAATTATCTTGTTTATTTATGCGTTTGTGCATTGCAGATTAATGGATTAGATTAATCAGGTATTCGTTATGCGATTTTCGTTGTTAATGAATTGCCTATTTTAATTGGAAGCAAATTTGATTTAAATGACTGATTTTGAATATTAATGCATTTATATATGCTGTGGAAAAGAAAGTTTTAGATTTTATCGCCATTAAGTTAATCGCATTCTGTTGGCATTTATAATTTGAAAGATTAAATTTGTTTAAATGAGGAAATCGAATTTTGAATTGAAAAGGCAAGTTATTTGTTGTGTTTGTGAGAAAGGATTAATTTTTAAGTATTATTTTTAAATAAAAGTTTTTATTCCAAAAATAGAAAATTTTGGGTCAACTCTTCCATATAACCCAATTTGGGAAATTTGGAGAGGATGGACAATTTTGGAGGAGATTTTGGGGAATCTGATAGGTGGGCTCTCCCTCAGCCATACCAGGATTGCGAATTGAGGTAGGATTCTGAATTGGTTATTGAAAATCAATTTGATTGTTCATATGAATTTGGCTGGAAAATTTGGTTTTGAGTTTTTGGTTTTGAGATGCTGGTTATTCCTCCTTGATTTTGGGCGTTTGAAACCCTTGGGCTTTTGTAGAGAATGAGAAAACCCTACATGAAAACATGATATCAATCTTATTTTGTTTAATTCAAATTTAAATTGAATCGAAATTTATTTCAATTCTGTGACGGACGTTTTGCTTAATAGTTCGAACTGTGTTTACAAATGGAAAATATTTGTTTATTATGCCGAGCTGGGCGTTCATTTTAGTCGAACTGTGTTTTTTTTATTAGCAAATTAATATTAAAATTTCGAACTGTGTGTTCGAAGCAAGTTTCGAATGCTGGCGTTCGAACCTGGGCGTCATTGTTTTTTTGTGCTCGGACTGTGTTTGGGGATGGGAGGCGGGGAGCGGAGCTCCACCCGCTCCCTCCCCTCTCCATCGCTCGCACCCCCCTTCATTCCCAGCTCGTCCCCCTGGTTCCTCCCCCCACCATTCGCAGGTGTTAGGCCTTCGGCCGCGGCTCACTGCGGTGGCCGCAGGGCCGCGGTGGCCGCAGGGCGCCACGGACCTGCGGGCACCGCAGCGGCGCCGCCCGCATGGGCTCCATAGCGATTTCGTGCTGGACGGTGGCTAGGGTTAGGGCACGGCCCGCCCAGCTCGCCTCCCCACTTACCCTTTTTTTTTTTAATAATGCGTTTTGATGGTTTAAAAAAAAAAAGAATGGTTGTGGTAATATATATATATATATATTTTGTTTAGTGTTTAGAGAAAAAGGAAAAAACACATGATAATTTATATCAAGTTAATGAAAGATATTTTAATGTTGAGATGTTATTTTTCTTATATATGTATTTTTTTTAGTATAAAAAAAAAAATGCATTTAATATTTATTATTAATTCAAGGAAGGTTATTTTAATGTTAAGTATAATCGGAATTGTAAGTACGATTAAGGTAGTATTGTGTAAAGACAAAATAGAGAATAATATGCTTTTGGGAAATCGTTGTAATACGATGGAAGTATTAATTGATGTTTGTTGGAGATTAAATACCTTATTTTAGTTGAATAACGGTTGTCTGAATTTTATTTATATGAAATGGTTTAAAAACTCATTCGGCTTAAATTGCCTGTTCAATGCTTGAATTTTAACGAGTTAGAAAACCAAGAACGACTTATCCCTTGATAAGGTAGATAACTGTAAGTTGTTTTAGATCTTGTAGAAAACTTGATCGTCATTAATGATTAATTAATTTGAGGAAATATTGTCCTTTCTGATTATTGCCTTGCGAGTTTAATTACTGTATTCGCTTTAATTATGAAATGGCATGTTTTGCTTGGTCTGGTAGGACCCTGTCGTATGAAATGTTTTGGTGTGCCTGTTTTAGTCCTCGATTTTCAAGTTGACTGTTGTGTTGTGATGTTGTCATAATTGGTCATATCCTCTTGAGTGAGTCGAATAATGATTCGTGGTTAACCTTAGTTGTCAGGTCTCTAGTTAGAGTACCGTCAATAAGTGTTCATCTTTGAGTCGTGTTTGACCTGATGATTGTATCTTCTTGAACTCCATTCGTCTTACCATGTGTATTCCTTGGTTTGAGTTCGTCTGAGTTAATCTAGTGTCGTATGGGAAAGTGGCTTTCGATTGGGGGCCGCGCCCAAAGTGGCTGCTGGATAACCCGTCGAAAGTGAGTCTAATAAGTGATAACCTAAGTAGATTAGAAAATAATCTCTAAATAAGATAATGTGCCTCACACATGGGACGAGTGCTAGCATAGACTCGACATGCTGTGAGAAGGCCTGAAATGGCAAACCATCTTCCTTGTCTTCACGAGAGGATGTGTGGGTCCACATGAGGCTTGGATGGGCCGGAAGTTCGGATTAGGTTGCCAGGGTTACCAGTGTATGGGCCGGGACCTATGAAGACTTGCCATGGTATCCATACCAGGTTGTGTGATGACACTTGTCCCTACGTTCGCTAGTGTGTTGTCGTCTTGTCCTATTTGAGTACCTTTGTGAGTCGTCCTTTGTCTCTGCCCTTGTGAGTGTCGGTTTCAAGTTAGACCTTGGGTGGTGATGGCTCAGTTTATGGATGTTCTCATGGACTCTTATGTTATTAGCTTTGATTATGTTCAGCTGGATCCTGTTCTTTGTAAGGATCATTTATGTATTATCGACCGTTGTGGTCATTGTATATTGCTTATGTATCGCCTTGATGGCTGGATTGTATTGTGTAACCTCTTGTACTCTTAACCTTATTATTTATCCGAGGGGGTCTTGCAGTTGAGCAGACCCAGAGATGTAGCCCTTTAGGGGTGAACTCCGAGATCACTATGGTGTTATGTGATGCGTTCTTTTATGTCTCTTATTTCAGCTTTATCATGTATGATTAATTTATGTAAAATGGTTAAGTGGATAATTGGAATTAACTTTAAATGCTTATATTCAATTTTATCTTGAATGCCATGTAGTTCGAATGCATAATTGGTTGAGATGCGATTTATCGTGATGCATGTGTGAAATCATCTTTTGAAATGCTATGAATTGGGTTATGGAATAATGTATCTTAGAGTAATGAATTATACTCAGTTGTTGTTAAGAAATTTAGATGTGCTTGGAAAGATCTCTTATGTCATGATGAAATCCTAGTGTATTAGAAAAGGTAGATGTATGGTTTGTAATTTTAAAATGAAAAGATTGAATGAAGTTTATGAATGGATCTTAAATGATGAATCTTGCTTGTGATTTATATTTCCATCCTTTGAAAGAAATTATCCTGATTGTGAATTATCTCGTTATTAAGATATTCAGCTTTTGGATTAATTGTGTGTGTAAAGTGTATTGTGAAAATTTAAGTAATCTCGTTGGGAAACTCTTTAGGAGATTGTCGTTAATGTCTTCCGCTATGTTATCTGAATCTTTGGTATCTTGTTGCATCTTATGTGTTGTAACTTTAAAAAAAAAAAAAATTTGCACTCTATTCTTGTTATTTTAGCTTATCCCTTCGGGGTTTCCTGGCGGGGCATTACAGCTCTTCTTTAGTAATTTATTGGGAGGGGCTCTTTGATTCCTAGTTTCAGTTAGCTTGGCACTCAATTTACATTCACAATAATCTTGGTTGATGTAGACATTTCCAATACTCTTTTTATTGAATTGGTTTTTTGAGATATAGGTGATTTTGTTTGGAAGTAAGAAAAATTTATTAGAAAGAGATAGCTTTCAAATGTATATCTTCTTTATTAATTCCAACAAATCACTTAGATTTCAAAGAATAATGGCTCCTCTAATCATGATTGAAGATCTAGACAAGAACTTAAATTAGGCTTCATTAAGTCGAGAGGCTTCTATAATGGCAACAAATTTATGTGTCAATATTTGAGGGTTTTCAAATAATTTGACGTGTATATTTTTGTATGTGATTATTGTATGAATAACCAACTAATACAAATTTGTTAATTAATTAATAATTAAATATGTTTTCATTCTCGGGAGTTAGTTGTGCAACGGTTCATAAAAGTTTTTATTCTACAAAAATTTAGAGAGGAGAGGATTTTTGGTTGGAGTTATAAGATTAGCGAAAATTGTAGGAGATTGGAGAAATTATTGGGTAGAGGAGGGTTGATATGGATTGGGGTTGCAGAGGGATTCTTTAGCATTTGTTCATTTGTGAATTTTCTTTTCTTATTTTCTTCCCATGATTGCGAGTGACTGGTATATGAAGTTGAGTTCGAGCCAACCACTTCATGATATTTAGTTTAGATTTTGGTTTTTTAAACCTAGAGGCTTTTACAATCACAACAAATTTATATGTCAACATTTGGGAGTTAATGGCAACAAATTTATGTGTCAATATTTGAGGGTTTTCAAATAATTTGACGTGTATATTTTTGTATGTGATTATTGTATGAATAACCAACTAATACAAATTTGTTAATTAATTAATAATTAAATATGTTTTCATTCTCGGGAGTTAGTTGTGCAACGGTTCATAAAAGTTTTTATTCTACAAAAATTTAGAGAGGAGAGGATTTTTGGTTGGAGTTATAAGATTAGCGAAAATTGTAGGAGATTGGAGAAATTATTGGGTAGAGGAGGGTTGATATGGATTGGGGTTGCAGAGGGATTCTTTAGCATTTGTTCATTTGTGAATTTTCTTTTCTTATTTTCTTCCCATGATTGCGAGTGACTGGTATATGAAGTTGAGTTCGAGCCAACCACTTCATGATATTTAGTTTAGATTTTGGTTTTTTAAACCTAGAGGCTTTTACAATCACAACAAATTTATATGTCAACATTTGGGAGTTAATGGCAACAAATTTATGTGTCAATATTTGAGGGTTTTCAAATAATTTGACGTGTATATTTTTGTATGTGATTATTGTATGAATAACCAACTAATACAAATTTGTTAATTAATTAATAATTAAATATGTTTTCATTCTCGGGAGTTAGTTGTGCAACGGTTCATAAAAGTTTTTATTCTACAAAAATTTAGAGAGGAGAGGATTTTTGGTTGGAGTTATAAGATTAGCGAAAATTGTAGGAGATTGGAGAAATGATTGGGTAGAGGAGGGTTGATATGGATTGGGGTTGCAGAGGGATTCTTTAGCATTTGTTCATTTGTGAATTTTCTTTTCTTATTTTCTTCCCATGATTGCGAGTGACTGGTATATGAAGTTGAGTTCGAGCCAACCACTTCATGATATTTAGTTTAAATTTTGGTTTTTTAAACCTAGAGGCTTTTACAATCACAACAAATTTATGTGTCAACATTTGGGAGTTTACAAAGAATTTGACATGTATTTTCAAATATGTTTCCATTCACGGGATTTGGTTCTGCAATGGTTCATGAAAGTTTTTATTCTCAAAAAAAATTGAGAGGAGAGGCTTCTTGGTTGGAGTTGGAAAATTGGAGGAAATTGTAAGAGATTGGAGCAATGGCTGGGTAAAGTAGGGTTGATTTGGATTGGATTTGCAGAGGGATTCTTTAGCATTTGTGAATTTGTGAATTTTGATTGCCAATGATTGGTATATGAATTGTATATTTTTGCATTTGGCTATTAAACAATATTTTGTTCTTCTTAGTCCCAGTCAAGAAGTTGAGTTTCGGCCAACTTGATCATGATATTTGGTTTTTATGAAATGTTTGGTTTTTCATATTTGGTAGAATCATATGTTTTTGTTTTATTTTTTCAATTAAACATAAATGGATCTTGAAAAAATATGTCATCATATTTATCTTTATGAATAGCTTCTTTTAAATTTTAATACTCATTTGAATTGCAATAATTGATTCATTTAAAAATTAAAAACAATGAATTTATTTTAATTTTAAAATCTGAAACATGCAAAAAGAAAAAGTAGAATAGAAATGTTTCTTATATGTCTAAACAATAAAAGCTTACTCTACTTGAAAGTTATATAAGTTTTAGTTTTAAATTTATTTCTAAAACTAATTATTGATTCATTTAACAACTTTAAAAAAAAAATATTTTAAAATGTGAATTGATTTTCAAGCAAAAACAATAAAGGTAGAATAGAAATGTTGTTTATATATTTAGATTGATTTATTTTTGTTTTTCAATTTCACAACTAAAAGCATACTCTAACAATTTAATATCAATTAATTTCTACTAATGCTATACAATATAAGTTTAACTTTTATTAAAAAATATATAAATAATATGTACTACATAAATAAATATAAGAAAAAATAGAAATATCAAATTACTATTGATGATGCTTATTTATTCTTAGTTATCTAATATATTTATTAATAAAATATATATTGATATAGCCTTTGTTAATTTTATTATTATTCAAATAATTTTAAAATATTTTATTGATGTTTCAAATTATTTCATAAAGGTTAAATGCTTAATTAAGTATTTGATTTTATCATCATTAGGGTTTGATAAGAATTAAAATAAGATTTTGGCTTAATTACTGTTAGGGTTGGGGTTAGAATAAAGGTTATGAGTAAGATAATTTTAATTATAAGAAACTTAAAACTATTTTAAAATGTCTATATTTTAAATTTATAGCAAAAATATTATTTCAATTAAAAGAGATTATAAGCTATTTTAAAATGTCTTTATTTCATTAGAACAAAATTTCAAGGCAATTATTTCATAAAAATATTGAAATAAGGAAACAAAATATTCATAAGAAAAGTACATAATAATAAAGATTCTTTTAATATTTTATAAAAAATGATAATAAGTGTTATGAATGCATTATCTACTAGCCTTACCTTCAAACTAAACTCTAATTAACTATAACCTTAACCCCTAAACCTAATCTCTCTAATTGACTACCAACCCTAACCTAACCTTAAAGTTACCTTAAAGTTAACTCTAACAATATAATTTTTAAATTTTTAAAATTATATCATAAAGGTTAAACCCTTAATTAATATTTTGGTTTGACTACCATTGGGCTTTGATAGACATTCAAAAGTATACTCTAATCATTTAAAGATATATAAGTTTTAATTTTAAATTTATTCTAAAACTATTTGTTGGTTCATTTAAAAACATAAAAAAATACAAACCCTAACTATAATGAAAACCTTACCATAATCAAATCCTCACCTTGACGATATCTCTAGTCTAGATCGGATTGAACTCTAAACCATAACTTTACCCTAAACTTAAATATAACCCTAACTTCACCTTACTATAATCCTAACCTTAACCCTTAATACTATCACTTAACACCTATGATATAAACCTTAACCCTTGACATAATCCTCAATGTAACCCTAATCCTAAGCCTAACCATAATCCTTAATGTAACCCTAATCCTAAGCCTAACCATAATCTTAACCCTATCCCTAACCTTAACCCTAACCATGATATAAATCCTAGCGCTAACCATTAGCCTAAGCCTAACAATGATGTAAACCCTAACTACAATCCTAACCCTAACCCTTAACCGTAACTCTAACCCTCTAATATAAACTTTAAATCCTTAACCCTAATCCTAACATTGTGATATAATAAAACCCTAACCCTAAATACAAAACTAACCATAATCGTAATTCCTAATCCTAACCCTAATCCTAAACCAATGATATAAAGCCTAACCCTGGAAATAATCATAACAATTACACTAAATCCTGATCCTAACAACAATTGTAAACCTAACCCTAACCTTAACCCTAAGTCCAAAACCTAACCATTAACCTAACCCTAACAATGATGTAAACCCTTACTGCAATCCTAACCCTAACCATTAACCTAACCCTAAAAGTGATGCAACTATAAATTCAATCCATAACTATAATTATAAATATAAACCCTAACCCTAGACACAATCCTAAATGTAACCCTAAATCCTAAGCCTAACCATAATCTTAACCCTTTCCCTAACCTTAATCCTAACCATGATATAAATCTAAATCCTAACCATTAGCCTAACCTTAACAAGGATGTAAACCCTAACTATAATCATAACCCTAACTCTAACCCTCTAATATCATAACCCTAACTCTAACCCTCTAATATAAACCCTAACCCTAACATTGTGATATAAACCCTACCCCTAAACATTATATTAACCATAATCGTAAATCCTAATCCTAACCTTGATCCTAATCCCATGATATAAACCCTAACCCTAGAAATAATCATAACAATAACACTAAATCCTAACCCTAACAACAATCGTAACCCTAACCCTAACCTTAAACCCTAAATAACCTCACCATTAACCTAACCCTAACAATGATGTAAACCCTTACTACAATCCTAACCTTGATCCTAACATTGTGATATAAACGCTACCCCTAACCATTATATTAACCCTAATCCCAATCCCATGATATAAACCCTAAACCTAGAAATAATCATAACAATAATACTAAAACCTAAGCCTAACAACAATTGTAACCCTAACCGTAACTTTAAACCCTTAATCCAGACCATAACCATTAACCTAACTCTAACAATGATATAAACCCTTACTACAATCCAAACCCTAACCATTAACCTAACCCTAAAAGTGATACAAACCATAACTATAACACTAACCCTTAAACCTGAGTATAACCCTATGATATACATCCTAACCCTACACATAATCTTAACCATAACCATAAATCCTAAGCCTAAAAAGAGTCTTATCCCTAAGCCTAACCCTACCTCTAACTATTAACCTAACCCTAAGAATGATGCAAAATCTATCTATAATCCTAACCCTAAACCTAATCCTATGATATAAATCCTAACCCTAGACATAACCCTAACCATAATTCTAAAAATTATACCTAACCACAATCTTAAACTTAACCATAACCCTAACCATTTTGCTAACCCTCACCCTAACATTGTGATCTATAAACTGTAACCCTAAACATAAAACTAACCATATATGTAAATTTCTGTTTAAATATG